>NC_137079.1:93303737-93903737 GCF_951640355.1 Cnephaeus nilssonii | reverse complement strand
TCCCCTTTCTGACCTTGTTTTTGCTGTTGAGGTTGCTTTGAAGCCTTACAGTGTGAAGGACAGTGGGAGAAGAGCAGAAAGACACTGTGCTGGGCCTGTAATTACAGTGACAAGAGTGCTTCTCATTTGTGTAGCTCTTGACATTTTAATCATTACCTCATTTACTAAAGCTAAAAACTGAGCTTAAAGTGAGCAGACCATATTTTAGATAGATTCTAGATTTACACTGTGTTCTTTAGTTATGATAAACTAATCATAAATTTATATTGCTATTATAGTATAAACATTATATGCTAATGTAAGTTACATGTTTTTAGTGCTATTGATTGTTCAGTCTCATGTGCCATTGTCTACTTTGTTGAAATACAAACACAAACTAAATAAAAATAAGAAACTATGAAAATGTGCCTTTACTTCTAGATAATATTTCCAATTTTGTTTTGACATTTGCTTTTATTGGAATAATGCATAGATGTTTTACATTTTTATTTGTTTTATCAACAGTATCCTTATACAACTTTATCCTTATAATAAAAACACTCTTCAATTATTTTTATGCTTTGAAAACCCTTTCTTACCCTCATGTTTGCTGCTAGTTTATGACAGATTTTATTTTATTTTTTTTATATTTATTGTTGAAACATCCCCCTTCCCCCCATTGTCCCTTTCTAGCCTGCCTCTGCTCTGTACCCCAGGCCTTCACCACACTGATTTATTTTATTTTTTGACTTATAGATCCAAATGGATGAACTGTGCTGTTTAGGGTGAAGTACAAACTCTTTATTTTTCATATCCTCAACAGAAATTGCATTAAAAAAATATGGTTGAGCCCTCATTTATCTTGAATGATTCTTACTCACTGCAGATCAACTCTCCAGCCCTCCTACTGGCACATGGTGAATCCAAGGCCCTGAGCTAGTAGGACAACGGAATTCACATCCACCCTGAGCCTGGAAAGATGGTGTCACAGTCCTTGGGCCAGCAGGACTTTCCTGTGGAGCCCTGGGAAGGGGGGAGTGATGACTCTGGTGACACTGATGGTTCGCCCAGCCTCCTGGACACTGACTGCCCCTCTTGCCCATCAGACGTCAGGTTCACGAGGCACAAAGCTGCCTGGATTAACCCCCAGGATATGCAGCCTCCGCTGCAGGATTTGCCGCTTCAGGTGCCAACAGTGAGGAACATTGGCAGCACCTTTGTGGGGGATGCTGCCTCTCCCTTGGGAACTTCGCCTTTGTCTCTTGAGAACTCCATGGTGGAGACATCATTGTGGAAGGACACTGTGGGCTCCGTGGGCAGCTCAGGTAAAAAGAGCAGCGACTTTTCTTTTAACCCCAGACAAGAGCGCGCAGTGCCCCCAGGACGCTCTCCTTGGATGTCTCCGTTCACAGGCTCCAAGATATTGACTGCTTCCCCATGTTCTGAAGCCGACAGTGCTTGTTTCAAGCCTTCTCACCTGCCAGCTTCCACGGACGAAGGTAACTTTAGTCAGGGACTTCCCTCATTCCTGTCCGTTCACACACTGGCTTTGTCTTGGTCTAAAGGTCTAAAGCCTGCCTCACCGTCTTCCTCATAAGAAAAACATGTCATGGGTTTACTCTTAGACCAGAAGCCAGTGCATTAACTCATGTAATATTGTCTTTGGCCCATCTACCTGGACCGTCACAGCTGGGAAATCAAGTATTTCCTTTCTCCTTAGACTGCAGGGAAATGCCATCCTAGCTCAATGTAGTTGATAATCAATGCCACCAGTTAATTTTGAGCTGCTGTGTGCCTTCAGGGACTTCCAGTTTATGAAATTACCTGCAAGGCCGGGCATTGGAAGTACTCTCAGTTCACTGTGCTGGTGTTTCCAGACTGAGTGGGCTCCATTGCACACCAGCACCCAGTACTTACTAGGAAATGAACTTGCCTTTCCTGTTATATTTACCTGGATAGAGTGTGACTAGAAAACAGTCAGTTTTAAAAGTAGTAACCATGCCCTGGCTGGTTTGGCTTGGTGGATGGAGCATCGGCCTGCGGACTGAAAGGTCCTGGGTTTGATTCTGGTCAAAGGCACATGCCCAGGTTGCAGGCTCGATCTCCAGTGGGGGGTGTGCAGGAGGCAGCCAATCAATGATTCTCTCTCATCATTGATGTTTCTATCTCTCTCTCCCTCTTCCTTCCTCTCTGAAATCAATAAAAATATATTTATAAAAATAAAAATAGTAACCACAATTTCCCAAAGGCTATACAAAACTTTTTTTAAAAATTAAATTAAGGGTTCCCATTGCTATGAGGTGATGCACATATTCCTAAAACAATGAAATTCCTAAAAGGAGATAATCCACGCAAAATGCCACTGAGGAATCAATAAATTAGCTATCATTGTTATAATTTGTATAACAATGCTTATTTTATTTTAAAATATTCATTATTTTATTTTAAAATATTCATTATTTTATATTCATGCTTTGCATTAATTTATATTTCTGTTAGTCAATGAAGTAAAGTAGTCAATGAAGTTTTTTCTGTCAGAACAATTTAAAAAGCTGCCTATGTGTTGTGTGTGAGTTTGTATGTGTGCATGCTTGTATGTATTTATATCTCACTAGCAGGAACCAGTCCTCCCCTTTCCTAAAATATGGGATTTATTTGTTCTATTGGAAACTATGAAAAGTCAAAGATGATGATAGTCTTCAACACATGAATCATTGCTGAAGAGTAGCAGATTTGGGGCAATCTTTCAGTGGACTAACTATAAATAAGAACCAAATGTGAGCAAAATAAAACACTTTGATTATAGGCTTTTTTTATGTATTTTTGCTCATCTGCTGGGATAGTTCTCAGGCAAAGAGTAATATGCAAATTTAGTGGTTGCCAGATAGGAGGTTAGTCTCCTACTAGATTGCGTCACAGGGGAGAGTGAAGAGAACATGGAGAAAAGGGAAAGCCCTCTCCCTGCAAACCACCACCACTATGACAAGTTATATAGTGACAGAAGGGTCTCTTTAGGGACTAGTATACGCTTGACCCAAATCATTTGTTGTATCACTGCATAGAAGTGGTTGTGCAATTTTAAATTATCCTGTAACTTTGTCTTTATAGAAAATAGGTACCCCAACCCCAACAATCTCTCTGAGTACCTTTAAAAAACCACTCTGTCTTTTGGGAGTATTTCTTCAACTTGGTAAAGGGATTCATTCCATGGGATTAAAAAAAAACACAAAAAAACAAGTCCTGAGTGATCAGGTCTTTCTGTCTCTGCTGTGGGCGGCAGCAATGGGGAGAACAGGCATTTGCCTCTACGACTTGGGATTTTCCTGTGACTGTTGCATCTCTAGTGGCAGCAGCAGGGTTTTCCTTTCCTAGATAAAATGGTAAGGAAAGACCCCTTGAGCTGTCAGAAACAATTCCACAGTTCCTTCATTTGCATAGGATCTACACATTTACAAAGCACTTTCACATTCTCTACTCTTTTAATTTAATAAATACCCCAGTTCAAGGGATGAGGAAAATTTTTTTTACTTATTTTTATTTTAAAAAATATATATTTATTGATTTCAGAGAGGCAGAGAGAGGGAGAGAGAGGGAGAAACATCAATGATGAGAGAGAACCATTAATTGGCTGCCTCCCACACAACCCCCACTGGGGATCAAGCCCGCAACTCGGGCATGTGCTCTGACCAGGAACCGAACCGTGACCTCCTGGTTCATAGGTTGATGCCCAACCACTGAGCCATGCCTGTTGGGCTATAATATATTCATTTTATTTTATTTTATTTTTTAAAGGATTACAAATAGTAGTACATATGTCTCCTTTTTTTCCCCCATTGACCTTCCCCGGCCTCCCCTCCCCCCTCCCCCCCCCCTCCCCCCTCCCCCCGCACATGCCCTCACCCCCCCCCCCCCCCAGTGTCTTGTGTCCATTGGTTATGCTTATATGCATGCATACAAGTCCTTCGGTTGATCTCTTACCCCGCCCCCCCCCCCCCCAACACTCCCCAGCCTTCGTGCTATAATTTGACAGTCTGTTCGATGCTTCTCTGCCTCTGTATCCATCTTTTTATTCATCAGGCTATAATGTTCTTTATTATCCATAAATGAGTGAGATCATGTGGTATTTTTCTTTCACTGACTGGCTTATTTCATTTAGCATAATGCTCTCCAGTTCCATCCATGCTGCTGCAAATGGTAAGAATTCCTTCTTTTTTAGGGATGAGGAAATTTTAATGCATAGACTCAGCTGGTACATGGAGAGCTGGAACTGGAATCTACACTGTCTGTACTTTCCTCTACGTTCAGGGTCCAAAAACGATGACTGGACAAATTCAGCCAGCCTCCTGATTTCACAAATAACACTTTGCTTGTTTTGTCTATAGCTGCTTTCTCACTACAGTGGAAAAACTGAGTAGTTGGAACAAATGCCATATGGACCTCATATCCTACAATATGTACTAGCTAGTTGCTCTTTTCTGAAAAAATTTGCCCACTCAAGATGGCTTCTGATTCTAAGAGGTTCAAAGTTTTCCATGGCCCCGACCAGCATGGCTCAGTGGTTGAGCATCGACCTAAGAACCAGGAGGTCACGGTTCAATTCCTGGTCAGGGCATATGCCCAGGTTGCGGCTCAATCCCTATTATGGGGCATGCAGGAAGCAACCAATCAATGATTCTCTGTCATCATTGATGTTTCTATCTGTCCCTCTCCCTCTCCCTTCTGCTCTGAAATTAAAAAAAAAAGTTTTCCATGGAACCAGTGGCTTCCTTGAAGATGAGGCAAGGGATTTGAGTGATCCTGCTTGTCTATCTGTCACCCTGAAAGCTGTATAATCATCAAGACATTGGCAGCAATTTCTTCTAATTTAGTGGATTGGGACAACCCAGCTTTTATGGCTCTCACAAAAATGTTTTGACTTAAATGCTACAATAAGAAATCACATGTGTTTTGCTGGTGTTCATTGCCAGTAATGGAGTTGCTTAAGGGTACAGACTGGATGAGTCAACTGAATATACTTTCTGCAGTTTCTTCTTGTTTTTGATTGGAGGAAGACCATTGTAGAGAAACAAAGCTGACATTTTTCAGATACTTTCTTTCTGCAAACAGGAAGTTTGTGGTCAATTGCAGGGAGTTAGAGAAGTGAGTCCATGACTCTTATGGCTGTTTCTAGACTGTTTCTTCTCACCTTTCTTCATCTCCTTTAGGTAGTTTCCATAACTCTCTTCTCTTTCTGCCTCATTGGTCTCCTCCATCCCAGGGTTCTTCCAGGTGTTCTTATTGTTCCAAGGGCCTCTTGTAGAATGATCACCATTAAGGCAATATCTGCAAGCCCTACCACCAGAAGAGTCATTCTTCTTTTGTCATCCTAATTTATTCTAGAGTTGTGCTAATTAAAAAACAATATTTAAAAGCCACTCCCTAGAATTATTTTGTTTTCGTAAATAATCTTTGGACTTCTTTTTCTCTATTTTTAATAACTTGCTATATTGTCAGGTGCTGTTCAAATCAATGGAAGAAGCATTTTGTTAAATTCCTTCTCACCAGAAGCATTCATGCTTCCAGTTGATGTAGAAAAGGTGAATATTTTACTTTTACTTTTTTTTTTTTTTTTACGCCACAGAGAGTGTTAATCCTTTAGATAGTGCTGTTATGATTCATGAGGCATGGCAAGTAGGTTTCATTTCAGCATTTGATTGATAGAGGGTGGAGGCTGCCAAGAGCCCCAAGCTGAGAAGGGCTCTGAGGCAGTGTCTATGCTCAGCTGGAAAGTCTGCCGTGATTGATGAATGATGTCAACCATTGGGCCACCACCAACCTAGGGTTTTATATCACAATACAAATTGGGTTGTTTATTGATTGCAGTGGACTATGTCTTATGTCTGGAAGATATGGGCTATACTAATTAACTCCATTTAAATATAGCTTCTTGATATTTTTTTTTTTTGTAAGAGAACATGTATTTAGTAAACTACAGAGGTAGAAAAAGTAATTCCTAGAAGAAATGGGCTTAGGAGACAATTTATGGAGGTAAAGGAGGAGCCCTTGGAGCTTGGGAGTGAGGAAGCTAACGGTAATGTGCCTGGGGTGGGGTGGAGGGGTGGCATGGGAGAGGGAAGGGAAAGGCACAGGTAGGGAGAGTGCCTGCTTCTTGGTTTTTTAAAATCTAATGTACCTCAATGAAAAAACGTTGATTATCCTTTTGTATTTTAACTGATGATTTTTTCTATAGGAAAATGCCCACTTTTATGCTGCAGATATGATTATAGCAGCAATGGAGAAAATGAAGTGTCACATCCTGAGTCAACAGCACACAGAGACCTGGAGTGTAGAAGAAGCCAGTGGGTCACTTGGGAATGATCAAAGTGACCCTGAAGTGACCTTTTGTACCAATAGAAAGCAAGAATCCGGGTCTTCCACTTTTTCAAACAGTGGCTATGAAGGCAAGTGGGGCAAATATGAGAAAACTTTATGCTGTAATCTCTACACATATTTATCTCCTCTGTCAAATCTGGAAGTACATCTTTAAATCCTTTGTCTAAAACTTCTGAAATAACCTACTAGTATATTATCCTCATCATTTGTGCCATTTGGTCTTGGGATGGGTTAGTATGCTCCACTCCATGGTTAAATCGATGTGTTGTTGTTGTTTTTCTTGGACTTCATCCTAATTTTCCTTTTGGCAATGGCTGAAGTTTTCCATCTTCCTTTGCTTTCTGTCCACATAGCATTCTCCTAACTCTTCTTCCTTTCCGAGTCCTCTTTCATTCACTCCACAAACAAGGAGCCTGAGGGGTGCTGGGTGCTGGGCCTCTCCAGGCAACAGGATGTGCTCCTTCCCTCCAGGAGCTCCCGTGGGGGGGCCCGGCTGTGTGGGCTCACTGGGTAATAGGCAGGGACCCAGTGCAGCGGGGCCCAGCATAGAAGGAGCTCCAGGGAGTCCTTCCTGGAGGGGAGGGTACCTAAGCTGAGAACTGAAGGTAGGGTTTGTCATTTTCTTACCATTTCTTAAGTGTGAGTCCTGCTTCAGTCCTAGCTTCTTCTCTTTCTACCCAGAGATTTTATCCACTGCAACATCCTTCCATTATTCCCTCTCTGTTGACATCTCTCAAATCTGTGTTTTCAGTCCTGCAACTCTTTTACATGCTTGCTCAATATGGCTGGGACTTGTGGAACATGTCCACCCGAATGGCCTCCCAGGATCTCTAGCTTAACATGTCTAAACCAGTCATCTCTCTATCACTTGCTCACAAGCCCCTTTCTGAAAAAAGAAAAAAAAAAAGATTAAAAACGAATGCTTGCTTTTCTTTTTGACGTCCTTTACCTGCATTTTAATCAGGACCCTTTCAGGAGGGAAGAACTCACTCCCCGTGGTACATATGTAACACAATGCCTGGCATAAAATAGGTGTGTAATAAATTGTTGTTGAATCCACTACCTGGCTCAAATTAAAAGGAACATTATTTAGACAGTATATAGAGCATCCTCACTGAACCCAGTGATGGGAAATATAAAACTTACCAGTAAAAAGGCAGCTCTCGCATCTGTATTTTCTGGGGCAACAAAATGCAGTTGTTACTCTTCATGCATGCAGTTGCTTCATCCCCCTTTTCCACAGCCTGACTTCTTCATCCCTACCCACCCCTTAGCCCTTGTTTCTGTCTGCCATATCCTTGACTTCTCAGCCAGGGCCTCACAGCTCAGCCTAGTCTTGCTGGACCCCAAGTCTAGGTTACCAGGAAGAGCATGTGGTGGCACCTGCTTTAACTGGGTGTCCACAGCTGGTCAGCTAGCTGTGTGACCAGTTGGGCCAGGGAATGCAATATAGATGATCATCCCCTCTGAGGCCACCAGTGGAGAGAAAAGGCATGTGGTTCATATTTCAGCACACTATCGTTGACGCTTTCTTCTTCCTTGTGCCTATAGCCCTGTCCAGTTCCTAGTTAGTGAACAAATCAATTCTGACTTCTCAGTCATAGTGACATCCCCTCCATCCATTCTCCATTCCTGCCTTTTACCTGAACCACTGCAGCAACCCTCTGGCCAGTCATTTTGTAAGAACTGCATTTAGGTCCTCCATATGTATCCGCTGCCTTTAATTTTCTCTCTTTGCTTTCAAACTCTTTTCCCTTATTATTGACCCTACACACATCTGTCTCTCTAGTCCTCTAAAATGGCCTGCTGATTTTGTTCCACATGGATTTTTAGCCTCCCGGGAACCAATTTCTCCCTACCCTCTCACCAGGCATATCCTGCCATTTCTGTCGTACCGTAGGCTTCAGTTATACTAGCCTGTTATACTTGTTTGTAGACATTTCTCATAAGCTCCGGCCTCCCTCCCTTTACCTCAGCGAGGCTCTCTTGGAACACACATTAGTTCCTTCATCATTCCCATTCTTCCAAAGCAGTTTTTTTTTTTTTGTTTGTTTGTTTTTTTGTTTTTTTTTGCCACCAGCACTGTGATGTGTTCCCTGATTTCTATCAGGAGAGGAGTACCATTCATATGGGATGAAACATAAGTTGTGCTCTGGAATGCTCTCTAATTGTCTAGGCTCATGTCTCCCCCTGGAGTTGTGCAATGTGGAGCTCGCCTCTGAACTTCTTAAAGCCCATTGCATACAACTGTGTTTCCTTAAATTCTTTGATAGATGAGATTTATCTAATTTGTATATGCATTCAGCACAGTGCCTTGTTTGAAATAGGTATTTTATAAAAATGTGTTAAATGGTTGAATACTAATGTTTAGATGAAATTTTAAGAATATATATGTTAAAGAAATTTTAAAATATTTCTACCATCCAAATAAAATATTTATCTTTTACTAGTATTAAGTATCATTCTTTTAAAATTTATTTATTATTCATATTTTTTATTATTGACAGTATTATAGCTATCTCTCATTTTCTCCCTTTTTGCCCCCCTCCACCCAACCCTTGCCCCACCCCAGGCCTTCCCCAAACGATTATATGTGTCCATGGCTTATGAATATATGCATATATGTTCCTTTGTTAATCTATTCCTGTCCCTTCCCAACCTCACCATTAGAGATCTATTATTCTGTTCCATGCATCCATACTGCTGGACCTATTTTATCCATCAATTTATTTTGTTCATTAGATTCCACATATAAGTGAGATTGTGTGATAATTTGTCTTTCTCTAAATGGCTTATTTTGCTTAACATAATACTCTACAGGTCCCTCCATGCTGTCTCAAAGGGTAAGAGATTCTTCTTTTTATAGCCACATAGTATTCCATTATGTAAATGTACCACAGCTTTTTTCATCCACTCATCTACAGATGGGCACTTGGGCTGTTTCCAGATATTAGCTATTGTAAGTAATGCTGCTATGAATATAAGCATGAATATGTTCTTTCTGATTGGTGTTTCGGGATTCTCAGGATATTGCTTTGGGTAGAAGGGACATTTTAATGATATTAATTCTTCTAATCCATGAAGATGGTATATGCTTCTACTTGTTTATATTTTCCTCTATTTCATTTTTTAATGTTCCATAGTTTTCTGAAGTCTTTAGGGTTATCTATATACAATATTATATCATCTGCAAATTATGACAGTTTTACTTACTCCTTTCCAATTTGGATGCCTTTTATTTCTTCTTCTTGTCTGATAGCTATGGCTAGAACTTCCAGTACTATCTACACCAGTGATGACGAAACTATGACACGCGTGTCAGCACTGACACGCGTAGCCATTTCTGATGACACGCGGCCGCATGATGAGGATGAAACATTTGCTGCTCCTGAGGATGAAACATTTGCAACTAGAGTCTTGGAGTTAGTTTTTTCCTCAAAGTGACACACTACCCGAGTTATGCTCAGTTTTTTGGTGAAGTTTGACACACCAAGCTCAAAAGGTTGCCCATCACTGATCTACACTAATAAAAGAGAAAGATGCAAATTGACCATACCTCCGCAACACCCACCAGCCAATCAGGAGTGAGTATGCAAATTAACCCAACAAAGATGACAGGTTAATTTGCATACGCAGGCGCCAAGCGGCCTGGGTCCCAGGAACATCCTCGGGACCCAGGCCACTCAGAGCCTGTAGGCCTGCACATAGGCCCTGAGTGGCCAGGGTCCCAGAATGCCCCTGGCCTATGGGGCCTTGGTGACGAGCAGCCAGGGCTGGTGTGGTAGAGGCTTGAGCAGGGCCAGAGCAGAGCGGGAGGGGCCCTTCCCAAGCCATGGCAGAGGCTTTATCAGAGCCAGGGGGCCCTGCCCAAGCCACAGCAGAGGCTTGAGCAGGGCCTGAGCAGACCAAGCCACGGCAGAGGCTTGAACAGGGCCTGAGCAGACCTGGGGGGCCCTGCCCAAGCCGTGGCAGAGGCTTGATCAGTGCCAGAGGACCCTGCCCAAGCTGCAGCAGAGGCTTGAGTGAAGCGGGGGTCCCTTCCCAAGCCGCGGTGGAGGCTTGAGCAGGCCCGGAGATGGGGGGGTGGTGCCAGCCTCAGCTTGCAAGCAGTCCCACCTCTGTGCATGAGCTGCAGAGGAAACACCCTTTCTGACTGCTCGTTGGCTAAGCTCCTTGTATGCCACTGGTAATGTTCTTGGTAACTTGGGTAATAAGAATCCAAGAAGGTGATCTAGGGTTTTTCCTGGAGGAAAAAACGAAGGTCCGCTGCTGGAGGGTCTAAGAAATGTCATATCCTGCCCTAGCCGGTTTGGCTCAGTAGATAGAACCTTGGCCTGCCAATCGCAGGGTCTGGGTTCAATTCTGATCAAGGGCATGTACCTAGGTTACAGGCTCTTCCCTGGCCGGGGCCCAGGTCAGGGCTCATGCAGGAGGCAACCAATCAAAGTGTCCCTCTCACATTGATGTTTCTCTCTGTCTTTCCCTCTCTCTTCCACACTCTCTAAAAATCAATGGAAAAATATCCTCAGGTGAGGATAAAAATAAAAAGAAAGAAAGAAATGTCATATCCCATGAAAGACACAATCTTAAAAATGCCTAAAGAAAGTTGTCAATTTTTCATGGTGAAGGGACTGGAGTCCATGTTGATGAAAACACCTTGGCAGCTGCAGTGGCTGGCAGTGGCTGCAGCAGCAGGGTGATGGGGCTGGCACCTTCCCCTGATCAGCCCAGTTGCCTCCCGCAGAGGGAGGCCAGACTGCGGCTTAGGCCCGCTCCCCACAGGGGATATCCCATCAGTAGGATATCCCATGAGGGCTCCCAGTCTGTAAGAGGGGGCAGGCTGGGCTGAGGGACCCCCAACCTCTAGTGCATGAATTTCATGCACCAGGCCCATAGTCTTGAATAAGAGTGGTGAAAGTGGACATCTCTGTCTTTTTCCTGATCTTAAGGAAAATGCTTTTAGTTTTGCCTAGCTGCAGTGGCTCAATGGTTGAGCATCGACCTATGAATTAGGTCACAGTTGGATTCCTGGTCAGGGCACATGCCCGGGTTGTGGGCTTGATCTCTAGTGGGGCATGGGTACAAGGCAGCCAATCAATGATTCTCTCTCATCATTGATGTTTCTACTCTCTCTCCCTCTCCCTTTCTCTCTGAAATCAATCTATACTAATGAGAGAAATATGGTAATTGACCGTCATTCCACGATGCCCACAGCCAATCAGGAGGGGATATGCAAATTAGCGGGACTAAGATGGCAGTGGCCACGGAGCCAGCCAGAGCAGGTGGGAGGCTTGGGTCACACCCGGCAATGGAGGAAGCCAAACTTCCCACCTGCCTGAGCCGGCCGCCAAAGGAGGGACCTGTGGCCGGCGGCCACAGAGCCAGCCTGAGCACACGGGAGGCTTGGGTTGCCCGGGCTGGCAGCCAAGGGAGGGGCCTGTGAACGGCCCTCAGCCCCTGACCCAGGCTGGCCACACCACCATCGAGGTGAGGGTCCTTGCTGGGGGCGTGGCCAGCCTGCAAACAGCTATCAGCCCCTCACCCAGGCTGGCCAGGCACCCCAGTGGGGACTCCCACCCTGAAGGGGGTGTGGACAGCCTGAAAACAGCCCTCAGCCCCTCACCCAGGCCAGCACCGTCCCCAGTGGGGACCCCCACCCCAATGGGGGCATGGCCAGCCTGAAAACCACCACAGGCCCCTCACCCAAGCCCCCCCGCCCCCCAAGAGAACCCCCACCCTGATCTGGGACACCCTTCAGGGCAAACCAGCCGGCCCCTACCTGTGCACCAGGCCTCTATCTATACTAATAAAAGGGTAATATGCTAATTAGACTGAGAGATCTTCTGGAAGACCTTCCAGGAGACCTTCCGGACATTCTTCTGGAAAAAGCATGGTGGCAGGGCCGAGGTAGAGGCGGTTAGGGGCCAAGAGGGGAGGGCAGTTGTGGGTGATCAGGCCAGTAGGGAGCACCATTGGGGGGTGATCAGGCCGGCAGGAAGGGCAGTTGGGGGTGAGCAGGCTGGCAGGAAGGACAGTTGGGGGTGAGCAGGCCAGCAGGGGGGGCAGTTGGAGGCGAGCAGGCCGGTAGGCAGAGTGGTTAGGGACAATCAGGCAGGCAGGCAGGTGAGCAGTTACGAGTCAGCAGATCCCTGTGGGATTGGGCCTAAACCAGCAGTCAGACATCCCCCGAGGGATCCCAGATTGGACAGGGTGCAGTCTGGGCTGAGGGACAACCCCCCCCCCCCATGCACGAATTTTGTGGCCATCTTGTGAAGGCCATCTTGTGTCCACATGGGGGTGGCCATCTTTGACCACATGGGGGCGGTCATCTTGTGTGTTGGAGTGATGGTCAATTTGCATATTACCTCTTTATTAGATAGGTAATATGCAAATTCGTGCACGGGGGAGGGGGGATTGTCCCTCAGCCTGGCTGGCACCCTCTCCAATCTGGAACCCCTCAGGGGATGTCCGACTGGTTAGGGGCGACTAGGCTGGCAAGGAAGGGCAGTTAGGGGTGACCGGGCCAGCAGGGGAGGGTAGTTGGGGCAACCAGGCCTGCAGGGGAGGGCAGTTCAGAGCAACCAGGCCTGCAAGGGAGGGCAGTTGAGCGGGACCAGGCATGCAGGGGAGGGCAGTTGGGGGTGACCAGGCCTGCAGGGGAGGACAGTTAGGGGCGACCAGGCCTGTAGGGGAGGGCAGTTGGGGGCGACGAGGCCGGCAGGGGAGGGCAGTTAGAAGCGACCCGGCTGGCAAGGGAGAGCAGTTGGGGGCAACAAGGCCTTCAGGGGAGGGCAGTTGGGGGTGAGATCAGGCCTGCAAGGGAGGGCAGTTGGGGGGGACCAGGCCTGCAGGAAAGGGCAGTTGGCGGGGGGACCAAGCCTGTAGGGGAGGGCAGTTAGGGGCAATCGGGCCAGCAAGGGATAAGTTAGGCATCAATCAGGCTGGCAGGGGAGTGGTTAGGGGATGATCAGGCTGGCAGGCAGAAGTGGTTAGGGGCAATCAGGCAGGCAGGCAGGCGAGTGGTTGGGAGCCAGCAGTTCTGGATTGTGAGAGTGATGTCCGACTGCCCAATTTGGGCAGTCGGACATCCATCGAGGGGCCCCAGATTGGAGAGGGTGCAGGCTGGGCTGAGGGACAAAGCCCCCCCAACACCCCCATGCACAAATTTCGTGCACTGGGCCTCTAGTAAAAATATATTTAAAAAAGTGTAAGAAAATGTTTTTAGTTTTTGCCCATTGGCAGTATGATATTGGCTGTAGTTTGTCATATATGGCTTTTATTATGTTGAGGTATGTTCCCTCTATTCCCACTTTGCTGAGAGTTTTTATCATAAATGGGTGCTGTATTTGTTGAATGCTTTTTCTACATCTACTGATATGATCATATGATTATAATCCTTCATTTTGTTTATGTGGTCCATCATGTCTATTAATTTGCAAATATTGAACCATTCTTTCATCCCTGCATTAAATCCCACTTAATGTATTGCTGGCTGATTTGCTAATATTTTAATGAGTATTTTAGCATCTATGTTTAGCAGGTTATTGGCCTGTAATTTTCTTTCTTTGTAGAGTCTTTATCTGGTTTTGGAATTAGGATAATGCAATCCTCATAAAAAGAGCTTGAAAGTGTTTCTTTCTCTTGGACTTTTTGGAGTAGTTTGAGAAAGATAGGTGTTAGTTCTTTGAATGTTAATAAAACTTCCCATTGAAGTCCTCTGGACCAGGGCTTTTGTTTGCTGGCAGGTTTTTATTTATTTATTTATTTGTGCTTCAATTTCATTAGTTTTTTTCAGACTATTCTGGTTTTCTGATTTTTCCTGATTGAGTTTTGGCACATTGTATGTTTCTAGGAATTTATCATTTCACCCAGGTTGTCCCCTTTGTTGGCATATATATGTTCAAAGTATTTTCTTACAATCCTTTGTATTTCTGTGGTGTTAGTTGTTACTTCACCTCTTTCATTTTTTATTTTATTTACTTTGTTTCCTGGTAAGTCTGGCTAAAGCTTCATCAATCTTATTTATCTTTTCAAAAACCAGCTCTTGATGTTACTGATATTTATTTATTTATTTATTTATTTATTTATTTATTTATTTTACTCTCTATGTCATTTATTTACACTCTGATCTTTATTATTTCCTTCCTTCTACTTTCTCTGGACTTTTCTTGTGTTCTCTATCTAATTCTTTAAGTTGTAGGTTTAGTTGTACGTTTGAGTTTTTCCTATTTCAGCCAATCAAAATTGTTTTCAAAAACTGATATGAAGACTAGGTGACAGAGAGTTGGGCTGTTTTATCTACGATGGAAGTAAGCCCAGAGGCTATACTGCCTCCCCTAGGGGCATCTGCAAGTGTGGGGGCATATTTAGTCATCACAATGTGTGGAAAGCCTAGTGGCGTTTGCTGCAGAGAAGCCAGGGATGCTGACTATCCTGTAATGCATGGGACATCCACACAACAAAGAATTATCCATTCCAAATTTTCAATAGCACCCACATTGAGAAACGCTAAGCTAGACCCTTCACTTGGCTTCATTCATTAATTCATTCATTCATGCCATATGAGAGTTCTTTTATGAGAATAAAGCAAATTGAGGTAACAGAAAAAACAAGATAGAGTGAAAGAGAGAATGTAATCTATGACCTTCCCTCTCAGGACTGCTTTCACTGTGTCCCATAAATTTTGGGTTGTTGTGTGTTTATTTTTGTTTGTTTCCAGGAAGTTTGTGATTTATGCATTGATCTCATTGGTAATCCATTCATGGTTAATAACAAGCTATTTCATCTCCGTGTGTTTGATTGTTTTTGAAGTATTTTTTTTATTGTAGCTGATTTCTAGTTCAGGCCATTGCCATCCAAGAAGATGCTTGATGTGATTTAAATCTTCTTGAATTTGTTAAGACTTATTTTGTGTCTTAACATGTGGTCTATCTTTTAGAATAATTTATGTGCACTTGAGAAGAATGTGTATTTTGCCCCTTTGGGATGAACTGTTCTGTAAATATCAATTAGATCCATCTGATCTAGTGTGTCATTGAAGGCTATGGTTTCCTTGTTGACTTTTTGTCTAGAACAGTGGTCGGCAAACCGCGGCTCGCGAGCCACATGTGGCTCTTTGGCCCCTTGAGTGTGGCTCTCCACAAAATACCACGTGTGGGCACGCACGTACAGTGTGATTGAAACTCCGTGGCCCATGCGTAGAAGTCAGTTTTCGGCCTGGGCAAGTCTATTTTGAAGAAGTGGCATTAGAACACTCAAGGGGCCAAAGAACTACATGTGGCTCATGAGCCGCGGTTTGCCGACCACTGATCTAGAAGATCTAGCCAGTGATGTCAGTGGGGTGTTAATGTCTCCTACTGTGACTGTACTATAACACATTTCTCCCAAGTTATATATATATATATTTAGGTGCTCCTTTATTGGGTGTGTATATGTTTATCAGTATTATGTAGGGTCCTTCCTGGCCTCTTACTATGGCCTTTGTTTTGAAGTCTGTTTTGTCAGATATGAGTATTGCTAAACCAGCTTTTTAAAAATTTCCATTTGCATGGAATATTTTTTCCCATCGCTTCACTTTCAGTCTGAATGAATCTTTTGTTCTGAGGTGGGTCTCTTGTATACAGCATATATATTGGTTATGTTTTCTTATCCATTCAGCTACCCTATGTCTATTGATTAGAGCACCTAGTCCACTTATATTTAAGGTTATTGTTGATAGGTACGTATTTATTGTCAATTTTTTTAATACTTATGTTCCTCTCTCACTTGATTTCTTCTTCTTCTTAAAGCACTTCCTTTAACATTTCTCACAGTGCAAATTAGGTGGTAATGTACTCCTTTAGCCTTTTTTTGTCTGGGAAGCTCTTTATCTTCAATTTTAAATGGTAGCTTTGCTGGATAGAGTAGTCTTGAGTTCAGTTCCTTGTTTTTCATTATTTTAAATACTTCATGCCAGTACCTTCTGGCTTGAAGTGTTTCTGTTGAGAAATCAGCTCACATTCTAATGGATACACTTTTGTAGGGTTTTTTTGTTTTGTTTTTTTTGTTTTGTTTTTTGTTTTTGTTTTTGTTTTTTTTTTGTTTTTTTTGTCTCTCTCTCTTGCTGCTTTTAAGATGCTTTGTCTTTAAGGTTTGTCATTTTAATTATGATATGTCTTGACTGGGCCTCCTTAGGTTTATCTTGATTGGAACTCTTTGTGTTTCCTGAACTTATGTGACTTTTTTCTTCACCAGGTTAGGGAAGTTTTCTGCCATTATTTCTTTAAATAGATTCTCTATACCTTATTTTCTTCTCTTTCTCTTACCCCTGTGTTGCAGATATTGTTCTGTTTCATGTTGTCCCAAAGTTGCCTTAAACTATACTCCTGCTTTTTAATTCTTTTTTTTTTCTGCTCTAATTGGGTGTCTTTTTCTACATTGTCTTCCAAATCACTAATTCGATCTTCTGCCTCATTCCATCTACTTTTGATTCCTTTTAGTGTATTCTTTTTAAAAATATATATTTTTGTTGATTTCAGAGAGGAAAGAAGAGGGAGAAAGAGATAGAAACATCAATGATGAGAATCATTGATCAGCTGCCTCCTGCAAGCCCCCACTGGGGATCAAGCCCACATCCTGGGCATGTGCCCTTGACTAGAATCGAACCCAGGACTCTTCAGTCTGCAGGCCGATCCTCTATCCACTGAGCCAAACCAGCTAAGGCCCTTTTAGTGTATTCTTGATGTCAGATATATTATTCTTCATTTCTGACTGGTCTTGTTCATGGTTTCTATTTCTTTTTTTATGCTGTTGTAGTTCCCACTTAGTTTCTTATAATTCTTACTAAGTTCCTCGGGCATCCTTATAACCATTACTTTGAGCTCTATGTCTGATAAATTGCTTGCCTCCATTTCATGTAAATATTTTTCTGGAGTTTCCTCCTTTTCTTTCATTTGAAGTTTGTTTGTTTGTCCCCCCATTTTTGCTGCCCATTTATATTTGTTTCCATGTGTTAGTTCAAACTGTTATGCTTCCCCCATCTTCGTGGGGTGGCCTTATGTAGTAAGTGTTCTGTGGTGCAGCCTCTTTAATCTTCTGAACTGGGTGCTCTAGGAATGTCCTTTGGTTTATTTGGGCTCTCCTGTTGTAATTTGGCCTTGATTACAATTGTTCCATTCATGGGTTGGATCTCTTCTCAGGCTGGCTGACTGTGAGGTTTATCCCCGACTATGTTGTGTGAGCTATTGTGACAGGACAGAGCAAAACACAACACAACAAAACAAGAAACAAAACAAAAACATACAATATGCCCCTACAACAACAACAACAACAAAAGCAACCACAAAAGAAAAGAGAATTAGGAAAGAGAACAAGAATAATTAAAAAAGAAAAGAAAATCTACAAGAAGGAAAATACAGGGAAGAAAAAGGGATATGAAAGTGCAGAGGTGAAAGAAAATAAGAATAAGGAGTAGGGGAAGAAAATGGTATAAAAGAAAAGAGGAAAATAAATTATGAAATGGAAAAAAAGATGAGAAAGAAGAAATACAAAAAATAAGAAAGAGAAAGCAGGAGAAAGAAGAAAAAATAGAGTAAGAAAATGAAAGAAAAATTAGATATATGAAAGAAAAAAAGAAAGGATAGAATAATAACAAAGCAATAAAGAAGATAATGCAGGGAAAAAACAGTGAAATGGCATTCGTCTCAGCAGAGTTTAGTGCCTCCTGGGAGCTCCCTTTGGATCCTGCTCTTCTGTTGGCTGAGGCTGACTGTTTTGTCTCCCAAGTCTGGGCCTCTTGGGAGGTACTTTGGTGCTAGCCAATGTCAGAGCTGTCCACGTTTGGCTATCAGTAACCTGTTACAAGCTTTAAGTGATCCAGAGTTTGTGTCTGTCCCCACAGCACTTGACTGCACAAGGGAGGGTCCAAGCTGCACTCTCAGGCCTGTTTGTTAGCAGCACAAAACCCAGTTAGCAAGCTTCCTCATTTCCCTGCATTCTGCCTCCACCTGCCTTCTCCTGCCAGCCAGCTGTCAGTCTTAATACATGAAAAGGCTATTTTTGAAAGGGATTTTGGTGGAATTGGAAGTCTAGACCTCTGGGTCTTCTGTGTGTGTGGGGAGGGGGGTGGGAGGGGTGGGGGGGGGGCGGTGCCTTTCAGATTTCAGGGAAAGTGGTGGGTGTGTTTCCCCAGAGCTACTCCTGTGAGAGTGTTCCAGAATATTTCACTGTCCTTAGCTGGGTAGAGATCCTTGTATACAGTCTAGTGGGTTCTGCTAGAAAATGGGAGTTTCTATCAGCTCTCCTGTGAAGAGTGAGCACCAGTCAGGTTCCCAGGACGGTGGGGCGGACAGCTCCACCCCCAAACCAATCACTGAGGCTCCCTGAGACCGTTTAAACCCCCAGGCTTGGCCTCTGCTGCCATCTCCTCTACAGTGATTGAGATGCAGAGTGTGGAAGCAGGTTCCTGAGGGTGGGGCAAGCTGTATCCCCTGGGGTGGGGTATTTGACTTGTCCTGAGCTGTGGCTTCTGGGTGGGGTCTACACATCTCAGGAAAAATGGCCGCTTCAATTTGGGGGTTTATGACAGATTGCAGATCTCCTGGCTGCCACTTTTCCACATCTACCCCGAATGCTTCCCACCCCAGCCTCTCCTCAGGCATCTCCAGTCCACATTGCTCTCTCTCCATCAAAGCCTCTAGTGAATAGCTACAAAAAAAATCCTGTGCTCTGGATTAAAAAATAAATAAAAATGTGGCTTTATCTTCAACCAGCTCTGGTCTTCCCAGGAGATAGAAGCCCCCTTCCTTTCATGGCTAGAAGCTCTTGGCTCTGGTGCTCCGGCCTGTGGAGCCATCAGATTCCTCCTCACTCTTGGCCTACTGCCTGTGGAAGCTGGGTGAGCCCCTCTTGTAACCTCCCCTTCCTTCCAGGCTCCAGGTGTTTTCTGCCCTTCCTTGTTATGTCTTCTCCTCAGCTGGACTTCAGTTGGTAATTCCAGGTGAATGTTCCCCAGTTTAGTTTTATTTCCAATCTGGCCCTGGGAGGAGGTGCCACCATCTTCTCCTCCTAATCACATGATGGTGACAGATGCTACTCCATGAGGTAGGTCAATTCTTTAAATTGCAAGTTGGGCCTTGCCAGCATGGCTCAGTGGTTGAGCATTGACCTATGAACTAAGAGATCATGGTTAGATTCCCGTTCAGGGCACATGCCCGAGCTGTGAGCTCGATCCCCAGTGTGGGGCGTGCAGGAGGCTGCTGATCAATGATTCTCTCATCATTGATGTTTCTATATCTCTCTCCCTCTCACTAACCTGAAATCAATAAAAATATATTTAAATTGCAGGTTGGTCATGAGAGCATTAAATTGAAAAAAAGAAAAAAGAAAAGAAAGTATCAGTGTGCACCTCAGTGAGGTCAGTGAGGATGAGCAAGGAGTGCTTCTTGGAACTTTTTTAACAGTTACATATGTTTGTGCTTACACTAAGTTGCAATGTAAATTGTTTCTACTGTGGATCATGGTCAAAAGATTGTGGGAAAGACGGAAATAGGTGGCATTGCCCCCATTTTATCCATGAGGAAACCAAAGCTGAGACGTTTATTGCCTACTGTCACCTGGCTGGGATGGGCCAATGCAGTGTTAAACTGGCCAGTCAACTATGAAGCCCACTCACATAACCTCTCTGTAACACATGGACTACACTATTTCGCTAAACACCTGTGTTCATTTCTATGTTTATTCAAGTGAATTCAGTTTTACAGTAATTATATGCTCATATTAATGTAATTACATCACTAATCTATCTATATCAAAGACTAAGTGTCCATCTGTCTGACTGGTAGCTATGATGCACACTGGCCACCAGGGGGCAGATGCTCAATGCAGAAGCTGCCATCACACACACTGGCCATTTAAAAATAAATGGTGTGGTGCCCACAAAGCAACACTCAGCTTCCCCCAAGTGGGTCATAGGTCCCGCCATCACCCCGGAGTGACACCCCACCAAATTGCAGCCAACGCTGCCAAAACCCCATGGTGCAAAATGTGGCCCACAGCCCAGCCCAGCCCAGAAATGGTCACTGTGGGCGCTGGGTAATGATGTCACATAGCAGCACTCCACTTCCTCTCCCTAGTGACTAGCCTCCTTGGAGTTTCTTCAGCCCAGGAACCTGACTTGCTTTATAGCCAGGTGCAAACATTTTACACTTTAACCAAATGTTTGTGAAGCTTTTGCATATGCCTCATCTCATTTGATCCTCACAGAACTCTTAGAGTAGGTAGATAGGAGACTCAGTAGAATCCTATTTTTTTTTCATTAGCAAAATGTGAATAGCGATATTAAAATATTTCTTCTAATTAATTTCCTTTCAATGTGCACAAATACGTGCACTGGAACACTAGTATGATTATATTAACAGTATTTCATGTCCATTTTTTCAAGTTGTTATGACTTTCACATTTTTCAATGATGTTATTTCTTGAGTTAACAGTGATTTACAATATCAATTCCCTATTATTTGGCACTAAAGTAGCTTTCAGTATTTTAAATAGACTACAAATAGCTCCTTGGTGATCAAAGCCTTCTTCTTTCTTTAAAAAAAAAGTATTTATTGATTTGAGAGAGAAAGAAGAGGGAGAGAGATTGATTAGTTGTTCCACTTATTTATGCATTCATTGGTTGCCCTGACCAGAGATAGAACCCGCAACTTTGGTGTGTTGGGATGATACTCTAACCAACTGAGCTATCCAGCCAGGTCCCAAAGTCTTCCTCTTTCATTAAATTTTCTTTTTAATGACATTCTTACGACAATTCCCCAGACTGGTATTAGGGATAGAAAAGTATGTACATATTTTATTAGTTTCCTAGGGCTGCTGTGACAAAATACCATGAACTAGGTATCTTAAAATAATAGAAACTTATTGTCTCACATTTATGGAGTCCAGAAGTCAGAAATGAAGTTGTGGGAAGGGTTGGATCCTTCTGGAGACTCTGAGGGAGAATCTGCTCTCTCTCCCAGCTTCTGGTTGTTCCTGGTAATCCTTGATGTTCCTTGGCTTGTAGGCGCATCACCCATTCTCTGCCTCCATCTTCACATCTTTCTCTCTATATATATCTGTGTCTGTATCCAAATTTCCCTCTTTTTATGACCAGTCATTGGATTTAGGGCTCATTCTACTCCAGTAGGACCTCATCTTGCAAAGACCCTATTTCCAAATAAGGCTACATTCACTGTTTCTGGGTAGACATGATTTTTTTGGGGGGGTGGGGGTGGAGGGAGGATGCCACACTATTCAACTCAGTACAGTGTTTATGTCACCTATATTCTTTCCCTCACTGTGAAGCTGAATTTTTTTTCCCCGCTACCATTTTTTAAACCTTTGTATTATTGGAATTTTCAAACATATGTAAAAGCAGGCAAATTACTTTTATGAACTCCCACAGACTCAGTGTGTTTTACTTAGTGATAGTGAATGTAAGAACAACACAAAAATAGTTCCTTGTGTGGTAGGCAGTTAGACATGAGCAGAGCAAGGATGATGGTTCAGGTGCTACAGAAGGTCACCGGGGTAAAAAGCTCTGGATGTCTAGCAAAGGATAAAACTGGGAAAACAAGAACCTTATCCCCAGGGTGACCTTTTCTTCCCTAGCATATTGCTGGTCATGCGATTTAGACCCTCTGACCTTTATAACACTGGTCATGCGGTTCGGACCCTCCCCTGACCTATCCTCCCATGGCCTGTTGCTAGGCATATAGGCTAGACACCCACCCCTCAGAAGGAAAACAAACAACGGGGGCAGAGAATAGCCCTTAAGCATTAAGCTCCCAGGACAAGGAGGTTTTGACCTGCATCAAATTCATCTAAGCCTCAGTTGTATTTCAGCTCCAGGCCCAGAGAAGCAGCAAAACCAGACAAGCAACACCAGTGCCTTTCCCCACCCCTCCCACTCTTCTTCCCGCAAGGCTCATTTTCCTGGCTTCTCTCTTTCTCCTAAGCTCCAAGGACCCTTCTTTTTCCTCTGTAACTTGTTTCCTGAGCTCATTTCTTCTATAGCTCACTTCTTCTAACTCTATGACTTTCTAAATAAAATTTCTCTAGTAATTTCAGTCTTGGCTCTGAATTCTTTCCTAGCCAGAACTCCATTACCGAAGTTGCTGAATGAAGGTTTGTTCTGACTCCGCTGATCTAACACCTGGTGCTGTTTTCGCTGCTTACTACAGTTGCTTTTTAAAAAAATTCTTGAAGCTGAATTTTAAAATTCTTAGCCCTTTTTATTCCTAACTTCTATAGAGTTGCATGTTACAGATTGTGTACTTTTTTTCTTGTTGGTGAAACCCCCTTTTCTTTCTTTCTCTAGGTTGTGCTGTATTACAAGTCAGCCCAATTGTTAAAACACCGACTTACTGTGATGTGGTGAAAGAGGCCTGCAAATGTGACTTTGATAAATTTGTTATTGTAGGTAAGATTTAGATACTCCTCGGATCTGACTAGATCCCTCCCTCCTGTCCCCTTTCTATCTCCCCCTCTCCCTTCCTCTCTGAAATCAATAAAAATATATATTTTAAATGCTATTTTTTTTAAAAAAAGAAAAGAAACATTAATGATGAGAGAGAATCATTGGTTGGCTGCCTCCTGCACATCCCCCACTGGGGATTGAACCCACAACCCAGGCATGTGCTCTGACTGGGAATCGAACCATGGCCTCCTGGTTAATAGGTTGACAGTCAATCACTGAGCCACACTGGCCAGGCCAGGTGAGTATATTTTGAAATTCCGTCTTTGGTTATTAGCTGTAGCCTCATAATAGAAACTCAAAAGACACTGACTATGAAGATGCTGAATAAGTGGTTCTTTCTGAAATGAAGGGGAGCTATTTTTGTGTGCTTATAAAATTGACTGTGATTAAGTGGAACAGACTAAAAGACCTCTCTACTCTTTCTTCTATTTTTCCACAGAACTTGGAGAGTTCAGCAATACCACAGAAACCTGTGGATGTTCCTGTAGCTCCTCTAAGAGGTATCTCCCCTTCATGTCCTCCTTCACATAGGCCCCTGGGCCATCACCTCTGAGATACTGAACTCCAGGCCTCTGTGAACATCTCAGGCCAAGTTCAGTCAGTTGAAATGCAACAATCACCACTCAAGTTTCTACAATGTTTTTATCGTGTTTAAAAGACTTTTGTATACATTCGTATACATTCTAATGTAATCCTCATGGATAGGCTTTTTAAAACCCCATTTTAAAGATGTACAAACTAAGGTTCAGACAGGGTGTGCCTCAGGGCACAATACTGTTAAATAACAGAGGTAGGATTTGAACTTAGGTCTTCTAACTCTAAATCCAGTGCTCTTTTCACTATACCTCTCAGTCTTGGCACCCTCACTAAATAAAGCTGCTCTGTTGAACATGGAGGAATTGTGTTGAGTAAGATAACTGTTGGTACCATGGTTGATGCATGGTCTCTTATATGATGCCTCCTCTGAGTTTTTGGAGAGGGAAAGATAGTTGAAAATCTGAAGAAGAACCTTATACTCCTCATGAATATAATTGTTAATTTTTTGCATCTCTTACATTTCAGTGTTATTTATGAGCCAAACTTCAATTCGGCTGAGCTAATAGCCAAAGAATTGTACCAAGTATTCCGTAAGTGCTGGATGTTGTCAGAAGTTAATTATCAGCTGGCCGTTTCCCTGAATGCATCTGGCTCCATAGTAAGTATCAAAAAAAGTTGACTTTGAATGGAAGTTTCCTAAATTCACATTTCGCCTGCTATTCACTTCAGACATGTATGCGTTTCCTTAGTCACTGGGTGTTGGGGGAGGAATTGAAAGGAAGGATGAATCTGAAATTTATTGAGTATTTATTATGCACCAGAAATTCACATTTTAATTCTCATGTGTCCTATTAGGCAGATGCTATTATCATTTTTATATTATCATTTTTATATTAAGACACCCAGCAGGGCTGGTCAGTGTAGGTAAAATTTAGATACTCCTCGGATATGACTAGATCCTTCCCTCCTGCCCCCTTTCTATATCTCCCTCTTCCTTCCTCTCTGAAATCAATTAAAAAATATATTTTTAAATCTTATTATAGGTAAGATTTAGATACTCCTCATGTATCAGCAGGAGTTATGCCTCATGCTGCCTAATTTGAAAGTCCAGGCTGGTTCTGAGGTACCAGGTGTCTGACTGGTGGGGTCAGACCAAACCTGGGTTCAGCAACCTCAGTACTTGGGTTCTGGCTAGGAAAGAATTCAGAGCCAAGACCCAAACATTTTTGGGGTGAATTACAGAAGTAGAAAAAGTCATTTCTAGAAGAAATGGGCTGAGGAAACAAGTTATAGAGGTAAAGGAAGGGCCCTTGGAGCTTGGGAGTGAGGAAGCTAACAGCAATGTGCCTGGGGCAGGGAGAAGGAGGGGAAAGGGGAATGAAAAGGCACAGGGAAAGCATGCTCTCCTTCTCCCTCCCTGGAGGGAGAGACAGCGCTCTCCCTGGAGTCCCTGGAGTCCCTGGAGTCCCTGGAGTCCCTGGAGCTGGCAGGGTCCTCTGTCCTAAGGGTTTTAAGGGTGGAGATTTTAGGGGCGTCCCAGGGGAAGATCTCAATAGAATATTCAGCAGTTTTCCGGGTGTGTCCTTTCAGGGTCTAGGTTTCCACTGATTGATTGGCAAGGACCAGGCAGGGGTCATTATTCGGTGCAACAGGTCATGAGGACAGTTGTGGCTGGTTTTGTTGCTTATCTGGGCCTGGAGCTGTGATACAACTTTAGGCATAGATGTTATCTCTAGGGAGGGCAGGTCAGGAGGTACTGGTCCAAATCTCATGACCAGACATATGCTAGGGGAGGAAAGGTCACCCTGGGGACAAGGTCCCACCCTACAATTGTCCTTTGTTAGGCACCTGGGGCTTCCCACCCCGGTGACCTTCTGTACCTGGCCCATCGTCCTTGCTCTGCTCCTGTCTGTCTAACTGCCGACCACAGTTCCCTGTAGACCACTCTGCCCTTGGCAGCATGCAGCTCATGGGGGACAGAGAACTTTGTGGCAAAGGCTAAAATAGAAGTAGCCCTCCTATACTCAATAAATTTAATAAAATTAAATAAACAAATAAACTAGGGGTAGGCAAAAATCTCTGGAAATGCAAAGGAGGCAAAGGTCAGCTGGAGCAAAAATGACATTGAGGTGTGTGAGGTGTTTATTGAGCAGAGAGATTTGGTGTGGTTGGATAGCATGTGTTTGCCTGTTTGTGTGTGTGTTGGTGGGTTGGGGGAGGGCAGTGGTGATCCTGGGAAATAAGGCTTGAATACTAGTGGCCCAACTATGGAGGACCTAGAATGCTGATTTGAGGAGTTTAGATTTTAAATGATAATAGGAAATTTAATGGTTCGGAGGGGAGCCAAGCAGGGGAATGGTCTTGAAAGATGTTTCTGGGGAAGTCTGACAACCACAGAAGGTTCTGATTGGCAGCATCTATCAGCCTATTTACTAAAATGCTATCTATAAAAGCATTGCAGGTCACAGTGACCTACTTGCAATAATTTGAAGTCTGGAAACAAATGAAATACTAAAATAACTAAGAAACAAAGAAAAGTGACCTCAGCTGGGTGGTGTTTTAAACAATTTTTCTCCAGATGGCTTCAGATACATGAAGGGCTCTTGCCATGTCCTTTAGTTCAGTTGAAAGCAGTTTTAATTTATCATGGTAAGTTTTAATGTTGGAAACACATTTGAGTGCTCTTTTAATTTCAGTTCCTGAAATAGGCTTGTTTAAGTTCCTAAATTCTCTCTTGTTATGCAGGTTGTAAATGAAGAGCATGTCCGAAAAGACTTTGAATCCAGTGTGGATTTAGGAGAGGAAATTAAATTTAACTCAAGGATCAGAGGGACAGAAGACTGGGCACCCCCTAGATTTCAAGTCATAGTTAATGTTCATCCACCACAGAAGTAAGTTGGGGTTGCAGTTTGGGCTTCCAGTCCAGTTAGAACAAGTTAGCTCTGTTACCCATGTTGGGGTTCTTGGGTTCCCCAATATAGAAATTGAGAAGAAACCACTGAGAAATTATCAGACATCCTACCTAATAATAGACAAATATGCAAATTGACCGTACCTTCGCTATGCCCACGACTGGCCAGGAGGCGCGGGGGGGCGGGACTCGAGGTGGCCGGGGTGGCCGATTGGGCCGGTGGGACGCTGAGCTGCGTCACCAGCAGTGGCGCGAGCTCAGCGTCTGCACCATGGCTGTGCTGCAGCACAGAAGGGGCCTCTGGGGCAGCGAGCCCACGTCCCGCCGTGGACCATCAAAAGCAGGGGAGCTGGGTGCCTGTCCGCTCAGGAACCAGGCCTTTCAGAAGCCTCCGCCATGCCGGAGGCTTCTGAAAGGCCTGGTGCACCAGCGATCGAAAGCGAAAGCATGGGAGCTGGGTGCCTGTCCGCTCAGGCACCTTCTGAAAGGCCTAGTGCACCAGCGGACAGGCACCCAGCTCCCCTTAACTAAGGGGATTGACTTTTTCAGGAAAGAGTCTAACTTAGGACATGACTACCTGCCATAAATTGCTTTTAGTTAAAAAGTTTTAATTTCAGACCATCCTTTAGGTTTACTTTAAGTCTCTGAGTTTGCAAGGCCACCATGCAGACCTTCCCTGGGCTTGTCAGGTTAGCATGTGGCCCCTTTCATCCACAGGCAGGTTTTATTAAGCTTATGCTGGAGCACAAGGGAGGCAGCACAGAGTAAAGGAAGGAAATCTGAACTGGCCCTGAGGGTTGGCTCTGCTTTGCTCCTTTTCTGAGCTGGGGACAAAGCAGGCTTGTGCAAAAAGGCAGTTCTTCTTGAAAGAGGTGGGCTTCTTGAAAAAGGCAGGCTTGCGGAATTTCTGTTTCAGGGTGGGGTGATTTCACTTTCCAGCTGAGTTGCCTGGTAACCATGTTCCCACCTGTACTGTGAAGGTAAGATGGCAGACTGCTCATTACCACCACCTTAGGAAGGTCATATAGCAGGCAAACCTTGATCAACTGAGTGTGGTCAGTAGTTACAACACCTGTAAGAAATCAGGCAGTTATAAGGAAATAAAATCAGCTACTTCTGCATTTTTAAGTAGGGAGTGGAGGAGTGGTGACATTCTTGAAGTCAGCTCATATGGTGTTCCTCTGGCCACTTGTCTTCCTACCTACCCGCTATTTTTTCCATTCCTGGGCCCAAGTCCCTAAACTGTCTCAGTTCCTACCTGACTCTGGAAGTAGGAAAAGGAAAAAAATAATACACTTAGGGACAAAGAAAAATTTTTTTTAGGAAAAGGTAGGTTGGGCATATTTTTCTGAGTTAGCTTTCTTGGCACCTGGCTTTTGAGGGGCTCTGTAAGTTTTGACAAGTTGAGATTTAATTATGAACATTACATAGCAACTGAAATAGGCTTAAAGGGACTATTTTAAGTGGCTAATATTAAACCTGAAAAATCATATACAATAATTTTAAAAGATTGGATCCTTCTGTTTTTTAGTGCTATATATATGTGTATATATATATATATATATATATATATATATATATATATATATATATGCAAATTAAGCCGGGACACCATAATGGTCACAACCAGCTCAGGAGGAGGGGCCAGGTGTGGGCCCGGAGCCTGAGAGAACAACAGACAGGGGCCTGGAGCGGAGACACAAACCCGCAGGGGGGCCTGGTCCTCAGCAGCCTCATGGCCAGGGTGCACCAGCAGTCCTGCTTCTGTGCAAGAGCTGCAGAGGAAACACCTTTTCTGACCGCTCATTGGCTAAGCTTGTGGTATGCCAGTTGCTTGGGTAATAAGAATCCAAGAAGGTGATCTAGGGTTTTTCCACCTCACTCCTGGAGGAAAATACAAAGTCCCCTGCTAGAGGGGCTAAGAAATGTCATATCCTGCCCTAGCCAGTTTTGCTCAGTGGATAGAGCCTCAGCCTACGGACTGCAGGGTCTGGGTTTGATTCTGATCAAGGGCATGTACTAGGTAGCAGGCTCCTCCCTGGCCAGGGCCCAGGTCAGGGTTCATGCAGGAGGCAACCAATCGAAGTGTGCCTCTCACATTGATGTTTCTCTCTGTCTTTCCCTCTTTCTTCCACACTCTCTAAATATCAATAGAAAAATATCCTCAGGTGAGAATAGAAAAAAAAAAAAAGTCATATCCTATGAAAGAGACATCTTGAAAATGCCTAAAGAAAGTTGTCATTTTTTTGTGGTGAAGGGACTGGAGTCTTCGATGAAAACACCTTGGTGGCTGTGGCAGCCAGCAGTGGCAGCAGCAGCGGGGTGATGGGGCTGGCACCTTCCCCTGATCAGCCCGGTTGCCTCCTGCAGAGGGAGGTCAGACTGCGGCTTAGGCCTGCTCCCTGTGGGGAATGGGCCTAAGCCATCAGTAGGACATCCCCTGAGGGTTCCTGGACTGTGAGAGGGGGCAGGCTGGGCTGAGGAACGCCCCTCCCCCGCCCCCACTGCACAAATTTCGTGCACCGGGCTTCTAGTATGAAATAAAAATCAATTTTTTAAAAAGAAATTTAATCTTGAGGAGAGCTCCTGTAGTTAAGAAAAGGCACATGGGTAGGGTTCTGCATATTTTTGCCATGACCATTTTTGCTGACCCTAAAGTATAATAAAATTTTATAACTTATTTTGTATTTCCAAATCACATGTGAAGTCATGGCACCAACAGTTCAATAGAAAACACTTCACCAAATGGTTTCTCACCAGAAATATATAGTTTTGTCTTACATTATCCTTATTTGTTTAAATTTCTTTGGGTCCACTTATGGACTTCCCAAGTACATCACCTCTTGGTGTCTGGTCTACCTGAACTTTCTCCCTGCATTGCCTGTTTCTAGTTCTCTCTGGAGAGAGGATCCTGTGCATGCGCAGTGTGAAGTCTCTAAAGATCTTGGTGGAAGTGTTATTTGTAATACTAACTTCTGCTTTAGTGACCCAGGGATTTCAACTAGAAAACTCTATTGAGTAATTCTATTTCTTCACAAGGGGAAAATGACAAAATTAAGGCCCCAAGCCAAGAAAAGTATCATGATATCAGTTTATTTTCCAATAAGTGAAAACTGCTCCATTGGCCTTTTCTGACATGTAACTGTCATTGTTTTCTATACCTAGGAGGGATCTCGTAGTAGCAGCCCAGAATTTTTTCTGTGCTGGCTGTGGAACTCCAATAGAACCTAGTAAGTATGGAAATGGACTGATGGCTTATTATGTGATAACAGGGCAGAGAATCACAAAATTGGGCACTGCATTGATTGTGTGAGAGAAGTTAGTATGAGAACTTCATAACATTGTCTTCTCTTTCATAAAGAGGCCATTGTGACCTCCAGGGCTATGTGACTGGCTTTTCAGACTCATCTCCTAGTTCCCTTCCCATCTGGGACTCAGCTCCAGCCACAAGGCCTCCCTGCTGGTCCTTGAATGTGGCAGGCTCACTCCTGACTTGAAATGGCAGACATCCCCAAAGTTGGTTTCCTTACTTCCTTCACATCTTTGCTCAAAAGCCATGAAGTTTTCCCTGGCTGCCCCATTGAAAATGTTCACCTTGCCACAAACATACACGTGTATGCATTATATTACTCTTCCTTCCTATTCTAGCACATATCTGCCTAAAATGCCTTTTTAGATTTTATTGGTTTTTCTTATTATTGACTTTCTTCCTCCTCACTAGATTCTAGGTTCCATTAGGTCAAATGTGTTGTCTCTTTTGTTCATTGCTTTAGCCCCTGCTCCTACAAGGTGCCTGGCACATAGCTCAAAAGATAAATTTGTTGAATGATTGAACAGCAGACCAAGGAGCTAGCCAAACTCCTCTGAGAGGGTTTGGGGGGATCATCCCTGGGATAGCTGAGGCCCAGAAAATCAAGGTTCGCCCAGTCAGAAATGCAAGTTGCCCACTTGAGACTAGGAATCACTTGTTCTGCTGTGAGAGTGTCCATAGGTCTGACCCTCAGAAAGACTGGGAAGAGGAGCTTTATGGGAAAGGGTTCCCTTGACTTTATGGGAAAGGGTTCCCTTGACTTTTGATAGGCAGACTTTGAGGACCTCCCGCTCGAGAAATAAAAATAGAAAGCAGAAATCTATCTGGACATTCTTCTACAATGTTGAATGACCATTCCAGCCATGCATCACAGTTGTAACTAATTTTATTTAAATAACTCATCTTCCCAGTCTAGTAGGAACCATGTATATTTGATTAACCACTGTATTCTGGTGCCTCAGTAAATATTGAATGCATGAGTCAGAAACTATGAACACATGACTATGATTCCACCAACTTTTCAAGTACTTCCCTAAATTTATTCAAATATGAAGTTGCTTGCCCACACTGTTGATATAGTCCTTCCCTTATAGTCATCAGCCACGTAAATAACAAGAACAATGCATGCAACAAAAGAGAAAGTCGAGAATGCAATGTGATTTGCAGCAAGGGAAATTAATCTGAGCTTGAGGGTGGGTAGAGTGAGAATTTTTGTAAGGAAGTGATTATCCCCAGAAGAGTGTGTTGGGGGAGGGGTGTGGAGACTCACCATGTGCAAAGGGCTTGAGGCTATTGCAATGAAATTTTGTGGTACTAGATACTATGAATAAGAGGAGAAAACATGCTACAAAGATAGGCAGTGCACAGACCCTAGAGGCATTATCAACCCAACTGTGTAAATAATTTTGGACTTTTCCTATGAAATTCCTGTAGTTCTTATGCTACCAGAGAGCCCCCTGAGTTGGAGGGGTTGGCTCTCCCCTCCTTAGCTCTTGAGAAAGAATTCAAATGAGTGACAAACAGCAGTGTTGAAGCAAAGCAAGCAAATTTATTTAAGAAGAAAAGTAAGTGAATTTTCTAAGGAAGCAAAGCAAGTGAATTTATTAAGAATATAGTTGGCATAAAGATAAGTGGGCCACTCAGCTAGTCTGAGCACCCTGCCTGGTGGGGATTCAAGAGGTTTTATACCCTCCACCCTATAGGTTTCAAAGCTCCGCTGCCAAATATTTTGGGAAGCAGACTAAGTTTCAAAGTCTCCTTCTATATTATTGTGGCTTATCTCAGAATGTTTATACATACATCTGGTCATCTTGTTTAGCAAGACCTAAAACAGCTGACTTCTTTGTTTAGTGGGTGAGATAAACTCCCCTTTTTCTCCTCTTCCCCCATCCTGCTCTAGCACCTATCTTTTCTGCCTAATATCCCCCAAGTGATACCATCCCAAAGTTTTTGGGATTTTGTTGTTTGTCCCTCAGACTTTATCTGTCCTTGTGTTTATCTGGCACAAATGACATTATTTTGGTCTTTGTTCTCTATTTTCCCAAGCCAGGGTTATTTAAGCTATGCATTCTCTGGTTAGGGAGGAGCTGTCTAAACCATTTGCTCTCAAGTGTCCTTGGTTGGGGAAGATAAGGTCATGTGATTCACAATCTGGCTGCAAGCTGCCCAAACTGTTTGGCCTTGTTTAATTTTCTTGTCTCAATTTTCCCATTCCACTTGCCCACTAGCTTCTTACTATCCTGCCATACTTAGGGCAATTTTTTTAAAACTTTTTATTTTGAGATAATTTTATACTTACAGAATAGTTACAAAAATAGTACAGATATCCCATATACCCTTCACCTAGCTTCCCCTAATGCTAACATAATCATAGAATAATTATTAAATGTGAGAAATAAGTATTGTTACAATCCCATTAAATAACTACACAGACTTTATTCAGATTTAAATAATGTTCTTTATTGGTACTAGGGTCCAATCAAGAACGATACATTTGAATTTAGTTGTCATGTCTCCTGAGTCTCCTCTAATCTCATACTCACAGAGACACTTAAAAACTGAGCAGCAGACAACATGACATTTTACCCTTTAATACTTAAGCCTCCTATATAATAAAGAGGAAATATGCTAATTGACCATCACACCCTCAGAAAGATGGCAGCACCCACAGCCAAGAAGGAGGGAATATGCTAATTGACTGTCACACCCTCAAAAGATGGCGGCACCAAGTCCCCTCAGCCCTGTCGGGATGGCAGGCGCACTGCACGACCAGGCCTGCCCCCAGGTGGGCCCGACTGCTCCGTGTGCCTGCCTTCAGAGTCCCCCAGTCCCCTCAGCCCCCCAGCCGCCCAGAGCCAGTCCGAGGTGCAGGAAAGCCTCTGATGGCAGCTTCCCAGCTACCCAGGGCTGGCCCAAGGCACAGGCAAGCCTTGGATGGCAGTTGCCCAGCTGCCCTAGGCCGCCTGAGGCTCAGGCAACCAGGGCTGGCCAAGGTTTGTGCTGCTGGCAGTGGCAGCAGCAGAGGTGTGATGGGAGCATCGCCTTCCCCTGATCACCAGGTCCCCTCCCACCCCTGAGGGCTCCCGGACTGTGAGAGGGGGCAGGCCAGACTGAGGGACCCCCGCCCACCAAGCAGCAGAGGCAGTACAGCCCTACGGGCCTCTAGTATTTTAATACTAAGAATTATGGGTAGTTATCACACCAAAGAAAATAACAATTGTCGATATTGTCTAATACTAGTCCATATTCATTGTTGTCCTTAAGTTGTCATTTATAACTAATTTTTCTATACAGGTCTCAACCAAGTTTCATCCATTGCATTTAGCTAGTATTTCTCTTTAGTCAATTTTCTTCTAGAGCTGCAGTATCCATGATAGTAGCCATTAGCCCCTGTGGCTACTTAAAATTAAATTAAAATTTATTTAATTTGGGGGAGTGACATCAGAGGAATGGTAGTGTAAGGGCACATCTATCCTCTCCCCCTAACATTTCAACAAAATAGCCACCTATAATTCAACAAAGAAGTCCCTGCTCAACACAGATGCATGCCTGAGAGACCTGCACACCGGAACGAGTAAGCTGGGCTCCTTGGAATAAGCGGGGAAACGAGAGAAGGGAGGGAAGCTGAATATGGCAGCTGGGAACTGACGGCAGCAGTGGTGGGCATTTTCTTCAGCTGGTCTGGACCAACAGAAAGCTAACCCAACAAGTGGCTGGCTGTTGGAATAGCCACCAGAGTGGCGGCATTGTGTGGTTGTGCACACAAACAGTGAGAGAGTGTCTGAACCGTGGGGGCACGTTGTGAATGAGATCTGAGTTGCATGCATAAGCTGCGAGTCAGCAGACACCCTCCTTACAGAGTTGCTCCCTACATAGTCGCTCCCCACAGCTGGGCCTGGCTTCCCGCTTTCAGGCAAAGAAAGTAGATGGCAGAGCCCTGCCATTGATGAGACGCCCAGGTCTCGCCTCCAATTGCCCTTGGATTGTTCCCAGGACTGTACTGTCTGTAGGCCAAGAGCTGTCGCCGTAGAAACACAGTTTCCCTGTGTGACTGAACCCCAGGAGGGTGCTTGGGCTAGACCAGTGGTCTGCAAACCGCGGCTCTTTGGCCCCTTGAGTGTGGCTCTTCCACAAAATACCACCTGCGGGAGCGCACGTACAGTGCGATTGAAACTTCGTGGCCCATGCGCAGAAGTCGGTTTTCAGCCTGGGCGAATCTATTTTGAAGAAGTGGTGTTAGAACACTCAAGGGGCCAAAGAGCCGCATGTGGCTCGGGAGCCGCGGTTTGCCCACCACTGGGCTAGACCATTGGAGGTCAGGGACTGCCATTACCATGAAGGAAAAATAAACCTCACCCCCAAGCAGCAGAGGCAGTATAGCCCTGCGGAAGCTGCAGAGGCTCAAAACTGTGAGGACACAGAGGAAAAAAAATTTACAATTCAGTGCCATCTACTGGAACAGAGTAGAAAGACCTCCTCAGAGATAAATGGGAAAACAAACGAGAACAAGGAACACCATGAACAGCCACAACAACAAAGATGACCAGAAAGAAAATGAAAAATCCCCAGAAAACAGGCTGGAACACACGGAATTATGCGAGTTGAATGACAGAGATTTCAAGATTGCAGTTCTGAAAATACTCAATGAGATATGAAAAAATACTGACAGGCAATTCATCTTACTCAGAAAACAAATTAATAAACAAAATGAGTGTTTCTCCAAAGAAATTGAATTGTTAAAAAAGAATATAGCAGAAACCCTGGAAATGAAGCAGGCAAAGAAATTAAGAGTGAACTGATAAGCATAGAAAACAGAACCAGTGAGAGGAAAGAACTAGTGATATTGAAGATAGGAATCAAGAAATGATGCAGAGGAAAGAAGAGAATAAAGAAATACAAAATAGTCCTATGAAAGACCTCTCTGATTCCATAAAAAAAAAATAATAACATCAGAATCATAGGCATAGTGGAGGAGGAAGAGAGAGAGAGAGTATGGAATGGATAGTTTATTAAAACAAATAGTGATGAGAACTTCCCAAATCTATGGGGGGAAAAAAACTAGATCCTCGAATCCACGAAGCAAACAGAACACCTAGTTACCTCAATCCAAAGAGGCCTTCTCCAAGGCACTTGGTAATGAAGCTGTCAAAAATTAGTGACAAAGAAAAAATTCTCAAAGCATTCAGGGAAAAGAAGGAAGTGACCTACAAAGAAAAACCCATCAGAATTTCACCCGACTTCTCAGCAGAAACTCTACAAGCAAGAAGAGAGTGTAACCAAATATTCAAACACCTGAAAGAGAGAAATTACCAGCCATGCATATTATATCCAGCAAAATTATCCTTTAAATATGAAAGAGAAATAAGAACATTCCAAGACATACAGAAACGGAGGGATTTTATCACTAGAAAACCTCCTTTACAGGAAATACTCAAGGGAGTTATTCTACCTGAAAAAAAGAACATAAGGTCATAACACTACCAGTAGGATTGCCAAAAACTCGCAGCATAAACAGGGATAATGTGTGACAATGAAATCATACAAGGGGAAGAGGGACCGGTATGGACAGGCAAAGAAAGATGAAGATCAGATGTACTCAAAAGGGAAAAAAATATGGTATATTTGCAACTTCACTTTTTATAAAACTAATGGCAACCACACACAGAAATTCCCCAAACAAGACATATAGCTTAAAAAAAGAGGAAACAGAGGAAAGATGTATGGAATACCACAAAACAAAAACAACAGATAGAAGCATAAAGGAAAAGAACCAATTGAGGCACAGAGTTACCAGAAAAAAATTAATTTAAATTTAAAATCCAGTTCTTCAGTGATGCTAGCTACATTTTAAGTGCTCAATAGCCACATGTGGCTAGTAGCTACTATATTAGACAGCACAGATATAGAATATTTCCATCCTCACAGAAAGTTCTATTGATAGCGCTGTTGTAGATTTTTGCTTCCTTTTTCCCCTATAATTTTGACTTTTCCTAAAATGAGAACAATTGTGGTTTAGAGCAGGGTTTCTTGGCCTTAGTACTATTGACTTTGTTGGGGGTTGCTGTCTGATGCACTGTAGGATATTTAGCAGCATTACTCGCAGCTATGCATTGTAACAACCAAAAAGTCTCTAGACATTTCCAAGTGTCCCTTGGGGTAAAAAGTCACTCCTAGTCAAGCACCAGATTTTGGGTCTTTGTTTTGTTCTGTTTTAATTAAAGGATTGAAGAAACCAAAAAAGATGGACATAATTTATTCTGTATTGATAATATAATGCTTAGTATATATTCCATAAAATCTGATGAGTGAGTGATTGGTTATTGAAATGTTAGTATTTTAGATGTTAGGGAAAGATGAATTATATCCAGAAAATTTATAGGCCCTTTGTTTTTTTCTTCCCATCTTGCTAAGTTTGATTAGAAATGTATAGTACAGCCCAAACTGGTTTGGCTCAGTGGGTAGAGCGTCGGTCTGCGGACTGGAAGGTCCCAGGTTCAATTCCGGTCAAGGGCATGTACATTGGTTGTGGGCACATCCCTCGGTGGGGGGTGTGCAGGAGGCAGCTGGTCGATGTCTCTCTCTCATCGACGTTTCTAGCTCTCTATCCCTCTCCCTTCCTCTCTGTGAAAAATCAATAAATATATTTAAAAAAAAAAAAGAAATGTATAGTACAAGAGCCAGGATATACCTCCTTTTTTGCCCATCCTATATAATAAAAGGCTAATATGCAAATCAACCGAGCAGTGGAATGACCAGTCGCTATGACACGCACTGACCACCAGGGGGCAGACACTTAATGCAGGAGCTGCCCCCTGGTGGTCAGTGCGCTCCAGAATCTAGGCTCATGGCTGGCAAGCGCAGTGGCGGTGGTGGGAGCCTCTCCCGCCTCCGTGGCAGCACTAAGGACCCCTCAGGGGATGTCTGCCTGCGGACTTAGGCCCGCTCCTGTGCGGAGCGGGCCTAAGCCGGCAGGCGGGCATCCCCCGAGGCATCCTGGACTGCTTGAGGGCACAGGCCAAGCTGAAGGGATCCACCCTTCCCAGTGCATGAATGTCATGCACCGGGCCTCTAGTTTAGTATAAAATGTATTGGAACCCTGTCATAAGCAAAATAATACTCATTATCTGCTACACCAGAGATTTTAATTTGGGGGGTGGGGGGAAGATCGATGCAATACAATAGACTTTTCAAAGTTTCAAGTTTGAGAACTCAGACATAATTATTAGGTACTTAGTAAGTTTTTAACAAATAATTTGTCAACCCTAGAGAGATGTCACATAATTAAGAGTTTAATAATAGTGCATGGCCTTGCTAGCATGGCTCAGTGGTTGAGCATCAACCTATGAACCAGAAGGTCATGATTTGATTCCAGGTCAGGGCACATGCCTGGGTTGTGGGCTCGATCTTCAATAGGGGGGCGTGCAGAAGGCAGCCAATCAATGATTCTCTCTCATCATTGATGTTTCTATCTCTCTCTCCCTCTCCCTTCTTCTCTGAAATCAATAAAAATACATTTTTAAAAATAATAGTGTATGTACATATATATGTACTTACAATTATCCTCATTATTCACAAATTCCATAATTGTGAATTCGCTTGCTCCCTAAAATTTATTTGTAACACCAAAATCAATGCTTACCATGTTTTAGTCATTCACAGATATGCACAAAACACTGAAAAATTTGATTTGCCTGAAATTTGAATTTCCTGTTGCACACGTTCCCAGCTGAAGTTGAACAAAACAATGCTTTGCCTTCTTCTTTTAGTTCATACAGTAAACAAGTCCTTTCAACAGTCTATTTAGTACCTTTTAAAAAATATTTTATACTTTTTGTTGGTGGTTTTGCTATTTAAAATGCCCTCAAGCATAGCGCTAAAGTGCTGTCTAGTGTTTCTAAGCACAAGAAGGCTGATGTGCCTTACAGAGAAAATGTATGTATTAGATACATTTCTTTCAGGCAGAGTCACAGTGCTTTTGGCCATGAATTCAATGATATGAATCAGCAAAATATATTGAATAACGTGTCTTTAAACAAAAAACACACATAAAACAAACTTATGTGTTGATCGGTTGATGAAAATGCTTTTCCCAGAGACTTATAGGAACTTAACCTTGTATTTCCCTCAGGAGCAATGCTTTAGTATTCAATTCAGTGTTCATGACAACTTTCCAGAACATTAACTACTACAGATAATAAGAATCAAGTATTTATTTGTCTGTATTTAAAAGTCAACTCTGAGTGTGACCTGGGTGTGAGGATAATCTGTGCAAGTGCGAAGACATTCGTTTTTTGCCCTTCCCATCCATGTACTGTGGCAGATGGGAAGTGGGATATGATGGCTAAAACCTGGAGCTTCCCCAGTCCAGACTTGGGTTGGAATCCTGCTTGCCTGCTTACTGTTTTTTTGTCTGTGGTATGTGGTTTAACCTCCCTATATTGTGCTTTCATCAGTGAAGTAGGGGAAGTACCAGTCCTCACCTCATAGAAGTTCAAGCACAAAATGATACAGGCATGTGTAATACATTTAACCAGTGCATGACACAGACTAAATGTTCAATAAAGGTTTGCTTCTGTGGTCACTCAGACCTTGATTATTTGTAAAGTCCTTCTAGGGAAACTACATTCAGAATATACAGTGTGCTCTGTACTGTGGGAGCTATTTTGCCATCATTGTTTCATTTAGTTCTCACAATATCTGTTAACTAATAGGAGTCAAATGGTGAATGATAAATATGAACCTTGGCTCATGTTAGATAGACCCTACTGTTGAGGAAGGGGCACATAGGAGACTTAACTGAATCGCTGTTTTCTTTCTTAAGGCTGGGTGATGGGTACCCAGGTGTTTGTTACATTAGTCTCTGTACCTTTTTCTTGTCAGTATATTTTATTGAAGATGCTTCCAAGAGCAATGCATGTTTATTTCAGCAAATTAAAAGTGCAAAAAGCAAAAATCCTTTCCCCTACCTTCCAGAAGTGTTAGCTTTTTGGACTGTGCATGTATTCTTTTTTAAAAACAAAATCAAGATCATGTGCTACATACCTGTAACTGGATGTTCACTGCCTGTGCTCTTCCATGTATTGCATAGGCTGTCTTGCATTTCACTGTGGAGTGCACCATATTTATTTAGCCAGGTGCTTCTTAATGGATGTTTACTAGTAGATTGCTCACCACTTCATTGTAAATATGCTGTAACCAGCACCATTCTATATCTCCACTTGTGCACGTTCGCATTTCTGTCAGATGTCAGCATTAGGATTCATGCTGCATGGTTAAGAATTAAAGTATATCATGGAAATGTCCTCCTCTGGGGTAGTGCTCCTGTCAGCATGTGAATGAGTGCCCACTCTCCATGCCTCAGCTGCTCTGGATTCTCTAAATTTGTGACAGTCGAGGCAAAACCAAGTATTTCAGTCTTTTAATATGCATGCCTTTGATCATTACTGAGATGGTGTGCTTTTCACATCGTTACTGGTTATATGCATTTCTCCACTCCATGTATTGCCTGTTCTTACCCTGTGTGCATTTTTATATTTGTTTCTCACTGATTTATTCAGGAATTCTTTTGGATACTACATTTTTAATGTATATATAGTGCTTTAGCATTTATAAAGCACTTTTCATATGTATAATATCCTATAATCCCATTTTGAGTTTCTCTCTGTGGCCTCATGTCAGCCTGAAGAAATTCCGACTTGCCCACCCCCCAACCCCCTTAGCCTCCTGCCAATGACAGACCCAGTCTGGACTCCCGCCAGATGGCAGACCCTAAGTCTCACTGCAGTTTACACCGCCCATCTTCCAAATCCAGCAGTACGTTGGGAAGGTTCTATGTTTCCGACTTCTGTTCCACAAAAGCAAAGCGCATGAATGGCCATGATTTAAGGCCTCCAGTCCCTGCCACCACTGCTTTCCCAGCTGCTGTGAGGCTGAGTATGGCTTTAGCAGCATGTAATCAGTAATCAGCATTGAGCCTTGCATGAAATTGGAGGTAGGGCCACAAGGTAGGTTTTCAGCATCAGCTGATTGGTACTCATCCCCTGTGTGCTCCGCAGAGTTTGTGAAGCGGCTCCGGTACTGCGAATACCTGGGCAAGTATTTCTGCGACTGCTGCCACTCTTATGCGGAGTCCTGCATCCCTGCGCGGATCCTGACTGCGTGGGACTTCAGGAAGTACTACGTCAGCAATTTCTCCAAATGGCTGCTGGATAGTATATGGCACCAGCCCATTTTCAATTTGCTGAACATCAGCCACAGCCGGTATGCGAAGGCCAAGGAGCTGGACAGAGTGAAGGTGAGCAGCGGCCTTTTGGGGGAAGCCAGTCCAGCAGCTGAAAGGGTCTGCTGCCACAAATACACATTGCACCTATCACGGGGACCCAATTCAGACAGACCCTCTGAGGGGCGGGTTTCCTGTTGTCCAGTGGATGGCGTTTATGCTTCAGGGCCCCTGGCCTGCACTGGCTCTAGCAAAGGCACCATGTCAGGTTGTATATTTATGCATAGTTTTGCGTCTACACAGAGCTTTTAAATTTTATTATCTAGTTTATACTAATAAAAGAGTAATATGCTAATTAGACTGGGAGACTTTCCGGAGACCTTCCAGACATCCTTACGGACAAAACCGGGGGCTTGGCCGGCCTGCAAACCACCCCCAAACGGCCCTCAGCCCATCACCCAGGCTGGACCTTCACCCTGATGGGGGCGTGGCCGGCCTGCAAACCACCTCAGGCCCCTCGCCCAGACTGGCCCTGCCCCCCAAGGAGACCCCCACCCTGATCCAGGACTTCCTTCAGGGCAGACCAGCTGGCCCCCACCCATGCACCAGGTCTCTATACTAATAAAAGGGTAATATGCTAAGTAGACCGAGAGACCTTCCAGGAGACCTTCCGGACAAAGCCATGGTAGCGGGGCCGAGGCAGAGGTGGTTAGGGGCAATCAGGCCAGGAGGGGAGGGCAGTTGGGGATGATCAGGCCAGTAGGGGGGGCAGTTGGGGGAGATCAGGCTGGCAAAGGGAGGGCAGTTGGGGGTGAGAAGGCCGGCGGGGGTGCAGTTGGGGTGAGCAGGCTGGCAGGCAGAGTGGTTAGGGGTGATCAGGCAGGCAGGCAGGTGATCTGTTAGGAGCCAGTGGTCCTGGATTGCGAGAGGGATGTCTGACTGCCGGTTTAGGCCCGATCCCACAGGAACATCCCTCGGCAGTTGGACATCCTCCGAGGGGTCCCAGATTAGAGAGGATGCAGGCTGGGCTGAGGGACACCTTCCCGTGCACAAATTTTGTGCACCAGGCCACTAGTTTTTAAATAAAATTGTATATGTTAGAGTGTACAAAATGACTTGTTACACGTAGTGAAATGATTACTACTCAACATATCCATCTCCTCACATAGTTACCTTTATGTATTTGTGTGTGTGTGTGTGTGGTGAGAGCACCTGAAATCTACTCTGTTAACAAATTTCCAATATTCAATACAGTATTGTTAACTATAGTCATCATGCTGTACATTAGACCTCTAGAAGTATTCACTCTATATAACTGCAACTCTGTGCCCCTTGACCAACAGCTCCCATTTCCTCCACCTCCTTGTCCCTGAGAACCAGCATTCTACTCTCTGCTTCTATGTACTTGGCATTTTTAGATTCCACATACAAGTGAGACCATGCCTTCTTTTTTCTTTTTATGTCTGGCTTATTTAATGTCTTTCAGGTTCATCATGTTGTTGCAAACAACAGGATCTCTTTCTTTTATACATGGTTGTGTATTTTTCTTAAAGAAAGCCAATGCTATGTAAACTTCAAAAACTGGGTCCATCCTGAATCCTCTGCAAGTCTCAGGACTCAGTCTTGAACCCTTCCTAAATAGACTTTACTTTAAAGGCTTGTTTTATAGTGTTGTAGCATTTCCAGGTTAGAAATAACATTTAAATTTGACATACATTTCCAGTGTCATTTATTACATTATGAGTATCCCATTTTGTTTCTGACATTAGGAAATCCAGGAGCAGCTATTTCATATCAAGAAGCTATTGAAAACCTGCAGATTTGCTGAAAGGTACCAATGTTGGCTGGGACAGTCTGGGCATGTGAGTTGGGAGCACTGATAACCTCCACACATTTGCTAATCCTCTGTGTGCCTCCTGGCCTGGCCTCTCCAATACACAGGGCCTCTTAGTTTTCCCTCAGTATTGGGAGGGGGATTGGTTCCAGAAACACTAGGATATCAAATGCTCAAATCCCTTCTATAAAATCCTATCGAATAAAAGAGTAATATGCAAATTGACCATGACTCCAACACACAAGATGGCTGCCCCCCATGTGGACACAAGATGGCCGCCACAAGATGGCCAGCAGGGGAGGATAGTTGGGAGGGACCAGACCTGCAAGGGAGGGCAGTTGGGAGCAATCAAGCCTGAAGGGGAGGGCAATTAGGGGTGACTAGGCTGGCAGAGGAGGGAAGTTGGGGGCGACTGGGCCTGTAAGGAAGGGCAGTTGCGGGGGACCCAAGCCTGCAGGGGAGGGCAGTTAGGGGCAAACAGGCTGGCAGGGGAGCAGTTAGGCTTCAATCAGGCTGGCAGGGGCGTGGTTAGGGGGTGATCAGGCTGGCAGGCCGAAGCAGTTACAGGTAATCAGAAAGGCAGACAGGTGAGCAGTTGGGAGCCAGCAGTCCTGGATTGTGAGAGGGATCCCAGATTGGAGAGGGTGCAGGCTGGGCTGAGGGACACACACCCCCGTGCATGAATTTCATGCACCGGGCCTCTAGTGGCATAATATTTGCATATCCTATATAATAAAGTGGTAATATGCAAATTGACCCTCATGCTGTAAGGCTGTCATGAGATGGTGGTGCGCACAGCAGAGGTTGGGTTCCTGTAACACAAGATGGCTGTGCCCACAGCAGAGGCTGGGTTCCCGTAACACAAGATGGCTACACCCACAGTGGAGGCGGGGTTCCTGTAACCGTAATGAGCGATCAGCAAGGACCTGAGGCTGTGCCCCCTGCCTGCCTGGCAGGGCTTGATGGGGGACCTCAGGCCGCAACCCTGCTGGGCAGGGCTTGATGGGGGACCTCAAGCCATGCCCCCCCCATCCCAGGCTGGGGGACCTGAGGCTGCGCCCCCCACCTGGCAGGGTTTGATGGGGGTGGGGCCAGCTGGGTCTGGGTCTTGCACGATTTTGAGGTGTGTGCAGGAGGGTGGGAACTTGACTCTGGGTCCCATGGCGCACCCCAGACTCTGACAGGAGGAAGATTTTCATATACATTTTACTAATTTTCTTTCATCTCTGACACTTCTATTATAGAGAAAGGGCAAATAGCAATATTAAAATATTTCCTCTAATTAATTCCCTTTTAATGTGCATGAATTTCGTGCACTGGGCCACTAGTAACCTATATTTGTATAAAGGTACAGCAGGCTATGCTTATCCATCATGTCATTGACATGGACTCAGCATAGTTCTTAGTGCATGGTCACTTCAAGTATGGAACTTTCTGGTATATATTTTTTCTGAATATTTTTTTTATCTGTGTTTGGTTGAATCCTTGGATGCTAAACCCAACCCACAGATACAGAGGGCTGACTGTAATTACCTCGTGTCTCTCCTTGGGAATGTAAACCTTTTTAGAGTTATTAAACCTTCTAGCTCACTATTAGTGAGTTTACTTTTTTAAGAAGAATGGGTCAGGATGAGACAACTCTAGCCAGTGGCCTTTTTATTATTTTTAAATTGTGGTAAAATAAACATAACATGAAATTTTCCATCATATGGTAACCACTTTTTAAGTATACAGTTCAGTGGGGTTAAGTACATTCACATTGTTATACAACCACCACCAACATCCATCTCCAGAACTCTTTCATCTTGCAAAACTGAAATTCTTTGTCCATTGAACAATAACTCCCCAGTCACTCTTCCCCTCAGTCTCTGGCAATAACCATTCTACTTTATGTACCTATGAATTTGACTACTTAAGTACCTTATATAAGTGGAATCATACAGTATTTTGTGACTGGCTTATTTTACGTAGCATAATGTCAAGCTTTGTCTAAGTTGTAGCATGTAGCAGAACGTCCTTCCTTTTGAAGGCTAAATGTATGCATATACCACATTTGTTTGTCCATTCATTCATCTCGGGTTGCTTTTGTGAATAGTGTTTTTTTTAATGGCTTTTTTTAAAAAAACCTGACAGCTATGTCAAACTTTTATTGGGTATAATAGTATTCTTGAGTATGATGTGGTGATAAATTTAAGTATTTTCCTATTACTGATAGATTTTTAGCCAACAGATTTTTAAATATCTTAATATTACATAAAATAGATTTAAATATCTTTATAGATATTACACCTAATAGAGTTGTAATATTTAATATATATTTAAGTATATTTCTAATATCTTTTGTTATTTAAAAAACTAATTACTTAGAATAATACCCTCTAGGTCCATCCATTTGTCACAAATGGTAAGATTCCATTCTTTTTTATGGCCAAGTAATATTCCATTGTATATACAGTATATACCACATCTTCTCTATCCAGTTGTCTATTGATGGACACTTGGGTTGCTTCCCATAGCTTGGCTATTGTAAATAGTGCTGCAGTGAACATAGGGATCCATATGTCTTTTCAAATTAGTGGTTTGTATTTCTTCAGATAAATACCCAGAAGTGGATTGCTGGGTCATATGTAAGTTTTATTTTTAATTTTTAATTTTTTGAGGAACCTTCATATTGTGAAATAAGTCAGTCAAAAAAAGACAAAGACCATATAATTTTACTTATATGTGGAATCTAAAATACAAAATAAACAAATAAACTAGACTTATCAGGGGATAAATCACTATGCTATATACCTGAAACTAATATAGTATTGAATGTCAACTGTAATTGAAAAATAAATTGTTTTATAAGAAACCTAAGTTTTAGCTGAATCTCTGCCCACATCCATAGGTATGTCCTTAGGATAAACTTGTCCAAGTGAAATTTCTGGAAGCTTTGGCTATAGAGGTATAGGCATGAATTTTTTGACAGAGAGATTTTTAAGTGGAAAAAGAGTATATTAAAGAGTTAAGATTATTTGTTATAATAGGATCATAGGATTAGAGATATATCTTTTCGTTTTGTTTTAAAGTTTCTTTCAGTTTTTAATCTTTACTTAATGATGATGGATTGCTTTTGAATTAAATTTCTTGTGGAGGAGCATGTCTTTAGTAGTCATTTAGGCTTGAGCTTTACCTCATGGCATTGCTGTGACAGGTTAATTATGCCTCAGACCCTCAGTTTTCTTGTATGTAACATGTAACAATACCCACAATTCTTACCATCTACAACAATTTCTTGCATATCCATTTTGTGCTTCAGATGAACAAATCAACAGGACTCATGTTAAGTCCAGGGAGGGAATCAGCACAATAGTCCATTGCTGGATTGTGTGTTAGGTACATATGTACAGAGCCCTGAGGATGCAGAGGAGCATTGTGTTCATAAGGGAAGGGAGCAGGCCAGGCTTCCAGAGATAAAGCCTGAGCTGGGAATGGAAGGCTGAGGGAGTGCCCCAGGCTGGATGGAGAATTAAATATGGTTTGGCATCACTAGAACTTCAGGTCCAGTGTAGGCAGTGGCTGCCTTCGGAATGCAGTGTGTGGTGATGATCAGAGACCATCACTGATTTAGGGAATTTAGGAGGAGGTCCGAGGGTTTGGAGAAGGTTTTGTTCAGTTTTGAATGTCGTTGGTGCATCCAAGTGCCTGTGACCAGCCCACAGATGGATAGTCTTAAGCTCAGTTTTGAACTCAAGGATTTGGGAGTTATATGCCTGAGCAGTTTTTTGTTTGTTTTTTTTTGTTTGTTTGTTTGTTTTTTGCCATCTAGGGCAACTGTCAGTGACAGACTTGAAATTTAGCTGGAATCAGTAAGGTAGTGAGTTTTATCCCAGTACACAGTTTTAAGACTTGAAATAATATTCAGTTTTCTTTTGCTTGGTCAGTCTGCAAGAAGCACATTTCTCTGCTGGTTCAGTTTTTTGAAATCAGTATGGGATTTTACCTTGGCTTCCAAGTGAACTCGCAAAATCTAAAGTGTTGAATGAGTAAGGTTAACTTGTTCCTGGGGCTCTTTTAAAAAAATCGAGTTAAAAAAGTAAGTGTGAATGCCAGGAGAAAACAACTACCTGCTCACCCCTTTCCCTCTTCTCCCCCAGCCTGTGTGGGTGGGTTCTTGAATCCTCTTTGTTTTCTCTCTGGCAGTGCATTAAAAGAGTTTGAGCAGGTGCCCAGACATTTGACGGATAAGCTCTACCTGTTCTCCCTGGAGGACCTGGTCAGGGTCAAGAAAGGGCTGCTGGCGCCCGCGCTCAAGGACATTCTGAACGCTTCCCTGGCTCACGTGGCCAGCTGTGAGGTGAGGTTACAGGGGAAAGGTGTGTTCCTGAACTGTCTCTTGTGTTCCAGGGCCTGTCCTAGGTATTCGGCACTTTATATCATTTAACTTTTACAAATCCTGAAGAAAGTGCTGGCAATGCCCTTTCCAGGTGGGAAAAATGAGGTTCACAGCTGTCAAAAGAGTCTAGGTAATCCTGGTGGTAAGTCTCAGGGCTGGGATGCAAGCCTGGGCCAAGTGGCTTCTTAGTCTGGATTCCCATCTGTCGCATCTGTGCCAAATGCGCAACGTCAGCTCAGGATCCAATGGAGCAGGAGCTCTTTGTCTGTAGGGACTGGAGAATCGCAGTGCAGCTATCAGAAACAAAATTAGATAATGTAAGAGTCCATGTTTAAAATCATGATCTTGCTCTGGTGCCTTAATCCAACTCAATGTGACGTTTTTCCATGCAAAATGAATGCACATTTATTGTTCTCATCCACTCATTGTAGCAGAATGTAACACCTTGTTCCTTCCAGAGGCTAGAATTGTAGACATTTTAAAATGCCTACTTATCAAATTCTGTAAAAGTAGTGACTAAGATTCTCCATCGAAAGAGATATTACCAATGAAGATTTTAACTCTTTGACTCCTCTTACAGCTGTGTCAAGGAAAGGGCTTCATTTGTGAGTTTTGCCGGAGTACAGCTGTCATCTTCCCATTTCAGATCACAACATGTAGAAGATGTTCAGGTATCTTAATAAATAAATAACATAAGCTTATCCTATCCAATAAAGAGGGAATGGCAAATTGACTGTCACACCATCACAAAGATGGTAGTGCCCATAGCCACAAGATGATGGCACCCAGTCCCCTCAGCCCCGCCGGAGTCCCCCTGTCCTTTCACCCCCGCTGGGAGGGGGGGTGGCAGGTGCATGGTATGGCCAGACCCGCCATCAGCCTCCCAGTTGCCCAGGGCTGGCCCAAGACACAGGCAAGCCTCCGATGGCAGCTGCCCAGCCAATGCCCGAGGCGCAGGCAAGCCTAGGATGTTGGCTGCCTAGCCACCTAGCCACCTAGGGCTGGCCCGAGGTGCAGGCAAGCCTCGGATGGCAGCTGCCCAGCCAATGCCCGAGGCGCAGGCAAGCCTAGGATGGCAGCTGCCCAGCTGCCCAGGGCCACCCAAGGCTCAGGTAACCAGGGCCGGCCGAGGCTTGTGCTGCCGGCAGTGGCAGCAGCAGAGGTGTAATGGGAGCATTGCCTTCCCCTGATCGCTGGGTCACCTCCCACCCCTGAGGGCTCCTGGACTGTGAGAAGGGGCAGGCCAGGCTGAGTGACCCCCCACTCCAGTGCATAAATTTTCATGCACCGGGCCTCTAGTTAACTTAATAAGTGCAGAGTTAACATCCTATCTAATAAAAGAGTAATATGCAAATTGACTGTCATTCCAACACATAAGATAGCCGCCCCCATGAGGTCAAAGATGGCTGCTCCCATGTGGACACAAGATGGCCGCCACAAGATGGCCTGCAGGGAAGGGCAGTTAGGGGTGACCAGGCTGGAAGAGGAGGGCAGTTGGGGGAGACCAGGCCTGCAGGGGAGGGCAGTTGGGGGGAGACCAGGCCTGCAAGGGAGGGCAGTTGGGGAGAACCAGGCCTGCAAGGGAGGGCAGTTGAGGGGGACCATGCCTGCAAGGGAGGGCAGTCGGGGACAATCAGGCCTGCCGGGGAGGGCAGTTAGGGGCAACCAGGCCTGCAGGGGAGGGCAGTTCAAAGCAACCAGGCCTGCAGGGGAGGACAGTTAGGGGTGACCAGGCCTGCAGGGGAGGACAGTTAGGGGTGACCAGGCTGGCAGGGGAGGGCAGTTAGGGGCAATCGGGCCAGCAGGGGAGCAGTTAGGCATCAATCAGGTTGGCAGGGGAGTTGTTAGGGGGTGATCAGGCAGGCAGGCAGGCGAACGGTTGGGAGCCAGCTATCCTGGATTGTGAGAGGGATCAGGCCTAAATGGGCAGTCAGACATCCCTTGAGAAATCCCAGATTAGAGAGGGTGCAGGCTGGGCTGAGAGACACCCCCCACCCCTGCCCGTGCACAAATTTCATGCACCGGGCCTCTAGTAAGTTTAATAACAAGCACAAAATTAGCTTAAGCTTGCCCTGGCCTGTTTGGCTCAACAGATAGGGCATTGGACTGCAGACTGAAGGATCCCAGGTTCGATTCTGGTCAAGGGCACATGCCCAGGTTGTGGGCTCAATCCCCACAAGGGGTGTGATTCTCTCTCATTGTTGATGTTTCTATCTCTCTCTCTCTCTCCCTTCCTCTCTAAAATCAATATATATATATATATATATATATATATATATATATATATATATATATATATTTAAAATTAGCTTAAGCTTAATAATAGCTAAATAACATTTCTTTAAATTATAATGATGCTGGTTGTGCTATATGTTGAATTGGAGCTAGTACAGTTTGGGTGCACAGGAAGGAGTATTTGGGTGCAGCAGGGATAAAGGGTGATGTCTCCTAGTACAGGGTTTGAAGAGAGGAAGTGGACCCAGTTTTGCCTGTGCCCAATTCTTCTATACCAGGGTAAGCTACAGCACTGCATTTTGTAGTTGAATCCATTTTGTAGTTGGATCAAGGTCATGCCCAACACTGAAGTGTTACCTCTGGCTTCATTTGCGCTACAATGGCAGAGTTGAAAAGTTGTTATGGAGACCATATGGCCCACAGGACCTAAAACATCTACTATCTACCTGTTTACAGAAAAGGTTTGCAGATCCTTGTTCTACTCTATTAGTGCCCCAGGAAATACTGTGTTCTCTAAACTGTTTCATGGGAGAGATATGGTGAGAAATCTGCCTTCGCCCTTGATATGAGCAAGCCCTTCTCTTAGACCACTCAAGTGTTGTTTCCTTGACTCATTGGGCAGTGTTCCCTGCAGGGAAACTCTGAGGCAGGGATTTGCATGCAGAAAGTTCACTGTGGCACATTCTTAGGCTCAACACCCATAGGGGTGTGAAGACAGCAAGGTTGGGCAGAGGGAGAAGCTGAGCTGTGATGAGGCTGCAGTGAAGGCTTAGCACATCTCACAGGGAGCTCTGAAGCAGGAATGGCCTTCAGCATTGTTTCAAATTGAGGAAAGGGGGCCAGCCAAGTCTTTAAAACCCACATTGGCCAGTCAGTCACCCAACATGCTGGTGCTAACAAGGGGACATGACCTTGAGCAAGGCAGCTCTCTCCCATTAGGGCCATTTCCAGGGAAGGGACACCACCCCCTGAGCCATTGGTTAACAATATTCTCAGCAGCTGGGGGAATGTCCCTTGGGCAGATCTGGGGGCCACTGCAGCATCCACTCATCAGGCTTTCAGAGGTCAATGTTCATGACCTGTTGAAGACTTTATAATCCCTCTGAGTTTTAATCTGCCTGATTTCTTTTTGGAAGAACCTGGCTTCTGGACTCAGATCCTTTCTCTCTTGGGGATGAGTGTACATATCTGAGAAAACAAGATAGCCCCTTTGCTGATGGCTGTCCTTCCCGCTTGCAGAGTGTAGAGCTTGCTTTCACAAGCAGTGCTTCCGGTCCTCTGAGTGCCCCCGGTGTGCAAGGATCACAGCCAGGAGAAGACTTTTGAAAAGTTTGACCTCTGCAGCGACCTGATGCCCCAGTACTGTGAAAAAGACTGTTCAGCACGCCTGTGACAACACCAATTTGTATCTGTTATTGATAACATTATTTTAGATATTGAGTATTATATATTAAGAAGAAAAATGGTCACTATTCTCTTTATTATATCTTTAGTATTTTAAAACAATGCAGATTTGTTGTCATTAAGCAAAGGGTGGTTACTGGCAGTTTTGTTTACAAATAAACACTGCTACTATTTATTTTAAGAGTTTTTTATACTAATAATGTATTTGCAGAGTTGTATTTAACTAATTTTGGAGCTTATTTTTTTATGAATTTTAACTGGCATGATGAATTACTCCATTCTTCCTGTAAAGCTGTTTGTGAAGTGGATTGGTACTTTCACTGATTAAAAATACAACCAAAAATCTCTTTGCTTAGGTTTTGTTTTTGGCTTAAATACCATTTTGTATAGTATCAGTCTTACAAACTTTATTTCAGGGTTTGTATAGAGAGTACACACTACTTCTGCTGTTACATCTATTTCAAGATGAGTTTGAGTTGCTTAATTGCCTGTGGAGATGCTCTTTGAATCATTGGCCTCTAGACGGCGCTCCTTCAGATGGCTCAAATCAAAAGTTGTTTTTGTCATCTCTTTAACACACTCAATCAAGGGATGCATGGGTGAGTAGAACCTTATCCCTGCCCTTTAGGATGTTGTCTCATAGGTATAAAGTTGAGCATAAGATATTTGAAGACGTAAATAAGGTGTGGGAAAATATTGCTAATAACAATGTGATAAAGCAGTACAAGTTGTTCCCTAACCCCATCCAGTCCGGGGTGTGTGTGTGTGTGTGTGTGTGTGTGTGTGTGTGTGTGTTTTATTCAGTTGGATAATATTGAGCACATGAAAGAAATTAGTATCTCCTATCAATGTGGTGTTTTCTCATCCTGTCACTTGTTTTCCCATCCTGATGCCTTTGCCAGATCTCTGCTCCCATTTATTATTTAAGCTGTGTCTTATTTAAAAAGAAATATTGTCACATGGGATAAGATAAATAAGATAAATTAAAAAAATAAAAAATATTTTATTCTTACCCAGAGCTTATAGTCTATGTTAGGAATCAAGGGGTCAGAGTGGAATGTTGATATTCCTTATAACAGCTCTATGAGGTTCATGTCAATATCTCCATTTTGCAATAAGGAAACTGCGGCTTCAAAGAGAGAAATAACACACCTAGGTCCCCATAAGTAGTGCATGGTAGAGGTGGGATTAGCATTTTACTTGGCCTGCCTCCAAAGCCATGTTCCTACTTCCTACTTCTTCTGTAGTATCCTTTTGAGGTAATATGAACAAAAACAACTTTAACTTGTAAGTTTTGCTTCGGTCTCAGTTAGTGGCATTGGGCTGAGTGGTTTCTCACATTGCCTTGCACTGATTTGAGGAAGTTGCTGTGGCTTGTGCATCGCTTGAAGGTCTCTGTGCTCTGGTGCTGTGTCTATAAGGCGCTGCTGAGTGTGTGTATGACACAACTTTGATGTTGAGGAAGAGTGCACAGCAACTCTCAGGAAGTGATGCTTTTGATTTCTTTATTTTGAGCAAGAATGAATCAATTTAAATAACCATTGTATGGATTTCGCTGAGACAGGTTCCTCCCCATCATGGTCATAAAGTCTCCTTCCCAGTAAGGTGCCTGTGTGAACAGAAAAGTGGCTTCAGCCCGCATGCAACACGCTGTAGGGAAGTAATTAGTTGTGACAAATATTACTCTTTCATGACATTTACTCCTTACGTGGTTTTTCCATGCAACTTTTCTTTGGCCTCCAGAAAGAAGATGAAGATTTGATCTTTCTCATCAGACTGTCACCCACTGTGAGGCATTGAGTTGCAGTGCTGTGCTCCCAATGATTAATTTTATGCTTTTACATGGTTCACTTAGGAAATTCCAGTAACTTGTTCTTTATAGCCATGACTCTCAGCTGCAGGTAGGGAGTTATATCAGGGGAGAGTATAAAGGGAGTGAGAGTGGTGAGGCATCCCAAAGATGTTCTGGTATGTTGAATTGGGTGAGAATTATTGGATTGATTCTCAGATCTGTTACTTCCTACCTATGTGACTCTGGGCAAGCTACTTAAGTGATCCGAATCTCTGCTTGTAAAATTGGGTATAATAACTATCTGCAGGATTAGAAATGAAAAGGAAGCACCCAGTAGAAGACCTAGTACAAGCAGGCAAATTAAAAACTGAATTATGCCACCCATTCTATATCTCTGTATAAGTTACTCTCTGATTCTAAATTTAACATGAGAGTGAGAACAATAGAATGATACTATTAATGGGTTGTGTCCCCAAAAAAAGAAATGTTCAAGTTATAATTTCAGGTACCTTAAGTGTTATCTTATTTGGAAATTGAGTGTTTAAAGATGAATTAAGTTACGATGAGGTAATACTGGATTAGGGTGGATCCTTATCCAATAACTGGTATTCTCATAACAAGAGGGAAATTTGGACAGAGATTTAGTCAGAAATCACAGGGAGAATACCATGTGAAGGTGACAGAGATTGGGGTGATATGTCTATAAGCCAAGGAACATCAAGGTTTTCTGGCAACCAGCAGAAGCGAGGAGAGAGGCATAGAGCAGATTCTCCCTCAGAGCCTCCAGAAGGAACCAATTCCACGGACACCTTGATTTTGGACTTCTAGCATCCACAACTGTGAGAGAATACATTCCTGTTGTTTTAAACCACTCCGTTTATGGTAGTTTGTTATGGAATCCCTAAGAAACTAATACATCTACCATTTGGAGTTATTAGGTTAAATGATGATTAAGTAGCCTGTGTAAAAGAACTGGTGTGCCCTAAGAGGCATTATCAAGTATTAGACCTCATACCTTCAGGCATCAAGACACAGAAAATGGACTTTAAAAGATAACATGAAAGACTATACTGTCTATACAGGGTGAGGCAAAAAATAGGTTTATCGTTTTTTGGATGGAAAATAATACAATAATTAATAAATAATAACAAAAAATAACTGTGTTTCGCATACTCACAATTATAAACCTACTTTTGCCCCATCCTGTAGATTTGTGGGTGTCTATATAGACAGAGATCCCCAAAACAGAGCACTAGCAACTGAATACTACTGCCTCGTTTACCTCAGCTCTTTAGTGTTGGAGAGAGCTGCTTACCCTCAGGTTTTAGGAGACAGCCATGAATTTGTAAGGTAGTGGTTTGAATCATGGTGGAGGAGGTAGAGGATGCTCGCTGTTACCTCACTAATTGAAAGGCAGATGAAACCACCTTAATATTCAGATGTAATAGAAACTGAGATATATCTTAAGATAAATCTTAAGAACCTGATTGTGAGCGTTAAGAACGCCCTCCTCTTCCCTTGTCTGCACAGGGTTGGAGTGGGATTGGTGCTGAGAAGTAAGGGCAGCTGTACCTGCCCCACGCTGTCCTCACTGGTGAACCCACTCATGGGCATCTGCATACAACAGAGGACAGGTTCTTATGGCTCCTCCCCATCCTAGCTTCATGTGGAGGACCTCAGAGGGTGAGAGAGGCTGTTAAATAGATGGTGTCATGATATCCTGGAATAACTGCCTGTGAACAACTGTGGGCAGGTCACTTTTGCAGCCCTTAGTTGTAGGTGTCTGTAGTATACAATCCTAGGGGATAGGGAGCCAGTCGAAAACAAGACTCCATTTTCAAACTAAGTCTGAGGTATCATTGGGATATCCATCAGGTGGAGGGAAGATCTGTGGAGAAAGATCCATACAGAAGCCATGAAGGAGGTGACTAAGATATTTGTCAAAGTATAGGCTCCAGCTGGAGGTTGAAGAGGCGCCAAATAGTAAGTCAGCAGTGCTGTCATCCAGCCCTGGGCATAGGGAACAAGGTATGGACTCTGCAATCAAGGTGCTCACAGCCACCCCCAGGGAGGCTGGCAGGAGCAGGATGACAGGTAAAGTAAATAGAAGTCAGAGTGTATATTTTCTGAGGAAAGGGGAGGGGAGAGGGGAGGGGAGAAGAGGGGAGGGGAACGGAGGAGAGGGGAGGGACTCCGGGAAGAGCAGCACAGAGGCAGTGTGGTGGGGAACAGGCTTCTCTGGGGAAGGCTGAGTAGACCAGCATAGAACTGAGGGGTTTGGCTGGGAATGAAGCTGGAAAGGTTAGCAGAGCCTTTGACATGGAGCCCAGTGATATGGGAGGGCCGGGGGGGGGGGGTGTTGGACTCTATAGGAGGCAGAGAGTCTATGAAGAAATTTGAAGAAGAGATGGGCACAACTCAACTTCCACTCAAGGAAGAAAATACTGAGTGCAGCTGTAGGATGGATCAGAGCAGGGAATGGAGGCTGGTGACTGAGGGCTGCCACAGAGGAAACAGAAAGGGAGGGATGTTTGAAAAAGCGGGGGATGGGGGGAGGACTAGGGTGAAATGATTGAGGCATTCATCTTAGGTGTAAAATTCAAGGGAACCCCCAAAACTCCATATTCAATAAAAGCCATGTTTTCATACAATTTTAAAAATTAATGTAAAAATAATCCTCCTATATAATAAAAGCCTAATATGCAAATTGTCCCCTCGACTGGGAGTTCGACCAGGGGGCCGGGCTGGTCGGCTGACTTTCCTTGGCCCTTCCCCCCTGCCAATCGGCCCTGATCGGGGTGGGCCAGCTGGACCCCACCCATGTACAAATTTGTGCACCAGGCCTCTAGTCAATGAGAAAATCTCAAAATTTCAAATAAAGACAGGATTCTACTGTCCACTGGCCCAACTTGGCCTTATTCATCTCATCCAAATCCCAGCCTGTAGGAAAGACACTGAGGAGACACAGTACCTGGAAGTTGAGCCTGGAGGGGTGGGGAGGCTTGCAGGTGAAAGTCCTAGAACAGTGATGGGCAACCTTTTGAGCTTGGTGTGTCAAACGTCGCCAAAAAACTGAGCATAACACGGGTAGTGTGTCACTTTGAGGAAAAAACATTATTTTGCAAATGTTTTATCCTCAGGAGCAGCAAATGTTTCATCCTCGGCCTGCGGCCACCTTAGCAGCCGCATGTCATCAGAAATGGCTACGCGTGTCAGTGCTGACACGCGTGTCATAGGTTCGCCATCACTGTCCTAGAAGATAAGGGAAGCTGTGAAGCCATCTAGGAAGAAGGTAGCATTGTTAACTAAGAAGGGGACACACTTGAGAAAGAGGTTAGAGCTGACAGTGAGCCCTCTGTGAGAAAGCTTGACAATCAACTAAGAATGAGAGTTTGGTAGAAAAACAGGTGCCAAAGCTCCTGAGTTGGCGGGGGGGGGGAGGGGGGGGGAGAAGAAAGCCTTGGTTCACCTTCAGGGGCTAGATAATCCAGTGGAGGAGAAAGGGAGGTGCCTGTGTCAGAGGCTCAGAGAGAAGAGACTCACCACTAACATTTGCAGAGGCTATACAGGAAAACAAATGCAGCTCACATACAATATAGCTCAATGTTTAAAAATTAAAGTATGGTGTATCCTCTTACCATGATGAATATATTCTCATCAGGACCCAGGAGGGCAGGTTTGAATTTTAAATTCTCAGAGCCCTGGTGCTCTGCTCTGGCATGATGGTTCAGGGATAGCTGGTGATGGGCGGAGGCCTGCCCCTTTTCTCTTGCCACCTCTGGCTCCATCCCACAAGCAGCTGCGCTTGGCTGCCTATTGATCTCAGTGGGGCAGTAAAGATCACCTTTAGGAGATTGTGTTATTTGAAAGACCGTGAATGGTCTTTCTCTATTGCTAGTGGGAATGGGGTTCTTATGATATCTCGAGAAAAAGAATTTTCTCAGACTTGTACCTGAGGATGAGTGATTTTTATTTGTGTGGAATTATATCTCTGGTTTTCCAAAGTCCCGATTAAGAGAAATAATCGAGTCCTGGAAGATGTGCAGCTGGAGATTCAGTAGATCTAGAAGCAAAACCAGTGTCCAACATTTCTGTTCCATGGTGGAGCTGGGTTCTGTACAGCATCAGGCTGGTCATAGTCCATTAGTCCATTAGTCCATTGTTTGGGGTCCACATGGCCATGAGCCATGCCAGCAAATGCAGGGGTGTGAGAGCCCGGTAAGCCAGGAGTGCAAGAGAGCAAGAGCAAGAGCGTGAACTCCTTTGTGTAGAAGTTTAAATATCAGATCTTCCCAGGCCTGCAGTGGCCACGCATACTCTGGCCAATGACCTGTTCCCAGGTATGACTCGCAGGTAAGTACCTTGCCTGTTTCACCCAGACTTTACCGGGCATACTTCTATTCTTCCCCTGTCTAGTCCCTTACCCCCGGGATCTGCGGAGAATAGACTGACCTGAGGAGTGTTAAACTGCAGCTTCCTGGCAAAGCTGCACAAATGCCATGCCTATATATTTGGCCTTCTCTTTGTTCCTTTCTAATTATTCGTAACTATGTTGTTCCAACAGTATCAATTGGAGCAAGGGAAAGGTCCTGAGCAGCTCCTGTAAGTGGTCTGGGCCATTGGGTAGGGCATTCAGGAATACTCAGAGCACTGTCTAAAAAGGAGGGTGGGGATTTGGGTTGGGCATGTCTGCTTGGCTTTTGTCCCATCACCTGTGGGGCATGTGTGTGGGGGGGCGCATAACCAGAGGGAGGTCACAGCAGGGCCTGAGTTCTAGGATCTAAGGGCACACTGACCCCAGGCAGGGGCTAGGCTGGGGAAAGAGCAGGAGCTAAAGGCAGGAACAGACTGAGATGAGAGTGAGGACGAAGAGATACTTGGAGGCATAGGCAGAAGCCCAAAAATGAACAGAGAAAAGTACATAATTTGCCTTAACTCTATTTCAGTCTCTTAGAATCTCAGTCCCCCGCAGATAGGAGAGCTTCTCCTAAATGTGTGAGGAAGTGGTGGACTTGTTTTCTCCGTTTGACGCTGAGGTTTTTCCAAATGTGTTTGCTGTCTGCCTACTATGACATAACTCATAGGAGCATTATTTTGATACAAAATTTTTGGACTGGAACCCGGATTCTTTGTCCATTAGAGTCAAAGAATGAATCCACGGACAGAGGGTAGTATAGCAAAGGTGGAGATTTATTGAAGAACAAGTACAGACTCCCACGGGGGGAGAGGCAAAGTCCCACAGAATGGACTCCCACGTAGGGAGGGGGAAAGGGTCCCACCAACTTCCTGTTTCCACAGTTTATAAAAGCTGCAGTTCCTGTGTCCTGATATCCCCTCTGATTGGTCAATATTCCCTTTTGAATTGGTTACTATAGTAACTCCTGATGAGACTGTAGAGAAGAGCATTAACAGTCACGGGCAGGGGGCACGGCCTGAGGTCCCCCAGCCTGGCGCCGGGGTGGGGTGTGGCCTCAGGTCCTCCAGCCCAACTCCAGGGTGGGGGGTGCAGCCTCAGGTCCCCAGCCCAGCACCAGAGCAGGGTCATGGCCTGAGGCCCCCTGTCAAGCCCCACCAGGCAGGGGGTGCAGCCTCAGGTCCCCTGCCCTGGCCCAGAGCCACGCAACCTCAGGTCCCTGCTGATTGCTCATTAAGACTCATTAGGGGAACTCAGTCTCCGCTGTGGGTGCAGTCATCTTGTTATGGTATGACAGTCAATTTTCATATTTCCTCTTTATTAGATAGGATGAGATATAGCACCCACTCTGCAGTGTTATGATGATAATGTAAGATCATTAAAGGGAAAGTGCTATAATGTAAAATAGTATACAGAGGTAACTTAGAATAATTACTCTTTTCTGATGCTAATGTCCATAAAAACCTAAAGATTTCCACTCTCAAGGTGGAATTGCTATTGGCTTTCTTGAGAGTCATTTTCCAACCAGTCTTCTTTCATTGTCAGAGCCAGGATCAGGCCCCATCTTTAGATGAGAGAACTGGTTGTGGGCAGTGACACAGCTCTATTAGAGTTGTCAGATTTAGCAAATAAAAATATAGACTCCTCCAGTAAAATTTGAATCCTATCTAATAAAGAGGGATATGCTAATTGACCCTCACACCATCACAAAGGTGGAAGCACCCACAGCCAATAAGGAGGGAATATGCTAATTGACTGTCCCACCCTCAAATATGGCGGTGCCCACAGTCAATAATGAGGGAATAGGCTAATTGACTGCCATGCCCTCAAAGATGGCATTGCCCACAGCCACAAGATGGCGGCTCCCAGTCCCCTCAGCCCCGCTGGGGTGGCAGGCACGCAGCAAGGCTGGGCCTGCCCCCAGGCAGTCCTGGCTGCTCCATGCACCTGCCTCCAGAGTCCTCTAGTCCCCCAGTCCCCTTAGCCCCCAGCTGCCCAGGGCTGGCCCAAGGCACAGGCAAGCCTCGGATGGCAGCTGCCCAGCTGCCCAGGGCCACCTAAGGCTCAGGTAACCAGGGCTGGCCAAGGCTTGCGCTGCTGGCAGTGGCAGCAGCAGAGGTGTGATGGGCGTCACCTTCCCCTGATTGCTGGGTTACCTCCCGCCCCTGAGGGCTCCCGGGCTGTAAGAGGGGACAGACCAGGCTGAGGGACACCTCCCCCCCCCTCTAATTTTATATAAACAGAAAATAAGTTTTAAGTATAACCTGTGCAATTTGTATTTTTCTAGCAACCCTGAACTCTATAGAAAGCTGAGTGGACACCAGTCCTGTGCTGTGACTACTCACTGTGGCCTTTGATCACACCTTGGCCAGCCTTCCAGGGCACATGGCACCCTTTGGCCAGTCGTCACACCCAAGGGGCTGCTCTTGGTGACCATAACCAATTCATGGTGCTAATGGTGTATGGCTCTGCATGGAGCTCTCCTGGTACAGGAAAACTGACCTTAATTTTCAGGTCTCTGTTGCCTGTCTTCTGAGTCTGCTTTTTGGGTAACCAATAAATACCCAGCAACTCAGTTGACTCCTGAGTTGAAGTCAATTTAAAAATCAATCACTAAGTATCTGTCTTGTGCCAGGCTTTAGGCATAGATGTGAATCAGATCTAGTGCCTGCTCTAGACAAGTTTATAGCCTGAAAAGTTGAGTTTCCACAACAATCAGAATTGGCTCCTGATTCCAACTTCTCCTTGATTCTGTCAGAAATAAGGCGAGCCCCCAAAACCAGGGTCCTGACACATCACAAAGGATACTCAGGATCCAGACAGCAAGGCAAATATCTCTACTCCTGCAGGAGGTTGCTCACGCACATGGTCTGGCAGCACTCACACACTGAACAGGTGGTCTGCTCAGGATTTTATGCCTAACAAACTTCGTCTGTCCCTCTCTCTTGATTGGAAGAGCTTAGGCTCACAGTCTTGCATGATTGGCTAATTTAAAGAAAAGGGAGGGGTTGATCTTTGCCTTTTCAAAATGGTGGCACCCAGGGGAGCTGCAAGTCACATGAGCCAAAATGGCAGCTGCCCAAACTCCCTTCTTTGACAGAAAAGATTAGTTGTTTATTCTCCCAGTTCTGAAGCATGATTTGATAAAAATGCTCAAGCGTAGCTCTTCCACATGCAAAGCCTGGGGTGGCTTAGGCTTCGCACCACAAACATGGCTCGATGCTCTCCTTTCCTCATGGAGTAGTCCAGGAATCCGGCAGAAGTTTCCCCAATGTGTATCCTAGGGAACACTCTATATACATCCTGAACACAAGCACAAACACATGCAGAATTTGTTGCCTTTTTCTGACTAAGGCAGTTAGGGGCGATCCTGTTAGGGTCACTGAAGGAGGAACACATGAGGGCAAAAGTGGTAAGGGATTATAAATTTACTAGTGGCCTGGTGCACGAAATCTGTGCACAGAGGCAGGGGTTCCCTCAGCCCAGCGGGCACCCTCTCCAATCGGGGACCCCTTGGGGGAAGTCCAACTGTCACAGGGATCGGGCCTAAACCGGCAGTCGGACATCCCTTTCACAATCTGGGACCACTGGCTCCTAACCCCTTACCTACCTGCCTGCCTGATCACCCCTAACTGCCTCTGCCTGCCTGCCTGATTGCCCCTAACCCCTCTGCCTGCCTGCCTGGTTGCCCCCAAATGCCCTCCCCTGCTGGCCTGATCTCACCTCCAACGGCCCTCCCCTGCAGGCCTGATCTCGCCCCCAACTGCCCTCCTCTGCCAGCCAATTTGGTTCTGATTGGTCAGTTTCTATGCCAGTCAGCATCAGAAGCCCCGCCTCCTAGGCAACCATTGGTTCTTCACAGCACCCACATTTGGTTCTGATTGGTCAGTTCCTATGCCAGTCAGCATCTCTGGGCCTATCAACGGGGCCTGATTAGAAAGGTGGGGCCGATCAGCAGCCCCGGTGGAGGCCTGGAGAGAAGTGGAGGTGCAGCTGCTGGCCAGACTGGGAAAGAAAGAGAGAGGCAAATCCTGATCAAAAGCTGCCACAGAGGCAACAGATCAGTCTCTGCTTCTCTCTTCAGGCCTCTCTCTGGCCCTGATTCGCAGCCCCCTCAGCAGTCAGTTTTGGGGCACCACTGTGCAGCAGAAGCAGACTGCAGGACTGACTTCCGATTGGTCAAGCCTTGTTCTTACCAGATATTATGACCCAGGGTTTTTATATATTAGGATTATGTCAATTGGGTACCAGATGGGCTGAGCCCAAAAATGGTGCCAGCACACAGGGATGGGGAATCAGAGATTTTAAAGGACTCTAGGGAGGCTTTTTTGGGCAGAGAATTCTCTGGGCTGGTCCAGATCCTGGGAAGGTCCGGAGGGGAGAGATAATGGTCTTAGCAAGTGGAATGTGGTTTAAGCAAAAGGGAATGTCTATTGTGAAGTGGCCTAAAGGTCAGTTCCCGAGACGGGGGGTATAGATTCAATTATTTGACCAGACCTAACAATTCCAAATAGGTTAACTTCCTTTATTAATCACCTCCTTTCCACCTCATCCTAAAATTGATGACCATGTGACATTGTGTTTCTGCTTTAGTGCCCAGATGGACTACGCTGCGGTAAAAAAGAAGGAATTCTTACCATTTGCAACAGCATGGATGGAACTAGAGACCATTATGCTAAGTGAAATGAGCCAGTCAGAGAACAATAAATATCATATGATCTCACTCATTTATGGAATATAATGAACAACATAAACTAATGAACAAAAACAGATACAGAGACAGAGAAGCATCGATCAGACTGTCAAACCTCAGAGGGAAGGTAGGGAGGGTGGTGGTAAGGAGGAGAGATCAACCGAAGAACTTATATGCATGCATATAAGCCTAACCAATGGACACAGACACCAGCGGGGTGAGTGTGTGTGGGGGGACAATGGGGGAATAAGGACACATATGTAATACCTTAATCAATAAAGAAAAAAAAAGTTGGGCAGGGCTGATCCATGATGCCTGTACTAAAGCCCCTGCCTCTATCCCCTCAGGCCAGCTCACCCAAATGAGCTCTCAGTGCACCTGCAGCCCCCTCCCCTAGCTCCCTGCTGTGGAGAAAATAAAGCAGAAAAGGAATATTGGGCTAAGATTGTGGCAGCTACCATATATACACTGACTTCTTTTCCAGTTCTCAAAGTTTTGTTGCTAATATCACCACCCCATCCTTTCTGTTTTTGTGAGTTTGTAACTTTAAAATAATCCCTTGACTTCTTTTTTTATTGTTGACAGTATTACAGATTTCATCCATTTCCCCCTTCTTTGTTATTGTTTGTTGTAATTTTTCTCTAAATGGGAAAGGTAATGTAGTATTATTTCTGATTATAAGTCATTCATTTTCACACTAAAAACCCAAAAAGTTTGAAAGTGTATACTTACTTTGTTATCTATTTTTCTATAACCATAAAAAGGATTATTATAATAAAAGTTGTTTTATAACATACTTTCCTCAATCAATAATATTAGCTATCTTTCCATATCAATTCACATTGATCCAGATAGTTATTTTAATGCCTGAACATATCATCTCCTGTGGTTCTACTACAATTTATTTAACTAATTTTTTGTCTAACTTTTTTGCTATTATATATACCCTATGGTCATCCTATCTAATAAAGAGGTAATATGCAAATTGACCATCACTCCACCACACAAGATGGCCGCCCCCATGTGGACACAAGATGGCCACCACAAGATGGCTGGCAGGGGAGGGCAGTTGTGGGTGATCAGGCCAGCAGGGGAGGGCAGTTGGGAGGGATAAGACCTGAAAGGGAGGGCAGTTGGGGGCAATCAGGCCTGCAGGGAGGGTAGTTAGGGGCGACCAGGCTGGCAATGGAGGGCAGTTAGGGGTGACCAGGCCAGCAGGGGAAGGCACTTGGAAGGGACCAGACCTGAAAGGGAGGACAGTTGGGGGCAATCAGGCCTGCAGGGGAGAGGAGTTGGGAGGGACCAAACCTGCAGGGGTGGGCAGTTGGGGGGAACCAGGCCTGCAGGGGAGGGTAGTTAGTTTCCTCAAGAAAACCCCAATTTTGCTCTTAAAACCTTTCACTGACTGGATTCTGGCAGGGGAGGGAAGTTAGGGGTGACTGGGACAGCAGGGTAGGGCAGTTGGGGCAACCAGGCCTGCAGGGGAGGGAAGTTGGGGGTGACCGGGCCAGCAAGGGGGGCAGTTGGGGGTGACCAGGCTTGCAGGGGAGGGCAGTTGGGGGCAATAGGGCCGGCGGGGGGGCAGTTAGGCGTCAATCAGGCTGGCAGGGGTGTGGTTTGGGGGTGATCAGGCTGGCAGGCAGAAGCAGTTAGGGGCAATCAGGCAGGCAGGCAGGTGAGTGGTTGGGAGCCAGCAGTCCTAGATTATGAGAGGGATGTCCGACTGCCCGTTTAGCCGGGATCGGGCCTAAATGGGCAGTCGGACATCCCTCGAAGTGTCCCAGATTGGAGAGGGTGCAAGCTGGGCTGAGAGACACACACCCCATGCATGAATTTCATGCACCGGGCCTCTAGTTTTCTTATATCTATGCCTTTATAATCAGTGTAGTTATTTCCTTAGAATGGTGATTTTCTTTCCTTCTTTTCTTCCTTCTTCTATTTTTTTTCTAGCTGCTCCTTTGGCACCAGTTTAAATTATTGCTCTAAGGTAAATTTTAGGAAATGGAACTGCTAGGTCAAAGTGTAAGTATTAATGTTTTTATAAATGTTACCAAATTGCCCTCCTGAAATAATGGATCAATTTATATGTGCTCTGGTTGTGCTTGAGAACTTTCATTTCTCAGCAATCTCCCAAACACTATTCTGTTTTCCTTTTTTAAAAATTTTATTTTATTGTTTAACGTATTACAAATAGTAGTACATATGTCTCCTTTTTCCCCATTGTTTTTCATTTTATTTTTTTACAGCTATATTTAAGTATAAATGGCATGTAATAAACCACACAAAATTATCACTATCCTTTTAAATCTTTGCTTGATATATGAAACATGATGTCTCAATGATTTAATGCACATTGCTTTAATTACAAATGAGACTGAGCATCTTAGCATATGTTCATGAAATATTATTTTGTGTGTTGTCCTCATCACCCATTTTCCACTTAATTTTTAGTCTTTTTCTTAAAGATTTATGACTGCTCCTTAGATAGAAATTCAGATTTGGATATGTCATTAAAGCCAACATTAAAATTAGAATGACTATGTACTCCCCAACCGCTTGGCTAACATCTGTACCAAGACTTGCCCTGTCTGGCACTACAGCAACAACTTCACTGACCATGGATAAATAAGAAGGAAGATGACACCATCTGGGGAGGAAGCTGCTCTTGTAACTGTACCAGTCAGGGCTCCACCAGAGGAACAGAACCAGTAGTACACATATACACACATGCACGCGCACACACACGCACACACACACGCACACACATGCGCACACATGTATACACGCACCTGCACACGCGCGCACACACACAGGTTTGTTTGTTGATGGACTGATTGATTGTAAGGAATTAACTTACATGATTGTGAAGTTGGCTAGGCAAATCTGAAACCTATAGGGCAGGCCCTCAGAAAGAGCGGGTACTCTTGGACAGGAGCTAAAGTTGCAGTCCACAGGTGGCATTTCTTCTTCCTCAAGAAAACCCCAATTTTGCTCTTAAAACCTTTCACTGACTGGATTAGGCTCACCTAGATTATCAAAGATAGTTTATGGGGTACCTAATAGAAGATAACACTTAAATGGCATTTTCTGGTTTAAAATGTTTTCATGTACAAGGTCTCAATGATAACTCATCACACCCCTATAGGTGAGGCACTATTAATTTCATTCTAAACATGAAGTACAAAGAATTCATTTGACATGCTCAATGTATAGCTAGTGGATCACAGACCTAGCAAGCAACAAAACCCAAATTATGTTCCCAAGATTTAAAAATGGATATCTGTTTTTTGTATCTATAGTTCTGGAAAGAGGATTCCTTGAGTGAAAACGTATTAGAGAATAAATTTTATATAATTAGAGAATCCAATTTTAGATTACTATTCCAACTTTGGAGTAGAATTAAACACACCTTTTTCATAGGAACAAGGCATGCACACCGACACTTAAACATCAGTGATCAGAGGCTACTCAGTGACTTTTTCCATGACAACAAATTTCCTTAGTGATTTATTCACTTGAGCTCTAGCTAGAAAAAAAAGTGACATTTTTATGCATGAGTGGCCAGATTATTATGATCTCTGAACGCATAATAATCTGGCCACTCAGTGTGTATATGTGTGTGTGTGTGTGTGTGTGCATATGTGTGTGTGTGTGTGTGTGTGTGTGTGTGTGTGTGTGTTAGAGGCCCGGTGCATGAATTCGTGCATGGATGGGGTCTGGCCAGCCTGGCCGGGGGAGGGGACATGGGTGGTTGGCTGGCCTGCCTGCTGGTCGAACTCCTGGTTGAGGGGACAATTTGCATATTAGCCTTTTATTATATAGGATATACACTGAGTGGCCAGATTATTATGCACTCAGAGATCATAATAATCTGGCCACTCAGTATATATAAAATAGATATCTAACAATTTCATGCCTTGATAATGTAATTTGGGTTTTGTTGTTTGCTAGATCTGTTACCTATAGGGGATGTGATGAATTATCATTGAGACTTTGTATGTGAAAACATTTACAACCTGTAAAATGCCATTTAAGTGTTATCTTCTAAAAGATATGTGTAGGGACTGTTCTGATGCGGACATTAGAAAGGTGATTCATAACTAATGAAGAGCCATCTTTTTGTGTTTTTTATGCCTGAGACCCCTCTCTGACTTTTAGCTTGAGAGGAGAAAGCTGAGATAATCTGTAGGTGTTTGTTTTTATAAACATGGGTTTGTGGTAGCAGTGAGGCCCCCAGGTGTGGGTAACTATAAGGATAAACATGTGTCAGAGCTGAGGGGAGACTATAGATGAACTCCAGCCTTCATTTGGTTTAGCCCAGTTCCTTTAATGTGGTCTCTGGGGCACCACCAGGCCTTCTTGTCCTAAGAAACTCAGTGCCACATTGATGCAAGCCAAACTCACCCACTTATTACTATTCTCTCAGTCTTCCCAGCTATATTAACTTACGTTAACAGGTAAATATATCCTCCCAGTCCTATACCAACCTCAGAGCTGGGGTCAGGTTAGGACTTAAACCATAATTCTTTATGTTTGTGGCGTTTTCTTTGTCAACAGCACCAGAGACTATGCTGTCTAATAAAAAGAATGAAATGGCCCAGCCACAGTGGCACAGTTGGTTGAGCATTATCCTGTGCATCAAAAGTTTGCCAGTTTGATTCCTGGTAAGGGCACATACCCTGGTTGGGGAGCATGCAGAAGGCAACCAATCAATGTTTTTTCTCTCACACGGACCCCTCTCTCTTTCCCTCTCTTTCAGCGTCTCCTCAGGTGAGGATAAAAAAAAAATGACAATTTACTATGCTGTGGATCTATTATATGGTAGAGACTGAGGTTTTATATTTTAAAATAAATAGCCAAAGGTCTCTCTGATTGGTGACATTGATTCTGAACCTTAAATAACAAAGAGTAGACATGCAAAGACATGGCAGCTGACCACAGATTACCTCCTTACTTCTCAAGAGTAGAATTTAGGTAATCAAAAGCCAAAGTTGAAGTGAATTGAGAGGCATAAGATGTATCCCTACTTATAGAATATACTATACACCATGCACATGTAGAGATAGGGTAGGAACTAAATTTGCACCTATTCCAACCTCCCACTCCTTGAGGTCCTGGCTTCAGGATTTGGCCTCTGCTTGGGCACTTTCAGAAAGCACAGCATGTGCTCTCTAGGAACTTTCTCAGACCACCTACCTTTTACACCCCTGATCCAAATTCCACATTGAAGTTGTTGTTTGTGGGAAACAGGCTCTTCTATGGGATTGTGAGAAAAGCAATTCAAGGATCCATGCGTGGGAGATTGTGATGTGGCAAGGTGGTTCATTTGTAAAGTAATATCAAAAGAGTTCTCCTGGCTTTGCAATGTCCCATCTCTCTCCATTCCACCATGAAAAAAGCAGGACCAAAGCCAAGGCCAATGCTCAGAGTTTCTGCTTCATAATCCTTTGGGGCCTGTGTGGTCTTCTGAGGGTCCTCGTGGCCACTAGACCTGCATGGTTTCAAGCTTCTGGGCAGGAGAGAACATTAACAAACAGGGTGAGTGTGGGTCACACGTGAAAGAGAGAGAGAGAGATTCTTTGTTCACCCAGTATTATGTATTTTCAGTCTTGGGAGGAACCAGAAGCTCATTCAAATAACTAATCAGCTTCCCAAACTTTCATTGGCTTGCATTGGGGTCCACCCCTAGCCAATGATCTTTTCCCCAAATTAGACTGGCAGGCCTCCATGGCCAACACCTCCCCCTGTGCCATTTTAACTTTATTGTGCATGTATTTACCTCCCCATTTGTTCTACCCCCAGGCTGCATTGTCAGTGTCACACAAAGAAGCCAGGATAGGGTTGAAGCCCAAAGGAAATGATCTTTTCCTAGGATATCTCTTACATGCATCACTCAAGTTATATGACGGACATGCAAGTCACCTCACCTCTTTGGATCTTCATTTTCTTAGCTATATGATGAGAAGAAATGAACTAAATCAGTGTTTCCAGAAGTGAGTTCCCTGGACCATTGGTCCTTTGAGTTGTTCCATCAAGACAAGCATTCTATGGTCTAAAGCACTGGTTTCAACCAGGGGCAATTTGCCCCTGAGGGGACATTTAGCAATGTCTGGAGATATTTTTGACTGTTGAGATTGGGAGGGGGACTGCAAATGCATCTATTAGGTAGAGGCCAGTAATGCTGCTAACATCCTACAATACATCAGACAGTTGTATGACTTTGGACAAGTTGCTCCCACCTCCGGTTCCACTAGCCTCCGTTCTAGACTGGTAGAAACAACACTACCCATCACACAGGGTGCTGTAAGTGTTAAGAAAGGTAATATGTGTGAAGTTTGTAGATCAGCATCTGACACTTAGAAAGTCCTAAATTAAATGTTAATTATTATTACTTAAGGGTTTTGTTGTGTTGATTTTATAATTTCCTCAAGGTGCTGTGGTTATTTTAGGTGAGGCACTGGCGACTTAGCTTTGCCTCAAAATGTTTTCAAATCTAGTTGTGAAACTGGACACAATGGGTCCAATGCCACCTGTCACTACTTGAGCCAAATTAAGTAGAGACAGGGTTGAATCATATATGAGTGTTTATTCCAATACTGCTGGCAGTATGGGAGAGCAGTTGGTCACCCTGGAAATTCTGCTCTGACCCCCCCTCGCCAGTTGGCTGATGCAGGAGGTAGAAGATAGCTACATGCAGCTTCGAGCTGCGAGTGTAACATGGAAAGGGAAGGGGAGGGTCTGCAGTCCGGCCTTCAGGAGCTCAAAGTCCGATAACAAGGTGACTAATCTATGATGTTACAAATAACTCAGCCCGTTCCTGGGACCCGAGAATGGTCAGTGTTCCTGAGGCAAATTCCCCGAGGGGATCAGGGTCCGGGCACAGCAACCAAACCAAGCGTGTCCTGTCCTTGTTCTCAAAATGTATTTCTTTTCTGATTAATGAACCCATCTTTTTACACCCTTGTTTCATCCTACAATTTCCCAGGGTCTATAAGTAAACTTTTTATCTATAGTTAGTAAGGTGAATAATTATTAAACAACTGTGGATCTATTCTTATTATATGCCCCTTCCCCAGGCAGCTTTGCCAACATCCTTGTTCCTATTTCTCAGGAACTGCTGAACCACAGATTCTAGAGCCAGAAGAGACCCTGCAAATTATCTAATCCACTCATAAATTTTTCAGTTACAAGTCATAGGAGGTTAAATGTGGAGCTGTTGAGTTTGACTTACAAAACCAACATAATGGCAGGGCAAACAACTCTAAGTACATTCTCTGTGGAGTTGGATAGTAAGACAGAAACACCAACTTTTAAAAAATTGGACAAAAATAAGGGCTACATCTGACAAGCTCAGGGGACATCTGCAAGGAAAGCTGTAAAAACTCAAAGACCTAAAGTAACCACACAGGATGGTCTGAAATGAAAACTTTCTAACGAAAAGGGAGTCATAGTGGGTAGTCATGTCCTAGACCTTTCTTGACAAAAAGCCAATCTTTATCTTAACTAAGTCTGTCTATTGTCTTTTTAAATCTATGATAACATACCTTTGGAATGTCAGAGTAATCCCCTTATCCTAGACACCACAGGGCACAATCTCCCACCAGAACAAGAGACCACAGAAACCTTCATCACTATCCTGTTCTCCCACACACCATCTCTATACGCTGTAATGTTAATTTTTAACTATCCTGTACCACCAATGTAAAAGAAGTATGTGTCTATTTGTTTTACACTTTAGCCCATCTCAGAGACTTCCCTGCTTTGCTTTCTCCTGCCTCCATAATCTATCACCAATAGATTTATGGAATCCCCTTACATCTTCCCCTTTGTAATATACAAAATAAGGTGCAAAACTGCCATTCTCTGGAGCATTTTCTCAATCTGTTTAGTAGATGTTGCTTCCTGCTAATTGTCATCAGTTTGGCTCAAATAAACTCATAAAATTTCTCTACAGATTTGGATGTTTCTTATACCAACAATATTTATACAATTTGTTTTTTTTAAACTCTTGTTAATGTACAAGCATTATCATTTAATTTAATTTATTTTTTGCATTTATTTTCTAGATACATATTTTTATTAATTTAAGAGAGGAAGGAAGAGGGAGAGAGAGAAGAAACATCAATGATGAGAGAGGATCATTGAAAGGCTGTCTCCTGCAAGTCCCACAGTGGGGATCGAGCCCTGAACCTGGGCATGTGCCCTGACCAGGAATCAAACCCATGACTTTCTGGTTCATAGGTCAATGCTCAACCACTGAGCCACGCCAGCTGGGCCAACCATTATCATTTAAAAGACAAATTACATACATGGAGTGTCTGCCCCCTGAGAGGGAGGCAACCAGTAGCAGCAATTGCCAGGGCCAGCCAGCGGGCGGCGCCAGGCCACCAGCCAAGGTGGGTGCCAGCGGTTCCCCCACTTCCTCCCCCCTTCCCCCCCCCCTGTAACCCCCGCCATCATCCCACCCGCAGGTTGCCCCACAGATTGGCGCTGATCGCTGGCCAGGCCTAGGGACCCTACCCTATATATTGGAAACAGTCTCTTAGATTTAAAAATTAAAACCTGACAAGACTACTACTCTAACACCGAAAAAACAGGATGATGCAGTGATGACATGCATGGACTTTGGTTTGCATATTTTGTGGTCAGCCCTGATTCTGACACTTACTTATAACTGTGTGACAAAGCCAATTACTTAACTTCTCTCTGCTTCAGTTTTTCCACCCATGAGATTGGGAAAATGGTACTACTGCCTCAGAAGGATCATGTTATGTACTACTTTTTATAATCAGGGCAAAAAATGTAGCTGCCCATACAACAGCAAGATGCCTTTCACCCATAAGAAAAGTATGGTCACTGGTGCATGCAGTGTCCCGGATTGCGAGAGGGGAGTTGGACATCCCCCGAGGGCACAGGCCGGGCTGAGGGACCCCTGCCCCATGCACGAATTTCATGCATTGGGCCTCTAGTCTTTTAATAATGCTTTGTAGTTTTCAGTATATAGGCTCTTCATGCCTTTGTTAAGTTTATTCCTAGGTATTTTATTGTTTTGGTTGCAATTGCAAAAAGAATCATTTGTTTTCATTTCTTTTTCTGAAGTTTCATTGTTAGTATATAGGAAAACTGTGGATTTTGTAAATTGATTTTGTATTTTGCAACTTTATTGTTTCTAATAGTTTTTTTTAGTGGTGTCTTTAATGTATTTTTTTTTAAATATACAGAATCATATCATCTGCAAAAAGTGACACTTTTAGTTCATCCTTTTCAGTTTGGATGCCTTTTATTTCTCTCTTGCCTGACTGCTCTGGCTAGGACTTCTAGAACTAGTTGAATAAGAGTGGTGAGAGTGGGCATCTTTTTCCTGTTCCTGATTTTAAAGGAAAAGCTTTCAGTTTTTCACCATTGAGTATGATATTGGCTGAGGATTTGTCATATGTGGCCTTTATTATGTTGAGGTATTTTCCTTCTATACCTATTTTATTGAATGTTTTAATCATAAATGGATATTATATCCAAATATTTTTCTACATATATTGATAAAGTTATATGATCTTTTTCCTTTTTGTTTTATTAATGTGGTGCATTACATTGTTCTATTTGCATATGTTGAACTATCCTTTTGCCCCTGGAATGAACTTCACTTGATTGTGATGTATTATTTTCTTAATGTATTGTTTTATATTTTTGCTACTATTTTGTTTAGGATTTTTGCTTCATATTTATTAGAAATATTGGTCTGTAGTTTTTTTGTGTTATCCTCACCAAGTTTTGGCATTAAGGTTATGTTGGCTTCATAAAGGGTGTTGGGAAGTATTGCTTCTTCTTAAATTTTTGGAAGAGTTTAAACAGAATAGGTATGAAATCTTTATTTGAATGTTTGGTAGAATTCACTAGTGAAGCCATATGATTCTGGACTTTTATTTTTGGGGAGGTTTTTGATGGTTGTTTCACTGTTGGTAGGTCGATTTATGGTAGATTTTCCAGTTCTTCATGATTCAGTCTAGGAAGGTTGTATACTTCTAGGAAGTTACTCATTTCCTCTAGGTTATTGAATTTGGTGGCATATAGTATTTTATAATATTCAAATATGATCCTTTGTATATCTGTGATATCTGTGGTGACTTCTCTTTCATTTCTGATTTTGTTTATGAGCCTTTTCTCTTTTTTCTTCAGCGAGTTGAGCCAGGGGTTTGTCAATTTTATTAATCTTTTCAAAGAACCAGCTCTTTGTTGTATTAATTTTTGTGTAGTCCTTTTTGTTCTCTATCTCATTCAATTCTGCTCTAATTTTTATTATTTCCTTTATTCTGCTGACTTTGGGTTGCTTTTGTTCATCTTTTTCCAGTTCTTTAAGATGTAATGTTAGGTTGTTTACTTGGGATTTTTCTTGTTTATTGAGAAAGGCCTGTAATAATATAAACTTCCCTCTTATTACTGTTTTTGCTGCAGCCCAGAGTTTTGATATGTTGTATTGTCATTCTCATTTGTCTCTAAGTATCTTTTAATTTCATCTTTTATTTCTTCTTTGCATCAGTCATTTTTTAGTAGTATGTTATTTAATCTCCATATATTTGTGGGTTTCTTTACTTCCATTTTGCAGTTGATTTCTAATTTCAAGCATTGTGGAAAGAGACTGTGCTTGGTATGATTTCAATCTTCTTGAATTTTTTGATGCTAGTTTTGTGACTCAATATATGGTCTATCCTTGAGAATATCCCATGCGCACTGGAAAAGAATGCATAATCTGATGTTCGGGTCTGAAAGGTTCTGTAAATGTCAATTACGCCCATTAATCTTGTGTTTCATTTAAGGCCAATATATATATTTTAAAATATATTTTATTGATTTTTTTATAGAGAGGAAGGGAGAGGGATAGAGAGCTAGAAACATCGATGAGAGAGAAACATCAATCAGCTGCCTCCTGCACACCCCCTACCGGGGATGTGCCCGCAACCAATGTGCATGCCCCTGACCGGAATCGAACCCAGGACCCTTGAGTCCGCAGACTGACGCTCTATCCACTGAGCCAAACCGGTTTTGGCATAGGCCAATATTTCTTTATTGATTTTCTGTTGGGTTGATCTGTCTAGAGCTGTCAGTGGAGGATGAAGGTCCTCAGCTGTGATTGTGTTTTTGTCAGTTTCTTCCTTTTGTTCTGTTACTCATTGCTTTATGTATTTTGGTGCTTCCTGATTGGGTGCTTATATATTAAACTAGGGGCCCAGTGCATGAATTCGTGCACCTTGAAAGGAACTGTGAGCCGCAAGGCTGCAGTGGGCACAGGGGCCCATCCTCCATGCCCCTGCCTGGCCCCTCCACTGTGGCCCCTGGTCCCTTGTCTGCCGGCAGCCGTACTCCCGCCGCTGCTCCCACATGCTGATGATGCCAGCCCTGCTCACACCTCCTGACAGCGCGGGCGATTGGGGCTGGCACCAGCAGCAAGTGTGAGTGGCGGTTGCCCCCTGATCTCCCCAGGAGCAGGAGGAGGTGGAGAAGCCCTCAGGGGCAATTGGGGCTGGCAGCTACTCACACCTGCTGATGGTGCTGAGCAATTAGGACCGGCGCCAGGTGTCAGCAGTAGGTGCTAGTGAGCGGCAGCTCCGGCACCGGTTGTGGGTGTGAGCGGGGCCGTTGCCAGCAGCGGGTGTAAGAGGCAGCTGCCAGCCCCGATCGCCCCTCAGGAGCAGGAGGAGGTGGAGAAATCCCTGAGGGGTGATTGGGGCCGGTGCCAGGCGCTGGCAACGAGTGTGAGTGGTGGCTCTGGTGCCGGCAGCGGGTGCGAGTGGGGCCAGCGCCAGCAGCAGGTATGAGCGCCAGGCAGGACCATGGCACACAGGAGCAAATAATTTTCATTAACCACCAGAGGCTCACCCTGATGACAGCGACTGGTGCCCTGCTTTGGTCTGGTGCCCCCACTCACCTGCTCCACCATCCCGCCATGGCCAATGCCCGCCATGTTCCATGCACACCCCCTGGTGGTCAGTGCAGTTGTTTGGTTGTTCCGCCATTCAGTCTATTTGCATATTAGCCTTTTATTATATAGGATACTAAAGGCCCGATGCATGAAATTCATGCAAGATTAGGCCTTCCTTCCCCTGGCTGCCAGCACCAGCTTCCCTCTGGCACCCAGGACCCGGGCTTCCCTTGCTGCTCCTGCTTCATCCGGAAGGTCATCCAGAAAGATGTCCAGTCTAATTAGCATATTATGCCATATATATATATATATATATATATATATATATATATATATATGTGTGTGTGTGTGTGTGTGTGTGTGTGTGTGTGTAAGAATAAAGAATGAGGGTAATAGGAGAAGGGAAAATTGTTGAAAATAAAGGAGGGGGAAAAGCAAAATAAATAAAAACTAACAAAAAGAAAACTTTGAAAAGGAAAATAGAGAAAGCAGATAGACCTAAAATAAGAAAAATAAAAAAGATGAGATAGCAGGGGAAAGGGAAAAGAAACAGAAAGAAGAAAAGGGGAGGGAAGAAAGAAAGAAAGAAAAGGGGGTAAAAAGGAATATGTAGGTGCAGTTCTGAAATAAAGAAAATAATAATAAGGAATTAAGGGAATAGGGGAAGGAAAAAAAAAGGAGGAAGAAAAGCACACAAAAAAATGATAAAGAAAATAGAGGAGAAAGCAGATAGATCCAAAATAAGAAAAGATAAAAAGATGTGCTAGCAGGAGAAAAGGAAAGCAAGAAAGAGAAAAAAAGGAGGGAAGAAAAAGGAATATGTAGGTGCAGACCTGAAAGAAAGTAAGAATAAGGAATTAGGGAAGTAGGGGAAGAAAAATGGCTTAAAATAAAGAGGAAAACAATTGAAAAGGACAATAGAGGAGAAAGCAGATAGACCCAAGATAAGAAAAGAAAAAAAGATGTGATAATGGGAAAAGAAACAAACGGGAGAAAGAGAAAATGGGAACAGGAAAAAAAATGATTGAGTAGGAAAAGGGAAGAGAAAAAATAGTTATATGAAAGAAAAAACAGAGACTAGAATAATAACAAATTAATAAAGTAGATAAAGAAGATACATAAAAAAAGGAAAAGAGAAAGGAAAAATTTTAAAACAAGAAAAAGAGAAGAAAAAAAGAAAAAGGGGAAGTGGCATTCTTTGCAGTTGAGTTTAGTGCCCTATGGAAGCTCACTTTGGATCCTACTCTTCTGATGACTGTGGCTGACTGTTATGTCTGCCAATCCTGGGCTTCCCGTGAAATAGTTAGGTGCTAACTCCTGTCAGGCATTGTTGTCCTTTGGCTTTCAGCAACCTGCTTGAAGTTCCAAGGAATCCACAGTTCGTGTCTCTCTCCACAGAACTTGGCTGCAATCAGGAGGGATCAATCTGCCCTCTAAAGCAGGTTTGTTAACAGTATGGGGCCCAGGGCTGGTCAGCACACTTCCCCTGGGTCTCCGGGTTCTGCCTCTGCCTGCCTTTGCCTGTTAGCCAGTTGTTAATCTTAATAACTCAAAAGTCAGTTTTTGAAAGGGCTTTAGGTGAGGGAGGTTCTGTTCAAATTTCAGGGAATGTGGTGGGTGTGTTTCCCTGTCCCAGAGCTATTCCTCTGCAAGTGGCCCAAAATACTACTCTGACATTGGATGGGCAGAGATCCTTGTATGCAATCCAGTGGGATTGGCTGGAAACCTGCACTTTCTATCAGTTCTCCCATGTGGGGAAAGTACTGGTTCTCAGGATAGTTGGGTGGAAGGCCCCTCCCTCAATCCAGTCACTGACTCGCCTGAGACTGTTCAAACTTGGCCTCTGCTTTAGTTTCCTCTGAAAAGGTCAAAATGCAGGGTGTTGTACGCAGGGCTCCTAAGGGTGGGGTGGGCTGTATCACCTAGGGTGGTTTTGTTTTGTTTCCTTTACCTGCCCTGTGGCTACCGGGAGCGGCTAGCTCTTCTCAAGAAAAATGGCCCTTTAGGTTTGGGAATATAAGAATGACCAAATGCAGGACTCCTGGCTACTGCTTTTCCACATCTCTCTGTAATGCTTCCCACCCCAGCCTGTCCTTAGGCACCTCAAATCTGCACCTCCCTGCCCCAAAGCCTCAGGTGAGTAGTTGCAAATGAAAACACCTGTGCTAGCTACACTAATAAAAGAGAAATATGCAAATTGGCCATACCTCTGCAACACCCACCAGCCAATCAGGAGTGAGTATGCAAATTAATCCAACAAAGATGGAGGGTTAATTTCCATATGCAGGCGTGGAGCGGCTGGGGGCAGGGTGGCTGCTTGCATGCGTGCTGGTGCCAAGCAGCCTGCATCCCGGGGACAGGCGACCTTGGGAGCCAGGCCGCTCTGAGCCTGTAGGCCTACATGTAGGCCCCGAGTGGCTGGGGTCCCAGAACGATCCCCAGCCACTCCGGGCCTACACGCACAAGTGCAGAGTAGCTGGGGGCGGGGCGGGGACATCCCTGGGACGCAGGCACTCTGAGCCAGCATGCACGCAAGCAGCCAGGAGCAGGGCGGGAACGTCCCATGCAGCGAGCGAGCAGACAGCGGACTGCGGGGGACTTCTGGCCCCATGCCGTGGTGGTGAGGGCCAAACAGTCCCCCACAGCAAGCGAGCAGACAGCAGGGCCCTGCTTGCCCCTGGCTGTGGCAGCAAGGGGCAAGCAGTCCCCTGCAGAGAGCAGACACCAGGGCCTGCGGTGGTGTCAAGCAGGCAGGTCTGCAGAGAGCAGAGAACCACGGGGAGCAGGCCTAAGCCATCAGTAGGACATCCCCTAAGGCCTCCCAGATTGGAGAGGGTGCAGGTCGGGCTGAGGGACCCCCCCCCCCCATGCACGAATTTTGTGCACTGGGGCCCTAGTAATAATAATAATAAATCTAAATGAAACTGTGGCTTTCCCTCCAACTGGTTCTGGTCTATGGGCTCCAGGCTCTGTCTGCTGTGTTTCATGGCTGGGTGTTTCATAGGCCTTGTGAAATAGGAATTTTAGGGGAATATAGGCATAAGACAAGAGAACTGGGAGTAGCCAAGAGGTCTATATTCACAAAATAAAAAGGAGGAAGAAAGCCCAGAGGGAATAGAGGACAATGAGGGAGGAGGGCCTCAGGAGTTACTATAGTAACCAATTCAAAAGGGAATGTTGACCAATCAGAGGGGATATCAGGACACAGGAACTGCAGCCTTTATAAACTGTGGAAACAGGAAGTTGGTGGGACCCTTTCCCCCTCCCATATGGGAGTCCGTTCTGTGGGACTCTTTCCCCTTCTCCACGTGGGAGTCTGTACTTGTTCTTCAATAAATCTCCACTTTGCTATACCATCTTCTGTCTGTGGATTCATTCTTTGACTCTGGCGGACAAAGAATCCGGGATCCAGTCCAAAAATTCCGTATCATTTGGGTCTGGCTCTGGTGCTCTGGAGCCCAGCCTGAGTTCAGGGCCTCTGTCTTCTGAGGGAACGCACCTTCTTGCAGCCCTTCACTCCATCCTCTCTTGGCCCACTGGCCTGCCACCCCTGGGTCAGCTCCTCTCATGGCCTTACCCTTCCTACTGATCTCCAGGTGTTTTCTGTCCTTCCTTGATATAAGTCTCCTCCTCAGCTGGACCTCAGTTGGTAATTCCAGGTGGATGTTCTTCAATTTAGTTGTATTTCCAGTCTGTCCCTGGGACAAAGTGTAGGATAGGTCTGTCTATTTAGCTGTCATTTTCTTCCCCTCAGTTTCCTGGTTTTGATATTGCATTATAAGTATATAAAATGTAACCAATGAAGGAAACTGGGTAAAGGGTATTTGGGACCTCCATGTATTATCTTTGCAACTTCCTGCCAAAGATTCTTGCATCTAAAGCAATAATCAGATACTATAAAAATAATCAAAAGGAGAAAATTTTCTTTGAGATTAAAAATGGCACATATCCAAAAAATTTAAGGGTTGAAAGATAATACTGAAAAAAAGTCACATAAACTAGAAGTGGGGTTAAAGCAATTAAAAATAAGAAAATTAGAAAATGTGTCCAGGATATCCAGTATGAACTAATAGGAGTTTTATAAAGGAGAAGAGAGAAAAGAGGGCAGAAAATCATCAAAGCAATAAAATGAGGTAACTTCTCAGAACTGAAGGACTTGGGTTCCGAATAACAGGACTCATTGAATGCCCATTGAAGGAATGGAAAAAGACCCACACCAAAGTTTATCATTGTGAAGTTACACATCACAAAAAATACAGATGATGAAAGCTTCTGGAAAGTAAAAATCATTAATCAGACCAGCATTAGATACCTGAGCAGTAGTATCAGAGTAAAGAAACAATGGAGCAATGCTGAGTAACAGTGCTCTTCAATCCAGAATTCTGTAAGCTGTACACTGAAGTTAGAATTAAGGTATTTTTCAAAACCCTCAAAAAATGATCTTCCTTTTATAATTTCTAGGAAACTACTGGAGAATAGGCTCTAAAACAAAGGAGTAAATCAATAAAGAGGAAGACACCGGTCCACAACAGAGAGAATATAACACAAGAGAATGGAAAAAAACAATGAAGAGTACTGAGATGGCAGTGAAAGAAATGACAGGATGAAATGTATGCAGCAAACCTTGTTAAGCAATGGTACAGCATGGAGAGCAGAGGACTTCAGGGAAAAATCACAAAAAGTAGCTGGTATGTTTGAGTGTTTGGAAAATATTAGTGATGAGTATGTGATCATAATGAAGGAGTATTTTTAAAAATTAGCTATAAAAATAGCTATAGGTACATAAAATATCTGGCAGCTAAAACAAAGTAAATTCTTATTCTAAGAAAAATGAGGAGTTATATGATAAAGAGGTCAGGCATAGTGCACAAGTCACTAAAGGAGGTGATATTAGACTTCACAAAAAGTTGTGTCATAATTATAGTGAAAGAATGTTAGGAGGGAAAGTAAGGATAGGAAATAAGTACATTAGACTTCTTCCCTACTGTGGCAGAAAATCAAAAAATATAATATTAAAATAGAACAAAAAATTAGAGTTTAAGCATATTGTTTGAAACTAAGGAAATAAGTAAAAGCAGAAAGAGTTAGAAAAGTGGAGACTGCTGCTGGGAACAGAACTTGGGGAGATAGAACAGGAGACTAGGGATTTTATGATAAGCCTTTAGAACCTTTAAGTTTTAAAACTATGTACATACACTTAAAACTTATAAGGATAATATCACCAAAACTTTCATAAGTATTATGTGTAATTAAAAAGTAAAAATGGAAGAACCAAGATGGTGGCATAGGTAAATGCCGGTACTCGTCACCTCCCACAAACACATCAAAATTACAACTAACATACAGAACAACCATCATTCAGAAACACCTGAAATCTGGCTGAATGGAAGTCCTACAACTAGAGAAGTAAAGAAGAAAGCACATTGGACTGGTAGGAGGGACAGAGGTCAGAACAGGCTGGTTTGACACACACGTGTGGCATTTCTTTTTCAGTCAGGAGGGATATCTTGGCTACAGAGGCCTCCCTTGAGAAGCAAGGGGTACAAGCCCCACATCAGACACCCATCCCAGGGTTCCAGAGCTGGGAAAAGACATTCCTATAACTTCAGTCTGTAAAAACCAGTGGGGATTGTAGCTGAGAGCTGAGTGACACAGAGGCCCTACAGGACACTTACTATACAAGGCCACTCTACCAATTCCAGAAGATGTAGCAGCTTTACATAATACATAGAAACAAACACAGGGAAGCAGCAAAAATGCAGAGACAAAGAAACATGTCACAAATGAAAGAAATGGAAGCAAGCAAACTACTGGACACAGAATTCAAAACCATGGTTATAAGGATCTTCATGAGAGTTTCAAGGGACTTAGTGAGAATATCAAAGACATGAAAAAGTACCAGTCAGAAATTAAGCATACACTAATTGAAATAAAATATAATTTACAGGTATTCAACAGAAGAGTAAAGGATCCTGAGAATCAAATCAACAATTTGGAATATGAAGAAGCAAAGGACACCCAATCAGAAGAATAAAAAGGAAAAAGAATCCAAAAATATGATGATAGTGTAAGAAGCCTGTGGGACAACTTCAAGTGTACCAATATTTGCATTATGGGGTTGCAAGAAGGAGAAGAGAGAAAGCAAGATATTGAAAACCTATTTGAAGAAATAATGACAGATAACTTCCCCTACCTGGTGAAAGAAATAGACTTACAAATTCAGAAAACACAGAGAATTCCAAACAAGAGGAACCCAAAGAGGCCCACACCAAGACACATCATAATTAAAATGCCAAGGGTTAAAAAGAAAAAGAGAATCTTAAAAGGAACAAATTAGTTACCTACTAGGGAGCAGTTAGTTACCTACTAGGGAGCTCCCATATGACTATCAGCTGATTTCTCAAAAGAAACTTTGCAGGCTAGAAGGGAGTGGCAAGAAATATTCAAAATGATGAATTGCAAGGACCTATCATCAAGATTACTCTACTCAGCAAAGCCAGCAGTTAGAATTGAAGATCAGATAAAGAGCTTCACAGACAAGGAAAAGCTAATGGAGTTCATCACCACCAAACCAGTATTGCATGAAATGTTGAAGGGTGAAGAAGAAGAAGAAGAAGAAGAAGAAGGAGAAGAAGAAGAAGAAGAAGAAGGAGGAGGAGGAGGAGGAGGAGGAGGAGGAGGAGGAGAAGGAGGAGGAGGAGGAGGAGAAGGAGGAGGAGGAGGAGGAGGAGGAGGAGAAGGAGGAGGAGGAGGAGGAGGAGGAGGAGGAGGAGAAATAAAAAATATGAACAATAAAATGGCAATAAATACTAGTACATATCTATCAATAATTGAATCTAAAAATTGAAATAAATGAACAAGGAATCTAATGAACAAAATAAACTGATGAATAAAATAGAATCAGAAGCATGGAAACATGGAACAGACTGATGACAAATCTCAGAGGGAATGGGGGAAGGGTGGCAGGAAGAGATTAACCAAAGATCTTATATGCATATATGCATTACCTATGGACACAGATAGTAGGGTGATGAAGGCCTGGGGTGCAGGAACTGAATGGAGGAGAGCAATGTGAGGGAATAAGGAGGGCATCTGTAATACTCTCAACAATAAAGATTTTTTTAAATGAGTAAAAATGAAAATCACTTAAAATAAAACTGAAATTTAAACCACTCAAAATTAATTTTCACAGGAACTTCAATATGTGTTCTTTTTATATGTGTACTAGCGTTCCCATTGCAGGAAAAATCCTGCAATAGGGTTTCCTGCTGCACTCTACCCCACCCTGCCTGCTCTCCTCCCTTGTCCCCCGCCCCGCGATCTCCGCCAGCCCCCCTGCTTTTCTAACTTCTCCGCCAGCCCGCTCTCCTTCCTTCTTCCCTGGCCCCGCCTCCGCTCCTCCCTTCTCCCCCGGCGCCTTCTCTGCCAGCCCGCCTGCTTTTCCCTTCTCCCCTGGCCCCGCCTCCGCTCCTCCCTTCTCCCCTGGCCCCGCCTCCGCTCCTCCCTTCTCCCCTGGCCCCGCCTCCGCTCCTCCCTTCTCCTCCCCCCGGCTTGCTTGCTTCTCTGCAGCTTTGCTCCCTTCTGCAGCTATTGGCTTCTTTCTACGCTGTCGCGATATGCAAATTAGCCGCCATCTTTGTTGGGGTAATTTGCATATTCGTCCTGATTGGTTGGTGGGCGTGGCTTGGGTGTAGCGAAGGTGCGGTCAATTTGCATATTTGTCTATTATTAGATTAGATGTGTAGTATAAAAGAATGATACAAATCATGAGGCTTGCAACCAGGGGAGCAATGGGCAGTGGCAGCTCATCCCAGGCTAACCTCCTGAACCTGTCTCCAAGGCCCCCTACTCTCTGACTTCCCAATAAGCCAAGGCAGCCCAACCTAGGCTTTCTGGTTCTTCTTCTATGCCCTTCCTTGTTTCACTGCCTTACGTATATTTTTGCTGTGGTCAATAAATTCTTACTTCTCTAGACTTTGTTTCTTGATTAAAATCTTTCCCTCAAGAAAACAAGAACCAAGGTTTCGTCATCTCCCAAGGAACAATGGCAATGGGAAAATTAAGGTTTCAGATGGAATTAAGGCTGCCAATCAGCTGATCTTAGGGAGATTATCCTGAATCATCCATTGTGATTACATTGGGTGGGCCCAATGTAATCACAAGGTTCCTTATATAAGAGGGAGATAGAAGAGGAAGAAGCAAAGATGGCAGTGTGAGGAAGACTGACATTGGTGGCTTTGAGGATAGAGGAATGAGACCATGAGCCAAGGAAAGTAGGTGGCCTCTAGAAGATGGAAAAGACAAGAAAATGTACTCTCCCCTTGGAACCTCCAGAAGGAATGCAGCCTTGCTGACACCTTGACTTTAACCCATTTCAGACTTCAAACCTCCAGAACTGTAAGATCTTTTCCTAAGATAATGTTTGTGTTACTTTAAGCCACTGCTTTGTGGTAATTTGTTACAGAAACTATAGGAAATGAGTACACCTTTCATCTGAACATTGTTCCTGCTGCCCTTGAGCAGTCTTTACTTCACCTTTAGGGAGTTGTAGCTTTTTGAAGGACACACCTCTGCTCTAACACAAATCTGCTAAAGCAGGAAGGTTGCTTCTTTTGAGACTAGCCTCTCTCCCCCAGTTTCTCAATTTCTTTAGCTATGCTGGTTAGTGCTGAATAAAAATCAATGGTTTGCATTTGGGTGCAATCACGCTTGGAAATTTAATTTTACTCTACAATAGCTGGTAATCTGATTTTTCTTTGTCTCTTCTCTGATCATAGACTATTTAAAGTTGCAGTCTTTCCAGAAAGCACTGCCCTCTGGCAATGTGTCAGATGCTATTTGCCAGGAAAGGGTTGAGAGGGAGGCAACAATGAGGTGTTTTGGTGCCTGGAAGTGGTGACAGACGGTTTGTGGTTTCTGCCCCTTGCAACACCCACCATCCTGTCTGATGCAACCCCTCTGATGCAGTGTGAAAGGCGTTGTAGCAGGAGCAAACTCTGGGTTGACCTACTTCCTCATGCTTGAACACAGGCATTTGATAGCTACATATTCATTAAGTTGCATGAAATTCTCAGCATGTGAAGACACCAAAACATGACCATTCCAGTGGTGAATTTATGCAAGAGAAGGAGAAAAAGCAGAGTGAGGCACAAACTAGATTTGACACAGATATGCCCACGTGCTTCCAATCACTTGGGGCTGCAGCTCTCAGCTTCTCTGGTGATGCTGATGGTGGTGCTGACACACTGGCTGCAGAGAAGAACAGAGCAAAATTCTTCCTGGATTCTGAGTAAAGAAGCTGGTCCTATTTTTGGAACAAGCTGTAGACCTGTCGGATCCTTTCAGCAGCAACCTTGTCTAATTTTTTTTCTTTACTTAAAAAAAAAAATCTAAAGCTGGCTCCAGGTAAAGTAGTGAAGCATTTACCCATTTTTGTGTAATTTATGCCATATTTATTCCCCACAAAATTCAGAAGTATTACATAACTGAACCATTAGAAAACAGGGAATTTTAAATAAAGGCAACTCAAATAACTACAATAAGGCACCATTTTCTTCTGAAATGTGGGATTTGGAGAGCGGATCTCCTCTTTTCGGGTTCTTGCCTCACAAAGTTTGAAGAATAAAATTCGCGGACTAAAAGGACTTGTTAGTAAAAGGGTGGAAATTTATTGGATGAAAATACAGACTCCCCTATAGGGAGGGATTCCCAAGGGGGTAACACACTAAGCCCCTTTTTCTAAGGCTTTTAAATGCTGTATTTCTTTGTCTCTTCATGCTCCCTTCTAATTGGACCCTTGCCCCATTTTATGGCCCTGTGCTTTTCTAATTGGTCACTCTTTTGCAGAATATCAGCTTCAAAGTCCAAAACCCACATGGTGTCCCTTCTTCTGTTCCCCCTTGCAACATTCCTCTATCTCCTGTGAATATGTGTTTCCCTCTTTCCAGCATCTGTCAACATTTCTCTAACCTCTGTGAAAATGTTTCCTTTTTCCCCATACTCTGTGACTTTTCTTTATTCTCTGTGAATGTATGCCTCCCTCTCCCCTTATCCTATGGAACTTTTCTATCCTCTGTGAATGTATGCCTTCCTCTCCCCTTATCCTATGGAACTTTTCTATCCTCTGTGAATGTATGCTTTCCTCTCCCCTTATCCTATGGAACCTTTCTATCCTCTGTGAATGTATGCCTTCCTCTCCCCTTATCCTATGGAACCTTTCTATTCTCTGTGAATGTATGCCTTCCTCTCCCCTTATCCTTTGGAACTTTTCTATCCTCTGTGAATGGATGCCTTCCTCTCCCCTTATCCTTTGGAACTTTTCTATCCTCTGTGAATGGATGCCTTCCTCTCCCCTTATCCTATGGAACTTTTCTATTCTCTGTGAATGGATGCCTTCCTCTCCCCTTATCCTATGGAACTTTTCTATCCTCTGTGAATGTATGCTTTCCTCTCCCCTTATCCTTTGGAACTTTTCTATCCTCTGTGAATGGATGCCTTCCTCTCCCCTTATCCTTTGGAACTTTTCTATTCTCTGTGAATGGATGCCTTCCTCTCCCCTTATCCTTTGGAACTTTTCTATTCTCTGTGAATGTATGCCTTCCTCTCCCCTTATCCTATGGAACTTTTCTATTCTCTGTGAATGGATGCCTTCCTCTCCCCTTATCCTTTGGAACTTTTCTATTCTCTGTGAATGGATGCCTTCTGGCAGCTCCAAGCCCTCACCTATGCATTCTTCCCCCATGGACCCTCTTTATTCCTAAGACTCTCTAAGCCTGCCTATTTTGTCCCTAGAATTCCTTTCACCTCTATCAAATGATTAAATATTTTAAAAGGTAATCCTCAGTATTTTGGTGAATGTATTGTGGAAAGTTTCATGTAGCTCTTGCTAGGTTGTGTCCATGAGTCGGGTGGGCACACATTTTCCAGAACATACCTGTATTTATAACCTAAATTATGCTCTTTAGAATCTACCCATTTTTTAAATCATTTTTTCAGTTTCCTCACCTGTAAAATAGAAACTATTTCATAGAGTGGTGTGAGAAATAATAGATAACTGGCATATAATGTGTGCTTGAAAATTCTTAGGAATAGTTATTAATGAAAAAATAAAAGTAATCTTTCCTTCTACCTCTGGCATAGATATTTGGAGCATTGATAACTCTATGTGCTTGAGCAAACCTAAAAACCATTTTAGGAAGAGAGCTTTGGGCCATTTACTTCCCATTCAGTTCTTTTTTAAAAAACAGTATAAATTTATTATCTCACTAGTGGCCAAGTGCACGAAATTGTGCAGGGGGGGGGGGGAGTGTCCCTCAGCCCAGACTGCACCCTCTCACAATCCGGGACCGCTGGGCTCCTAACCACTCACCTGCCTACCTGCTTGATTGGCCCTAACAACTCTGCCTGATGGCCTGCTTGCCCCCAACTGACCTCCCCATGTTGGCCTGCCCCCCCACTGCCCCCCCACCAGCCTGCTCACCCCCAACTGCCCCCCTGTCGGCCTGATCACCCCAACTGCCCCCCCTGCTGACCTGCTCGCCCTCAACTGCCCCCCCTGCCAGTCTGCTCGCTCCCAACTGCCCCCTGCCATCCTGATCGCCCCCAACTGCCCCCCCTGCTGAACTGCTAGCCCCCAACTGCCCCCCCCTGCCAGACTGCTTATCCCCAACTGCCCCCCTGCCAGCCTGCTCACCTCCAACTGCCCCCCGCTGGCCTGATCGCCCCCAACTGCCCCCCTGCTGGCCTGCTTGCCCCCAACTGCCCCCCCCCCATTGGCTTGCTCGCCCCTAATTGCCTCTACCTCGGCCCCGCCACCATGGCTTTGTCCAGAAGGACATCCGGAAGGTCTCCTGGAAGGTCTCCCAGTCTAATTAGCATATTACCCTTTTATTAGTATAGATACTTTCTGTATTTCAGAAGACTGAATAGCTTAGCTGTTACTCTGCTTAGAGTCTCACAAGGCTCATGTGATTACATTGGGTCCACCTGGAAGACAATCTCTTGATCTTAATGTCAACTGACTAGTAACTTTAAGTCCATTAGCCAAGTCTCTTCTGCAATTTGACAATATATATTTTCAGGATCCCAGGATTAGGGCATAGACAACCTGGGGTGGGGTGGGGTTGTGGTAGAGTGACCATTATTTATCCTACTAGAGTAGGTAATAAAATGCCCATAAATCTTTCTTTATGAAAAATTTAACTAATTAAGATAAATGTGAAGAGTTTATTTTATTTTTTCACTCAGTTCTGGAAATAGTCTCTTAAAATATCTCAAGGTTATACAATTTGAAGATAAATATTTGATTCAGACATATTATTTTAAAAAGGTTGAATTTTTTTGACAAAACAAAACTAAACATGTTATTTTTATGTATTACTTTTGGGCAAACAGTGTTTTCCTTAGGGAACATTCTAGTGAGCACTTAGAGCCTGTAATTGTGTGTTTAGTGTGGCCTTATCAGCCTTGATCAGTGGACACTACTGTAGGACTAGGATCTGGGTCTATTTGAAGGTCTTTGAATAAATAAAAAGGACTTTGAAGACAGAGCCTTCCCAGCCTTAAAGGAAGGGGAATTCAGATGGGCTTTGGCTGGTAATAACTGGACTGTGGGTTGGATGGTCAAATCAAGGTCTCTTGTGAAAGAAAAGTGGAGAATTCAGCTGTTTGGAAAGGTAGTAAAGACAGTATAAAACAGGAACCTTCTACTCTCAGAGAATAGAAAAGAGAGAGCTGAAAGAAGTGGTTATGGGATGGAGACCCAGTTATCGGGACTTGAGCAAAAGGGGATGGTATAATCCTATTTAAAATGGAGGGACAGGAACTAGATCTAGTAGTCATAACAAACACCCTCTATTATTAGAATGGAATGAATGCAATTGGAATCTAAATGCAGGGACATTTAAAGGTTCTTTGAGCTTTGCCAAATGAACTATTATAGATAATTGGGGGTTTCCTCCTTCATGTATTGTCAAATGACAGGGGAAAGGGAAATTTGAAAGTTCCCGTTAGGGCAATTTTTTCTATGATGCATAATATTACAAAGAAGTACCCTTGTCTGGATGCTGTTTCAAGAACTGTTTTCTGAGCCAAGAGAAACTTCAGTTAACATCAATTGGAAAGTGGTGTCTGGGCAGATATTTCCCAATTAGATAATGACTTTTTGTAGCTGTCTCTGTGTCTGCTCAAGGTCTTATGAAGACTATTGATCTGCTTGTTGAGTCAAATTTTGCATTACTACAAATTACTTATATGTTCCTATACATTTCTTTTTACTGACTCATTTCTTAAATCAAAAGTGTATGACAGAGGCAAAAATGACCCAGGGATCAAAAAGTACAATTTGTGTGCATCTCTTCTTAGTATAAAGTATTTATACAGCCCATAAGCTAAGTAAAATAGAGCTAGTGAAAAATAAAAGAAGAAAATCAAGATATTATTTATATGGTTTCAAGTAAGCCCAAGATTCTCATCAAAGTTTTAAAAATTATGGTAAGTGGCTTGGCTGAGTTTCTGAGGAAAATGCTAATTGACCCTATAAAGATTCAGCTTAAGGAAATCTAATCATAATAGTATTCTGGAAATACCTCCAGAATACCTGGACTTTTTAAAAAATATATTTTATTGATTTTTTTACAGAGAGGAAGGGAGAGGGATGGAGAGTTGGAAACATCAATGAGAGAGAAACATCCATCAGCTGCCTCCTGCACACTCCCTACTGGGTATGTGCCCGCAACCAAGATACATGCCCTTGACTGGAATCAAACCTGGGACCCTTGAGTCCGCAGGCCAACGCTCTACCCACTGAGCCAAACTGGTGAGGGCTGGAATTTTTTATATACATATATTTTTTATTGATTTCAGAGAGGAAAGAAGAGGGAGAGATAGAAACATCAATGATGAGAGAGAACCACTGATTGGCTGCCTCCTGCATGCCCCCGACTGGGGATCAAGTACCCTGATGGGGAATTGAAGCATGACCTCCTGATTCATAAGTCGACGATCAACCACTGAGCCATGCTGACCAGGCTGCAATATTTTTTATCATCAGCTTTCTGTATTTGAAATATAGTGAAAAGTTAACTGGTTTAGATTTTATCAGTGATCCAACAAATTCAGCAAGTTGCTGAGGAAATGTCATTAAGGAGGTCAGATGACATTTCAAGTTTGATGTGACACTTTGAGGAGACTGACCCTTATTTGTCTCATGCTCCAGGGGTCAGGACACATCCTTTCCAATTTTCAAGAGCAGCCAGGTGGAAATTTTCTCCAAGGGGACAGATGGTTCCAGTGTCCTGGACTTCAGCATTGTCTGTGGACCATGAGGGGCCTGATTGTGAAGGCAGTGTGGCTGCTTTTTGGAGCAAGTGATATCCAATGAAGGGTGGAAGCAGTGGGGTCAGCATAGAATAACTTGACCCCTTCTCTCCACAGTCCTTTATAACCTCTTCCAAGGACTGGTTATTTCCCAGACTCAGCATGATATCTCTGGAAGGTCCAGAAGTCTTTTCCAGCCCTTTCGAGTCACAAGAGCATCAACAAAACATCCAGTCCAGTGTAATAATCACACTCCAAGCTAAACAAGTGAGAACAGTATTGTGTCAGGCCTCACACTCACAGTGATGTAGGAGCCACGATCAGCTGCATCTGTCCCCCCTTCCCAAGCCTTTTCTCCCATTGCTTAGCTGCAGTTTCTGACCCTTTCCGATTAGTATCCCAGGGGGCAGGGCATTAGGAGAAATAGTCCCTGGCACTGTCATGATTTGAAATTGTGCCATCTGTGCTTGCTGGGTGCTCAAAGCTGACTTTCTCTGGGCAATTTTGTGGGTTTCTTGGGGAGTCCTTCACTTACCAGGTATTTCCCACTGTGGCTCCCACTAGCTATCACAAAATTAGTTTTGTCCACCTTCTTTCCAAGTCCTGTATAACACGTTGATTTGGAATGTTCTGTATAATACCCTAGTTTGGAACTTTATCATTTTATTTTAATCATCTGGGCCCAAGCTAAAATAGAAACAGCAAGAGTCCCATTTTAGCATCCTGTTATAGTTGCTAACCAGCAGCAAACAATAGCTTAGCAACTTAAGAGATGATATCAAATGCATTATAAAGTGCTAACATGTACTAGTAAACAAGGAGAAGCTTAGTCTGGTGAGTTATATTGACAAGGATCCAGAGGTAGGTCAGTGCCTAGAAGGTGAAAGTATTTGGATTGATTAGTAATGTTTGCGTTGAGTGGGGGGCTATGATGATGCAGGGCTTGGAATCTGCTGTTCCAGTAAATGGTGGGGTATTCAATAACGAAACAGATCTTACAGGTTGTTCCCAGACTTTCTTGGTTTACTGATTTAGAACACTTTTTTAAAATCCTTTTAAGAGGTATATAGAGGTACACAAAGAAAAATAATTTGACCGGTAGTGGTTGGTTTCATCCTTTCCTATAGGTCATATAGACCAGTGTCTGATGAGGTGAGAGAATACAGGTTCCCTGCCTTACCCCACGGATGGGATCACAGGCAAATCAGTTTACTTAAACTTGTTCCCAGCCTAACATATAAACCTAAGTGCAATCAGGTTTAAAAGGCAGGTAAGAGCCTTTTGAAGGGGAAAAGAAATGAGCTAAAACCAATTACTCTAGTAGATGAACCCAATAAATACTTATTTATGACTCTTTGCTAGTGTAGTTGATTGGATAATACTAGCTGTAGTTGTTAGGACTAGTTTGGCTGGAAATAATAGAAAAATATTGGTGGCTAAAACATGATAGAAATTTATTTCTCTTCATGTACAAGGTAGGCCATACTAGGTCTCATATTGTGGTTTATGGTATCGTCAAAGATCTAGGCTTGTACTTTATATTTTCAAGGTCATTTCATGGCCCAAATGGCTGCTGAAACTCCAGTCATCTTGTCTGCATTCTAGGCTGTAGGAATGGGGAAAGACCAAAAGGGTCTTCTCTCAAATCAACCTGCTCCCCTTAAACAACTTCCCTTGAGTTCTGCCAATGTTTTTGTTGTAGAAGATCAAAGAAACCCAAGCAACGCTTAGAGAAATGGAGTTACACCGCTTTATTACGCCGGTGGTCTCAGAGGAGTTGCCTTCAAAGTCTGAGCAAACCAATATGGTCGAAGCTCTTCTTTTATCCCCTTTGGTTTCTTTGTCCCCCAAATATGGATCATACTTCCGGACCTTTCGTGGGCTTTGCAAAAAGCCCCATCTGTTGGGATGGGGCCTTGAGATCATATCTAAGGGCCTGGCCTGGTGCCAGCGCTGATAACCTCCTCCGGGGGTTGTGTACTGCTCATGGTTTATGGCCTCTGTAAAATGTGAGCATTTAGGTAACAGGTCTTGTAAGACCAGATTGTGGAGAAAGGGGCAGTGACTTAATTATAGGTTATCAAGCATGTACACTAGGTTACTGGCACAGATTCAGATTGCTTACCGCCCCTGCCAAACATCAGGGTTACACTGGAATTAGCCTTTTAGCCTTCTCATTTTCACTCATATTTTATTGACTAAAATTTAGTGAGAAGATCTAGCTTCAAGAGAGCCTGGGAGATGTAATATCTTATATATATGAGGCAATTTAGCCTAAATAAATCAAAATGTGACTCTTAAGAAGGGAAAGGAGAAAGGTGATGCTGTGGGTAATCGGTCTTCTGTGCCACACAAGTTATACTAAAATTATAAAACATTTAGTCAATGTAATCTGCTGTATAATGGTATGTAAAAGTTTGAAGTGATGCAAATATAGTAGGGAGATTAATTGAGCAAATTAAGAGTATTCAAATCATAGTGTCTGTTTATTCTGATAAATAACTTAAACATTGTGACCATATATCTAATTTTTAAAAATGAGAATATATAGTCTGCCATCTCATCTGAATCTGACAATAGATCAGAATATTTAAAATTGGAAGTTATATATATGCAATATATTATTAGAGTCACTTTTTTTGTTGTTAATCCTCACCCAAGGATATTTTTCCACTGATTTTTAGAGAGAGTGAAAGTGAGAGAGAGAGTCAGAGAGAGAGAAACATCACTGTGTGAGAGAGACACATTGATTGGTTGCCTCCTGCTCATCCCCCTCCCAGGACCAGGAATTGAGCCTGCAACTGAGGTACATGCCCTTGACTGGAATTGAACCTGGGACCCTTCAGTTCGTGGGTTGACGCTCTATTTACTAAGCCAAACCAGCTAGAGTAGAGTCACTTTTTGTTCTGTTGAGAATTTATTCAATTGAATAAATTTGTAGAAGGTGCCTGCTATGTATAAGGCACTGTGCTAGAAAATACCTCAAAAACACACAAAAAACAAAACAGAAAAAGGACAACTAGTAAACCTTATTTTTAAAAAGAATTTTAAAAAAAGGATAATCAATTTAGAACAAAAATTCCATGAAGACAGGAACTTTTGTTTGTTTCTAGGACAGTGTCTGTCATGAAAAAGAAATCCAATAAATATTTGTTAATTGAATGAATGAATAAATGATTTGATCCTAGAAAAACTGATCTGCCACTTATTCTAAACAAAAACATATCTTACAAAGAATTGCCATAAATTAACTCAAAAGTATGCATATATGTCTGTTTTTATAAAGTCGACATGTTTCTGGGAGCATTATATTAAATCATATTTAGAACTGACAATTTAAAGGTGTCAAATAAAGATTTATTTTATAGATTCCAAGTTGGCTACAGAGTAGCTGGAAGCTCTGTCCTTTTGCTCCCAGCCCCAGACTGGACTTGCAGCTAAATTACAGAGCAATCAACTTGAAAAAACAGTTGACGTGTAGCTAATCAGAAATATTATAACCAAGGAGCGCAGAATAAGTGAGGAGGAGACTTGTAGGAGGGGGGAAATGCAAAGAGGGTGAGCCCCCTCACGCAGGTACGGTGGCTGAGAAACTGAAGAGATATCCTGGCTGCAAAACGCCCTCCCGCTAGTAGTGTGGAAACTCAACTGCATGCAGGGATCCCCAATCCAGACCAAATGAAACAGGAAGGGGAGCCCCTGTAGCATCAGGTGGTGGGAATCAGTGGGGATTCTGTCCACCTGGGAGACACTGACCCACAGCATCCCAGGGAAAGAGTGCTCCTATTGTTACAACACCAGCCTGGGAAGTTTGCTCTGGTCTATGACTGCTGGAGAGGCCACGTGGCCCTGTTTGAGTCCGGTGAAGGGAAGCCAGCTATAGGCAGCAGTGACTTTGAGGGGCCGTCTATTCGGTGGAAAGGCTTTAGGCAGAGAGCGGGTCAGTGACTAAACTGTGTGGCTTGGGAAAAAGGATTGGTCTCTCCCACCCTGAGTACATGGGTGGCACCCCACCCCCACAACTGCTGAACTGCTCAGTCTACCCCGTCCTGCTGGGTTCTGCAGCACAGAGGAATGTTGCAGGGTTGGGAATTTCAGTCCGCCCTGCTTAGTTGGATGGCTTGGGGGAGCTAGTTTTCAGCCATTCAGAGCCCTGGTGGAGCTGTGAATTTCGGCCCCACTGTGCTGTGACCACCCACTCTGCTGGGGAGCCACGCAGAGCTAAGTTTTGGGGGCTGTGTCTCTTGGGAAGGCTTCTGTCTGGTAGTCAGATGGGCAAGTGCTGGGCATCCGCAGAGCATTCGGCTTAAAAAAACAGTTGAAGTATATATATAGCTGATCTGAAATACTCTGAGTGGGGAGCACAGAGGGGGGAGAGGTGGCACGGAGAGGGGAGATGTGGAGACCAGGAGAGGTTGTGCAGATGCAAAGCCAGAGGGAAGGTGCAGCAGCACAGTCCCCACACCGTGGGAGCGTGGGGTCAGAGCCCACGCAGGGATCCCTAATCTGCAGCACCAGAGAAGGGAAGGAGAGACCACACAGTGGTGATTCGGTCCACCTGGGAGACGCAGACTGCACCGTTCCAGGCAAAGAATGATTGCTTTGTGATAATACTAGTCTGGGGAAGTTTGCTGTGATCTGTGTCTGTGCGAGGGGCCACATTAGGAAACTCAGGGCCAGTGGAGGAGTCTGACCAGTACACCCAGCAGTTAATCTGAGGATTCCTTTCTTCTCTGGAAGGACTTTTGGTGGAGAGCAGGATGGGAGCTGGATAGTGTGGCCCGGGCAAGAGGATCTGTCCTGACCACATTGAGCACAGGGAGGCTTCCCCCCTCCACCTGTGGAATGACTGGTTCTGCCCTGCCCTGCTGTTACCCAAGGCAAGGGGAAGTAGCTCTGGGCTGGAAATCTATGTCCGAATCCACAGTGCAGTGGACTCAGACACTTGGGCTGCTCAGAGCCTGGGTGGAGACCTTGCCCAGCAGGAGCCAGCCACACTGAAAGATTTGAGTGACAAGAGGGATTTGAGTGCTAATTTTTTTTTTAATCCCCTCCTGCTTGGGGTGGCAGTGAGGGGTTGCTAGCAGTCCAGGGTTAGCTGAGGCACTGGAAGGAGAAGAAGTGCCCGCCCCCCAAGAAGTGACAGGCACCACCCCCAACGCTAGTCTCTTCAAAACATCCTTGCCAGAATCCAGATACACTCACAGAGTCAGTTCAGTGGGGGAAGGAAGAGTAGCTCAGTACAGTGACAGTCAAGGCATAAGACCTGAGGCAAACCCAGCCTCTGGGATGTCTCACCAACAAGACTGCTTGGGACTATGCCCTGCTGTGCTTTAGTCAGGTTGCCAAGGGCCAAACAGGGACAGCAACTCACACTGGCTTGCATCAGAAAACCTCCGGGGAGGCCCAGGGGCCAGATTCAACAACATTGGAACAAAATCAGGAGAGTTCCACAAATAGCAGATCTAAAGGTGCTTCCCCCCCCCCGCACCCCCCCCCGCACCTCCATCTTCTCTTTTTTCTTACATATCTCCTATTTTTTTCTTTCCTTTTATTTTATTCATTTTTTTCTTTCTCTTCCTCTTTTTATTTTAAATTTATTTTGTGTTTTTCTTTTCTCTTTTCCTATTCTATATCTAATTGTATGCATTACTATTACTTTTTAAAATTATTTTATTTTCTGAAATAGGATCCCAAGTCAAATTTATAGAAAATATTCCTTTATTAACTTTTGGTCGAGAATATGTTTGTATATTTTCAGAAAACAGCTCCGAGACCATGTGGATTCCAGCAACAGAAAGGAATCAACAGGACTACTCCAGCCATCAAGACAGAAGAGAAGCAGTCCAGAGATGGAAGACGCTGACGTCGCCTTGCCATACTAGCAGTTAACAGCTGTGCGTCACTACAGGTTGCCCAGGACTAAACCAGAGAGGGTGAGACCAGCATTACCACCATTTGTCCACCATCCAGAACTGAAATGTCATGGCTGACATGTACACATAAGGAACTGTGTGACATTGAAATTGGGTCTCAAAAGAACTGTTGGCCCAAAAAGAAACTCACTACAGACTGACTCATTTGCCTGTCAGCATAACCATTATTGCTTGTCTCATTTTCGGTTCTTATAAGTATATTTCTAATAGCACATGATCTCACTCATCTAGGGGAAATAATGAACAACATAGACTGATAAATAAGAACAGACCCAGAAACAAGGAGGCATGGATCAGACTGTCGGGCCTCAGAGGGAGGGTAGGGGAGGGTGGGGGTAAAGGGGAGAGATCAACCAAAGGACTTGTGTGCAAGCATATGAGCCTAACCAGCAGTTAAGGACAACAGGGGGGTGGGGGCACGTGTGGGGAGGGGTGTGGGCTAGGAATGGGGGGATGAGGACAAATATGTGATACCTTAATCAATAAAGAAAGTTTTAAAAAATTATTTTATTTTCATTTCTTTATTCTTATACTATTTCTTTTCTTTCTTTACTTTTATATTTTCTTTTTTTCCAGTTTTTTCTTTTTATCCTCTAATTCTTTTGGTCTCATGTCTTTTCGTATTCTTCTTTAGTTTTGTTTTTTCCCCTGTTGTTTTGTTTTTTGGGTGTTGTTTTTGGTTTGGTCTTGTTGTGGCTGGTTTTGTTCTGTCAGCACCTGTACAACAGTAGGCATGACATGCTCAGGGTTGAGCCTCATAATCATCAAGCCTGAGGGTTAAGTCTACCTTTGAATGGGACAACAATAATCAAGATACAAATACAACAGGAGGGCTCACATAACCCACAGAAGGGACAATCCTAGCTCAGCAAACCAAGGAGACTATACCACTGGGTCACATAAGAAGACTATACCCCTGAGTCTGGGTCAACTCCACCAAGACTGGGAGGCATAGCAGTATTATCCAATACACAGAAACAAACACAAAGAAACAACAAAAATGGGAAAATAAACAGGCCTCAAATAAATGAACAGGAAGAATATCATAAAAACAGATAAATGAAATGGAGGCAAGCAAGTTATCAGAAACAGTATAAATTAATGGTTTTTAGAATGATTGACAGTATGAAAAATAACATAGAAACCATGAAAAACAACCAGTCAGGAATGTAGAATGACAGGGCTGAAATAAAAAACATACTGGAAAGAATTAACAGTTGGTTAGAAGAAACAGAGAACTGGAGCAGAGAATTAAAAGACAAGGTAGAAAAAAGTCACTCAATCAGAGCAGCAAAAAGAAAAAATACTTAAAAACATGAGGACAATTTAAGGGAATTTTAGGGGAACATGAAATGGAACAATATCCACATTACAGAAGTAAGAGAGGGAGAAGAAAGTGAGCAAGGGATAGAGGACTAGTTTGAAGAAATAATGACAGAAAAATTTTCTAACATGGTGAAGGAAAAAGTCACACATGTTCAGGAAGCCCAGAGATCCCAATCAAGATAAAACCAAAAAGTGCACACCAAGACACATCATAATTAAAATGGCAAAATTTAAAGACAAAGAGAGAATATTAAAGGCAGCAAGAGAGAGATAGTCAGTTACCTACAAAGGAGCTCCCATAAGACTGTCACCTGGTTTCTTAACAGAAACACCAAAGGCAAGAAGGGACTGGCACAAAGTATTCACAGTAATGAAAAGCAAAGATCTGAAATCAAGACTACTCTAGAAAGACCACCATTCAAAATTAAAGGAGAAATAAAGAACTCCCCAGACCAAGAAAAAAAAAAAGAAAAAAAAAAGCTAAAGTGGTTTATTATCACCAAACCAGAGTTGGAAGAAATGTTAAAGGGACTGCTATAAGAAGAAGATTATATATATATATATATATATATATATATATATATATATATATATATATGCAATTTATCTGATATAAAGTTCAGAATAATGATGGCAAGAGAGAGACAGAGAGAGAAAAAAAACACACATAGGCATAAAGAATAAAATGGCAACAAATAGGTACCTACCATCTATCACTAATAACCACAAAAGTAAATGAATTACTCTAAATGAAAAAACATAGGGTAGCTGAATGGATAAGAAAACATGACCCATATGGCTAGCCAGTGTGATTCAGTGGTTGAGCATCAACCTATGAACCAGGAGGTCATGGTTTGATTTCTAGTCAGGGCACATGCCTGGGATTGCTCAGGAGGCAACTGATCAATGATTCTCATCATTGATTTTTCTATCTCTATATCTCCTTTCCTTTCTGAAATCAATAAAAATATATTTTAAAAAAAGAAAACATGACTAATATATATGCTATTTATAAGAGACCATCTCAGAACAAAAGACATACACAGGATAAAAGTGAAAAGATGGAAAACATTTTCCATGCAAATGGAGATGAAAAAATAAAAATAGGGGTAGCAATACTTATATCTGATAAAATACACTTCAAAACAAAGGCCATAAAAAAAGGCAAAGAAGACACTACATAATACTAAAGGGATCAATCCAACAAAAGGATATAACTCTGATAAACATATATGTACCCAATATAGGAGCACCTAAATATATCAAAAAGCTCTTGGAGGACTTTAAGGGAGAGATCAACAACAATACAGTCATAGCAGGAAACTTTATCACCCCACTGACCTCACTAGATAGATCATCCAGAAAAAAATTCAAAAAGGAAACAGAGACCCTAAATAACACACCAGATCAGATGGATTTTATTGATATCTATAGAATATTTTATCCCAAAGCAGTGAAATATACATTCTTCTCAAGTGCACAAGGAACATTCTCAAAGAAAGATTGCATGATAGGAAATAAAATAAGTCTTTAGAATTTCAAAATTAAAATCATATCAAGTATCTTCTCAGATCACAATGGCATGAAACTAGAAATTAAGTAAAAGAAAAACACTCAGTGCCCAACCAGTGCGGTTGAGCATCAACCTATGAACCAGGAGGTCACAGTTTGATTCCTGGTCAGGTCACATGCCTCGATTGCAGGCTTGATCCCCAGTAGAGGGCATGCAAGAGGCAGCAGATCAGTAATTTTCAGAGATTAAAAATGGCAGCAGAGTAAATGGATGCCACACTGACATTCTCCCAAGACCAAACTAGAATTACAACTAAAATACCCAAAAAGCCATCCTGAATAATCAACTGAAGAGTAGATGGAAAGAACCCTGATAATTAAGGACAGAAAGTGGAAACTATATGGAGACTGGTAGGGAGATCAGAAGTGCAAAAGGGCTGACTGGGCTCCCACAGACAGCAACTAAAGAACCAGAGGGATATCTCAGCTGTGGGGGGTTGCCACTGAAAACTCTGGGGTCTAACCCCAAGCTGGGCCCCACCCCCCAACAGAGAAACATGAGAACTGAGAAAGGTTCCTATGTAACATCAGGCTGCCAGGGAGAGATGGCTAGAAATTCAGGAGCCCTTTTAAAGGGCTAACACACAAGGTGTGCAGCCATTCACCTTGAGCTCTAGCAGAGGGAGGGAAGAGTGGACTGGAGCTGTGTGAACAGAAGCCAGAGTTGTGGGCTTTGGGGTTAGAGCTTGGAAGGCAGACATCAAGTTTTTCTTTGCTGAGTCATTCCTTCACAGTATGAAGGTCATCTTTCTCCGGCAAAACTTTGCTAACCAAATGGCTTTTGCCTGGGGGAAGGCAGTTTCCTCACACTATTGAAAAACCCTTTGCCATACTCTGTGGAGTTTCTGAGGCCCATTAAGAGCCTGAGAATAACAATTAGCCTCCTGGCAAAAGCAATAGCCCCACCCTGTAAGAAAACCTCTCACCACACCTGTGGACAATTGCCTGAGGCTACTTAAGACTGAATACAATTAGGCTGCAGGCAGAGGCAGGACTCTGGAGGTTTTGAGTCTTTGCTTGATCTAATTACTCAGAAACAGTGTTTGACACTGTCCTACACTGGAGATTGGGAGGCATAGCCGATCTAACTAATATGGAGTCACAAACCCAAACAGGCAGCCAAACTGGGGAGAAAAACAAAACAAACAAACAAACAAACAAAAGAAGAAGAGAATTCTCTAAGAAGGGCTAAATGAAATGGGGATAAGACTGGTTGCTCTGAAAAGCCATCTTTGCATTGCTCCTGTGTTTCCCTCTCTGCTTGCTGTAACCACCTCTGCCACGTGCCTCCTCCACCACTGCAGACTCTGGCAGCTTCTTCACCAGAGTCCTCCAACTCTCGCTTTAAAAAAAAATACGCTGCATAGGATCACTGGTGTGCCCCACCATGTCAGCCACGGCGTTGGACACCAGCTCTGAGATCGCTACCAAGGACTTGAAGGAGAAGAAGGAAGTTGTGGAGGAGGCAGAGAATGGAAAAGATGCACCTGCGAATGGGAATGCTAATGAGGAAAATGGGGAGCAGGAGGCTGACAATGAGGTAGATGAAGAAGAGGAAGTAGGAGGAGAGGAGGAGGAGGAAGAAGAAGAGGAAGGTGATCGTGAGGAAGAGGATGGAGATGAAGATGAGGAGGCTGAGGCAGCTAAAGGCAAATGGGCAGCTGAAGATGATGAGGATGACAATGTTGATACCAAGAAGCAGAAGACTGATGAGGATGACCAGACAGCAAAAAAAGGAAAAGCTAAACTTAAAGGCCTCTGTGACCTATTCACCCTCCACTTCCCATCTCAGAATCTAAATGTGGTCACCTTTGAGTAGAGATTCCCAACCACCCACCCACCGTGGGCAGCACCACCTTTAGATGACAGACACTCTCTCAAACCACAACATGAATTTGCAACAGGGGAGGAAAAAAGAACAAAAACTCCAAGGCCATGCTTTTTTTCTTAAAAGTACTTTAAAAAGGAAAATTTGTTTGTATTTTTTATTTACACCTTATATTTTTGTACATATTGCTAGGAGTCAGCCATTTCAAATGATCTTGGGATGACCAAACTAGCCTTTGGAGCATTCTCTGTCCTACTTCTGACTTTACTTGTGGTGTGACCATGTTCATTATAATCTCAAAGGAGAAAAAAAAAACCTTGTTAAAAAAAAAAAAAGCAAAAACAACAACAGAAAACCAATCTTATTCTGAGCATTCAGTAACTTTTTCAGTGCATGTACCTAGCTGTACTATAACAAGCATTCAGTGCATGTACCTAGCTGTACTATAAGTAGTTGGTTTGTATGAGATGGTTAAAAAGACCAAAGATTAAAAAGGTTTCTTTTTTTCCCTTTTTTTTTTGTCTATGAAATTGCTGTTTACTTATTTTTTTGGCCTGTTTTATGTATGTGTGAAACAATGTTGTCCAACAATAAACAGGAATTTTATTTTGCCAAGTTGTTCTAACAAACAAACAAACAAAAACAAAAAGAAAAAAGAAATGGAGATAAGCAATTTATCTGATATAGAGTTCAGAATAATGATGGCAAAGATGCTCAACAACATGAGAAAAGATATAGTAACTAAGAAGAAGGACATAACACTAATAAAGAACACAATGGAAGGAATACATAGAAGATTAGGGGAAACTAAGAATTGGATCAGTGAATTAGAAGACAGGGTAGAAAAAAAATCACTCAGAGAAGCAAAAACAAAAAACAATTAAAAAACAAGAGGACAGCTTAAGGGAGCTGTGGAACAATAAGAAACTAACAATATTCACATAATGGAACTGCCAGAAGGAGATGAAAGTGAACAAGGAATAGGGAAACTATTTGGAGAAATAATAGCAGAAAACTTACTTATCTGGTGAAGGAAAATGTCACACAAGTTCACCAGGCACAGAAAGTCCCAAGCAAGAGAGTCCCAAACAGGCCCACACCCAGACACATCAAAATTAAAATGCCAAAAATTAAAGACAAAGAGAGAATCTTAAAGGCAGCAAGAGAAAAGCAATTTGTTACCTACAAAGGAGCTCTCATAGGCTGTCAGCTGATTTCTCGTCAGAAACTCTACAGGCCAGAAGGGAATAACATGAAATATTCAATGTAATGAAAGCAATGACCTGAAACCAAGACTACTCTGTCCAGCAAAACTGTCATTCAAAATAGATGGTGAATTAAAGAGCTTCACAGACAAAAATGGCTAAAGGAGTTTATCACCACAAACCAGTACTGCAAGAAAAGCTAAAGGGACTGCTGGAATGAGAGCAAGAGAGAGAGAAAGAGAGAGAGAGAGAAAGAGAGAGATACCTAGGCATACAGAATTAAAATGGCAATAAATAAGTACCTATCAATAATAACCTTAAATGTAAATAGATTAAATGCTCCAATCAAAAGACATACAGTAGCTGAATGGATACAAAAACATGACCCAATTTTATGCTTTCTATAAGAGACCCTCCTCAGAACAAATGACTCACACAGGTTGAGAGTGAAGTGATGGAAAATTTTTTCCCATGCAAATGGAAACAAAAAAAAAGCTGGAGTAGCAATACTCATATCTGACAAAATAGATTTCAAAGTGAATGCCATCACAGGAGACAAAAACATTATATTAAAGGGATCGATCCAACAATAGGATATAACCCTGGTAAACATATATAAACTGTATCTCTCCCTTAAAGTCCTCTAGAAGATATTTATATATAGGAGCACCTAAATATATAAAAATATTCTAGAGGACTTTAAGGGAGAGATACAGTCATAGAGGATTATAACACACCACTGACCCACTGGATAGATCTTCCAGACAAACAATTAACAAGGAAACAGTGACTCTAAATGACACACTGGATCAGATGGATTTAATTTACACTTAAAGAATATTTCAACACAAAACTGGAAAATATACATTCTTCTCAAGTGCACATGGGTAATTTACAAAGATAGACCACATGCTAGGACACAAAACAAGTTCAAGAAGATTGAAATATCAAGCATCTTGTCAGATCACAATGGAATGAAATTAGAAATCAACTACAGTGAAAACACTCAAAAACATTCAAACACATGGAGGCTAATTGGCATGTTATTAAACAATGAATGAGATAAAGAAATAACTCAAAAACTTCCGGGTAACAAATGAAAATCAACACACAACAACCCAAAATCTCTGGGACACAACAAAAGCAGTCCTGAAGGGGAAGTTCATGGCACTACAGCCTACCTCAAAAAAAAAAAAAAAAAAAAAACACAAACAAACACAAAAACAATTAATAATAAATTATTTAACTATACATCTTAAAGAATTAGAAAGAGAACAATAAGAAAAGTCCAGAGTAAGTAGAAGGAAGGAAATAAAAAAGAATAGAGTAAAAATAAGTGACATAGAGACTAAAATAAGCAATGTAAAAATTAAATGAAAACAATAATTTGTTTTTTGAAAAGATAAACAAGATTGATGAACCATTAGCCAGACTCATCCTTAAACTAAGAGAGAGCACCCAAGTAAATAAAATCAGAAACAAAAGTGGGAAAGTAACAACTGACACCCCAGAAATACAAAGGGTTGTAAGAAAATACTATATTCAAACAAGCTGAACAATGTGAATGAAATGGGCAAATCCCCAAAAAAAAACACAATCTCCCAAAACTGAATCAGGAAGTATCAGAATAGCTGAATAGGCCAATATCAATTGATGAAATAGAAGCAGTAATCAAAAAACTCCCAGCGAACAAGAGACCAGGAATGGATGGCTTCACAGGAGTTTTACCAAACATTCAAAGAAGAACTAAAACCTATACTCCTAAAATTATTCAAAAAAATGCAAGAGGAAGGAACACTTCCAAGCTCTTATTCTGAGGCTAGCATTATCCTAATTCCAAAACCAGATAAAGACACTGGAAGAAAGAGAATTACAGGTAAATATTCCTCATGAACATAGATGCTAAAATTCTTAACAAAATATTAGCAAATTGGATCCAGCAATATATTAAAAAGTTCATACACCATGACCAAGTGGGATTTATTTAGGGGATACAAGGCTGGTAGAATATTTGCATATCAATAAATGTGATATACCACATAAACAAATTGAAAGACAGAAATCACATGATCATATCAATAGATTCAGAAAAAGCATCCGACAAAATCCAGCAGCCATTTTTGATAAAAACTCTCAGCAATGTGGGAACAGAGGAATAAAATCCTATATAATAAAAGGGTAATATGCAAATAGACTTAATGGTGGAATGACTGGCTGCTATGATGCACACTGACCACCAGGGGGCAGACGCTCAATGAGGATCAGGTGCTGCCCACTGGTGGTCAGTGTGCTCCCACAGCGGGTGTGCTGCTTAGCCACAAACTGGGCTGATGGCTGGTGAGTGCAGTGGTGGTGTCAGGAGCCTCTCCCATCTCCGCAGCGGCACTAAGGATGTCCGACTGATGGGCCTAAGCCATCAGTTGGACATCCCCCAATGGCTCCTGGACTGCTAAAGGGAGCAGGCCGGACTGAGGGGGGATTCCCTCCCCCTCCAGTGCACGAATGTCATGCACCAGGCCACTAGTCTTAACATAATAGAGGCCTTATATGAGAAACCTACAGACAAAAATCCTACTCAATGGTTAAACACTAATACCATTTCCCTTAAGAACAGGAACAAGATGGGGATGTCTGCTTTCATCACTCTTATTCAAATGGTACTGGAAATCCTAGGCACAGCAAGCAGTCAAGAAGAAAACATAAGGCATCCAAATATGAAAGGAAGAAGTAAGACTCTCGTTATTTGTAGATGATATGATATTGTACATAGAAAACCCTAAAGACTCCACCAAAAAAACTATTAGACTTAATGAAGGAATTTGGCAATGTACCAGTATACAAAATTAACACACCCCAAAATTGAAGGCTTTTTTATACACCAATAATGAATTCTCAGAAAGGGAAACTAAGTAAACAATCCCATTTACAATTACAACAAAAAAATTAAGATACTTGGAAATAAACTTAACCAAGGAAGTAAAAGACTTGTACTTGGAAAACTACTGGACATTGAAAAAATGGATAGAGGGAGATATAAACAAGTGGAAGAATATACTGCATTCATGGATTGGTAGAATTAACATCATTAAAATGTCCATACCACCCAAGGCAATCTACAGATTCAATGCAATCCCTATTAAAATACCAACAGCATATTTCACAGATCTAGAACAAATACTCCAAAATTGATATGGAACCAAAAAAGACCATGAATAGCCACAGCAATCTTGAAACAGAAGAACAAAGTTGGAGGAATCACAATACTAGGTATCAAGCTATATTCAGAGCCACAGTAATCAAAATAGCCTGGTACTGGCACAAGAACAGGCATATAGATCAACTAGAGGTCTAGTGCATGGATTTGTGCACTGGTGGGGTCCCTCAGCCTGGCCTTGGGGATTGAGCCAAAACCGGCTCTCTGACATCCCCTGAGGGGTCCTGGATTGTGATAGGGCAGTTCTCGGGTGACGCACCCCGGAATCAAGCTCCCTCCTCTCTGGTTCCAGGTACATCACTCAGGAACTGCAGCTGACAAGTCACTGCAGCTCGACAGCTCCTGCATTGAGCATCTGCCATTCTGGTGGTCACTGCATGTCATAGCTACTGGCCAGTCACATAAGCTTTTATATATATATATATATATATATATATACTAGAGGCCCAGTGCGCAAAATCGCACAAGACCCAGACCCTCACGCTGCAGGACCCCAGACTCCCTCTCACCACCACTGTGGGACCTCAAACTCCCTCCTGCCACCGCCCCGTACTCCCTCCTGCCACTGCTGCAGGACCCTGGACTCCCTCCTGCTGTCACTGTGGGAACCTGGACTCCCTCCTGCCACTGGTGCTGTGGGACCCCAGAGTCCTGCCCGCTGCCACCACGGGACCCAGAAGGTCCGCCCGCTGTGGGCACCGTGGGAACCAGAAGTCCCGCCCGCCACGGGTGCCGTGGGACCCAGAGCAGAGTCCCAGCCACCTACTGCTGGTGCCACAGGACCCAGAGCAGAGTCTTGCCCACTGGCACCATAGGACCCATCAATGCACCTCCTGGTGAGTCTGGATGTTTGGTCGTTCGGCAGTTTTGGTGTCTGACCACAGACGTTTTATAATTGAAACTAGTGGCCCAGTGCACAAAATTCATGCACTGGGTTGGTGGTGGGGGGGGGTTGTCCCTCAGCCCAGCCTGCACCCTCTCCAATCTGGGACCCCTCAAGGATGACCAACTGCTGGTTTAGGCCCGATCCCTGTCAGACAGCCCTCTCACAATCTGAGACTGCTGGCTCCTACCCACTCGCCTGCCTGATTGCCCCTAACCACTTATGCCTGCCAACCTGATCTTCCCATAACCACTCCCCTGCTGGCCTGATCAACCCCAACTGTCCTCCCCTGCTGGCCCGATTGCCCCCAACTGCCCTACCCTGCCAGGCCAATTGCCCACAACTGCCCTCCCCTGCCAGCCTTATTGCCTCCAACTGCCTTCCCCTGTAGGCCCAATCTCCCACAACTGCCATCCCCTGCCGCAACCCGACTCCTCTGCCGGGACCCGCCTCCTCCACACGAGGCAGTGGAGATGCTGGGACCGCGCCCCCCCCCCCCCCCCCCCGCACTACATGGAGCCACGGACCCCCAGGCCTCACTGCATGGAGCGGCTGCTGGGCCTCACCTCAACTGTGCACGTGGCCATCTTGTGGCGGCCATATTGTGGCAGCCATCTTGTGACGACATCGCACGCGAAGGCCACCTAGGCTTTTATTAGTATAGATATAGATGGTACAGAACAGAGACCCTAGAAACTGACCCAAGCCATTACACTCAATAAATATTTGACAAAGGACTTAAGAACTTACTGTGAAGTCAAGACAGTCTCTTCAATAAATGATGTTGGCAAATTTGGACAGACACATGCAAAAAATTGAAACTAGACCAGCAACTTATACCATATCCTATATAATATAAGAGAAACATATAAATTGACCATACCTCGGAGATGCCCACCAGCCAATCAGGAGTGAGTATGCAAATTAACCTGACAAAGATGGCGAGTTAATTTGAATACACAGGCTCCAGGCGGAGAGCAAAGCGGGAGAGCCAGCAGAGAGTAGAGCGGCTTGGGGAACTTGGCTCTCCAAGCCACCAGACAGAGAGCAGAGAGGGAGAGCTGGTGGCTAGGAGGACTTGGCAGAGCAGGAGGCCATGGGATGGAGACAGAGTAGGAAGGGAAAACCAAGAGCGTGGGGAGCACCAGGAATGCTGGTTATCATAATTCTGGTGCCAGATGGATCTCCTAGACACTAGAGCAAAGTAAGCCTGGAGCAAGTTATTGTTGTGGTGGAGGATGGAGGGAAAGCAAAGGTGAGAGACATAAGTAAAATCAGAATGTCTAGGAAAAATTAAATGGAAGATATCCTAAAACTTCCAGGAAATCTCCACCAATGAAGCAAAGAAAAAAATGCCTCTATGTTTCTGTGAGCAAAATACCAAACTGGGTTGGGGTCTCAGACAATTCGCTCATATGTTTGCAAAGATAGACAGAAACTACCGGATTGGAGAGGGCTCTCCTGAGGGCTCCCAGATTGGAGAGGGTGCAGGTCGGGCTGTGGGACCCAGCCCCTATGCACGAATCTTCGTGCACTGGGCCACTAATACAAAATAAATTCAAAATGGATAAAAGACTTATATGAAAGTCATGAAATCATAAGAATCCTAGAAGAAACCATAGGCAGCAAAATTTTAGACATCTCTTATAGCAATATATTTACAGATACCTCTCAAAGGAAACTAAGGGAAAAATAAACAAATGGGACTACATCAAAATAAAAAGCTGCGGCACAGCAAAAGAAACCATCAACAAAATAAAAAGGGAGCCAACTGTATGGGAGACCATTTTTGGCAATGATGCATCTAATAAAGCATTAGAATCCAAAATATATAAAGAATCCATACAATTTAGCAAAAGAGGGGCAAACAATTGAATAAAAAAATAGACAAAGGCCCTAAATAGACCCTTCTCCAAAGTGGACATATAGAAGTTCAAGAGGCATAGGAAGAAATGCTCAAAGTCACTAATCATCTGAGAGGTACAAATTAAAACTATAATGAAGTATCACCTCACATCTGTCAGAATGGCTGCCATCAATAAATGACAAGCGCTGAGGAGGATGTGGAGAAGTGGGAACCCTAGTGCATTACTGGTGGGAATGCAGACTGGTGCAGCCATTATGGAAAACAGTATGGAGTTTCCTCAAAAAATTACATATGGAACTGCCATATGATCCAGTGATCCCACTTTTGGGAATATATCCTATGAAACCCAAGACGCCAATCAGAAGGACTGTATGCACCTCTATGTTCATAGCAGCACAATTTACAATAGCTATGATCCAGAAACAGCCCAAGTGTTCATCAGGAGATTAGCGGATAAAAAACTGTGGTACATTTATACCATTGAATACTATGCAGCAGTAAAAAAAAAAAAAAAAAGGGCGGGGGGAATCTGGGAATCTCTTACCCTTTGAGACAGCATGAAGTGACCTGGAGAGTATAATGCTAAGTGAAATAAGCCAGTCAGAGAAAGATAAGTATCACATGATATCATATGTAGAATCAAATGAACAAAATAACCTGATGAACAGCCTGGATGGATTTGGAGATTATTATGCTGAGTGAAATAAACCAGTCATAGCAAGACAAATACCATATCTCACTTATATGTGGTATCTAAAGAAAAAATAAATTTATAAAATAAGTTGATAAACAAAATAGAACCAGAAATATGAATACATGGAACAGACTGACAGATCTCAGAGGGAAGAGGTTTGCAGGGGCTCTTGATAAAGTAAGGTGAAGATATTAGCCAAAGCATATACAGCAATGCCCATGGACACAGACAATGGTAAAGGCCAAGGGAGCGGAGGATCAGGGACTGGGTTAAGGTGGCCCTGGGGTAGGGGAGGATATTGGGAACATCTGTAATTACTACTGCAGCTTTTTTTTTGGTGGTGTTGTTTCCATTTGCATGGAAATTTTTCCCCATCCCTTCACACTCATCCTGTGTGAGTCTTGTTCTGAGGAGAGTCTCTTGTAGAAAGCATAAAATTGGGTCATGTTTTTGTATCCATCGAATGTCTTTGATTGGAGCATTTAATCCATTTACATTTAAAGTTATTATTGATAGGTACTTATTTATTGTCATTTTAATTCTGTATGCCAAGGTTTCTCCCTCTATTTCTTCTCATTTCAGCAGTCTCCTTAGCTTTTCTTGTAATGCTGGCTTGGTGGTGATAAACTCCTTTAGCCTTTTTGTCTGCGAAGCTCTTTATTTCACCATCTACTTTTGAATGATAGCCTTGCTGGATATAGTAATCTTGGTTTCAGATCCTTGCTATTCATTACCTTGAGTATTTATAGCTTATAGAGTTGCTGATGAGAAATCAGTTGATAGCCTTATGGGAGCTCCTTTGTAGATAAAAAATTCCTTTGCTCTTATTGCCTTTAAAATTCTTTCATTGTCTTTAAATTTTGGCATTTTAATTATGATGTGTCTGGGTGTGGGCCTGTTTGGATTCTTCTTGCTTGGGACTCTCTGTGCCCCAAACTTGTCTGAATTTTTCCTGCACCAGGTTAGGGAAGTTTTCTGCCATTATTTCTTCAAATATGTTCTCTATCACTTGCTCACTTTTTTCCCCTTCTGACACACTTATTATGTGAATATTGTTATGTTTCATGTTGTCCCACAGTTCCCTTAAGCTTTCCTCTTGTTTTTAATTTTTTTTTCTTTTCGGTTCTCTGATTGATTTTTTCTACCCTGTCTTCTAATTCACTGATCCAGTCCTCAGCTTCCCCTAATCTGCTGTGTTTTCCTTCCACTATGTTCTTTATTAGTGCTATGTCATTCTTTATTTTTGACTGTTGTTTTTTCATAGTTACTATATTGTTTCTCATGCTGTTGAGCATCTTTGCCATCATTATTCTGAACTCTATATCAGATCAATTTCTCATTTCCATTTTATTTATCTCTTCTCCTGGAGAATTCTCTTATTCTTTCATTTGGGGATTGTTTTTCTTCTCCCCATTTGGGTTTGTAACTATGTATGAGTTATATCCGCTATACCTCCCAATCTCTAGTGCAGGACAGTGTTAAATGCTGTTTCTGACTAATCAGATCAGGCAAAGACTCAAAGCCTCCAGAGTCCTGCCTCTGCTGGGCAGACTGATTGTATTCAGTCTTGAGTAGCCTCAGGCAATTGTCCACAGGTGTGGCAAGAGGTTTTCCAACAGGGTGGGGTAATTTTTTCTGCCTGAAGGCTAATTGTTATTCTCAGGCCCTTAATAAACCTCAGTAACTCCACAGGGTATGACAAAGGGTTTTCCAATAGGGTGGGTCAACTTTCTTTCCCCCAGGCAAAAACTGCCTGGATAGCAAAGGTTTGCCTGAGAAAGATGACTTCTGTGGCATGAGGGAATGTCTCAGCACAGGAAACTGGGGTTTCTGCCTTCCAAACTCTTACGCATAGCCTCCCACCCTGGCTTCTGCACATACACAACTCCATTCTGCTCTGCCCTTCCTCTGCTGGAGTCCAAGGTGAGTGGCTGCACTCTAAATTTTGTGTGTTGGCCCTTTAAGATGGTGCCTGCATTTCCAGCCTTCTCTCCCTGACAGACAGCAACCCTGCTGCTTTTCACAGCCAGATGTTATGTGGACATCTTTCTGAGTTCTGGGGCTCTCTGCTGGGGGTGGGGGAAGCTTGGGGATTAGATCCCAGAGTTCTCAGTGGCAACCCCCAACAGCTGAGATATCGCTTTAGAATTTTAGTTGCTGTCTGTGGGAGCCTGACCAGCCCTTTTGTGCTTCTGACCTTCCTACCAGTCTCTATGTGGTCTCCACTTTCCAACTTTGGTTATCAGGGTTCTCTCCTGCGAGTATTCAGTTTATTACTCAGGGTGGGTTTTTTGTATTTTAGTTTTAATTCCCGTTTAGTCCTGTGAGTGTGTCTGTGTGGAATTAATTTTTTGTTATTGTTAATCCTCACCTGAAGAGATTTTTTCCAATTATTTTTAGAAAGAATGGAAAGGAGAGAGGGAGGGGAAGAGAGAAAAAAAAATCATTGATGTGAGAGAGACAAATCAATTGGTTGCCTCCTGCATGTGCCCCTACCAGGGCCAGGGATGGAACCTGCAACCCAGGTATGTGCTCTTGACAGGGAACTGAACCTGTGACCCTTTTGTGTGGGAGCCAACATTCTAACCACTGAGCAACACCAGCCAGGGCTGGAAGTAAATTTTTATTCCCAGAAGCAATCTACAATTCAGATGATTGGCACTGGATAAATTTCCATAGAAATGCACAAATGTTGAAAACTTGGATACATCATGTTGAAGATACATGAGGCAAAACCCCAACTGATGACTTTGAAATGTTATCAGTTAGAATGGATGCATGAAAAGGCCAGTTTTAAGATATATCCTTTTTGCAGAGGGATATAACATTTATCTTTTTATAGTAAAAATTGTCTGAAATAAATTTTATAGATCTTCATTGAAATTCAAAAATCTTCATTAATCCTTCTTAACTAATAATTCTGCAAGAACTCCCTAACAATCACAAACTTTTATAAGGAGGTAGAATTACAAAGAAGATGCACAAAAGTATGAGAAGATGCTAATGTCTTCCATACAGAATCTGTACTCTCAAAGAAATGAATTGGTATTTACATAAACTTTAATGGCTTTTAAAGTGGAGTTCAAAAATCATTGTATGATCATCAACTCAGAATTTAGAGTTACTACAAGGAACTGTTTTCAAGTACTTCTCTGTAGCAGGAAGAAGAACAGACATGAAACATAACAGGAAGGTGTGTTGCTCCAAAAACATTGCAGGATTGGATGACACGATAACCTTCATCAAACTGAGGACCATAACACCATTCACATCTGGATGTGCTGTAATGAAATAAACATTAAATCAATATTAAGTAAATTTCTACTAAAGAAAGGACATTTTGTTGATGCTATGTAAGACTCAATGTAATAGAAACTATGATTTTTACCATCATTGAGCTTACCATATAATTGAGGAGCTAAGACAGATACAAGTGAACCATTACAAGTTAGTAGATATGTGTGTATAAAACAACCTTTTTTTTTTGAAATAAAAAAATATAGATTCATAGTAAGAAAACATTCTAAAGATAGATTCCAAATGAAAAACAGTAATTATCTTTGGACAGTGTAATCACAGGTAATTCTAAATTTCTTCATAAAGTTTTTCTATAATAAATGTTATTTATATAATTCAAAAATATGTTATTTTAAAAATAGAGGGATTAACATAAACTAGTGTAGAATTAGTGTCCATATATATTTTTAAATGTTCACAAGTCAGTTTTTTTAAAAGGACATTAACACATTAACACTGGCACGTGAACAGACTATTCACAGAAGAAGAAACCTGAATATCCAGAGAACATGAGAAGCTTGTTAATCTCATTAGTGATCAGAGAATAAAAACAAACTAGCACAGACATACCATTCCATAATAATCACATGGGCAAAATGCAAAAGTCAGACAGTGCAAAATTTGATCCAGATGAGACCATCAGGGACTCTCACAATTTCTTGGTAGCATATAAATTGGTATGATCATGTTGGAGCGCAATTTGACAATTTCTATGTAAGTTGAAGATACACATACCCTAGAACCTAGAGACACTTGCCAATTTAGATAAGGAGATGTGTTTTAAAATCATTATTGTTGACTTCTTAGTAATAGTAAAATTGGAACCAATTCAAGTGTTCACCAGCAGGAGAAAGAATGAATAGCTTAGAAATATTCAATCTGAGGAAAACTATACAGGAGTTAATGAACTAAATTTATATAAAATCAATATGGCCAAATCTTAAAAATGTTTAGAATAAAAAAACAAGTTGAAGAATGACATATTTTTTGATATTTACATGACATGTAAAGCATAAAGACTACATATTTGTTAGAGGGTTCTTCTGACATAAAACTGTTTAATTTATTGCAGATGTCAACTGGGTGTCCTAAAATCAATTCAATTAAATTTTGACACTAATTACTGAGAGTAAGTGCCAGACTCCACAGGCTTAAGAGCTCAGTCCTACAATATTGCCCTCACTTAATATACAGTGACCAGTATGGGTTCCCCAGGTTATCCACATTTTTCTCCACTTGGCTACAAATTAGGAGTTCCAGCGATGCCCCTTTACCAGGTTTGATAATTTGTTATAACAACTCAAGATTCTGGAAAATGCTGTACTTATTATTAGAGTTTAATATAAAGGATACCAATGAGTAGCCAAAGGAAGTTAGGCCTGCAAGATGCCGGGAACCAATTCCAACATGTCATAATTACAAGAGTTTCATCAAAAGGTTGGTGAAGCTTGTGGGGCTCAATAAGAGCTGAGCCACATATGTGATTACCTGTTGGAATGGCTGGAAAGGCACTTCCCCCAAACCTGAACAGGATTGTTTACTGCCAGACAGCTCAGGGCATTTTAATCTGCATGTTATTGCCTCCTGTTGGCCAAACACCTGAACAGCGGTAGGCTATTCCCCAATCTGACAACGCTTCTGTAAACCCTACCCTTTGAAACCCTACCCTTTGAAGTGTATTATCTCCACCTTGCCTTAGGACAATTTGTGTTAATAACTAGCACGAGATCCTGAGTCAAGGGGTAGTCTTTAGCTCCTTTAGCTGAAGCTCCTCTGACCCCCAATGCCTTTCAAAACTATCTTTCATCTTTGGACTCCTTCTTGAATCTATGCACAGCCCTTTCTCCAGATTGCTGAACCCTTCGTAATGCTGGGACAAGAAACCCAGCATTAATGGATGCCCACCCAGGCGCACCAATATTAATGGCGACCCGAACTAGAGCTACTTCCTGACCCTGTAAACACCAACATTAATGGTGCACTTCTGGAGAAAGAAGGATTCACCTGAGCGAAAACAACACCGGGATGGTGGTAAGATTAACTATGCCTAGAGCCCAAGTCAGCTTTGGAACCCCTCGGATCTGCAAGTGCGTGAGTTATACTTTGTGTTTAAGTCAGATTATTATGGGGAAAAATTTGGTCAATAGGCAAAATTATAAAGAAATTGGAATATCTAAAGGTACTTTTTAAAATTAGGCTGAAAAAAGAGTGCCTGGTCATCTTTAATGTGGTTTCTTGTTCAAATTAAAATCTTAATTTGTATTTGGAATCTAAAATCTGTAATAAGAAATGAAACCCACTGGCGAAACCGCCTCTGGTGCAGAGAGATTCAAAGGCGGCAGGAGAGGGCAGAGTTTTCAGCTCTCCCGCAATAAGATTACTCAATATTTTGTTTAAAAATTATAGAAGAGAGAGAAACCAAGATGGCGGCATAGGTAAACACCTAAACTGCTGCCTCGCGCAACAATTTCAAAACTACAACTAAAAGACAAAACATCTATCACCCAGAACCACCGGGAAGCTGGCTAAGTGGAAGTTCTACAACTAGAAGGAAAGAGAAAAGAGCATTGAGATGTGCACAAGTGCTGAAAAGCTGAGGTACAGAGGCACACGAATCGGGCTGGCAGAAGGTGTCTGGGTGAGCTGCTTCTTTCAACCCGAAGGGAGACAAGCTCCCGATTACTCTGAACTCCAGTTTCTGGGGAGAGGCTGGGGACCCAAACTCCTACTGGGAGAAGCTGGACTGTCTACCATAGGGTCAGAAAGTGAGGGCGGCTTTCTTGCAGAGGTGCTCCCAGCAATCATTGTTTACTGCGCTGGGGTGTGGGACGTGGGGACTTGAAACACGGAGATGCAGAGACAGCTGACTGGCAGCCATCGCTGTTTGCCACACCCTAGCCTAGTGACTCCCTGAGACCCCGGCCTGCACAATCTACAAACCCACTCAAGCTCCACGCAGCAGCTTTTGCATATAAATGGCCTGCCCTTTCACAGCTTAACCAAACAAACTGCAGCTCTGGTCAGACAGCTCCAAAACCTCCAAACCCCAAGCAAAGAGGAGAGAACTGTAATTCTCGCTGTAGCTCCTGCTGGGTGGCCTCAGACAGTAGCTGACCTGCAACCCATTGGAGAACCAGAAGCTAGTGTATCTAGTGGTCAGTGAGAAACGACACCAGATTTCAACTACTCACATCCATAAGTGACACATTCAAGAGGCAGACTCAGTGAGCACCAAAGCCCCACTGAAGCAAGTCCTGCCCCATAAGGGTGTCTCCAGCACAGCAGTTCTTTCATTATAGACACAACAGGTCCTCACAGCCAATTGGCCTGGAGGTCAATTCCTCCCAGTGACACCAACAACAATCAAGACTTAACTACAACAAGGCTGTACACAGTCCACAAAGGAGTGCAACCAAGAGAGTCCACCTCAGGTAACTGGGAGGCTGACCAACTGGCCCATATAGAACACCTAGCACACAAAGCCACCCTACCAACTTAGGGAAGCAGCGAAAATGTGGAGACAAAGAAACAGATCACAAATGAAAGAAATGGAGGAAAACAAACAACTGGATATAGAGTTCAAAACCATGGTTATAAGGTTTTCAAGAATTTCCTAGAAAAGGCTGATAAATTCAACAAGACCCTCGAGGATATGAAAAAGGACCAACTAGAAATTAAACATACACTGACTAAAATAAAAAATATTATACAGAGACCCAACAACAGACTAGAGGAATGCAAGAATCAAGTCAAAGATTTGAAATACAAAGAAGCAAAAAACACTCAACTGGAAAAGCAAAAAGAGAAAAGATAGTGTAAGAAGCCTCTGGGACAACTTCAAGCATACCAACATCAGAATTATGGGGGTGCCAGATGAAGAGAGAGAGCAAGATACTGAAAACCTATTTGAAGAAATAATGCCCGAAAACTTCCCCCACCTGGTGAAAGAAATAGACTTACAAGTCCAGGAAGTGCACAGAACCCCAAACAAAAGCAATCCAAAGAGGACCACACCAAGACACCTCATAATTAAAATGCCAAGGGCAAAAGACAAAGAGAGAATATTAAAAGCAGCAAGAGAAAAACAGTTAATTACCTACAAGGGAGCACCCATACAATTGTCAGCTGATTTCTCAACAGAAACTATGCAGGCCAGATGGGAGTGGCAAGAAATATTCAAAGTGATGAATAGCAAGAACCTACAACCAAGATTACTCTACCCAGCAAAGCTATCATTCAGAATTGAAGGTCAGATAAAGAGCTTCACAGACAAAAAAAAACTAAAGGAGTTCATCACCACCAAACCAGTATTATATGAAATGCTGAAAGGTATTCTTTAAGAAGAGGAAGAAGAAGAAAAAAGTAAAGATAAAAATTATGAACAACAAATACATATCTATCAACAAGTGAATCTAAAAATCAAGTGAATTAAAAATCTGAGGAACAGAATAAACTGGTGAATATAATAGAATCAGGGGCATAGAATGGGAGTGGATTGATAATTCTCAGGGGAAAAGGGTGTGGGGTTACGGAAAGAGACTGGACAAAAATCGTACACCTATGGATGAGGACAGTGGGGGGGAGGTAAGGGCAGAGGGTGGGGTGGGAACTGGGTGGAGGGGAGCTATGGGGGGAAAAAGGAGAAACAATTGTAATAATCTGAATAATAAAGATTTATTAAATTTTAAAAAAAGAAATAACAATTGTCAGGAAAAAAATTATAGAAGAACTCGCTGGGAAATGCAAATTTTGGCTAAGGTCACCTTGGGTGCTAGTTATTACTTTGGAAAGTGAAAAAGAAAAAAATTTAAAATCTGTCTTTATCTATTAAGCATGAAAAGAAACATGGCCAGATCTGTTACTGATGCTTCCCCCAAAGCAAGCAAGATGTGGGGGAAGGGAGACACATGGCAAGGTAATATGAATGCCCACTCTCCCAGTATGCTAATTTAAAGCCTCCTTCTTGCCATAAAAAATTTAGCTTCAGAGGGATGGCAGATTTGGCCCAGGGAAAAATCCTGGCTAGGTTCCAGCAGCAAGATTGGCATTTCCATATTAAAGAGTAGTTTTTAAAATACTATTGAACCATGTTAAAAAGTTAACTTTAAGGCCTTCAAGAAAATCAGTAAATTGTCACAAAAAAATTCGCCAAAGAAAATGCTTTAGAATAATTATAATTGACTCTAGAATCTCAAAGAAATTTGAAATATAGATAAATAATGTATTAATTATAAAGATCTAAGTATCCTAGGAAGGCTGGCTACGCCCTTTGTTAATAAAGAAGGCTGGTCGCCCTTCCCCCAGCAGACAGGTAGGCCAGTTTCCCTCCAGTAGCCATCTTTAAGAAGGAATGTGACAATTTTGCATTTGAATGGCTACAAGTTTGCTTCTGGACTTCCCCCAGCAGAAAAAATTATGGTCATTTTAAAAAGTCAAGCAGCTAGGCTGAGCCTGTTTTGCCAGCCTCAAGCATGGTTTTCCAGAGCCACTGGAAACTTAAAGACTTTGAGGTTTACTAAAGCAAATGATAAAAACTTGTTCAATCATCTGAATTTGCCTCATGAAAAATCTAGAGGACAGAATTGAATCTATTGATTGATTATGTCTTGTGTTTTTGAAATTTATTCTTAAGCATACAAAGTATTATTAATCAAAGAACTGCTAAATATTTGACTTGCCAGCTCTAAAAGTTCTAAGTTCAAATTAAATTGGGAGAAATTATATAATTATGGTAACTAAATGCCTAAAGTATAGAAATTTGTTTTTGAAAAGAAAAAAATGTTGTGTTTTCTCTGAAAATTAGGAATTTAAAATGTTTTTTTATTGGTCTAGTTAAATAAGAGGATTAATTCTGTGATCCCAACCAAAATTTTTAATACAAAAGACAGTTAAGATTTAATTGATATCTTAAGATAATTATAAAAAACATTATAATCTTTAAATCATATATATACTAGAAGCCCAGTGCATGATTTAATCATGCACGTGTAAGCTGTCTGTCTGCTGGTCGGCAGCTCCGAAGTCCCTGGGCCCCTAGGGCGAGGCGGGGCGGGGGCGTGGTCCTCCTGGGGCCAGAGCCCAGGCCCGTGTCTTGCCTTTGCCTCCCGCCCAGGAAGGCTGGGGCCACCGCCACGTGCTCCTGCGGCCCAACTGCCGCCAGACTCCTCCCCGGGGAGCCGCGCCGCCCGCCCCCCCCCTCCCCCCCCCCCCCCCCCCCCGCCGCCTCCAAACCTCCAAAACGCTGGCTCGCTGCCCCAGAGGCCTGTCTGTGCCGCAGCACAGCCATGACACAGACGCTGAGCTCGCGTCGCCGCTGGCCACGCGAGCTCAGCGTCCTGCCGGCCCAATCACCACCCCAGCCACCCCAAGTCCCGCCCCCTGTGTCTCCCGCTGGCCCAATCGTGGGCGTAGCGGAGTGATGGTAATTTAAATATTACCTTTTTATTATGTAAGATATGTATATATGTATATGTATATATGTATATGTATATGTGTGTGTGTGTGTATATATATATATGATGTTTTTTCCAAGTTAAATTTCAAGGCTATAACCGAAGGATGATTTTTCAGAAAACTCCAAGGGCCTGGAGTAAATAAAAAATTTTGTTCTCTCTTCTTAAAGAAAATTTAACTGATCTAATATACTTGAAATTGCATGGAAAGTTTTGTCAAATAAAAATTAATAACTATATTTTACTTATAAATGTTATGAAGGTTATGGCCTCTAACAAGGACAAAATGGAGTAACTAAATATTTCTTTAAATCCAACAGAGGAAATTTAAAATGACAAAAAGCCTCTAGCCACTACCTGCATTTTTAAATAGGCTGGAGGTGGGGCAGCATAAAAGTTTACTGAATTTACTTGCTTTGCTTTTTAATTAAAGATACCTATTTAAATTACTTTATAAATTAGCTTTTTAAAATATAATCAAGGTCTTATATAAATTAAGTTATATGAAAAGCCAATATTTTTATAAACAATTAAATTCTAATAAAGCCACCAGAAACAGCTAGTGAAATTTCTGTTTGACTGCAATATAATTTTGACTGTCTATCTTTTAGGGATTTTGGTTTGCTCTTCCCTTGTTTATTGTGAGAATAAACAAACCTTCTTTTCTGTCAAAGAACAGGTTAGACAGCCGCCATGTTGGCCACATGGCTTGCCGCTCCCCTGGGGGCCACCATCTTGAAACAGCAAAGGCCAACCCCTCCCTTTCAATTAGCCAATATCTTTGCAAGCAATTTGATTAAGTGTTCTAAGAAAGTTACTGAGACCTCCCATGATCCCTCTGTATATGCAAATAAGCCTAAGGGGATACTCTTTTAAAATATAATTGTAAATTTAATAAAAAGGAGAAAATTTGAAAATTTTGAAATCTCTTCCACTAATATTTACAGGTTAAACTAAGATTGTTAAAGTGTTAAATCTGACAGTAAAATAGTAGTCAACTTTATTGTAATGGGAGTGCTTGCAATATGGTTATTCGGCCTTATGAGTCAGCTTCAAGCAGCAGCCCTGTAGGTTGCTTGGTGTAAAGAAAGACAAATATTTTTAAATGAAACTCTCTGTAGCCTGAAAATTATTTTGGAAGGAAATAAAGAGAGGTTTCCTTCAAACATAAAAAAAACAACAACCTGTAACTAAAAGTCAATATATTTGGCCTGTTAAAGAAAAGTAAATAACTTGCATTTTTCCTCTCTGACAAAGTTTATGTGAAGTTACTCAAGTGAAGTTAAGATTTTTTAAAGAGAAGAAATGGGGCGGGGGGAATAGATATAGAGGTAAAGAACCATTGAACAGACTGTCATAGTACAGCAGGAAGGCAGGGGAGGTTGGGGGTGGGGGCACTGTAAGAGATCAACTGAAGGACTTGTATGCATGCATATAAACATAACCAATGGATACAAGACACTGGGGGCGGGGGGGGGGGAGGCAGGTGAAGGCATATGCTGGGCAGGTAGAGGAGGTCAAGGGGGGAAAAAAGGAGACATATGTACTACTATTTGTAATACTTCAAACAATAAAAAAATAAAAATAAATAATTTAAAAAATTAACCTTATTTTAGACTACTTTAAACTGGCTAATTGAAATAAATGAATATTCAAGAAAACTTAATTATACTGGACAAATAACTGTTCCTGAAGTATTAACTAAATTTTTTACTGATGGTTCATCTCATAGTAAAATTGCTTAACATGCAATGAATCCAAAGCAGTCATATTTTTGTGCAAAAAAATTAAGATATCAAGACTGCATTGCAAAATTTCCAAAAAGCCTCCTAATATTTAAATTAAAAAATGGGGGGATAGTAGAATCATATCCTGTAAGGAGATGTATCCTGTAAGTAAATTACATCAAGAAAATTTTTACTTTGAAAATTGATTTTCATGTGTAATACTGATAGCAAGACACCCATGAAAAATCACATGGTGTCAAAATAAGCAAAAGAAAAATCGTTTGACCAAAAATAAAAAGTTCCCAAATCTAATTTTACAGAAAAGATTCCTTTATTAACCTTTGGTCGAGAATATGTTTGTGTATTTCCAGAAAACTCCAAGCCCCTGTGGATTCCTGAAACAACGGATCCCAGAGAGGAACTGACAGGACTGCTCCTGCCACAGAAATAGCAGTGGCCCCCAAGAACAGAGGAGAAATAATTCAGAAATGAAGATAGTGAAGGTCAAACCTGCATTGTCACCATTTGTCCACCATCCAGAACTGAAATATCATTGCTGACATGTACACATAAGGAACTGTTGAAATTGGGACTCAAAGAACTGTTGGCCCAGAAAGAAACTGACTGCACGCTAATTCCTTTAATGCCTGACAGCAATTTAAAGGGACATGATAGAACTCTGTCCTTTCCATTGAATTTAAAAAATTTAAAACATACATTCTTGTTAAATTTAAAAAATCAAAAAGGGTGATATGCTAATATATATATATACATATATATATATATATATATACATATATATATCTATATATATATATATATATATATCATAGCGACTGGTCAGATATATGTTAGCATATTAGATAATATGTTAGCATATTAGCCTTTTATAAAGATAGACAATGGGCTCCTATCAATACTACCTGAATTTATGCAAGTAAGATGGCTCGTGGGGGCCTCTAGATAGCTTCAGGGTAGGGAATGGTTGCCAGAAGATCAAGCTTTGATTAGAAGGTTGGGCATCCATTAGCAATAGTCTTGAAGGCAGGAGTCTCCATACCAATGGAGTTGCAGTGTGCCACTCTCCAGGCACCGGATATGTTTGCCAAATCGTAAGCTCTCTGAAGCCTGTTGCTTAGGGGATTTTATGGATGTTTCATTAAGTAGGCATGCTGATTAAATAATTAGACATTGATGATTGAACTCATCTCAGCATCTCTCACCTCCCTTTCCTGAGGTGGAGGGGGGTGAAGTTAAAAGTTCCAACCTTCTAATCAAAGCTTGATCTTCTGGCAACCACTCCCTACCCTGAAGCTATCTAGAGGCCCCCAAGAGCCATCTTACTTGCATAAACTCAGGTAGTATTGATAGGAGCCCATTATCTATCAATATAAAAGGCTAATATGCTAAGTGTCCTTCCCACCTTCTGACCAGTCGCTATGACATGAACTCACCACCAAGGGCAGACGTTCAATGCAGGAACTGCTATGATGCGCACAAAGAAACAGCACTATGGACCTGGCTCCCAGAAAGCAACACTCGGCTTCCCCCAAGTGGGACACAGGCCCCGCCACCACCCTGAAGTGACAGCCCACCAACTTGCAACCAATGCTGCTGAGACCCCATGACGCAAAATACAGCCCATAGCCCAGCCTAGCTCTAAAATGGGCACTGTGGGTGCCGGGTAATGATGGCACATAGCAATGCCCGGCTTCCTCTCCCTAGTGACTAGGCTCCTTGGAGTTCCAGGAACACAGGTGGAAACATATTACACTTTAACCAAATGTCTGAAGTGTTTTCCCATGTCTCATCTCATTTGATCCTCACAGAAGTCATGGAGTAGGTAAATAGGAGACTCGGTGGAATCCTATTTTCTATCATTAGCGGGAAAATGGAGATTTAGAAAGCTTAGAAACTTAACCCAACTGAAAAGAAGTAAGAAGTGGTGGACCTTGAAAATGACTTCAGGTTTTCTCACTGCACAAAATATAGTCAAACACTGCTGCAGTTAAATATTTTACCCTTTTTTTCTCACTGTGTGATCTAAAATAATAATGTGTTTCGTGTTGATATTTACTGCTGTGTTGCTGACAATTACCTGAAAGAGAAGTTGGGGTACTGCACTGGGCTAGAAAAAGTTTAGCTAAATCAGAAAGCAGGTCTATTAAGCACGTTTATTCTATACATATAAAAGGCTAAGGTGACTCGCGTATGCATGATACATATAAAGCTCTTGCTGGCGCCAATTGCACATGTGTGTTTTGATCTGTCATTGTCCATCATGAATTTGGTTGACACTCTATTATAGAGAAAGGGCAAATAATGATATTAAAATATTTCATCTAATTAATTTCCTTTCAATGTGCACCAGGCCACTAGTTGGTGTATAAAAAAGCCATAAATTTCTGGGTGTTAATTTTGTATCCTGCTACATTGCCGAATTCATTTATTAAATCAACTAGTTTCTTGATGGAGTCTTTAGGGTTTTCTATGTACAATATCATGTCACCTAGGAATAATTACAGTTTTACTTCTTCTTTCCCATTTGGATGCCTTTTATTTCCTCTTCTTGTCTGATCATTATGGCTAGCACTATGTCAAACAGGAGTAGTGAAAGTGTGCATCCCTGTCTTGTTCCTTTTTTTAGGGGAAATGGTTTTAGTTTTTGCCCATTGAGTATGATGTTGGCTCCAGGTTTGTCATATAAGGCTTTTATTATGTTGAGGTATGATCCTCTATTCCCACTTTGCTGAGAGGTTTTTATCAAGAAAGGGTGTTGGATTTTATCAAGTGCTTTTTCTGCATCAATTGATATGATTATGTAATTTTTGTGTCTCAATTTGTTTATGTGAGGTATCACGTTTATTGATTTGCAGATATTATACCAGCCTTGCATCCCTGGAATAAATCCCACTTGGTCATGGTGTATGATCTTTCTAAGGTAATGCTGAATCCAATTTGCTAGAATTTTGTTGAGAATTTTGGCATCTATGTTCATGGGGGATATTGGCCTGTAATTCTCTTTCTTTTTAGTGTTTTTATCTGGTTTTGGAATTAGGGTAATGCTGCCTTCATAGAAAGAACTTGAAATTTTGACTTCCTCTTGAATTTTTTGGAATAGTCTGATAGGTTTTAGTTCTTTGAATGTTTGGTAAAACTACCCTGTGAAGCCGTCTGGCCTGGGGCTTTTGTTTGCTGGAAGTTTTTAAATTAACTGCTTCAATTTCCTCCATAGTTATCAGGCTATTCAGATTTTTTTTTATTCTTCCTGATTGAGTTTTGGAAGGCTGTATTTTTCTAGGAATAAGTCCATTTCTTCTAGGTTGACCAGTATGTTGGAATAGAGTTGTTCGTAGTATTTTTCTTTTTTACAATCCTTTGTATTTCTGTGGGGTCTGTTGTTATTTCACCCTTTTCATTTCTTTTTTAAAAATATATTTTTATTGATTTCAGAGAGGAAGGGAGAGGGATAGGGAGATAGAAACATCAATGATGAGAGAGAATCGTTGATTGGCTGCCTCCTGCACGCCCCCTCCCCCCCAGTGGAGATCATGCCCACAATCCAGGCATGTGCCCTTCACCAGAATTGAACCTGGGACCTTTCAGTCCAAAGGCTGATGCTCTATCCACTGAACCAAACCAGCTAGGTCTCCTTTTTCATTTCTGATTTTGTTTATTTGGGTCCTCTCTCTTTGCTTCTTGGTGAGCCTGGCTAGAGGTTCATCAATCTTTTTTATTCTCTCAAAGAACCAGCTCTTGGTTTTATTGACCTTTTTTTTTTTTTTTTTTTGTCTCTATGTCATTTATTTCCACTCTGATCTTTACTATTTCCTTCCTTCTGCTCACTCCGGGCTTTTTATGTTGCTCTCTTTCTAATTCTTTGAGTTGTAGAGTTAGGTAATTTATTATCAGTTTTTCTTATTTTTTGAGGTAGGCCTGTAATGCTATGAGCTTCCCTCTCAGAACATAGATTTTGGATTGTTGTGTTTTCAATGTCATTTGTTTCCAGAATGTTTTTTTTTTTTATTTCTTCTTCAATCTCTTTGGTAACTCAGTCATTATTTAATAACATGCTACTTAGCCTCAAAGTGTCTGAATTTTTTATTGTTTTTGTTGTAGTTTATTTCTAAAATTATGCCATTGTGATCTGAGAAGATGCTTGATATGATTTCAATCTTCTTGAATTTGAAGATACTTTGCCTGTGACCCAATATGTGGTCTATTTTTGAAAATGTCCCATGTGCACTTGAGGATAATGTATATTCTGTAGCTTTGGGGTGAAATATTCTGAAGATGTAGATTAAGTCCATCTGATCTAGTGAGTCGTTTAGGATTGCTGTTTCTTTGCTGATTTTTTTGTCTAGAGGATTTATCCAGTGATGTCAATGGGGTACTAAGACCCCCTACTATGAATGTATTACTGTCAATCTCTCCCTTGTTATCTTCCCAAAGTTTTTTTTTTGTTGTTTGTTTGTTTTTAATGTATTTGGGTACTTCTGCATTGGGTGCATATATATTTACCAGAGTTATATCCTCTTGTATCGATCCCTTTAGTATTATGAAGTGGCCTTCCTTATCTCTTGTTATGGCCTTCATTTTGAGGTCTATTTTGTCAGATATAAGTATTGCTACCCCAGCTTTTTTTTTCATTTCCATTTGCCTGGAAAATATTTTGCCATCCCTTTATTTTCAGTCTGTGTGAGTCCCTTGTTCTGAGGTGGATCTCTTGTAGACAGCAAATATATGGGTCATGTTTTCTTATCCATTCAGCCACTCTATGTCTTTTGATTGGAGCATTTACTCCATTTACATTTTAGGTTATTATTTGTAGCCATTTTTTATTCTTTATGCCTGTGTTCCTTCTTCCCTTTCTATTTCTTCTTTTCTGTCAGTGCACTTGCAGCACAGTCCTGTGGCCCCCAGCTGGGCACACCAGCTTGCTCCATGTCTCCCTGGTAGTGCTCTCCTGTGGCCTCAAGTGAGGCAAGGTGTGCTGGGTTGCTCCAGGTAACCCCTGCAAGGACTGTCCCAGGGGCCAGGGAGAAGCGGTTGTGGGTTTCTCTGGGTCGCACAGTCAGATCTCCCTGTGGCCTGAGTGGGGCTCCTGCTGGATTACTCCAGGTTGCCCTGGCAGCAAGACTCTGGGCCCAGGGTAGAGTGGGTATGGGTTGCTCTAGGTCAGACAGTCCTCACTTTCTTGTATCCTGGAGTGAGAGGAGCACTGGTTGCTCCAGCTCAACCCTCCTCAGTGTGGAGCTGGGGCGGGATGCCCTGGGTTGCTCAGTCTGTGCCCTCCTGTTGCCCTGAGTGAGGTGCACGTTGGGTTGCTCCAGATGGCCCTGGCAGGACTGTCCTGGGGGCCAGTGTGGAGCAGGCGAGTTGTTCTGGGTCACCCCTCCTGGACCAGGGTAAAAGCGGGTGTGGGTAGCTTTGGGTCACCCCAGCAGGGCTGTCCAGGGGGCCGAGGTAGAGTGGGTACCAGTTGCTCTGGGTTGTATAGGTTGTTCTGGGTTGCACAGTACCCACTCTCCAGTGACCCAGAGTGGGGTGTGCTTTGGGTTGCTCTGGGTCACCACAGCAGCAGGTCCCAGGGCTCAGGCTGGAGAGGGCACCAGGTGGCTCCAGGTCAGCTTAGCAGCATGGTTCTGGGGTCTGCGGTGGGGGTAGGGTACAGGATTACCCTGGCTTGCACTCACTGCAGGGTCTTGGAGCCGGATCCTAGGACCCTGGGTCTCAGCTGGCTGGTGCGGAGGCCTGGTGTGGGAGCTCACTCTGGCAATGAGTGCTCCCTGCAGATGTCTTGGGAGCCTGCCAGGAGGTACTGCTCCACTAACTGTTTGGGCACAGTGCTGGTTTCACGCAGGTATGGCTGGTAAACAGCGTTCTCCTCTGCCCTTCCTTATTGAAAATTGTCTCCTCAGCTGTATCAAATTTAATTCAGGGCGAATGTTCTTTGATTTAGTGGCTTTTCTAGCCTGGCGCTAGGAGGAGGTACACAATACTGCTGCCTATTCGGCCACCATTTTCCATTCTCCTAGCCTTTGTTTTAAAGTCATTTTGTCTGATATATATGTACTAGAGGCTTGGTGCACAAAATTCATGCACGGGGTGGGGGGTGGAGGGTGGGTCCCTCAGCCCAACCTGCACCCTCTCCAATCTGGGAGCCCTCAGGGGATGTCCTACTGATGGCTTAGGCCCACTCCGCATGGTTCTCTGCTCTCTGCGGACCTGCCTGCCTGCCTGCTCTCTGGCTCGCCGCCGTGCCCAGGGGCAAGCAGGGCCTTCTGTCTGCTCTCTGCAGGGGCCTCCTTGCCCCTCGCTGCTGTGGCCAGGGGCAAGCAGGGCCCTGCTGTTTGCTCTCTGGATCACCACCGTGGCCAGGGCAAGCAGGGCCCTGCTGTCTGCTGATTGCAGAACCCCTGCTGTCTGCTCTCTGCAGGGGCACTGTTGTCTGCTCTCTATGGGGGCTTGCTTGCCCCTCACTGCGGCAAGGGCTAAAAGGACGACTCTGGTGGGGCTAAGGGGACTGGGCATTGCCATCTTGTGGCTGTGGGTGCTGCCATCTTTGTGACAAAGTGATGGTCAGTTTGCATATTTGGTCTTTATTAGATAGGATTACTACCCCAGAATTTTTTTTTCATTTTCATGGCATATTTTTTTCATTCCTTTACTTTCAGTCTGTGTGTGCTTTTTGACCTGAAATGCATCTCTTATAGAAAGCAAATATATATGTCTTATTTTCTCATCTATTCAGCTGTCCTATGTTTTTTGACTGGAGCATTTAATCTAATTTCATTTAAAATGATTATTGATAGGTACATATTTATTGCTATTTTATTATACATATTTATGTTTCTCACCAATACATCAAGTTAATATCAACTATTATACTTTTTAGTTTCCAGAATTTTATTTCATTTAAAATTTCTTTTTCATATTTGTCTGGTCATATTTGATGGTCTTTTATTCCTTAAGCATTTTTGAAATTATGTTTTATTTTTTAAAACACTTAAATATCTATTTCATATCCTGTAAACAATTCTAGTATGTTACATTCTAAGTGATTTACAATATATCTATTGAATGTTTTTGCTGACTTTTACTCTTGGTGGCTTATTTTCTCATATATTTGGAATTTTTTTAAATTGTAAAATAATACTCATTTAAGCTTATTTTTTTTGAATATTCAAAGTCTAAATTGAGGACATTCTCTCACAAAAATATGTGGTGAATTCCAATCTCTTGGTCTTATATCTATTTACCATTCACTAGTTAGGTTTTAATTTTTTTGTTTGTTTGTTTGTCCTTGGAGATTTTTCTTACTTTCTTAGGTGCATTCAAATCTCATAAGCACTGACATCTCAATGCATAACACTGGAAACTTTGGCTCCAGCTGTGCTGGGTGACTCAGTTGGTTGGAGCATCATCCCATATACCAAAAAAGGTTGCAGGTTCAATTCCTATTTGGAGCACATACCTAAGTTGCGAGTTTAATCCCTGTTTGGGCACACATATGGGAGTTAACCAATTGATGTTTCTTTCTCTCTCTCTCTCAAATCAATAAATATATCCTTGCATGAAGATTAAAAATAATAATAAAGTTGAACACTTTGGGGTCTTGTTTGTTTTTACTGGTACATTTTTAATCACCTGTTAAAATTTATTCAATAGTTACTAATCTGTTCAGGTTTTCTGTCTTTTATTGAGTCAATATTGCTAATTTATATACTCCTGATAAACCATTTCCCTTAGGCATACAACAAATATTTGTTAAATCAATAATATAAGCCCTGATGATTAGTACTGCAATAAAAATAGTTTTAAACCACCTGAAGGAAATAAGAGATAAGCCTGAGTAGACTGAAAGTATGAGGCATTTAAGAACACTAGTCCTGAGATTAGGCAGTGATTCTCACACTGACCATTGATCCTGGAGTAAAATAAGTTGCTCTATATATGTCTGCTCTATTCCTGGTCTCTAAGAAGTTAGAATAGAGTAAAGCATTTCCCTGCATAGTGTACATGGGACTAAAGAGTCGCCTTTTTTTTTTTTTTTTGAAGAATACACCTTATGTCCTTAGTGGTTCATAGAAAAGATTTATATGACAACTGTATAGATGTTGCCAGCTACACCTTAGCAATCTGTATCTCACATTAGATTTAAGTAATAACTCTAGACTGTTAGAAGATGGGCTGAATTCAGACTATATTATTATTCCTGAAGAGCCAGAAGGAGCAATTTAAAGAATTGTGTTTATGTTTTTATGTGTGGTGAGTGATATGAGGGTGTGTGTGTGTGTGTGTGTGTGTGTGTGTGTGTGTGTGTTCATAGGAAACCAATTATCTGAGCCTATAATAAAGAAAATTTTAAATGCTTAAAAGTGCATTCTGGTTAAAAGAGTTTTGGAATTTGCTTACCAGTTTAGTAACATTTGAATTTCATCTGGGATTGCATCATAATATTTATGTAGTTTATTTTTTAAAAAGAACAAAGAAGTAAGCTGAGTAAGACGCTGTGGACTATTCAAAGAATTCTCTTTCCAAAGACTAGGAATAGTGAAGGTATTTTCAAAACGGATTTTTTTCAGGTGAAGCTTCAAAATTCCAGGTGGAAAAGATGTCAGGTCATTTCCATCAACAACCAATTTTTTAAGTGATCTGCAAATAAAGAAAATCATACATTAAAAGGAATTTATGAGACAACCAAAACTGTGGTATAGGTAAATGCCGCACTCACTTCCTTCCACAACCACATCAAAATTACAATTAAAATACAGAATAACCATCACTTAAAACCACCTTAAATCTGGCTGAATGGAAGTCCTACAGTTAGAGAAGTAAAGAATAAAGCACATTGAGATTGGTATGAGGGTTGGAGGGTGGAATGGGTTGGCCCAACACCAATATGTGGCATTTTTTTTTTTAATGGGGAAGGATGTCGTGGCTGTGGAAGCCTCCTGTGAGGAGCAAGGGATCCTAGCCCACACCAGACCCTTATCCCAGGGTACCAGAGCTGGGAAGAGAAGTCCCCATAACTTCAGGCTTGTAAAATACAGTGCAGTTGTGGCTGAGTGGCTGCTGGAGTCCAGAGGTTGCCGGAGTCCCAGGTAGTCCTCTTAAAGGGCCAGCACACAGGCAGTAAGGACTCCATACCTCTGGGATCCAGCACTGAGGTAGTGGCTTAAAAGGAACATGGGACATTCTGGGAGGAACTGGATTGTCTGGCATCAGGGCAAAAACTCAGGGGCGGCTTTCTCCCAGAAGAGGTTGCTCACAGGGGTCATTGTCCCTGAGCTGGGACCTCCCCTGTTACAGAGCTGACTGGCAACCATATGAATGGCCTGTGCTGGCTCAGGCTTCAAGACTTTGTTAAAATCTCTCAAGCAAGCAGCAGCTGGTGTCAAACCTATCAATAAAAGGCCCAAAATCTGATACTAGAACCAGCCTGTCTTGCTTCACAGCTGGGTCTTGCCTGGGCACATCTAAGCCCAATACAAATATCAGCCATCTGAAGATCCCTCCTGTAGCTCCTGATAGTTGGACACAGGCAGTGGCTGACTTTGCACCTCCCAGGAGGCCTCAGAACCAGTGCACTTGGTGGACAGTTTCAGACCATATCAGACAACAACTCTACACACCCATAAGAGACACACTCAAGAGGCAGATTCAGTGAGCACCAAAGCCCTACTGAAGCAAGTCCTGCTCCATAGGGTCAGTTCCTGGAGGTTAATTCCTCCCAGTGATGCTAATAGCAATCAAGGCTCAACTATGACAAGAACTATGCACCTAGAGTTCCAGGCTCAGGTTACTGGGGAGATTAAGCTATTGGGCCCTACAGGACACCTACTATACAAGGCACTCTACCAACTCCAGGAGACATACTAGCTCTACATAATACATAGAAACAAACACAAGGAAGCACCCAAAATGCAGAGACAAAGAAAAATGTCAAAATGAAAGAACAGAATAAATCTTCAGAAAAATATCTAAATGAAATGAATGCAAGTAAGCTACTAGATACAAAGTTCAAAACAATGGTTATAAGGTTGCTCAAGGATCTTAATGAGAGCTTCAAGGGACTTAGTGAGACTTCCAAGAATCGTGGCGAGAATGTCAAAGACATGAAAAAGGATGAGTGGGAAATTAAACATACACTAAGTGAAATAATCATTTACAGGGAATCAACAGTAAAGTAGATGATCCCAAGAATCAAATCAACCATTTGGAATATGAGGAAGCAAAAAACACACAATCAGAAGAGCAAGAAGAAAAATGATTCCAAAAATATAAAGATAGTGGAAGGAACCTGTGGAAAACTTCAAGCATTATGAGGGTGCCAGAAGGAGAAGAGAGACACCAAGGAACTGAAGTCTATTTGAAGAAATAATGCAGAAGCTTCCCCTACCTGGTAAAAGAAATAGACTTACAAGTTCAGGAAACACAGAGAATCCCAAACAAGGGGAATACAAAGAGACCTACACCAAGACACATCATAATTAAAATGCCAATGGTTAAAAACAAAGAGAGAACCTTAAAAGTAGCTAAAGAAAAGCAATTAGTTTCCTCCAAGGAAATGCCTATATGACTGCCAGCTGATTTCTCAACAGAAACTTTGCAGGCCAGAAGGGAGTGGTAAGAAATATTCAAAGTGATGAATAGCAAGGATCTACAATCAAAGCTATCATTTAGAATTGAAGGTCAGATAAAGAACTTCATAGACAAGGAAAAGCTAAAGGAGTTCATCACCACCAAACCAGAATTACATGAAATGGTGAAGGGTGTTCTTTAATAGGAGGAAGAAGAAGAACAAGAACAAGAAATATATGAACAATAAAATGGCAATAATTACATATCTATCAATAATTGAATCTAAAAATAAAAATAAATGGACAGGAATCTAATGAACAAAATAAACTGATGAATAAAATAGAACCAGAGGCATGGAAACGTGGAACAGACTGATGAATCTCAGAGGAAAGGGGAAAGGGGGGAACAGGAAGAGATTAACCAAAGATCTTATATGCATACTAAAGGCCTGGTGCATGAAATTTGTGCACAGGAAATTTGTGTCATTCAGCCAAGCCTGCACCCTCTCCAATCTGGGATCCTTCTCACAATCCAGGACTGCTGGCTCCCAACTGCTTGCCTGCCTGCCTTCCTGATTGCCCCTAATTGCTTCTGCCTGCCAGCCTGATCACCCCCTAACCACTCTCCTGCCAGCCTGATTGATGCCTAACTGCTCCCCTGCCAGCCTGATTGCCCCTAACTGCCCTCCCCTGCAGGCCTGGTCACCCCTAACTGCCCTCCCCTACAGGCCTGCTTCCCCCAAACTGCCCTTCCCTGAAGGCCCGGTTGCCCCCAACTTCCCTCCTCTGCTGGCCTAGTCACCCCTAACTGCCCTCCACTGCAGGCTTGATTGCCCCCAACTGCCCTCCCTTGCAGGCCTGGTCCCTCCCAACTGCCCTCCCCTGCTGGCCATCTTGTGGCGGCCATCTTGTGTCCACATAGGGGCAGCCATCTTTGACCACATGGAGGCAGCATCTTGTGTGTTGGAGTGACAGTCAATTTGCATATTACTCTTTTATTAGATAGGACTAGAGGCCCAGTGCATGAAAATTCTGGCACTTGGGGGGGAGGGTTCCTCAGCCAGGCCTGCACCCTCTCGCAGTCCGGGAGCCCTCAGGGGATGTCCAAATGGGGAGCGGGCCTAAGCCACAGTCTGTCCTCCCTCTGTGGGAGGTGACCAGTGGGCTGATCAGGGGATGGTGAGGGTGGTGAGCAGCCAGCCCTGCCCCCCATTGCACCACCACTGCCAGTGGCCTCCCTCTGCAGGAGGTGACCCCAGTGGGCTGATCTGGAGATGGTGAGTGGCCGGCCCTGCCCCGAATCGCCCCGCCACTATTGCAGGTGGCCTCCCTCTGTGGGTGGCAACTGACCAGGCAGGCGAGCAGAGGATGGCACCGGCCCCCACTGCCCTGCCGCTGATCACCGCCAACCTCCCCACGCCATCGCCATCCCCTCCCTCTGCCTGCTGGCATGCACCTTGGCAGGCCTGGTGCCACCTGCTCATCAGCCCCGGATCCCTCACCCCCCGCTGACCCATTGTTCTGCTGTTTGGTTGATTTGCATATTATGCTTTTATTATATGGGACTAGTGACCTGGTGCATGAAATTTGTGCATGGGGGGGGGGGTGTCCCTCAGCCTGACCTGCATCCTCTCCAATCTGGGACCTCTGTGGGATCGGGCCTAAACTGGCAGTCGGACAACCCCCTCGTAATCCAGGACTGTTGGCTCCTAACCGCTCGCCTGCCTGCCTGCTTGATCTCCCCTAACCACTCTGCCTGCTGGCCTGCTTGCCCCCAACTGCAACCCCTGCCAGCCTGATCACCCCCAACTGCCCTCCCCTCCTGGCCTGATCACACCTAACCGCCTCTGCTTTGGCCCCACCACCATGGCTTTGTCCGGAAGGACATCTGTAAGGTCTCATGGTCTAATTAGCATAGTACCCTTTTATTAATATAGATAGGATATGACATACTGCCATAACTATAACATATCTACCAGTATTACTCTATGAGAATACATATTTCATGCGATAGGAAGGCATCTAATACATTACATTGTATATGTTGTAAGTAGTAGGAAATACTGTATTCGTAGCAATAATATACACCCTGTGACTTCCCTTCCTGATTTGGAAATGGTTCCCCAGTTCTTTGAAAGTTTCCTGGCCCCTAATGTATTTTTTTTTTTGTCCTTCAGTGTAACTTTATTTACTGTTATTTGCACATGATTTGAGGTCTTTAATTTCTAACCACCAAAGATTCAAAGGACTATTTTTTCCATGAAGTTTAAAATTAACATTAGTGAATTCATGTATTCATGTGTTTTTATTGTAAACATCTGAATTATTCACATTGTCATGGATCCTGAACTCATAAGCATGGACCATGCACAGGCTGGCAGCAAGCCAGGAAGCCACTCTGCAAGCAAACAGATACTCTGCATAAGGAGAAAAGTCATAGCACAACATTTAATGTCCAACCTGAGTCACCTCAGAATGTTATATATATTGACTTCTTAATTCATATAGTATCGGGAACTCAACTGCTTGGTTGGTGATGGGGTTGACCTGGTTTCGGGAGGATTATTCCTGAAATAATTAAGGAAATGGGGGCTCAATCTTTCTTCTTGGTTGCTTGCTCCTCCCCAGCACCTTCATCTTCTCGTCCTGAGCTTCTTGGGCATCTTCTCCTTCACCTTCACCTCCTTCTTCCTCCTTTGCATCCTCAAATTCTTCCTTGGCACCTTCTTCCTCTCCCTCTCCTTCCTCTTCTTCAGCCTCTCCCTTCTCCTTCTTCTTCTCTTCAGCTTCTCCTTCAGAAGGGGGTTCATCCTTAGCTTCCTCGGCTTTTGCAGCCTCAATGGTCTCTTCCACCTCGATCTGCTCCTCCTAGACGTGGCTGGTGTAGTAAGAAGGGAAGGAGCGAGCAGACATCAAGTAGGAGCTAGTCTGTAAACCACTGTAGGCAGATCACCAAAGACCTGGGAACTCTGGGAGTAGCCACTGGCTATCCTTCCCACGCTGGTGAAACTGAGCTGGGTCTCCTCACCTTTCAAAAGTTTCTTGTAAGCTGCAATGTCAATGTCCAAAGCCATCTTCACATTGAGGAGGTCCTGGTATTCTTTTAAATATCGTGCCATTTCACTCTTTGTAGTTCTCAATTCATTTTCTAATTTGTAGATTGTGTCCTGCACAGCACTAACGTTGGAGTTCTGCTTATCCTCCAGCTCTTGCAGCTGCTTTCCCAGTGTTTTGTTCATGCCCAGGCTTGCTTCCATCTCCAGAGTCTTGGCCTTGAGCAGGCGGTGGCTCTCGGAAACCTCATCCTTGGTGGTGCACACCACGTAGGTGTTCTTGGCAGTGCTCTCGGTCAGCATGGTGAAGTGTCTCCTGTACCATTCTTTGGCATTCTGCATGTTCTTGGCAGCCAGCTTCTGGTACTGGGCACGGATGTCCTTGAGCATAGCGGAGAGGTCAGACTTGGAGAACGCATCCATCTCCACGGAGATCTGAGCATACTGGATCTGTGCCTGCAGGTCAGTGATCTCTTCGTGCATCTTCTTCAGAAAGGCGATTTTGTCCATCAGGTTGTCGATGCACTTTTCCAGCTCAGCACCAGCGAGAGCTGCCTCATCTGCACCTTTGTGTGCCTCCGTCAGCCAGCCCTCTGCATCCTCATGGTTCAGCACCTCTTCCTGGTAGCACCCCTGCAGGTTGCTCCCAGCCCCTTTGGAGCCCCGGTGCCTCCTAACTGCCCACTGCCCTCTCCTCGCCAGGGACTGGGCACGGTGGGGCGGGGCACAGGCATCCCATTTTCATTAAAATGTTCAACCGGGGCCTGCTCCACTGGTGTCCGCAGGCGGCCCGGGGGCAGACAGTGATCTTGGAGACCCTGGCCAACCCCGCCTACCCAGGTCCCCGATTGCTGCCAGGACCCCGTGGGCAACATCAGGCACTGCAGGTGTCATCTTCCCTAGTTCCCAATCATGGCCTGGACCCCGGAGGTGGTGTCAGGCACTGCCTGCTGGGCCTGCCCAGTCCCAATTGCCACCTGGATCCTGCGGGCGACATCAGGCACTACCTGCTGAAACTGCCTAGTCCCGATCTCTGCTTGGACCCCGTGGGTGATGTCAAGCGCTGCCGATGCCGCCTGCCCAGGTCCAATCACCACCTGAACCCCGCAGGCAGCTTCAGGCACTGCCCGATGGGGCTTCCCAGTCCTTATCGCCGCCTGGACCCCGTGGGCAGCTTCAGGTGCTGCCTGCCAGGCCACCCGGTCCCCGATCATGGCCTGGACCCTGCGGGCAACATCAGGTGCTGCCTGCCCTGCCTGAATATGCAAATTTACCCACCATCGTTGTTGGGTTTATTTGCATATCACTCCTGATTGGCTGTGATAATAGCAGAGGTATGGTCAATTAGCATCTTTCTCTTTTATTAGCGTAGATAGGCATTACTATGGACACAGACAATAGGGTGGTTGAAGGCCTGGGGCAGGGTGGAAACTGGGTAGAGGAGGGTAATGGGGGAAATAAAAGGAGAACATCTGTAATACTCTCAAAAGTAAAGATATTTCTAAGGCCTTTAATGCAATTTATAATACTGAAGCAAAATTCTGTCTCAATGTTCCTGCAAATTAGAATAAAACTTAGCAATGATAAATTACAAGTGTTTAAGTATTTCCTTAGAATAAAAAAAATTAACTTAAACATACAATGGAGTCAAGACAGTCTCTTCAATAAATGGTGTTAGGAAAATTGGAAAGATACATGCAAAAAAAAAATGAAACTAGACCACCAACTTACACAATACATAAAAATAAACTCAAAATGGATACAGGACTTAAACATAAGATGGGAAACCATAAAAATACTAGAGGAATCCACAGGCAGCAAAATCTTAGACATATGCCTAAGCAATTTCTTCACCGATACAGCTCCTAGGGCAATGGAAACCAAAGAGAAAATAAACAAATGGGACTACATCAAAATAAAAAGCTTTTTCACAGCAAAAGAAACCATCAACAAAACAACAAGAAAGCCCACTGTATTGGAGAACATATTTGCCAATGTTATCACTGATAAGGGTTTAACCTCCAACATTTACAGAGAACTCATACAACTTAACAAAAGGAAGATAAAGAACCCAATCAAAAATGGGCAATGGACCTAAATAGATACTTTTTGAAAGAAGACATAAGGAAGGCCAAGAGACATATGAAAACATGCTCAAAGTCACTAGTCATCTAGCAGATGCAAATCAAAACGACAATGTGGTACCATCTCACACCTGTCAGAATGGCTATCATTAACAAATCAACAAACGACAAGTGCTGACGAGGATGCAGAGAAAAAGGAACACTCATGCACTGCTGGTGGGAATGCAGACTGGTGCAGCCACTGGTGTAGAGAACAGTATGGAGTTTCCTCAAAAAACTAAAAATGGAACTCCCATTTGACCCAGTAATCCCACTTCTAGGAATATATCCCAAGAAACTAGAAACACCTATCAGAAAGGATATATGCACCCCTATGTTCATAGCAGCACAATTCACCATAGCTAAGATTTGGAAACAGCCTAAGTGTCCATCAGCAGATGAGTGGATTAAAAAACTATGGTACATCTACGCAATGGTAAAGAATTTACTACGCTGTGGTAAAAAAGAGGAATTCTTACCATTTGCAACAGCATGGATGGATCTGGAGAGCATTATGCTAAGTGAAATAAGCCAGTCTGAGAAAGGTAAATACCACATGATCTCACTCATTTGTGGAATATAATGAACAACATAAACTGATGAACAAAAACAGATCCAGAGACAGAAGCATGGATAAGACCATCAAACCTCAGTTGGAAGGTAGGGGAGGATGGGGTTAAGTGGGAGAAATCAACCAAAGGACTTGTATGCATGCATATAAGCATAACCAATGGATACAGACACCAGGGTGGTGAGGGCATGAGTGGGAGGGTGGGGGGGGGGGCAATGGGATGATAAGGGCACATGTAATACACTAATCAATAAAGAAAAAATTAAAAAAAAGAAAATTAACTTAAAAAGCAACTGAACCAATATATTATTTTGCACAAAAGTACATTTGTGTGAATAGTAGAATTAGGCTTGTATTTTAGGTCTTTGCAACATTATTTCTTATATAAAAAAATAATAACCTCAAACATAGCAAGATGAATGCATGTTATCTTATAGAATCCTATATAATAAAGAGGTAATATGCAAATTGACCATCACTCCAACATACAAGATGGCTACACCCATGTGGACACAGATGGCTGCCAGAAGATGGCCAGCAGGGGAGAGCAGTTATGGGTGAAAAGGCCAGCGGGGGAAGGCAGTTGAGAGGAACCAGGCCTGCAGGGGAGGGCAGTTGGGGGGAACCAGGCCTGCAGGGGAGGGCAGTTAGGGGTTACCAGGCCAGCAGGGGAGGGCAGTTAGGGGCAATCAGGCTGGCAGGGGAGGGCAGTTAGGGGCAATGGGGTGGGCAGGGGAGCAACTAGGCATCAATCAGGCTGGCAGGGGAGTGGTTAGGGGATGATCAGATTGGCAGGCAGAAGCAGTTAGGGGTAATCAGGCAGGCAAGCAGTTGGGAGCCAGGAGTCCTGGATTGTGAGAGGGGTCCCAGATTGGAGAGGGTGCAGGCTGGACTGAGGGATACCCCTCCCACCGCCCGTGCACAAATTTTGTACACCTGGGCTCTAGTACTAAATAAAATGTAATATATAAGGTATAGGATAATGATACAAAGAAAGAATTTATTTTCAAAGAAAAATTGAACACCAACACATTTTTTCATTTAAACCCAATCTAAACAGTGAAATTAACACTCTCAAAATGTATTATGTGCTATGTTGTATTTTGACTTTTCATCACCCCTTGATTTTTACTGTGTCAATTGCTTCTAGTAACCTTTCTTCCTTTATTCAAAGGGAACCAACATCTCTCATTTCCTCATATTTTAACACTTGTGTCTTGATCATGTTTTCTACATCACTTGTAAACTTTCTCGCTAGTGCTGTGAAGTCAGAAAAGTATCTCTTCATGAGGAACATATAAAAATCAAATCAGTCAATGTAGCAGGATACAAAATTAACACCAAGAAATCTGGCATTTCTATACACCAATATTGAACTTAAAGAAAGAGAGACTAAAAAAGCAATCCCATTTACCATCGCACAAAAAAAATTAAGATACCTAGGAATAAACTTAACTAAGAAGGTAAAAGACCTATACGTGGAAAACTACAGGACACTGAAAAAAGAGATAGAGGAAGACATAAACAGATGGAAGAACATACCATGTTCATGGATTGGTAGAATCAACATCATTAAAATGTACATACTACCCAAAGCAATCTATAGATTCAATGCACTCCCCATTAAAAGACCAATGGCATATTTCACAGACCTAGAAAGAACTCTCCAAAAATTCATCTGGAATAAAAAAAGACCCTGAATAGCCACAGCAATCCTGAGAAAGAAGAGCAAAGTAGGTGGGATCTCAATACCAGATTTCAAGCTGTATTACAAAGCCACTGTTCTCAAAACAACCTGGTACTGGCACAAGAACAGACATATAGGCCAATGGAAGAGAATAGAGAATCCAGATATCGACCCAAACCACTATGCTCAATTAATATTTGACAAAGGAGGCATGAACATACAACGAGTCAAGACAGTCTCTTCAATCAATGGTGTTGGGAAAATTGGACAGATATATGCAAAAAAATGAAACTAGACCACCAACTTACCATACACAAAAATAAACTCAAAATGGATACAGGACTTAAACATAAGTTGGGAAACCATAAAAATCCTAGAGGAATCCACAGGCAGCAAAACCTCAGACATATGCCGAAAGAACTTCTTCACTGATACTGCTCCTAGGGCAATGGGAGCCAAAGAGAAAATAAACAAATGGGACTACATCAAAATAAAAAGCTTTTTTCACAGCAAAAGAAACCATCAACAAAACAACAAGAAAGCCCACTGAATGGGAGAACATATTTGCAAATGTTATCACTGATAAAGGTTTAATCTCCAACATCTACAGGCAACTTATACAAGTTAATTAAAAAAAGATAAATGATCCAATCAAAAATGGGCAATGGACCTAAATAGAGTCTTTTTGAAAGAAAACATAAGGAAGGCCAAGAGACACATGAAAACATGCTCAAAGTCACTAATGATCCAAAAGATGCAAATCAAAACGACAATGCGTTACCATCTCACACCTATCAGAATGGCTATCATCAACAAATCAACAAACGACAAGTGCTGACGAGGATGCAGAGAAAAAGGAACACTCATGCACTGCTGGTGGGAATGCAGACTGGTGCAGCCACTGTGGAGAACAGTATGGAGTTTCCTCATAAAATTAAAAATGGAATTTCCATTTGATCCAGTAATCCCACTTCTAAGAATATATCCCAAGAAAACAGAAACACCAATCAGAAAAGATATATGCACCCCTATGTTCATAGTAGCACAATTTACAATAGCTAAGATTTGGAAACAGCCTAGGTGCCCATCAGCAGATGACTGGATCAGAAAACTGTGGTACATCTACACAATGGAATACTATGCTGTCATAAAAAAGAAGGAATTCTTACCATTTGCAGCAACCTGGATGGAACTGGAGAGCATTATGCTAAGTGAAATAAGCCAGTCAATGAAAGAAAAATACCACATGATCTCACTCATTTGTGGATAATGAAGAACATTATAAACTGATGAACAAAAAGATAGATACAGAGACAGTAAAGCATCAAACAGACTGTCAAATTACAGCGGGAAGGTTAGGGAGAGGTGTGGGAGATAAGAGATCAACCGAAGGACTTGTATGCATGCATATAAGCATAACCAATGGATGCAAGACACTGGAAGGTGAGGGCATGTATGGGAGTGGGGGAGGCAATGGTAAGATATGTACACATGTAATACCTTAATTTAAAAAAAAGGAAAAAAATAAAATAAAAAAAGTGATATAAAAAATAAAAAATCTAATCAAAAGCTGGTCTAATTTGTCAAATGTATTAGGAGGGAAGACATTGATATAACCAAATAGCTATAGATTTTAAATAAAAAGACTAGGTAATAAACAGCTGGGTTTGATGGTGGCTATAGATTCTCATTTGCAGTCTAGTTTCACATCTCTTATACACACAATTTAAGTTCTTTAATTCTGATTCCTGCTGATAATGATCAAAGAAAATGTTTAAGACAATGAGGCTAAGAAGAGGGTACCTCAGCTAGCTTTGTTCTTCCATCAGTTTGACTACTGCGCTTCTCACAATCTAGAAAGGGTGAGCCAGACTCTAGCTCCGCTTTGGTCCCCAAGGAGAGAGCTGGCACAGTCACTTTTTTTCTCTAAAGTGAACACAACCCAGGGGCCAGAAGCAGAGAGTCCTCTGCACAATCAGAATAAGTCTTGCACTCTAGGGAAATGCCATGGAGGGTCCCCAGAACCTCCATTGGTGAGGCTGCCCTGCCTGAGTTGATTTATCTTAGAGGTCCCACCAATATGGGTGCACCCTTCCTCTCAAAGAGTTCTGGGGATGCTCAGTAGGATACCAACTATTTAAGGCTAAATAGTCTTTAAAGAGCTCCATGTTCAGATAACTTTTGCATCTGACATCCTAGGTAGCAGAGAAACCTCCTCCAGCTACACCACTAACACACCTGGTGCTCTGAATGGTACTCTGAATCTGCTATTAGACCTGAGCAGAAGATAGGGCAGCCAGAAGAGAAAAAGAAACAAAACATACAAAACCATTTACTTATTTCTCTGTGGAGAAGATAAGGAATTGGAGCAGGAGAAACAGTAAGATTCAAATATAGCGCGCGCGCACACACACACACACACACACACACACACACTCATACAGAGACATTCTTGAACCAAAATACATGATTTGTAAAACTAAAAAATTAAGTGGATGAACTAAAGAAGAACATGGTATTGGTAGAGATATGAGTTAGAGGAAAAGACAGAAGAAATAACTGAAATAAGTAGAATAACTGAAATAGAGCAAAAGCATTTTAAAAAATAATAATGATAAACAATGTAGATGTCATGGAAGACAGATCCAGGATACCTAACATGTAAGTAATACATGTTTCAGGAAAAGAAAAGAAAACAGACGGAGAAGGAGAGGCAATAATGAAACATTTCTTAATTTAAAAAAAAGTTTGATATATTTTTTATTGTTGATAGTATAACAGATAAATGCCTTTTTGAACTGGCTGGTTAGAAGAGTTCACCGAATTTCAATAAAAACAGACATGATATCATGATTTATAAGAAATATATATTTGGCCACTCAAATGGCCAAAATATATTTCTCATATATATTTGTTCTGAATCCACAGTTTCTGGCCCACAGCCCTGAGCAATAGGAGCAATGGGAACATCTGTTATATTTGGTCTCCTCAGTTTCTGAAATTGCTTCAGAACCATAAAATTAAAATGGGCATCTTGCTATTCACAACAAGCCCCTTTCTACCATAGCTAGGTTTATGATAATGAGGTGGCTGCTGGAAAGCACCTTAGAATGGTGCAGGATGCCAGCACAACCAACCATTACTAAAGGGGTGGACCCCTCATTTCTGGAGAGCAGAGAAGGGCTGGAGGTTGAATCAATCACCAATAGTGAGTACTCTAATCAATCATGCCTATGTAGTGGAGCCTCCATAAAAAACCCTATCGGAGGTGTTTAGGAGAGCTTCCAGGTGTGGGAACCAGGACACTTCACTGTACACCTGTACTGAGCCCCCAAATCCATGAAGACAGAAGCTATTTTGTTCGGGATCTCATCCTATGTATCTTTTCATCTGGCTGTGCATTTGCATTTTTAAACATATGTCCTTTGTAATAAATTGGTAATCTAGAGGGTAAATAGGTTTCCTGAGTTCTGTGAGCTGCCCTAGCAAATTAATTACACCTGAGGAAGGGTCGTGGGACCAAACCTCTGATTTACAACCTTGGCTTGCTAGAGGCATCTGAAGTGGGGGGCAGTCTTGTGGGACTGAGCCTACAACCAGTGGGATCTAATGCTATCTCCAGGGAGACAGTGTCAGAATTGAGTTGAATTGTAGTACACCCAGCTAGTGTCCAAGAATTGCTTGTTGGTGTGCCCCCCTACCAGAGTGGAATTGGATGCAGGAAACTTTTAAACAGATTATAAAAAAAGACATACTGTTAAGCATAATCTGACAAAATTTCTGAAGATCAAGGATAATGAGAAAACCATAGTCTTTCCAGATAAAAATAAGAACCACGAAAAGAGAAAAAGAAATTAAACTGGCAGCAGATACCTCATGTGCAACTCTGGAAGCTATAGGAGGACGTGAGGATGGAAGCTGCTTGTGAAAGGGCTGTAATGTGAGATTGCCCACCAATGAGAGACATTACTTTATTTGTTAAGCTTGTGAGATCTAAGTGCTAAATAAATATTCTTTGAGTAAAGAGACATAATAAAAGGAAAAATACTAATGAGAATTTGAAATAAAAGTTCCTAAACTGTCTCAGCAAAATCTATAACTAGATAAGGGGTAAGTGCATTGAGAAGGAACGCAGGAAAGCAGGAAAATGAAAGTATTCTAAAGGTCTTAACTAGTGGTGGAACACAGCAGTGAGGAGACAGACTATGATGCTGGGGGAAGTGATTTTTAGCTTGTTTTTGTAAGATACTAAAGAAAAATGTATTTGTTTATGAGTTTTTGGAAAGGAATTATAATTAGTAAGAGACTGAAAAGTACAGTAGAGTTCTGAAATTAACAAGGAAGAAAAAAGAGAATAACATCCTGAAAAAAATATTAAAGAAATATATAGGAAAAGGAGAAAGTAAATAGATAGTAAATACAAAGTGAAATGGAAGGCAAAAAATAAACATATCAGTCATTTCAAATGTGAACAGCTTCAATTCCCCTAATAAAATACAAAGAAATTAAATAATTGGTATAAACATTAGAAAAGTAGAGACAAATTATCTAATTTTGTTGAAGTTAAGATTATGCTTCTTGTAAACCAAAGAAAATCTAGTAAAACTCAACCAGAACTAATAAAATAATTTGGCTACATAAGCTGATTTTAAATTAATGTAAAGAAGCACAAGCTTTTTTTTATTCTGTACTGGCAATAGTGAACTAGAAAAAAAATAGAGAAAATACTGCATACTCAGTAGCAACATAAAATACTTAGAAAGTATTCTCTCTTGGTAAGAAAGACAAAGGACTTATGTGAAGTGAATAATAAATTCTTATGAAGAATATGAAATAAGATCTGAACAAATGAAAAAATATACTATGTTTTAGAACAAAAATATTTATTATCATCAGAAATGTGAATTCTTCAAAACTTAAATGTAAACTCAGGGGAATTCCAATTAAAATCCCAATGTTGTGTTTATGTGTTTTGGGTGAGGAGAGTCTTGAAATTATATCAAGTATTTTAAAGATCATGATCTAAAGAAAATAGTTAAGAGACTATTATTGAAATCTAATCTCCCTAATAGCTATTAAAAATTATTCTAAAGTCATAATCAACATAGTATGGTACCAACTTAGAAGGATATAGATAAATTTCAGAGACTTTTAAAAGATTAATGTGAGAAAGAATTGGAGCTTAGCATTAAAATTACATTTGTATTATTAGCATTTTGTGTATATCTATCTCCTTACAAAAAAATAAAATAAAATAAAGCTGATAAGAACTACAGGAGCACATGTGAAAAAATCAACAGGAGTAGCCTGTCATTCTATTAAGTGTTCTTTAAATAATTATTGGAAACATTACATCCTAAAAATATAGAGTGCCAATCATTCAAATTATCTTTTGATAAACTTTATGATTCACATTTAAAAATATATATTTTTGTATTGATGTCATAGAGGAAGGGAGAGGGACAGAGAGAGAGAAACATCAATGAAAGAGAATCATCTATCAGCTGCCTCCTGCATGTCCCCTACTGAGAATTGAGCCCAAAACCTGTCATGGCCCTGACCGGGAATTGAACCATGACCTCCTGGTTCATAGGTTGAGGCTCAACCACTGAGACACACCGCCCAGGCTGCTTTACATATATTTGATGGTTATTAAATAAATGAATGAACTGAATTTTCTCCATCATCACCAAATATACCCTTCAGGGGAATATGATTTTTTGTGTACTTATTACTTCCAAAATACCTGAGTTTCTGGATTTCATTTGGAATAGATTCAATACTATTGTAGGAAATATCAAGTTCCTCAAGGTGGGACAAAGAAAATAACCTTAAATAGAAAGAGAAAATAAATTGTAAAAATAATTATCTATTTGTCATGACTAAGCATAAATAAGAATTAGATATTTAAATAAGTACATAGGCATAGAGGGACACTAATATTTTTCTAAGATCTTGAAATTTATATAGACTTTTCCACATTATACTAGTAGATGATGTAATTAGAATAAGGTTTCCTAAAACTTATTCATCTATCCATTAAGTCTGGTTTGAAATGTTTGGAATAGGTAAAGTCCCATCTAGAAAAAGTCACCTGAGAAATTTCTAACAATATTTAGGTATATTTTCTTGTTTACTGTATTTATTTACTAGAGCTGAAATTTTTTTTTTTTAAAAAAAGAAATTTATTCTCTCTCAGTTCACAAGGCCAGAAATTAGAAATCAAGTTGCTGGTAGGGATGGTTCCTTCTGGAGGCTCTAAAGAAGAAACTACCCATTGCTACCAGCAATTTTTGGTGCTCCTTGGTTTGTAACAGCATAACTCCAATCTATACCTTTGTCTGTATATTTTCTTCTTGTTATGATGCAATTTATTTGATTTTGAACCCACCCTAAATCAGTAACCTCATATTAACTTAGCTAATTACATCTGTAGATTCCTATTTCCTAAGGTCACGATGGGGTTCTGCATTGACATATTCAACCCAGTGCAGTTGCATTATGATTTTCCTAGTGAAATACCTTTGGTCTTCCTTTCCATTAAGCTAAGCATTACTAAAAAGAAGAACAAAAAACACAAAGACTAACACAGAGAGCCTTGTACCTTAAGGTTTGGGAATGGCAGTTGATTCTTCAAGACTGAAATTGAAGTGCTAAGTACAGCATTTATCAAAATCCCTAGTAAATATAGCTTTGTATATGCTGTTCTCAAAGACCTTCCTGTTTTCCATATAAATAAAAGATGAAAAATTACTTGCATAAACATTAATGAAAGCAAGATGAGAACAATATTTCATTAACTTCCTACTATCTTAGTGTATCATATAATGGTCCACATGATTTGGCCACAGACTACTTATCCCACTCTACCACATTCACCTATGATCCAGCCTTTACCAGTATTTGTTAAAATTCCCTGAATTAGCCAGTTCTCACATCACATATTTCCAAATATGAAATGCAATTTCTCCAAATTTGAGTCGTCAATCAATGTCTTCATTTTTTTAAGTCTTGGCTCAGCTATAATCTCTTCCAAGTAACTCTTCCCAAATTATCAGACTGCATGAGCAGCCTCTTCTGTTTCTCTCTTTATCACAGTCATAGAACTTACACATTGGGTAATAAATGTCTGTCTTCTAAACTAGGAGGTTCTGGAGGCCAACAATTCAATTTTACATTTCAGTATAGCCAAGGTCTTGCATAGCACCTATTACATCATAAGTGCTTAGTAAATTACAATTGAATATAAGGAATGGTGACTTAGTTAATTTAAAATTATTTGCTCTGAGAAATTAATGAGATTGAATAGAAAAGCAAAAGAAATGTCTTTTCAATTTAGTGGTCATCTCAGACTTCTTATTACCTCTCTAAAAATATTAATATCACCTGTTTTATTTTTCAATTCAAAATTATGTTATTTTATTTCCTTGGCTCAGGAAGTTTTTAAAACCATTTTGTCTTCCCTTACCACTTCAGAACTGGCAAACTATGTGGTTCCAGGCTTTCACCATTAATGATAATTCCTGTTAATTGTGATGTCTAACAGGAATTGTAGGAATCATTGAGGAAGCTTATTAAGAAACTGCATTTTCTAGTGTTGAAATTTGTGTTACACATATGATTTAGAAGGCAAATCTGTTTAGATATTCTCAGTTAGATCTGATACTCTATACACCATCAGCACCAAATCTATGTCAATTTTTAGGATGTGTACATTGTTTTACACTTATTTAATTGCTTTATTCATCAGCACATGATTGAGCAATGAGCTACTTACCAGGTGTACCAGTTAATAACTGGGATTTTTTTCGAGAGATGGAGTTACACATATGTTGATATATATGCAATTTGATATGTATGCTATTTTGTTGTATTGACAGCAAGCTTCAAAACTTCATATGTCAAATTTTCTGAAGGTGTTAAAATCATAGATATTTTTACGCTTAAAAATGTTGAATTTCGTTTCAAAAAAGAGCGTTTGCGGGAAGTTTTAATTCATTACTTTATTTTGAAGAAAAGTGCTCTTGAAAGTTATCATATACTTCGGGAAGCTTATGGTGAACATGTTCCATCTCAAGATACTTGTGAATGCTGGTTTAGATGCTTTAAAAGTGGTGATTTTGATGTGAAAGACAAAGAACGTCCAGGTCAACCAAAAAAGTTTGAAGACCAACAATTATACGAGTATTATTGGATGAAGATTCATGTCAAACTCAAAAACAACTTGCAGAAAGATTAAATGTTGCTCAGCAAACAATTTCCAATTGTTTACAAGCAATGGAAAAGATATTTTTTGTTTGTTATTTTTTGTTTGTTTTTCTTCAATATAATTTATTTTTTTAAATTTATTAATTAAGGTGTTACATATGTATCCTTATTCCCCCATTATTCCCCCCTCTATTCCCCCCACTCATGCCCTCACCACCCTGTTGTCTGTGTCCATTGGTTAGGCTTATATGCATGCATACAAGTCCTTTGGTTGATCTCTGCCTCTTACCCCCACCCTCCCCTACCTTCCCTCTGAGGTTTAATGGTCTGATCATTGTTTCTCTGTCTCTGGATCTATTTTTGTTCATTAGTTTATGCTGTTCATTATATTCCATAAATGAGTGAGATCATGTGATATTTATCTTTCTCTGCCTGGCTTATTTCACTTAGCATAATGCTCTCCAGTTCCATCCATGCTGTTGCAAATGGTAAGTACTCGTTCTTTTTTACCACGTGGGAAAGATTTTAAAGGAAGGAAAATGGGTGCCACATCAACTGAACGAAAGACAAAAGGAAAACCGAAAAGTCAACAGTAAAATGTTGCTTCAATGGCATGAAAGAAAGTCTTTTTGTATCGAATTGTGACTGGGGATGAAAAATGGATTTATTTTGAGAATACCCAACGCACAAAATCATGGGTTTCTCCAGGTCAACCATCAACATCAATTACAAGGCCAAATCGCTTCAGAAAGAAGACAATGAATGCTCTGCGTTTGGTGGGATGAAGAAGGTGTGATGTATTATGAGCTTCTAAAACCAGGTGAAACCGTTAATACTGATCGCTACCAACAACAAATAATCATTTGAACCATGCTTTGATCGTGAAACGACCAGAATGGGCCAGAAGACACAGCAAAGTAATTTTGCTTCATGATAACGCACCATCACACACTTCAAAACCAGTTAAAGACACGTTAAAAGATTTTGCCTTGGAAGTATTAACCCACCCGTCATATTCACCAGACCTTGCTCCTTCAGATTACCACTTGTTCCAATCAATGACACATGCACTTTCTGAGCAGCACTTCAAAACGTATGAAGAAGTGGGAAATTGTGTCTCTGAATGGTTTGCCTCAAAATAAGAAAAGTTCTATTGGGATGGTATACACAAATTAAAATAATTTACAAAGAAATTTACAAGATTTAAAAATTTTTATAACACCTTTGCAAACATGTGCAATTTTTCTCTATCAGATAGAAACTAGGAGGTCATGGAAGTTAAGAGTGAATCAACAGCCTGCCAAAGTTTGTAGCATCTAAGATGAAGAGCTTGCCTCAGATAGTACCTAACATACTCTCCTATGTTACTTTGAGTCTCAAAAACTAGAAAGATCTAGTTAGAAATGGAAATAGTGAAAGAACTCTATCACATTTTTAGAAAAACGTTGAGAAGCTTCCAACATAATATATCTTGAGAAAATTTATATATTTTAAAAATATGAAAACCATAAAAAAACATTTAGACTAATAATGAGAAAAATAGAAAAGACAATCTTTAAAATACTATGTTTAGCCAATATAATGAACAACCATTTTTTTTCTATGTTGGATAAACCTTGAAAAAAGTATGTCTTATTATAAATTCTAATACTAATATTTCAAACAAATTAGGTAACCCATTATTTTATTTAATAAAATACTGCTAAATTTTATTTGAACTGCTAAATTTATACTGCTAACCCCCTTTGTTCAAATGTCCCTTTTACAAAAGGCCCACCCTAATTACCCCTTTAAAATTGCACTCTCATCTCCCTTTCCTCTTCTAATTTTTACTTTTGTGTATTACCTATTACATTCTAACATACTATGTAATTTCTTTATTATATATTTTATTTATTGACTAGAGGCCCAGTGCACAAAATTTGTGAAGGGGGGCATCCCTCAGCCTGGCCTGCACCTTCTTGCAATCCGGGACCTTTTGGGGGATGTCTGACTGCCAGTTTAGGCCTGATCCACAGCAGGATTGGGTCTAAACTGGCAGTTGGACATCCCTCTCACAACCGCTGGCTCCCAACTGCTTGCCTGCCTGTCTGATCACCCTAACCACTCTGCCTGCCTGCTTCATCACCCCTAATCGCCTCTGCCTACCTGCCTCATCACCCCTAACCACTTGCCTGCCTGCCTCATCACCCCTAACCACTGGCCTACCTGCCTGATTGCCCCTAACCGCTCACTGGGGGTGCGGGGCCAGCTGGGGCAAGGGGCTATGGTCATTCTGGTCTCTGGTCATTCTGGTCGTTCCACCATGTCAGTTGCTGGGCTTTTATTATATAGGACTATCTCCCCCTATAAGAATGTAATCCCCCAAACAGTAGAAATATTTGACTGGCTTTATATTAGTTCCCTATTGCTGCCATAGCAAATTGCAACACAAACTTAGTGAGTTAAAATGACACATTTATTATCTTAAATTTCTATAAGTCAGAAGTCTGGCACAGGTCTCACCATATTAAAATTAAGGCATCAGCAGAATTGCATTCCATCTGGAGACTCTCGGGTTATCTGTTTCCTTGATCACTGAAGTTCTTGGCAGAATTCAGCTCCTTCTGACTGTACAACTGATGGCCCTTATTTCTTTTTTTAAAAAAACATTTTTTTAAAGACATTATTATTTTTAAAAAATATATTTTTTATTGATTTCAGAAAGGTAGGGAGAGCTAGAGAGAGATAGAAACGTCAATGATGAGAGAATCATTGATTGGTGCCTCCTGCATGCTCCCTACTGGGGATTGAGCCTACAATCTGAGCATGTGCCCTGACCGGGAATCGAACCGTGACCTCCTGGTTCATAGGTAAAGGCTCAACCACTGAGCCACATGGATCGGATAGCCCTGATTTCTTGCTGGCTATAAACTGAAGGCCATTTCTAGGTTCTATAAACTGCCACATCCCTTTACTCATAGCCACCATCCTCGATTTAAAAACCAGCAAGAGCAATTCACATCTTCATGTTGCATCTCTCTGATCCATGCTACTAATTCTGTCTTCCATTTTTAAGAGCTCTTCTAATTAGATTGGGCCCACCCAGATAGTCTAGGGTAGTGATGGGCAACCTTTTGAGCTTGGTGTGTCAAACTTCGCCAAAAAACTGAGCATAACTCGGGTAGTGTGTCACTTTGAGGAAAAAACTAACTCCAAGACTCTAGTCGCAAATGTTTCATCCTCAGGAGCAGCAAATGTTTCATCCTCGGCATGCAGCCGCGTGTCATCAGAAATGGCTACGCATGTCAGTGCTGACACGCGTGTCATAGGTTCGCCATCACTGATAGGGTAATCTCCCTAAAATCCAGTTTACTGGAAAATTGATTTCACCTCCAACTTTAATTATTTTTGCCATGTAATGTTAACATGTCACATTAGACATCTCTGGGAACCATTATTCTGCCTTTCATACTTCCCCCTCTGGTCCCTAAGAATTCACATCCTTCCCACATGAAAAATACACTAATCCATCCCAAGTTCCCCAAAGGTCTCATCCCATTATAGCATCAGCTCAAAGTCCAACATCTCATCTAAACCTCAAAAGTTCCTAATCTTGTCCTCTAAGTCAGTATTAGTAATGTTCCAGGTATGATTCATCTATTGGTGCAGGTTTTTTTCACTTGTGTTTCTGTGAAACTAATGAAACAAGTTATTTGCTCCTAAAATATAATGGTGAGGCAGGTATAGGGTAACAGTTATAGACATTTTAGTTCAAACGGGATAAAATGAATGTAAAAAGTAATATTGACTGCAAATAATTTAAAATCTAGCTTTCAAGGCCTGGGAATAATCATCTGCAGTTCACAGCTCTGCTCTCTAATTTCAAGTTTCGGCGCTCCTAGCTCTTGGTTCTGAACAGATGGTTTCATATTCATGGGTTTCTTACTTCACCCTCTGAGTCATCCTCCCCTCCCCCCCCCCTTTTTTTTCATAGAAGTTAACACACATTTGGTTAAAGTTAACACACATTACCAGTCTGTTTCTTGCACATAGAATTTTGAGAATCTGGCAGCTTTTTTTCATTTCTATACTCTTTGTCCTTTTTTTTTTTTTTTTTTAATCAAAGCTGGCAATGTTTCTGTTGGTATAAAAATGTCAGGAACGTGGGTCTTCCATGTGTGTCCTGGAAATTTATTCAGTGAGAAATAAAGCTTGTCTCAGATAATCCCTTCTCTATTTTTGCTGAAATGGGTTAGGCCATGGAATACTATTCATGATTAAAAAGGAATGAAGCCCTACCGATTTGGCTCAGTGGATAGTGTGTCAGCCCGCAGACTGAAGGGTCCTGGATTCAGTTCCAGCCAAGGGCACATACCTCAGTTGCAGGATCTTACCCTGGTAGGGGTGTGGGAGGGAAGCAATCAGTCGATGTGTCTCTCACATCAATGTTTCTCTCTCTTCATCTGTCCCCCTCCCTTCCATTCACTCTTTAAAAATTAATGGAAAAATATCCACAGGTGAGGATTAACAAAACAAAACAACAAAAGAAAAAGAAAAGAAAAGAAAAAAGGAATGGAATACTGATACATACAACAACATGGATAAATCTCAAAAATATTATTTTGAGAAAAGAGAACCGAGATGGCAGCATAGGTAAATGCGGGTACTCATCGCCTTCCATACCACATCAAAATTACAACTAAAATCTAGAACAACCATCATTTAAAACCACTTGAAATCTGGCTGAATGGAAGTCCTACAACTAGAGAAGTAAAGAAGAAAGCACATTGAGATTGGTAGGCAGGGTGGAGGTGGGGAACAGGCTGGTTTGACATTCACATGTGGTGTTTTTTAAATTGGGAGGGATATCATAGCTGCAGAGACTGCTGTGAGAAGCAAGGGTTCCCAGCTCTACACCAGACACCCAGCCCAGGTTCCAGAGCTGGGAAGAGAAGCCCCCATAACTTCGGGCTGTAAAAACCAGTGGAGGATTGTGGCTGAGTGACACAGAGGCTGCTGGAGTCCCAGGTGTTCCTCTTAAAGGTCGGTGCACAAACTTACACAGTCCCGCCTCCTCTGAGTTCTACTGCCCAGCAGCAGCTTTGAGGAATACAGGGACATACAGGGAGGAACTGGACTGTCTGGCATTAGGGCAGGACTCCGGGGCAGTTTTCTCCAAGACAGGATACTTGTATGGGTCATTGTACCTGTGCTGGGACCTCTCCCATTGCAGAGCTGACTGGCAGCCATATATGAGTTTCCATCAGCTTGGCCCACACTGTTCACTATGCCCTGGTGATTCCCTGAGACCCTGCCCATCCAATTTGCAGCCCCACCGATGCTGTTTGTGGCAGCTTTTTCATATGAATGGCCTGTCCTGGCTCAGGCTTCAGACTTAGCTAAAATCTCTCAACCAAGCAGCAACTGGTATCAAACCTATCAATAAAAGGTTCTAGACCTGATACTAGCACCAGTCTGTCTTGCTTCAAGCTAGACCTTGCCTGGGCACTTCCTAGCCTAGTGGTCAGCAAACTCATTAGTCAACAGAGCCAAATATCAATAGTACAACGATCGAAATTTCTTTTGAGAGCCAAATTTTTTAAACTTAAACTTCTTTTAACGCCACTTCTTCAAAATAAACTTACCCAGGCCGTGGTATTTTGTGGAAGAGCCACACTCAAGGGGTCAAAGAGCTGCATATGGCTCACGAGCCGCAGTTTGCCGACCATGGTCCTAGCCCAATACAAGTAGCAGCTAACTACAGATCTCCCTGTAACTCTTGATAGGTGGCCCTAGGCAATGGCTGACTTTGCACCTCCCAAGAGGCCCCAGAGCCAGTGCACTCAGTGGACAGCTTCAGACCAAATAACAACTCTACACACCCACAAGCAACACACTTATGAGGCATACTCAGTGAGCACCAAAGACCCACTGAAGCAAGTCCTGCTCCATAGGGTCAGCTCCTGCACAGCAGCTCTTCCACTGTAGCCACAGCTAGTCCTCACAGCCAATTGGCCTGGAAGTTAACTCCTTCCAGTGACATTAACAGCAATCAAGGCTCAACTACAAGACTGTACACACAGCCCACACAGGGATGCACCTAGAGTTCCTAGCTCAGGTGACTAGGGAGGCTGAGCCACTGGGCCCTATAGGACACCTACTACACAAGGCACTCTACGAACTCCAGGAGACATAGCAGCTCTACATAATACATAGAAACAAACAGAAGGAAGCAGCCAAAATGTGGAGACAAAGAAATGTGTCACAAATGAAAGAAATAGAAGCAAGCACACTACTAGATACAGAGTTCAAATCAATGTTTATATGCTTACTCAAGAACCTTAATGAGGATTTCAAGAAACTTAATGAGAGCTTCAAGGGAATTAATGAGATTTTCAAAGGACTTAGTGAGACTTTCAAGGATCTTAGTGAGAATGTCAAAGACATGTAAAAGGACCAGTGGGAAATTAAGCATACACTAATTGAAATAATGAATAATTTACAGGGAATCAACATTAAAGGAGACAATCCCAAAAATCAAATCAACAATTTGAAATATGAGGAAGCAAAAAAAAAAAAACAAAAAAAAAAACACCCAATCAGAAGAACAAAAAGAAAAATGATTCCAAAAATATAAAGATAGTATAATGAGCCTGTGGGACAACTTCAAGCATTATGGGGGTGTCAGAAGGAAAAGATAGAAAGCAAGGAATTGAAACCTATTTGAAGAAATAATACAGAAAATTCTCCTACCTGGTGAAAGAAATAGACTTATAAGTTCAGGAAGCAAAGAGGAACTCAAAGAGGCCCACACCAAGACACATAATTAAAATGCCAGTGGTTAAAGACAAAGAGAGAATCTTAAAAGCTGTAAGAGAAAAGCAGTTAGTTACCTCCAAGGGAATGCCCTAATGACTATCCGCTGATTTCTCAACAGAAACTTTGCAAGCCAGAAGGGAGTGGCAAGAAATATTCAAAGTGATGAATAGCAAGGACCTACAATCAAGATTACTCTATGCCGCAAAGCTATCACTTAGAAGTGAAGGTCAGATAAAGAGCTTCACAGACAAGAAAAAGCTAAAGGAGTTCATCACCACCAAACCAGTATTATATGAAATTCTGAAGGGTGTTCTTGAAAAAGAAGAAGGAGGATGAGGAGGAAGAGGAGGAGGAGGAGGAGGAGGAGGAGGAGGAGGGTTGCAATAAAGGCATATCTATCTATATAAAAGCCTAAGCGAACGTTGCAACCGAAACAACCGAACGGACGACTGAACAGGCTGCATGGGGTGACCAGGCTGGCAGGGGGGTTAGTGAGGAACAACCAAACAACTGAGCAGCAGGCTGCGTGGGGTTACCAGGCCAGCACGGGGGTCAGTGAGGGGTGACCAAACGACTGAGCAGCAGGCTGCGTAGGGCGACTAGGCCGGCAGGGGGGCAGTGAGGGGCAACCAGATAACCGAGCAGCTGGCTGTGTGGGATGACCAGGCCAGCAGTGGGGTCAGTGAGGGGTGACCAAATTACTGAGCATCAGGCTGTGTGGGGTGACCAGGCCCACAGGGGGGCTGTTAGGGGCAACCAGACCGGCAGGGGGTACTGTGAGGGGTGGCCAGGCCAGCAGAGGGGGCAGTGAGGGATGACCAGGCCAGCAGGGGGAGCAGTAAGTAGTGACCAGGCCAGTGGGGGGGCAGTTAGGGGTGATGAGGCTGGCAGTGGGGCAGTTGGGGGCGACTAGGCCAGCAGGGGGGGCAGTTGGTGGTGACCAAGCCAACAGGGGGGGCAGTTAGGGGCAATCAGGCAGGCAGGCAGGTGAGCAGTTAGGATCCAGTGGTCCTGGATTATGAGAGGGATGTCCTGGATTGGAGAGGGTGCAGGCTGGGCTGAAGGGGACCCCCCCCATGCACAAATTTTGTGCACCGGGCCTCTAGTCTAACAATAATTGAATAGAAAAGTAAAAATACATTAACAAAAAATCTAATGAATAAAATAAACTGACGAATGAAATAGAATCAGAGTTATGGAAACATGGAACAGACTGATGAATCTCAGAGGAAAATGGTGAGGGGGGTTGGGAAGAGATTAACCAAAGATCTTATATGCACATATGCATTACCTATGGACACAGACAATAAATAGAGTGGTGAAGGCCTGGGTTGGGGTGGGGTCTGTGGGGAAGGGTGCAATGGGGGGACAAAAGGGAGACACCTATAATACTCTCAACAATAAAAATTAAAAGTATATTATGTTGAATTAAAGATGCCAGGCACACAAATAATTTGTTGTTTCATTAAACTTATACATGCTTTTAAAAAACAGGCAAAAAATGTCTATGGTGTTAGAAGTCTGGAGACTGACTGGAAATGTCTATAAGGGAACTCTCTGGGGTAATATAAATGCTTAATATCTTATTTTGGATTATGATTACATGCATATATACATTTATTTCACTATTTGAATCAAATACCTAAGATCAGTGCATTTTATTTTATGAAAATTATACTTAAAATTTTTTTTAGAAAGAAGAGAAATGAGAAGGAAGAAGGGAAAACCAGGGTTCTAGTAACTATGTTTTTAAAATTGTGGTATAATATTTATAACATAAAACCTGCTATTTAAATAATTTCTAAGTACACCATTTAGTAGCATTACTTATAATAATACTAGAGGCCCAGAGCACGAAATTCGTGTGCAGGTATAGTCCCTAGGCCTGGCCTGTAATCAGGGCCATCTTCCCTAGCTGCCTGAAGCCGGTCCCACCTCCTGCTGCCACCCACCCCCATTCCCTGTTTGCCATCAGGCGATCAGAGCCTGCCAGCCAGGAGGAGGAACCAATAAGTCAGCCATTCCCACCCGCCCACCGGCCCCACCCCCACCACAGGTTGCCCCTGTGTGTGGGGGGGTGACCGGTGGGGTGGGGGCCTTGACTTGGCACACCCATGTCCCCCGCCACCCACCCCTAGTTCCCCATTCACCATCAGGCGATGGGAGCCTGCTGGCCAGGGAAAGGGACCAAGAGGTGGTCAGTGTGCCTCATAGGGACTGGTCGAGTGGTCATTCTGGTAATTCCACCATTAGGGTCAATTTTCATATTACCCTTTTATTATATAGGATTTTATGCAGCCACTATCCATTTCTAGAACTTTCCTATAATTCCAGTCTATCCACATTAAACAATCATGACCCAGTTGCCTCTCTTTCCCCTATCCCAACTTCTAGTAACCTCTATTCAATTTTCTGTCTCTATGAATTTGCCTATTCTAGGTACTTCATATGAGTGGAATTATACAATATTTGTCCTTTTGTGTCTGAATTATTCCACTTAGCATAATGTTTTCAAAGATAATTTTTGTTGTAGTATGTACCAAAATTTATTCCTTTTTATGGGTGAGGAATAATGTATTGTATGTATGTGTCACATTTTGTTTATACATTAATCTGTTAATGAATATTTGGGGTGTTATTATCTTTTGGCTATGGTGAGTAAAACAATTAGTTGTTCCATTTTTCTGTTGATGAACATTTGAATTGTTTCCTGTTTTAGGCTATCTATATATAAAAAAGCCTAAGTAACCGTTATGACCAAATGATCTGAACGACCGAAACGACCGGTCGACCAATCACTATGACACGCACTGACCACCAGAGGGAAGATGCTCAATGCAAGAGCTGCCCCCTGGTGGTCAGTGGGCTCCCACAGCCAACCTCCCGCAGCCCCTCCCCACAGTCAGCCAGCCTCCCAATAGGCCTTGATCGCCGGCCAGGCTGAGGGACCCCACCTGTGCATGAAGTGATGCAACAGGCCTCTAGTTGTGAATAAAACTGCTGTGGACATTCTCAGGGAAGGTTTTTTTTTTTATTTAGGCTAAGATCTACCTTCTCTCTTTTGTAAATGAGTGACCGAGAGCTACTAAAGAAAATCACTACAAAGTCATGATTTTTAGTCTCAGTTAAGCCCACATAATTTTCTGTCAAACTTTCATGTTTTTGTGTATTTTATTCTCCTTGGCATTCCTCTCAATATTAACACTAAATCATCACACTGTCTTTAAAGATTTTATTGATCTTCACTTTTCTTATTCTCAAAGATTATTTTAAATCATTTCAGAGTAATCTTTTTCAACTGATACATAGTAGGAGTTAAGTAAATCTTTGTTGACTGAATAAATTTCCTATTTTCTTACCCATATAATTGCCTATTTCCCAATTTTAGGAGATGAAGATTAATCCTATTGTTCTAGGCCAACATCTCCATCTGTACCCTTTTCTCTCTCACCTCTCATAAAATTTTTCACCATCAGCTACACTCTATTCTTTACAGTTTCCTTTTCATCATCCTGTGAATATGCCTTAATTTTCATAAAAATTTTCCATATAAAACAAATAGCAGCCACAAAATTTTTACTAAAGTTTCACATTCTTTTTAGATTTCATCTAATCTCTCCCCTATTGCACCCAATTTTCTCCAGAGTGGTTTTCACACTTTATTACCAATTTCATTTCTTCCATTCCATTTAAAGCCACCTTAAACTGGCTTTTATTCCTACAATTCCACTGAAACTGTTCTCACCTTCAATCTTACTGTATTTGACACTGCTAGTCATCCTTCATTTTTGAAATAATTCACTTGCTTGGCTTGCATGATGCATCTGATTTGCTTTCAGCAATTTGGACATTTTTTTCTCATCCTTTATAATTTCTCTTTCTCTGTCTATAACCTAAACATTAGTGTTTCTCCAGAAATATCTCATCAGAAGATTGCTCTACACATTGTCTCTGGTTTCAATTATTATATGCTAATAGCTCAAAAGCCTTACCTCCAGCTTTGTGATCAGCACCAAAACCAACATATTAATTTAAAATTGAATTTATTATTTCTCTTCCTTCAAACCCTCTCAGTTTTAATTTTGTCACTCACTTACTAAAAATTTAGCTATGAAATCTCATTTCACTTTCACCTGGGGCCACACTCTAATCTCATTATACCCTAAGCCACAATGGCTTTCTGTTAGCTTTGAAGCCAACATCCTACTTGCTTCACATAATTATTCCCACTGCATGAAATATTCTTCGTTCTTGGCCTGTGATTACAAGTTTCTGCTTAATTGCCATTTCCTCAAATGAATCTTTCTTAGTGACTCAATTTATTCATTCATGTCCCCCCTGAATTTATTTACTTATTATTTATTTGTTTATCCTACATAATAAAATGGTAATATGTAAATTACCATCACTCCGCTACGCCCACGATTGGGACAGCAGGAGGCGCAGGGGGCGGGACTCAGGGTGGCCGGGGTAGCTGATTGGGCCAGCAGGACGCTGAGCTCGCGGCGCCAGTGGCGCCGCGAGCTCAGCGTCTATGTCATGGCTGCGCCGGAGGCTTTCGGAAGGCCTGGTGCACCGGCGGACAGCCGGCCAGCTCCCCCGCGATCAAAAGCCAAAGCGGGGGAGCTGGCCGGCTGTCTGCTCCGGCACAAGGCCTTTCGAAAGCCTCCGCCGCGCCGGAGGCTTTCGGAAGGCCTGGTGCACCGGCGGACAGCCAGCCCGCTGGTGCACCAGGTGCATGATTAAATCATGCACTGGGCCTCTAGTTTATTTATAAATTATTTAATTTATTGGGGTAAAATCCTATATAATAAAAGCCTAATATGCTAAGTGTCCGATCATCCATTCAACCAATCAAAGCATAATATGCTAACGATATGCTAAGACCACTCAACTGCTCACTATGATGTGCACTGACCACCAGGGGGCAGACAGTCAACTGGTTGACCAGTTGCTATGATATGCACTGACCATCAGGGGGCAGACACTCTGATCAGTAGGTTAGTTTGCTGCTGGGGTCAGGCCGATTGGGACTGAGTGAAACAGACTGGACACTCTCTGGAGCCCTCCCACAGTCCCTCCCTATTTGGCGAACTTCCTGTGTTCCTCCCTGGCCCTGATCATGCACTGGTGGGGTCCCTTGGCCTGGCCTGCATCCTCTTGCAATCCAGGACCCCTTGGGAGATGTCAGAGACCTGGTTTCAGCCCCATCCCACTCAACTCAGGAGCTGCCCCCTGGTGGTCCGTGCACTCTCACAGGGGGTCTGCTGCTCAGCCAGAAGCCAGGCTCACAGCTGGCAACCACAGCAGTGGTGGTGGAAGCCTCTCCAGCCTCTGTGGCAGCACTAAGGATATCCAACTGCTGGCTTAGGCCCGCTTTTGCAGGGACCAGGCCTAAGCCGGAAGTCAGACATCCCCTGAGGGCTCCTGGACTATAAGAGGGCGCAGGGACCCCGCCCCCCCCAAGTGCATGAATGTTGTGCACTGGGCCTTTAGTTGGTTAATAAAATTATATAAGTTTCAAATGTACAATCCTGTAATACATCATCTGTATATTGTATTGTGTGATTCACCATCCCAAGTCAAGTCTCCTTCCATCAGCATTTATCCCCCCTTTAGCCTCTTCTACTTCTAACCCCATACCCCACCCCTCTGGTAATGACCATACTGTTGTCTGTAAATATGAGTTTTTTGGCTTAGTCCCTTCACCTTTTTCACCCAGCTGTCAGTCTGTTCTTTGTATCTATGAGTCTGTTTTCATTTTGTTTCTTAGTTTATTTTATTCATTAGATTCCACATATAAGTAAATTCATTTGGTATTTGTCTTTCTCTGACTGGCTTATTTCACTTAGCATAATACTCTTAAAGTCCATTCATGCAGTTGCAAAGATTAAGATTAAGATTTCCTTTTTTTTTTTTTTTTTACAGCTGAATAGTATTTCATTGTTTAAAATGTACCACAGCTTTTTTTATCCACTCATCTACTGAAGGAAACTTGGGCTACTCCCAAATCTTGGCTAGTGTAAATAATGCTGCAATGAACATAGGGGTGCGTATGTTCTTTCAGAACAGTGTTCGGGTTTCTTTGAATATATTTCCAGAAGTGGAATTGCTGGGTGATAAGGAAGTTCCATTTATAATTTTTTGAGGTAACTCCATACTGCTTTCCACAGTGGCTACATCAATCTGCATTCCTCGCCAACACTTGTTGTTTGCTGATTTATTGATGATAGACATTCTAACAGGTAATATCTCATTGTGGTTTTAATTTGCATTTCTCTGATAATTAGTGACGTTGAGCATCTTAGCATATGTCTATTGACCATCTGAATAGCCTCTTTGGAGAAGTATCTGTTCTGACCTTTGCCCATTTTTTAATTAGGTTTTTATATGTGTGTTGAGTTTTATACATTCTTTATAAATTTTGTCTATTAACCCCTTATCAAATGTATCATTGGTGAATATATTCTCCAATTCAGTGGGCTATCTTTTCATTTTGATGATGATTTCTTTGCTGTGCAAAAATTTTTTAGTTTGATGTAGTTCCATTTGTCTAATTTTTCTTTTCTTTCCTTTACCTGAGGAATTTTCTTTTGTTTCCTTTCCCTTCCTCTGAAATATATCAGAGAAATATTGCTATAAGAAATGTCCAAAATTTTTCTGCATGTATTCTTCTAAGATTTTTATGCTTTCAAGTCTAACATTTAAGTCTTTAATCCATTTTGATTTTGCTCTTGTGTATGTTGTAAGTAGGCAGTCTACTTTCATTTTTTTTCATATATGTCCAATTTTTCCAACACCATTTATTGAATAGACTATTGTATTTACCCTATTGTATTTTCTTGATTCCTTTGTCAAATATTAATTGACCATAGAGGCATAGGTTTATTTTTGGGCTTTCTATTCTGTTCCATTGATCTATACTTAGTTTTTATGCCAGTATCTTGCTGTTTTGATTACTATGGCCTTGTAGTATAGTTTGATATCAGGTATTGTAATTCCTCCCACTTTGTTCTTCTTTCTCAAGCTTGCTGTGTCTCATGGTCTTTTGTGGCTTTATATACATTTTTGAAATATTTGTTCTGGTTCTGTGAAATGCACCATTGGTATTTATGTAGGAATTGAATTGAAGTTATAGATTGCTTTGGGTAGTATGGACATTTTAATCATGTTAATTCTTCATACCCATCAACACAGTATATGCTTTCACTTATTTGTATCTTCTTCACTTTCTTTCTTTGGTGTCTTGCAATTTTCTGAGTATAGATCTTTTACATCTTTGGTTAAATTTATTCTTAGGTATTTTATTTATTTTTTTGATGCAATTGTAAATGGGATTGTTTTCTTAGTTTCCCTTTCTGATAGTTCATTAATGGTGCATAAAAATGCAACTGATTTCTGGATATTTATTTTGTATCCTGCTACTTTACTGAATTCATTTACCAGTTCCAATAGTTTTTTGGTGGAATCTTTAGGGTTTTCTATATACAGTATCATGTTATCTGCAAATAATGACAGTTTCCTTTCCAATTTGGATGCCTGTTATTCCTTCTTCTTGTCTGATTGCTGTGGCTAGGACTTCCAGTACTATGTTGAGTAAGAGTGGTGGAAGCACACATCCCTGTGTTGTTCCAATTTTAAGGGAAACAATTGTAGCTTTGCCCATTGAGTATGATGTTGGCTGTGGGTTTGTCAAATATGACCTTTATTACATTGAGGTTTACTCCTTCTATTCCCAGTTTGCTGAGAGTTTTTATTATAAATGGGTGCTGGATTTTATCAAATGCTTTTACTGCATCTATTGATCTGATTATGTGTTTTTTTAATCATTCACTTTGTTTATGTGGTGTATCAAGTTTATTGATTTGTGGATATTGCACCATCCTTGCATCTCTGTAATAAATCCTACTTGATCATGGTTTATGATCTTTTTAATGTATTACTGTATTCAGTTTGTTAATATTTTGTTGAGGATTTTAGCATCTATGTTCATCAGGGATATTGGCCTGTAATTTTCTTTCTTTGTTGTGTCTTTGGTTTTGGAATTAGGATAATGCTGGCCTCATAAAATAAGACTGGGAGTCTATCTTTCTCTTCAATTTTTTTGGAATAGTTTGAGAAGGTTAGGTGTTAGTTCTTCTTTGAATGTTTGGTAAAATTCACCTGTAAAGGCATCCAGTCCAGGGCTTTTGTTTGTTGGGAGATGTTTTTGTTTATTTAGTTGTTTTGTTTTGTTTTGTTTTTTTACTGCTTCAATTTCACTAGTTGTAATCTGTCTATTGCATATGTCTATTGATTAGATTCTCTGATTCTTCCTGGAAGAATTGCATATTTCTAGTAATTTATTAATTTCATCCAGATTGTCTAACTTTTGGTATATAGTTGTTCATAATATTTTCTTTCAATTGTTTATATTTCTGTGATATCAGTTGTCACTTCTTTTATTTCTGATTTTATTTATTTGTATACTTTCTCTTTTTTTCTTGATGAGTCTGGTTAAAAGATTGTCAATCTTGTTTATCTTTTCAAAGAAGATCTCTTGGTTTCATTGATATTTTGTATTGCTTTTTCCAGACTCTTTCATTTATTTATGCTCTTATATTTAATACTTCCATTTTTTCTGCTCATTTTAGGCTGTTTGTTCTTTTTCAAATACCTTTAATTATAAAGTTAGATTGATTGATATATTTCTTGTTTCTTGAGATAGGCCTGTAATATTATGAATTTCCTCTTAGGACTGCTCTTGCTGTGTTTTATAGTTTGGGGTTGTTGTTTTCTCATTTTCATTTGTTTCACGGTATCTTTTGATTTCTTCCTTGATCTCATGTTAACCCATTCACTGTTTAGTAACATGTTGTTTAGCCTCCATGTCTTCATGTATGGTTTTTTTTTTTCTTGTGATTTATTTCTAGTTTCTTACCATTTTGGTCAGAGAAAATGCTTGACGTAATTTTAATCTCTTATATTTATTGAGAGTTGTTTTGTGTTCTAACATGTGGTCTATTCTATATATACTTTTATTGATTTCAGAGAGGAAGGGAGAGGGAGAGAGAAAAAAAGAGAGAGAAAACATCAATGATGAGAAAGAATCATTGATTAGCTGCCCCCCTGGGGATTGAGACCACACCCAGGCATGTGCCCTTGATTGGACTCAAACCCAGGACCCTTCAGTCTGCAGGCCAATGCTCTATCCACTGAGTCAAACCAGCTAGGGTACACGTGGTCTATTCTAGAAAGCAGTTCATGTGCACTTGGAAATAGTATATATTCTGCTGTTTGGGGATGAAATGTTCTGAAGATATGAATTAAGTCCATCTGATCTAGTGTGTCATTTAAAGTTGTTTTTTCCTTGTTGATATTCTATCTACAAGATCTATCCACTGATGTCAATAGAGTGTTAAAAGCCCTTACTATGACTGATTACTATTAATCTCTCTGTTGATGTCCATCAAGATTTGCTTTATATATTTAGGTGTTTTTTATGTTGGGTGCATATATATTTATAAGGTTTATGTCCTCTTGTTGGATTGTTCCCTTTATCATTATGTAATGTCCTTCTTTGTCTCTTAGTATAACCTTTGTTTTAAAGCCTATTTTGTCAGATATAAGTATTCCTACCCCACCTTATAAAAATAATTTTTGCATGAAATATATTTTTCTATTGCTTTACTTTTAGACTGTGCATGTTTTGTTCTGAAGTGGGTCTCTTGTAGAGAGTATGTATTTGGGTCTTGTTTTTTTTATATACATTAAGCTATCCAATGTCTTTTGATTGGAGCATTTATGCCATTTACATTAAAAGTGATGCCTAGCCAGTGTGACTCAATTGGTTGAGCATTGTCCCACACATCAAGAGATCATCAGTTCTATTCCCTGTCAGGGCACATGCCCTAGTTGTGGACTCGATCCCCAGTAGGTTGAGTGTAGGAGGCAGCTAATCAATGTTTCTCTCACATCAGTGTTCCTATCTCTCTCTCTCCTTTCCTCTCTCTCTAACATCAATAAAAACATATTTTAAAAATACAAATAAAAAAGTTTAAAGAGTGATTTTTGATAGGTAATTATGTTTTCCATTTTATTCTTTCAACTATGTTCCTCTGTTTTCTTTTTCTTCTTCATTTCTTGTAATACTTTTTCTTGTCTGGGAAGCTCTTTTTTTTTTTAAATAATATATTTTATTGATTTTTTACAGAGAGGAAGGAAGAGGAATAGAGTTAGAAACATCAATGGGAGAGAAACATCCATCAGTTGCCTCCCACACACCTCCCACTGGGATGTGCCCGCAACCAAGGTACATGCCCTTGACTGAAATCGAACCTGGGACCTTTCAGTCCACAGGCCGACGTTCCATCCACTGAGCCAAACCAGTCAGGGCATCCGGGAAGCTCTTTATTTCTCCTTCAATTTTAAATGATAGTCCTGCTGTGTCAAGTCATCTTGGTTGTATGTTTCTTGCTTTTCTACACTTTGAATATTTCATGCCAATTCCTTCTGGCCTGAAATATTTCCATTGAGTAGTCAGCTGTCAGTCTTATGCAAGCTCCTTTGTAGGTAACTGTCTTTCTCTTGCTACTTTTAAGATTCTCTGTTGTTTTAAACTTTTGCCATTTTAATTATGATGTGTCTTGGTGTAGGCCTCATTGGGTTTATCTTGTTTGATACTCTTTTCACTTTATGGCTTTGTGTGTCTTTTTCCTTCACCAGATCAGGAAAGTTTTTGTTCATTATTTATTAAAATAGGTTCTCTATCCCTTGCTCCCTGTCTTTTCCTTCTTGTACCCCTATGATGTGGATGTTGTCATGATTCATGTTGTCCAAAAGGTCCTAAAGACAATCCTCATTTTTTAAAAAAATTCTTTTTTCTTTTTGTTGCTCTGATTGAGTGTTTTTTCTTACATTGTCTCCCAAATAGCTGATTTGATTTTATGTTCATTCAACCCACTGCTTATTTCTTCTAATGTATTCTTCATTTCAGATATTGTAGTCTTCATTTCTGACTGATTCATTTTTATGGTTTCTATGTTCTTTTTTATGCTATTGTAGTTCTCACTAAGTTCCTTGAGCACCCTTATAACCATTGTTTTAAACTCTATATCTGATTAATTGGTTGCCTTTATTTCATTTTGTTCTTTTTGTGGAGATTTTTCCTGTTCCTTAATATGGGGCATGTTTTATTGTCTCCCTATTTTTATCTCCACTTTGTGTTTGTTTCTCTGTATTAGGTAGAACTGCTGTGATTTCCAGTCCTAGTAGTAGATATCCTATGGAACCCAGTGGCATAGTCTCCTTGATCACCTGAGCTGGGTGCTATAGGTATGTCCCTTATGTTACATAGTAGATATCCTATGGAACCCAGTGGCATAGTCTCCTTGATCACCTGAGCTGGGTGCTATAGGTATGTCCCTTATGTAGGTTATGTGGACCCTCCTATTGTAATTGAGTCTTGATTGCTATTGGCTCATTCATGTGTTCCTCACAGGCTGGCTGACTATGAGGAACAACCTTGAGCATATTGTTTGAGCTGCTGTGCAGGTGTTGACCACATGTAGTGGCATTTGCTTCAGCAGGGTCTGATGCCAGCCCAGGTCTCCCTTTGTATATGGCCCTTGCAAAGCTAAATGGGTCCTGCTCTGATGTTGCCTGATGCTAGCTTCTGGGTGTTTTGGTTTTGGAGCCTCTTGGGAGGGACTCTGGAGTACATCAATGTCAGACACTGCCTGTGACTATCCCTGGGTAACCTGTTTAAAGCTACAACACAATTCACAGTGTGGCTGTCTCTTCTGGACCTGGGTATGCATAAGGAGAATCAAGCTGTGCACCAAGGACAGCTTTTACCAGCACTAGGCCCAGGGAAAGGTCAGCAAAAGTTTCAAGTCACCCCAAGATCCACCTCCACCTGCCTCTGCCTGTTGGCTGCCTGTTAGGTTTAGTCTGAAAGAACCTCTGGTAGTACTCAAGTTGCATTATGTAGGTTCTCAATGAGTCAAAAAGTAGGGCAAATCATGTTCACCGGATTAATACAAGTTCAATCTTGGTGCCATGCTGAGTCTGAGGCCGCTCAGCAAATGTATCCAAGTATACCAGATCTAATTGCCATCCACTGGGTGTTGACACATTTTTGTGATGGGGAAGGGTTTCAGGGCATTGTTAGGGTGAGGTTAGCAGAGTTTATCAGGCCCAAGATTTGGCTATGTGAAGGGAGAGCTCTGCCACAGTTGGGTGTGTAAGGGAAAAATGGTCCCTGTCCTAGAGCTATAAGAATCAGTTTGCCCTGGATTCACTCCAGAGTCCAATCTCAGCAGGGTGGGGCTTCCAGAAGTGAGGAGGATGGAGCTAGTGAATTTCTGGTGTTGGGGAGGTGCTGGTCAGGCTTGGGGGAAGGTGAGGAGAGTGGCCCCTGTCCCAGAGCCTCACCAATCTGTCCATCCCAGAACCTTCCCAGACCTCAGCAGGTGGAGCCATCAGGAGTCAGGAGGGTGGGGCTACCAGGAGCCCATCAATTGGGGCTAGCAAATCTCCCATGAAGGGGAGGTGTCAGTCAAGTTCACGGGAAAGTGAGAGGAATTGCTCCCACTACAAAGCCATACAACTCAGTAACTGACACCCCTTCAGTCTGCTCAGACCTCTATACTTCAGCCAAAGCAGCTGACGCTTCAGCAGGGCGCAAGCTTTTATAGGGTGAGGTGGCAGGGGGACCAGAGGATGCAGCTATTGCATTCCCCTGAGCTGATGCCACTTGTAGGGGAGTGCTCCATCTAAGAAAGGTGGTATCTGTATATGGAAGAGGAACTCAGCTCCGGGATCATGGTGACTGTCTATTTCGCTCTCTCCCCAAAGCCACAAACCCCAGTCTCTCCTCACACAACTCTAGTGTGTTCTGCCCTTTCTTTGGAGTCCAAGGTGAGTGGCTGCACATTAGAGTTTGTGCATTGGCCCTTTAAGAGGGTGCCTGTATTTCTAGGACTATCACTTCTCCCTGGTGGACAGAATCCCAGATGATTTTCACAGCCAGATGTTATGTGGGTGCCTCTTTCTGGCTCTGGTGCTCTGGGCTGTGAAGCCTGGGTTGCGTTCAAGACCCCATGCTTCTTAGGGTTAACCCATGCAACTGAGATATCCCTCCGGAATCTCTACTGCTGCTCATGGGAGCAGGGCAAGTCCTTTTTGCATCTCCACCCTTCCTAGTAGTCTCCATGTGGTTTCTTCTATAAATAATTGGTTATAAGACTTCTGTTCAGCTAGTCTTCAGTTGGTTATTCACATCGATTTTTCTATATTTTAGTTGTAATTTTTGCTTGGTCCTGGGAGGAGGTGAATGTACCTTCCACCTACTCCACTGCCATTTTGGATATACTACTGACATCTTTCTTATTGATCTCTTCATTTATAGCCCTTAGGATGTTTTGTATTTATGTATTTATTGTGATCTTTGTTAGAAATTCTTGCGTCTTTTCCTGGATTCTAAATTCCATAAGAGAAAGAATAATGCCCCTTTCATTTATCATCTTAAACCCAAATCTTAGCACAAAGCTTAGTATTACATAAACTAAAGGCCCAGTGCACGAAATTCATCCACTTAAGGGGTGGAGGTCCCTCAGCCCAGCCTGTGCCCTCTTGCAGTCCAGGAGCCCTTGGGGTATGTCTGACTGATGGATGAGTTGTCAGTTGGACATCCTTAGCGCTGCTGCGGAGGTGGGAGAGGCTCCCGCCACTGCGGCTGCGCTCGCCACCTATGAGCCGAGCTTCTGGCTGAGCGGCGCTCCCCCTGTGGGAGTGCAATTACCACCAGGGGGCAGCTCCTGCATTGAGCATCTGCCCCCTGATAGTTAGTGAGCGTCATAGTGACCGGTATTTCAGCCATTTGGTCTATTTGCATATTAGCCTTTTATTATATAGGGTAGTCTTTGGTTGATTACCTCCCACCCACCCACCCATGATCAGGGCTGGGAAGGGACGCGGGAGGTTAGCCAGCTGGGGAGGGACTGTGGGAGGGCTCCAGGGCATGTCCGGCCTGTCTTGCTCAGTCCCAATCGGCCTCACCCCAGCAGCAAGCTAACCTACTGCCCAGAGCGTCTGCCCCCCATGTGGTCAGTGCACATTATAGCAACTGGTTGACCGGTCCACTGTCTGCCCCCTGGTGGTCAGTGCACATCATAGCAAGCAGTTGACCAGCCTTAGCATATCATTAGCATATTACACTTTGATTGGTTGTACAGATGACCTGATGACTGGACACTTAGCATATTAGGCTTTTATTATAAAGGATACTTAATAGATATATATTTACATGCTTGAATTATTTCACTCTAACTAGAAATCTTGGAGTAACCTTGACTGTTTTTTTACTTGGATGCCTCCATTCCCTACATCATCTATGTCTAATCAATACTAGATCTTGCTAATTTTACCTCAGTTTGTTAACAATTTGTTCCTTTTTCTCTATGTGATCATTGCCCTAGATATGCTTTGCAGCTCTTGCCTGAACTACTGTGATAGCTGCAGCTCTTTGCCTTCTATTTTGTTTTATCACCTCACATGCATCCTCCACACTGCCACCACCATGAGCTAAAATGCAGATCTGAATCCACCACTCCTCTTTGGGAAATCCTTCAACAAATACTTTGCCTTTGCTCACAAGGCCCGCAGACAATCTGGTCTCTGCCTACTTCACCACTCTAATTTCTTACCACTTGGCCTTGCTTTCTAAGCTTCCAAACAGCAAACTGCTTGCAATTCCTACTCCACATTATATATGCTGCTTCGCATCTCATTTATTTCTATATGTGTTATCACTTTTATTTAAGGAAATATCTAACCCATAATCAGTCATACTACCCCTTGCTCCTTCTCACTATTAATGTGGCTCATTCACACTCCGTTACATTTGCATTAAATGTCATCTCTTTCTGGGAGCCACCTCTCACTCTCCAGATTGGGTTACATGCCACTGTTTGGAATTTTACAAAGTGCATCTCCATTATTTTACTTTCTGTAATTATGTGCAATTGTCTGCCTTCCCCTTAGGTGGTGATCAACTAGGGAGCACACAATAGATAATTCATAAACATTTACTGAATTAATTACAAAAATGAAAATATAGTATTTAAAATATACTTGTAACAGTAATAACATCCAACTACATAATTGGTTCAGTGCATTTCACTCAATTTTATCCAGTTACAGCTCCCTTACTCCTGCCACTCTATGTTGGGTCTTCTTTGCTCAGAAAGCTAGAGTCCTGACAATAACCTTTAAAGACAAAAAATTCAGTACCTTCATCCCGCACTGTATAAGTTTCCTCTGTGTGAGTTTGCATTTAACAAGCTCTGCAAATGAACATGTTTACCTATGTCAGAGCTTGTTATAAGTCATCTCTGAGGTTCAATAAAGTTAATCCCCATAACAATCCTAATATATAAAAACCCTGGGTCATAAGGACCAGCAATGATGGAGGCTCGACCAACTGGAAGTCAGTCCTGCAGTCAGCGCTGGGTTGCCATGGCAATCCAGTGCTGACTGCTTCCACTGCAGGCGCAGTGCCCCAGTACTGACTACTGAGGGGGCTGCAAATCAGGCCCAGAGACAGGCCTGAGAGAGAAGCAGGGACTGACCCATTGCCTCTATGGCAGCTTTTGATCAGCACTTGCCTTTGTCTTTCTCTCCCAGTCTGGCCAGCAGCCGCACCTCCATTTCTCTCCAGGCCTTCACCTGGGCTGCTGATCAGGCCTGCCTTTCTGACCAGGCCCCATTGATAGGCCCAGAGACACTGACTAGCATAGGAACTGACCAATCAGAACCAAATGTGGGTGCTGTGAAAAACCAATGGCTGCCTAGGAGGCAGAACTTCTGACGCTGACTGGCATAGACACCAACCAATCAGAACCAAATGTGGGTGCTGTGAAGAACCAGAGGCAGAGCTTCTGATGCTGACTGTCATAGAAACCAACCAATCAGAACCAAATTGGCCAGCAGAGGAGGGCAGCTGGGAGCGAGATCAGGCCAGCAGGAGAGGGCAGTTGGGGATGAGATCAGGCTGGCAGGGGAGGGCCATTGGGGATGAGATCTGGCTGGCCGGGGAGGGCATTTAGGGGCAATTATACAGGCAGGCAGAAGCAATTAGGGGTAACCAGGCTGGCAGAGGAGGGTAGTTAGGGGTGATCAGGCTGGCAGGCAGAGGCAGGTAGGGGTGATCAGGCAGGCAGGCAGGTGAGCAGTTAGGAGCCAGCGGTCCCAGATTGTGAGAGGGATGTCCAACTGCTGGTTTAGGCCCGATCCCTGGGTGATCGGGCCTAAACCAGCAGTTGGACATCCCCAAAGGGGTCCCCAATTGGAGAGGGTCAGGCTGGGCACAAATTTCATGCACCAGGCCTCTAGTTATAATTATATTATTAGTCCCATAATTCCAATTACATTTTTTATACTTGGCTTCAATATACTGTCTATCATCCCTTGATTTGCATACATATCCAATGGCATTTAATAAAATTGTACTGCTTTATTTTAGAAACACTAATATTTTTAAAAAATAGCTCCTTAAAACTTTTTAAAATATTTTTTCAATTATAGTTGACATACAATGTTATATTAGTTTCAGGTGTACAACCCAGTGATTGAATATTATATAACTTATTAAGTGACCACCTGATAAATCTAGTACCTATCTGACACTATTCATAGTTATTACAATACTAGAGGCCCCGTGCACAAAATTCGTGCACTCGGGAGGGTGACCCTCAGCCCGATCTGCACCCTCTCACAGTCAGGGAGCCCCACAATCAATCGCTCCGCAGAGGGAGGCCCCGCCCACCCGCCAGCCAGTGGCCTGGGCCTCCCCATGTGGAGCGATCATGGGGCAGTGGCAGGGCCCCCCGACCAATCGCATCACACCCACTTTGGCTGGCCTGGCACCAGTGTGTATCATAGCATGGTCGTCCAGACAGTCATTCTGCTGTTCGGCCATTCAGTTGATTATTGACTATATTCCCTATGCTGTATTTATATCCTTAGAACTATTCTATAACTACCAATTTGTACTTCTTAATCTCTTCATCTTTTTCTTTAAAAAATGTTTCTATTATTTTTTAGAGAGAGAGAGAAAGGAAGAGAAATAGACAGATAGAAACATCACTGAGAGAGATACATCATCGATTGGCTGCCTCTTGCACGCCCCCTACTGGGGATTAAGACCACAACCAGGGCATATGCTCTGACAGGGATCAACCCAGTTACCTCTTGGTTCCTGGGCCAGGCTCTTTATCTTTTTCGCTCATTCCCCAGCTCCTTCCCATCTTTCACTCAGTCCCTCAACCACCTCCTCTTTGGCAACCACCAGTTTGTTTTTTTCTGTGTCTATGAATCTGTTTCAATGTTGTTTCTTTGTTTGTGTTGTTATTTAGATTGCACATATCAATGAAATCATATGGTATTTGTATTTTTCTGACTAATTTCACTGAGTATAATACCCTCTAGGTCCATCCATGCTGTTGCAAATGGTAAGATGTTATTATTTTTTATGGCTGAGTAATATTCCATTTATATGTGTAGCACAGCTTTTTTATCTACTTGTCTATTGATGGACACTTGGGTTTCTTTCATAGCTTGGCTATTGTAAATAACACTGCAATGAACATAGGGGTGCATATATTCTTTCGAATTCGTATTTTGGATTTCTTTAGATAAATCCCCAGAAGTGGAATCACTGGGTGATCCATTGATCCATTTTTAATTTTTTTGAGGAAACCTCATACTGTTTTCCATAGTGGCTGTTCCAATCTGCATTCCCACAACAGTGCACATGGGTTTCCTTTTCTCCACATCCTTGCCAACACTTGTCATTTGTGTATTTATTGATGGCAATCATTCTGACAGGTGTGAGGGCTTCTTAAAACTTTTGTTTATAACCAATAATTCAAACTAGTTTGCCTAATCTCTAAACAATGTAAAATGTTGACCATGTACAATGTTAACCATGTAGTTATGATAAACTTTTAGTTGCTTTAGGTATTTTTACATTTTGTTTAAATAAGTTATGGTTATTTAAAATATGTAATTGTTATAGATTATACAGTATTCATTGATTTAGATGCATATATGTACATATGTGTGCACATATAGTGTGTGTGTATATATGTAAGTGTGTATATAAATAAATATACACAGATAAATAATTATAGATATGTATTCACATAGATTTCTAAATACATATATTACTAAGCTCTGTATACTGGGAGTGTCTATAAGCAATGTCATCTCAATAGCAATGAAGACATTCAATACTTAGACAGTGGTTTTTAATGATCATTCTGCAATAAAAGGAAAACAGGACCTGGACAGTGTGGCTCAGTTGACTGGAGCGTCATCCCATTCAATTCCTGGACAGGGCACATACCCAGGTTGTGGGTTCGATCTCCACTCAAGGTGTATGTGGGAGGCAACCAATTGATGTTTCTTTCTCTCCTTCTCCCTTCCCCTCCCTCTAAAACAATCAAAACATACCCTTGCATGAGGATTAATAAAAACAAAAACAGGTTTTTCTTAGAGAAATGGCTAATTCTAATATCGAGGCAGGGAAAATACAATTTACGTTATTGTGGAAAAATATAGGTGAGTCAAACAAATAAAATTTCCATAATGCAATTTTCATACTGCCTTAGTGTTTTTATAATGTGTGATTTTTAAATTTTTATACAGAAATAGTATAATATTTTACATACCTTTTTATTCTTTTAAATGACTAAATAGTTTTAAGGTTTATGAATGTAGAATTTGTTGGATTGTTAATTACAAACTGCTAGATGAAGAACTTTATAAATGAATTTTGATGCACTTCCTTAATTACTATAAGAATCTTCTTTTGAGAAATATTGTTCAACTATTTCAGAGTCCCCATACTTTTGTCCTTAACCTATATTCAATTTGTTATGCATTTACTGGAAGTGGTATCTTGTTTTGGCATTTGGTAAATGTTTTGATTTTAAAATTTTATTAGTAATTAAATAATTACCAGTTCATATGTGGGGAAAAGCCATCTCTTTTAAACTCAAATATTAATATTCCTATTAGAGTTTAAAGGATCTTAAATATCATAAAGACTAATTTCTTGGTCCATAGATTAGGAGATTGAGGCCAAGAAAGGTTAATTGGCATCTGGCTAGTAGGATTATTTTTAACACAGCAATGAAAAACAAGTCAGCTAATTGGAAAAGAATAAGAATGATTAATGAGCTAAAAAGTTTCTAGCTGCTTTCAAAAGGGGAATTGACCCTTTTCTATATCACAAGTTCTTTATTTTCTGTTTATAATCCCAAATTATCAACCTTACCCAAGAGGAAGAGTCATAATCAAATTAAAGGCAATGTTGAAAACTCTAAGGAGCTTAAGTTGCTGAATTTCATGAGGGATTGTTCTGATAGGATTATTTCTCAGGATCAGTATTTGTAAATGTTTAAGACAATATATCTGAGGAACAGAAAAGAGAAACAAACATAAGTAGAATAATAAAGTATGCAAATTCCTATTCCATTTTAAAAACCCTTTGAATTAATGTAGTAGAATCAGTACAGTAACATTAATTGTCTGTATCACATATATCTAATACCTTTGGAAGCCTTCAAAATGACTGATCAGCATACTATGCATGATATGTAAAATAGTGCTTTACACATATTCCTTGACTCAGGAATGGTTCTTTTCTAAATGAGAAAGTGATCCTATTTGATCAACCTATGGGTTAATAAGGAGAAACTATGCAAAGAAGAAGGGAGGAAGGAGATACCTGCAGAAATATAAGGTAACTAACCTTAGTAATCAATGAGGTGGCAGCTATTATAACCAGCTTGTTTCATATACACTGATTTTTCATATGAAATTTAATAGTAGAATATACCATTTAAACCTATGATCTTTGCTTGATTAATATATTTCTTGCCCTCTAGTGAATCATAATAAGGTCTTACATTAGCTATCTTTAACATTAAATGAAACCTTTTTATAATCATAAAAATCTGCAACTGGTGGAATAGATCATGCTCATTCCTGCAATCACAAGTTAAATCCTCCAAGTTTGTTTTTCCTTTTCAAGATGGCTTTGGCTATTTGGAGTAATTTCCTTATAAACTCTCAGACCAGCTTCTCAAATTCTAAAAAATAGGTCAGTTGTAATTTTCATAGGTATTGCAATAAATCTGAAGATCAATTTGAGAGCAGTGCCATCTTTAAAATATTAAGTCTTCATATCCATTAATATGGGATGTCTTGTCATCTGAGTATATGTTTCCTTTAACTTAATAATGTTCTGTAGTTTTCACAGAATAAGTTTTGTACTTTTGTTAAACTTGCTCCCAAGTATTTTACTCTTTTTCATGTAAATAACATTTCTTTCTTGCTTTATTGTCAAGATTGTTTGTTGCTATTTTGTAGAAATACAATTGATTTTTGTATATTGATCTTGTACACTACAACTTTGCTGAACTCAATTCTAATATATTTTTTAGTGAATCCCTAGGACTTCTATATATAAAACCATGCCATCTACAAGTAGAGAAAGCTTAACTTCCTTTTAAACCTGGATGTTTGTTTGTTTTTAATTTTATTGTTTAAGGTATTACAAATAGTAGTACATATGTCTCTTTCCCTCCCCAACAGACCCCCCCCCCAGCCTCCCCTACCCCCAGGCACTTGCCCTTGTCCCCCCGCCCCCAGTGTCTTGAGTCTGTTGGTTGTGCTTATATGCATGCATACAAGTCCTTCGATTGATCTCTTACTACCCCCCTCCTAACCTTCCCCTACCTTCCTGCTGGATGTTTTTTATTTCTCTTTCTTGCCTTAGCTAGAAAGTCCAGTACAACATTAAATACAAAGTGGAAAGAGTACTAGTATACATCTCCATCTGGTTCCTGATCTTAGGAGGAAAACATTGAGTCTTTCACCATTAAATATTATATAAGCTGTGGTTTTTTGTAGATATCCTTTATAAAGTTGTAGACATCCACCTCTATTTCTATATATTGAATATTTTTATCATAAAGGATGTTGGATTTTTTAAATTTATTTCTGTCTCTATTGAGATAATCGTATAGTTTCCCCTCTTTACTATGTTAAAATGGTGTGCAACATTGACTGATTTTTGTATGTTTATCCAACTTTGCATTCTTAGAATAAATATCACTTGGTCATGGTGTAAAATGTTTGCTAGCATTTTGTTGAAGATTTTTGCATTTATATTCATAAAAGATATTGTTCTGTAGTTCGTTTTTCTTTCCATATCTTTGTCCAATTTTGGTATAAGCATATTACTGGTTTTCTAGTTTGAATTGGTTTTTTCCTTCTCTTCTATTTTATTATTTATTTTTTTTGGAAGAATTTGTAAAGGATTGGTGTTAATTCTTCTTAAGATGTATAGTAAAATTCACCAATGTCTGGTCCTGGACTTTTCTTTGTGGAAAGTTTTAAAATTACTATTGAACTTTTTCCTTTTTATAGAGCCATTCAGATTTTCTATTTTTTTTTCTTGAGTCCATTCTCGTGTCTATCTAGGTATGTGTCCATTTTATCAAAGTTATTTAGTTGGTTGGTTTACAGTTAAATGTAGTATTCTCATAAAATCTTTTTTATTTCTATGAGGTTGGTAGCAATGTTCCATCTTTCATCCCTAATTTTAGTAATTTGGGTCTTCTTTTTCCTTGGTCAGTCTATTTAAGGTTAGTCCATTTTATTAATTTCTTAAAGTATCAACTCTTGATTTTGTTTATTTTTCTCTCTTTTTCTATTCTTAATTTCACATATTTTTGTACTAATTTTTATTACTTCCTCCTTTATTCTTTCTTTAGGTTTAGTTTGCTCTTTGTTTTTATAGTGGCTTAAGATAGAATATTAGGTTATTAATTTTTCTTTTTTAAATAAAAGTATTTATAGCTATAAATTCCCCTCTGAGCACTGGTGTAAAGGCATCCCATAAATTTTGGTATGTTGTCTCTTCATTTATAGTCACCTTAAAGTACTTTCAAATTTCCCTTTTGATTTTTTATTTGAATCATTGGTTATTTAATAATGTGTTGCTTAATTTTCATGTATTTCCAAATTTCTTTCAATTATTGATTTTTAATTACAATTCACTGTGGCAAAAAAATATATTTTCTGTGATCTTCAATTGTTTTAAATGTATGAGGCTTACTTTATGGTCTATCCTGGAAAATGTTCTATGTGAATTTGAGAATTATGTATTCTTCTGCTGTTGGTTCAAGTGTCCCATAGATTTCTGTTAGGTCTAAGTGAATTTATAAGTATTATTGTTCAAATTCTAATTTTTTAATTCAATTCTTTCAGTTTTTGTATTCTATGGCTGTGTACACATGCATGTATGTATGTATGTACATATGTATGTATATGTGTGTATATATGTATATATAATTACTGGAGGTCCAGTGTATGAAATTCATGCACTGAGGGGGGGAGTGTCCCTCATCCCAGTCTGCACCCTCTCCAATCTGGGACCCCTTGGGGGATGTCTGACTCCCGGCAGTCAGACATCCCTCTCACAATCAGGGATGGCTGGCTCCTAACTGCTCGCCTGCCTGGCTGCCTAATTGCCCCTAACCACTCTACCTGCCAACCTGATAGCCCCCTAACTGCTCCCCTGCTGGCATTATTGACACATAACTGCTCCCCTGCTGGCCCGATCATCCCCAACTGCCCTCCCCTGCAGGCCTGGTCCCCCCCAACTGCCCTCCCCTGCCGGCCATCTCGTGACAATGTGCGGGTGGCCATCTTGTGGTGGCCATCTTGTAATGACATGGGGGCAGTCATCTTGTGACAACATGGAGGCAGCCATCTTGTGATGTGAGGGTATGAGGGTCAATTTGCATATTACCTCTTTATTATATAGGATATTATCCTGATAGATTGACAAAAGTCCCTTTTTAATCTCTAGTAACGTATTTTGTTTTAAAATTTATTGTATCTGATATTAGTACAGTCACTCCAGCTTTCTTATGGTTGCTGTTTGCATGTTATATTTTTCCATATTTTTACCTTTGAACTCTTTGTATCTTTTGCTCTTAAGTGTATCTTTGGATTGTTTGATGATTTACATTTAATGTTATTATTGGCATGCTGGATTTACATCACCATTTTAAATACAGTACAGACAGTTTTCTAAATGTAATTTTCCATTTGTTCTTTCTTTACTGCCTTCATTTGCATCAAATGAATATTTGCTAGTACTATATTTTAATTAATTTAATAACTTTTTCCACCATATTCTTTTGAGTTATTCTCTTAACAATTGTTTTAGGGGTTGTAATATATATCTTATGATAATATACTTCAGATTTATATTAACTGAATTCCAGTGAGATATGGAAATCTCCCTAAATAGCTCTATTGCCTGTTCCTTCTTTTTTTGCACTATCGTTGTTATACGTACTACATCCATATATGTTACAGACCTAACAATACATTATTCTTTTTTAAAATGCTCATTTATTCTTAAATACTTATGCAAAGATGATTTTAGAATTTAGGAATGCACCAGAATTATGAAATGACAATCTCATCTTGGAGGGCTTAAAAAGCAAATCTCAAGAAAGATTACCATCTTTTAATAGAGTTTTAAAAAATAATAACAAGATAGCAGATAAATTGTGATCAAAAACAATAACATGAGAAGACACCAAAGTGCATAATACATAGGTGGAGAGAGAACACTTATCCTTCTGGAACCATTACTATCAGCAACATAGAGAAGAAACACTGTCCTAAAAGAAGACATAGAAGCAACTATTAAGTGACGAAAGTGAGCCAAATTACCTACACAGAAGGGAAGAAAAGAAAACCAAATGTACAGGGAAGTTCTGTGGCAAGAGCTTATTAGCTGGTCTGCAAAAAGATCCAAGAAAAAATGCCCCAATTTTAGACATGTTAGATATTGAACACTAAAAATGAAAAACGAACATTTAGAAAACTATTTTAAATTTACTTAATTGCTGAATGCCTCTTTGGCTAGTATTTGAAGAGTCATTATTTAGTCCTACAACTGATGTATTTTGCCATGTTCTCACATTTTTGTTTGCAAACCACTTAAAAGTCTTATTTCCTCTGTTGAACATTGTTCTTTTACATATTATCAAAATGGACCCTTGGCTTTAATCACACAAATATGAATCTTTTAGATATTTTGTAAAATGTATTACTTTTTCTTCTGTTATGAAATTATTTCTAACAGTTTCTGAAGACATAGTCACAGCTACCTGAAGCATGTCTTTCTCACTCATATCATCACCAAGATCACTGCCAAGTGCTTCTGAACTTATGGTTGGTGTGAAAGCTGTCTTGGTGGCTCCTACTGCTGTTGCTGCTGCTGCTTTTCAAAGTAGGCTTCTCTTCTCTTCCATAGCTCTTCTGAAGTAAGATGTCTTCTGACTTGATGTCTGTGGAATATCTTGAGATATATTTTTGCAACTGCCTTGCATACTGAACTGAACAGCCCTGCAGAGATCTGCTTCTTCATCTTCCATATCAATTTGTTGGTGACTTAGTGCCAAAGCTCACTGCAAATCTCCCTCATCTTTATCTAACATTCCTGACTCATCATTTGCTTCTAAGACTCATCTCATATCTGTTTTCTAGATTCTGTTCTTTTAGTTGTACTAACTCTTTTTTCTCCAATAAGTTTTGGTCAATACATCTGTTGGACCCTGAACATTTGCAGGAGTTGTTCAGCTTCACAATCTGGAAGATCACCCTTAACAACAAATATAGAATAATCTGTTGTAATTGAGCCAAGAAAAGTGCATGGCATGTATCTGATATTAATTCTAGACCCATCAAGAGAGAATTAAAGTTGAACCACTGTTTTTCTAATTTTTTTTAACTGTAAACCAATCCTAATATATAAAAACCCTGGGTCCATCACTTCAACAATGACCGGAAACTCAACCAAGCAGAAGTCAATCCTGCAATCAGTGCTGGGTTGCCGTGGTGACCCAGCACTGACTGCTATGGCTGCAGGTGCAGTGACCCAGCACTGACTTCTGAGGGGGCTGCGAATCACACCTGGAGAGAGGCCTGAAGGGAGAAGCAGGGTCTGATCCATAGCCTCTGTGGCAGCTGTTGATCAGCACTTGCCTCTCTTTTTCTCTCCAGGCCTGGCCATCAGCCATGCCTCCATTTCTCTCCAGGCCTCCACTGGGGCTGCTGATCAGCCCCACCTTTCTGATCAGGCCCCATTGATAGACCCAGAGACACTGCCTGACAAAGAAACTGACCAATCAGAACCAAATCTGGGTGAAGTGTGAGGAGCCAATGGCTGCTTAGGAGGTGGAGCTTTTGACACTGAATTGGCATAGAAACTGACCAATCAGAACCAAATTGGCAGGCAGAGGAGGGCAATTGGGGGCGAGATCAGGCCAGCAGGAAAGAGCAGTTTGGGGTGAGATTGGGCCGGCAAGGGAGGGAAGTTGGGGGCGATTGGGCAAGCAGGTGAGAAGTTAGGTATTAATCAGGCTGGCAGGAGAGTTAGGAGCCAGCAGTCCCGGATCATGAGAGCGATGTGCGACTGCCGGTTTAGGCCAAATCCCTGTAGGATCGAGCCTAAACTGGCAGTCAGGCATCCCCCAAGGGGTCCCAGATTGGAGAGGGTACAGGCTGGGCTTAGAGAGCCCCCTCCCCAGTGCATGAATTTCGTGCACCGGGCCTCTAATGTTTTCTATAATTGCATACAAATGACCTTTCATTTATGAGATTGATCCTGAGCCTTTGATATGCTGGACTATTAAATAGGAATAGTTGTAAAACCCAAACTGTCAAGGTATTGCTTATAACTTGAATAGAGAAAAAGCACTATCATCCATTTTTCCAGAAGGCTGCTATAAAAATGTGCTGTAGTCTTTACTAATAATGCCTTCTTCTGCCATTCTTTTCTCTTCTCCATCTAGCTGACATACAATATAATATAATTCCACAGGGCTAAAATATCCTCCTTGCAATAGATTATTCAAGAAATATTGAGCACACAGTGAGCCTTCTTGTTCCTCATCAAAGATCAACAATACATTATTATAATTATTACTGCTTATGTGTTTTTAAATAATCTGAGATTTGAAAAGAAGATGGAGTATATATCTATACAGTTTGTTATATTAACATTCTTATTTACCATTTCTGCTTCTACCTTTTTTGTGTGTCTAAAACTATTTTAATAGACTCTGTCTTTTGCTTACGTCTACCATCTTGAATTTTCCATGAAACTTGTAACAATTTCAATCACCACATTTATGCCAGCCTCTGGTCTTCTATTGATTGCGTTTACATTATGCTGATAACTAGTTATCATTAGCCTACCCCCAGTACAGCCCTTCCAAGCCTGGATATTACCATTCTGGTTGGAAAATTTTATCTAGCCTATATAATAAAACTCTAATATGCAAACTGACCAAACGGCGGAACGACCAGTCACTGTGATGCGCACTGACCACCAGGGGGCAGACGCTCAATGCAGGGGCTGCCCCTTGGTGGTCAGTGCACTCCCACAGGGGGAGTTCCACTCAGCCAGAAGCCAGGCTCACAGCTGGCAAGTGCAGCGGTGGTGGTGGAAACCTCTCCCGCCTCCACTGTAGGTGAGTGGTAAGGAGTGAGGGGTCCTGGACTGTGAGAGGGATGCCTGACTGCCAGCTTAGGCCTGATCTTTGTGGGGATTCATCCCCCAAGGGGTCCTGGAATGCAAGAGGGTGCAGGCTGGGCTGAGGGACCCCCTCCATGCACAAATTTTGTGCACTGGGCCTCTAGTTGCTATATAACACAGATCTGTATGTTAATGACAAGTTCTATTGATTTCTATCCCTTTAAAAAGTGGGAACTTTAAATTTTACATTTGAAGAGTACTTATTTATTCATTCTTCTTTTAGTGGATAGAGTATGCTTGGCAGATACATGGCCTCATCTACAACTATTTAGGGAAAAAAAGTTAAAATTAACCTGAAGAAAAAGGACCCCTATATTCCTTGGAAATTCTTGTCAATTTCTCCTAGTCAAATTTATAAAAGAGTTGTTACACATTAGAAAAGAAAAAAAAATAATAACTTCTAGCGAAAGTAAAAATACAATATTAGAGAGAAATTATGGAAAATACTAGAGGCCCGGTGCACGAAATTTGTGCTTGGGGTGGGGGGGGTGTCCCTCAGCCCAGCCTGCACCCTCTCCAATCTGGGACCCCTTGAGGGATGTCCGACCACCCAATTAGGCCCAATCCCGGATCGGGCCTAAACGGGCAGTCAGACATCCCTCTCACAATCCAGGACTGCTGGCTCCCAACAGCTCGCCTGCCTCTGCCTGATTGCCCCTAACCACTTCTGCCTGCCAGCCTGATTACCACCTAACCACTCCCCTGGCAGCCTAATCAACACCTAACTTCTCCCCAGCCAGCCCCATTGCCCCTAACTGCCCACCCCTGCTGGCCTGGTCACCCCTAACTGCCCTCCTCTTCTGGCCCTGTCACCCCTAACTCCCCTCTCTGCTGGCCTAATCACCCACAACTGCCCTCCCCTGCAGAACTTGTCTCCCCTAACTGCCCTCCTCTACTGGCCCAGTCACCCCTAACTGCCCTCCCTGCTGGCCTGATCGCCCCCAACTGTCCTTCCCTGAAGGCCTGGGTCCCTCCCAACTGTCCTCCCCTACAAGCCTGGTCCCCCACCAACTGCCCTCCCCTGCAGACCTGGTTCCCCCCAACTGCCCTCCCCTACAGGCCTGGACTCCCCCAATTGTCCTCCCTTGCTGACCTGGTTTCCCCCAACTGTCCTCCCCTGCAGGCCTGGTCCCCCCCAACTGCCCTCCCCAGCAGGCCTGGTCCCCCCCAACTGTCCTCCCCTGCTGACCTGTTCTCCCCCAACTGCCCTCCTCTGCTGGCCAGGTCACCCCTAACTGCCCTCCCTGCTGGCCTGATTGCCCACAACTGCCCTCCCTTGCAGGCCATCTGTGGCAGCCATCTTGTGTCCACATGGGGGCAGCCATCTTGTATCTTGGAGTGACAGTCAATTTGCATATTACTCTTTTATTAGATAGGATGTTTTTAATACTATATAGTATTTTAAATAGGAAAGAAGTCAATTTGCTAAAAATCAATTCACTAAAAGTCAATGTTCTAAAAGTCAGTTCACAGAATAACCAATCACCCAATGACCAATAAAGAATTGTATAAAGACACAGAGACCATAATCTATCATAATTACTTGTAATGACCCATTTATTTAAAATGACAATGAGGCTTTTAGAGAAGATGGCAGTATAGGTAAATGTGATACTTGCTACCTCCCACAACCCCATCAAAATTTACAACTAAAATACAGAACAACCATCATTCAGAACTACCTGAAATCTAGCTGAATAGAAGTACTACATGTAGGGAATTAAAGAAGAAGTGCATCAGGACTTGTAGGAGGAGCATAGATGCATCGGGAGAATCGCAGAACTGGCTGGTCCCACACTCACATGTGGTGGTTTAAAATCAGGAGGGATATTTTGACTGTGGAGGTTTCCTTGAGGAGTGAGGGGTCTCTGCCCCACACCAGGCCCCCAACCCAGGGTCCCAGAGCTGGTAAGAGAAGTCTCCACAACTTCTGACTGTAAAAATCAGCAGGGATTGTGGCTGAGTGACACAGAGACTGCTGGAGTCCCAGGCAGTTCCTCCTAAAGGGCCCATGCATGGACTTACTTCAACTCACTCCCTCTGAGCTTCAGCACTGGGGCAGCAGATTGAAAGAAACCTGTGCCACTCACAGAGGAACTAAATTGTCCGGAATCAGGGCAAGAGCTAGAGGTACAGCTTTCTCCCAGACAAAAGTGCTGGCAGAGGCCATTGTTCCTTTGCTGAACCCTCCCTACCACAGAGCTGACAAGCTGTGCCATAGCTGAATCTCCATCAATCTGGCTCATGCTATTTGACCTGTACAGTGATTCCCTGAGACCCCACCCCTCCTTACTTTCAAGTTCATCCAAAACCATTTCCAGTGGCTTTTCCATACAACTGGCCTCTCTTCTCTCATTTTAATTTCCTAAAATCTCTCAAACAAGCAGCACCTGGCATTAGTGTCCCTTGTACTTCTCAATAAGGAGCTCCAGGCCTGACACTAGTGGCAGCCCACCCTAGTTCATAGCTTTGCCTCTCCCTGGCATCTCCAAGCTCAACACAAGTGGAAGCCATCTGCAGATTGCTTTGTAGCTCATGCTGGGCGGCCTCCGACAGGGCACAGGCAGAGGCTCTTTGCACCTCCTGGGAGGTCCCAGAGCCAGTACACCTGGTAGTCAGCTTCAACCACACAAGATTACAATCCTACCACCTCCACAAGTGACACAAGCAAGTGGCAGACTCAGTGAGCACCAAAGCCCAAATTAAGCAAGTCCTGCTCCATAGGGTTGGCTCCTGCACAGCAGCTCTCCCACTATAGTCAAAAGTGGTCCTTTCATCCAATTAGCCTGGAGGTCAACTCTTCCCAGTGACACCAACATACATCAAGGCTCAACTATAATCAGACAGTGTACATAATTCTCACAGGGGTGCACATAGAGTGCACGGCTCAGGTGACTGGGGAGGCTGAGCCACTGGGCCCCACAGGACACCTACTACACAAGGCCACACTACTAACTCAAGGAGACATAGCAGATCTACATAATGCATAAAAACAAACACAGCCAAAATGCAGATACAAAGAAACATATCACAAATGAAAGAACAGGAAATATCTCCAGAAAAAGAACTAATGAAATGGAAGCAAGAAAACTACTAGATACTGAGTTCAAAACAATGTTATATACATGCTCAAGGAACCTAATGAGAACTTTAGGGAACTTAGCGAGAACATCAACATAAAAAAGACAAGTCAGAAACCAAGGATACACTAATTGAAATAAGGAATAATTTACAGGGGATCAATAGTAGAGTAGAGAACATTGAGAATCAAATCAAGAATTTGGAATATGAGGAAGCAAAAAACACCCAATAAGAACAGCAAAAAGAAAAAAGAATTAAAAAATATGAAGATGGTGTAAGGAGCCTCTGGGACAACTTCAATTGTACCAGCATTTGCATCATGGGGGTACTGGAAGGAGAAGAGAGGGAGCAAGATATCAAATAACTATTTGAAAAAATGACAGTAACCGTCCCTTACCTGGTGAAAGAACTAGACATACAAGTCCAGGAAGCACAGAATCCCAAACAACATGAACCCAAAGAGGCCCACACCAAGACAAATCATAATTAAAATGCCAAAAGTTCAAAACAAAGAGATAATCTTAAAAGCAGCAAGAGAATCCCTGACCAGTTTGGCTCAGTTGATAGAGCATCAACCTGTCCACTCAAGGGTCCCAGGTTCGATTCCGGTCAAGGGATACCTTGGTTGCGGGCACATACCCAGTAGGGAGTGTGCAGGAGGCAGCTGATCTATGTTTCTCTCTCATCAATGCTGCTAACACTCTATCCCTCTCCCTTCCTCTATGTAAAAAATCAATAAAATATATATTTTTTAAAAAGCAGCAAGAGAAAAGCAGTTAGTTAGCTACAAGGGAGCGCCCATACAACTGTTGACGCCCATACAACTTTGCAAGCCAGAAGGGAGTGGCAAGAAATATTCAGTGGTGAAAAGCAATGACTTATAACCAAGTTTACTCTACCCAGCAAAGCTATCATTTAGAATTGAAAGTCAGTTAAAGAGCTTCCCAGACAAGGAAAAGCTAAAGGAGTTCATCACAACCAAGCCAGTATTACATGAAATGTTGAAAGGTGTTCTTAAAGAAGAAGAAGAAGAAAGAGGAGGAGGAGGAGGAGGAGGAGGAGGAGGAGGGGGAGGAGAAGGAGGAGGAGGAAGAGGAGGAGGAGGAGGAGGAGGAGGAGGAGGAGGAGGAGGAGGAAGAGAGGAGGAGGAGGAAGAGGGGGAGGAGGAGGAGGAGGAAGAGGAGGAGGAGGAGGAGAAAGAAGGAAGGAAAAATAAAAGATAAAAAATATGAATAATAAAATGGCAATAAATGCATATCTATCAACAGTTAAATCTAAAAATCAAAATAAATGGACAAAAAATCTAATGAGCAAAATACACTGATGAATAAAATAGAACCAGAGGCATGGAAACATGGAATAGACCAATGAATCTCAGAGGGAAGTGGGGAGGGGTAGCAGGAAGAGATTAATAGCAGAACTTATATGCATATATGCATTACCTATGGACACAGACAGGGTGGTGAAGGCCTGGGGCAGAGCAGGAACTGGGTGCAGGGGGGCAATGGAGAAAAAAAGGGATATTGTAATATTCTCAATAATAAAAGTTTAAAAATGTCAAAAACTAAAAAAAAAATAGTAAAATAAAATAACAATACATTAGCTCATTCCCATATGTGATTATTCTACATATGTTTTATTATGCAGAATATCCTATTTTGATCCATGATAGCTAAAACTTGTTATAGTATCATATTACCTGGTCACTAAACTGTGTTTTTAAAACTTCTGATTAACATGTGAATAGGTTTATTTTAGGTTTTATTTGGAGTGAGAATAAATTATTTTATATACATTGTATAATTATGAGAACATATTTAAGAGCCTTACTATAATAACAGTCTTTACGGATTATGTCATGGGACTTCCTAAGAAAGATGTACTGTACTTCTTGTACTTCTGAAAATAAGCCTTTTGGAATGCAATCCAAAATATATTTACTTCATAGTAATTCAAGGATATCATGTGTCTATTTATTATAATAATTATTATTCATAATAAATTTATTAAAGTTTATACAATAATAAAAATGGACTTACTTCTGTGGGAAATGAACAGATATCATTAAATGATAAGTTAAGATATATCAATTGGTAAGCCAAAGGTGTTAAGTCCGGGCAATTCAGGATAAAAAAGCCCTAAAAGAAAGTGACCAGAAATAAGAGGTTAATTATTAACAATACATAAAATATTTTATACAAAATTTTTAAAAATCACATATTCTGACTTACAGTGGTTTACACAGTACACTAATAAGCCTATACTTACCTTCCACTCATTCATTTTAATCTGTTATGATAATCTGATCTAATAAAAGAGTAATATGCAAATTGACAATACCTCTGCTACATCCACAAGCCACGTCCACCAGCCAATCAGGAGTGAGCATGCAAATTAACCCAACCAAGATGGCTGCAGCCATGGAGAGAGTAGGAGGCTTGGATTTCCCCCAGCAATGGAGGAAGCCAAGCTTTCTGCCTGCCCTAGCGGGCCCAGGCCTCCACTCAAGGCTATAAAGTTTCAATTATAGAAGGTAAATAAATCCCAGATACCAGAGCCTCCGCTTGGGTCGCTGGGGGGCGTGGCAGCCTGCAAACCACCACAGGCCCCTCGCCCAGGATGCCCCACACCCCAAGGGAACCCCCACCCTGACCTGAGACTCCCTTCAGGGCAAACCAGCTGGCCCCCACTTGTGCACCAGGCCTCTATACTATCTAATCCTATCTAATAAAAGGATAGTATGCAAATTGACCAACACACAAGACGGCTGCCCCCATGTGGTCAAAGATGACTGTCCCCATGTGGACACAAGATGGCTGCCACAGATGACCAGCAGGGGAGGGCAGTTGGGAGGGACCAGGCCTGCAAGGGAGGGCAGTTGGGGGCGATCAAGCCTGCAGGGGAGGGCAGTTAGGGGTGACCAGGCTGGCAAAGGAGGGAGGTTGGGGGCGATGGGCCTGCAGCGAAGGGAAGTTGGGGGGAACCCAGGCTTGCAGGGGAGAGCAGTTGTGGGGGACCAGGTCTGCAGGGGAGGGCAGTTAGGGGCAAACAGGCTGGCAGGGTAGCAGTTAGGCATCAATCAGGCTGGCAGGGGAGTGGTTAGGGGGTGATCAGGCTGGCGGGCAGAAGCGGTTAGGGGCAATCAGGAAGGCAGGCAGGCATGCAGTTGGGAGCCAGCAGTCCTGGATTGTGAGAGGGATGTCCAACTGCCCATTTAGGCCCGATCCTACCTGGATTGGGCCTAAACAGGCAGTTGGATATCCCTCGAGAGGTCCCAGATTGGAGAGTGTGCAGGCTGGGCTCAGAGACACTCACACCTCCGTGCACGAATTTCGTGCACTGGGCCTCTAGTAATTTCTTAAATATGTAAGAGTTAGAAATCAGATAGAAATACTAGTAACTATTTATGTATTCAGTAAGTATAGGGACATGTGTGTGACAGGACATCAATTAATAATGAACAAACATTTTGAGTTTTCACTACATATTGAAATATATTTTATTTTTTTAAATTTATCTTCATTGTTTAAAGTATTACATGTGTCTCCTACCCCCTCCCCCCCCCCCCCCCAATTAACCCATTCTAGCCTATATCCAACCCCACTCCAGGCTTTCACCACACTATTGTCTATGGCAATGGGTTATGCATATATGCATATAAGTTCTTTGGTTAATCACTTCCAAACCACCCACCCACCCCTGCCTTCCCTCTGAGATTTGAAAGTCTCTTCCATGCTTCTATGTCTTTGGATCTATGTTGTCCAACAGTTTATTTTGTTTTTTAGACTCCAAGTATCAACTTGTCTTTCTCTGACTAGCTTATTACGCTTTGCACAACATTCTCCAAGTCCCTTCATGCTGTTTCAAAGATAAGAGATGCTTTTTTTTAACTGTTGCATAGTATTCCATGGTATAAATGTACCAGTTTTTTTTATCCACTTGTCTACTGATGGGCACTTGAGCTGTTTCTAGATCTTAGCTATTGTAAATTGTGCTGCTATGAACATAGGGGTACATACATTCTTTCTGATTAGTGATTCAGGATTCTTAGGATATATTCCCAGAGTGGGATCACTGGGTCAAATGGCAGTTCCATAATCAAATTTTTGAGGAAACTCCATGCTGTTTTCCATAGTGGCTGCACCAATCTGCATTCCCACCAGCAGTGCACCAGTCTACATTCTCTACACATGCTCACCATCACTTGTCATTTTGTTGATTTGTTGATGGTAGCCATTCTGACAGGGGTCAGGTGATACATCATTGTAGTTTTAATTTGCACCTTTCTGATGATTAGTGACTTTTAGCATTTTTCCTATGTTTATTGGTCTTCTGTATGCTACTTTGTAGAAATGTCTAGTTAGGTCCTTTGCCCATTTTGTAATTGAATTGTTTGTCTTCCTTTTGTTAAGTTGTATAAGTTCCTCATGTACTTTGACTATTAACCCCTTATCAGATATATCATTGGCAAATATGTTCTCCCATAGGATGGGCTCCCTTTTCATTTTGTTGATGGTTTCTTTTGCTTGGCATAAGCTTTTTATATTTTGATATTGTCCTATTTGTTTATTTTCTCCTTTGTTTTTCTTGCCCCAGGAGATGTATCGGCTATGAAAGATGTCAGATTTTGCCACCTATAGCACTTTTACACATTAATATTGAATTCTCAGAAAGAGAAATTTAAAAAAATTTACCACTGCAACAACAACAAAAAAAAGATACTTAAGAATAAACTTAACCAAGGAAGTAAAAGACCTGTAGTCAGAAAACTACAGGACACTGAAAAAAGAGATAGAGGAAGATGGAAACGAATGGAAGAGTATACCATGTTCATGGATTGGCAGAATTAACATCATTAAAATGTCCACATTACATAAAGCTATATATAGATTCAATGCAACCTCTATTAAAATACCAACAGAATATTTCACAGATCTAGAAGAAATACTCCAAAAATGTACATGGAACAAAAAAAAAAAAAAAACCAACAACAACAACAAAAAAACAACAACAAATATCTGCAACAATCCTGAGAAAGAACGAAGTTGAAGGAATCACAATACCATCTATCAAGTTATACTACAAAACCATTATAATCAAAACAGCCTGGCACTGGCACAAGAATAGGCATATAAATCAATGGAACAGAACAGAGACTCCCAGAAATCAACCCAAGCCATTATGCTCAATTAATATTTGACAAAGGAGAAAAGAGTATACAATGGAGTAAAGACAGTCTCTTCAATAAATGCTGCTGGAAAACTTGGACAGGTACATGCAAAAAAAGAAATTAGAGCACCAACTCACACCAGACACAAGAATAAACTCAAAATAAATAAAAGACTTAAATGTAAATCATGAAACCATAAATATATTTTATATTTAATTTTCCTTTTCACCACCTGTGTATTTTCATGTCTCTAGTTCTGAGGTAGAATAGTAAGATGCCAGGAAAATTCCTTGGCAAGTTGAATGGGGAAACTGAGACAGAGAGCTAATTCAAACTGGCCTTATCCAGCACCCTGACTCACCTGCCTCCTTCTCCCTTGCACTACCACTCCCTTAAGCATTAATCAATGACTAATGAATCCCTACCATGGTGCCGACCAAACAGTAGAGACCATGACCTTTCAAAGACACACCTGGAAAGCTGATGAATATTCTATTGAGATTCTCCCTTGAGACCTCCCCTAAAATTCTTGTCTTTGGAAAACAGATAAAACCTCTTAAGGCAAAGGATCCAGTTCTCTCTCTCTCTCTCTCTCTCTCTCTCTCTCTCTCTCTCTCTCTCTCTCTCTCTCCCTCTCTCCCCCACATCTCTCTGGAGTATGCCCATGGCCTTTCCCCACTTCTTTCCTCAGGCTTACATCTCTGCTTTTCTTTCTCCTGTAAGCTCTAAAGGTTCCCAGGAGAATTACAACCAGGGTGACAGCTCATCCTGGACTAACCCTGAACCTGTTGTCATAGCCCTTCTTTTGCCTCTGTAACTTGTTTCCTGAATCCACATAGCCCAGCTGGCTCATTTCTTCAGCTTCTGTGTTTTCTTTCAAAAGGACCACGGCAGCTGCACCGAGGCTCAACTCTTCCTCTTGTTTCCAAAGAGCCAAGGCAGCTCCGCCTAGGTCACTTACGTGGCTATGATCTTGCCTCTTCTATCCTAAGTCCTTCCTTTGCCTCACTATCCCCAGCTTTAATAAATGTACTCTCAGAATCACCTGGACTCATACTGTGAAATCTTTCCTGCATAAAGTCAAGAACTGAGAGCCCACATCGGCACCAATACTTCTATTTCTCTGTTATCTTTGTATTAATCTGACACCTATATAAAATTTATTGCTTAAATATACAAATTTCTAAAAGGAAAACTTATGTCTTGTTATGGACTAAATGTTTGTGTCCCCCCAAATTCACATGTTGAAACACTAATTCCCACTGTGATGTTTCATAGAGGAGAGGATTTCGGGAAATAGGGTTAGAGGAGGTCTTAATGGTGGAGCCCTGATGAAGGGTGGAGCTCTTATAAGAATAGGAGGGGACCAGAGTACCCTCTGCCTCTCCCTTCCTACCCCCACCTCTCCCTCCTCCATGCCATATGATAAAACAGCAAGAAGACAGCTGTGAACAAGAGGGCTCTCACTAGGAACAAAATCAGCTGGCCTCAATATTAAACTTTCTCACCACGATAACTGTAATCAATAAATGTTGTTTAAGCCACACAATCTATGGTATGTTATCATAACAACCTGAACTGACTAAAACATGACTGGTGCCCAGTATATTTAATGCTTCAGGAAAGTTGAAGCATTAAATTTGTTTCTTAGGGATCATAGAATCAGTAGTGACCAACTGAATGCACCAAGGAACTCGAATGATGATCAAACACCTAAGCTTGCAGTGAATGGGGTATTGTTGCCAATCATTAGGCTATGGCAAATACTATGGAAGAATGAAAGGTTCATGACTAAAAAATCTTGGAACTGACAGTACAAGACTGACATTTTAGTAAAATATTAGTATTTGTAAATGTCTACATGTTGGTAGTTGATAAAAGTAGGTGTTATTTCTTTCTGGTATTAAACATTTTTCTCTTCTTGGCAGAATTCATGGTACACTAAATTATGTAGCAGAAATGTGTTTGTTACAGTTTCTAACCATTCAGCTTAGTGTGTGCAGATAACTAGGGCTTTTACATTTCCGTCTGCATGGATAATTTGCCCCCCTATCTATTCCCAAGAATCATCTTCTCACCTCAGTCAGCAGCTTGCTTATAGTCAGCTGTATACTCATAAGTCATTTGAACAAAGAGGTTTTTCTGACTAGCCCATCATAAATAGCAACCTCTCCCTGACCACCTACTTGCTTTATTTTTTCATAGTTCTTCTCACCACAGAACAGACTATGTATAACTATATGTACTGTATAATTTCACCCCACTAAAGTATAAGCTCAATGAAACAGGCATTTTTATTTGTTTTGTACATTAATTCATAGTGAGATACATAGTGTACTCTGGTACATAGTGGGTTCTTAGTAAATATTGGCTGAATGAGTGAATGTCTAGGACTGTGGATATAACATTAGGCCTGCCTACGCCAGGTACCCTAGATCTCTCTTTTACTGTTCCATCATAAAATCTGTTTGCTGTGGTTATCGTGGAAGGGATGTGAAGAACTAAATAATAACATGAAGACTTTCTCAATGTACACTTTAAAAATGGTAAAATATAGTGCTTACTAAGGAGTTGGAAATATTTATTGAAGAGCTAGTATAATAGAACTAACTTTTATGACCAAGATTTTACTTTTTCTATAAGGGCAAACTTCCCAGAAGAAAGAAGAGGTACAGATGGAGTGAGAAGCAGCCTGGTACATTAGGGGGACTTCAAATGGTGGTTTCAAAATGAGGAGGCTAGAAAAGAGGCTACAGTGGAAGTCAGGGTTTATGTCCTGAGAACAGAAGACAAAAAAAAAAGACTCTATAATCTTCAACTTCAAATCCTCTGAAGATTAAAGTTGGCTTTATTGGTAATAGGCAAGATTATAGGTTTAAATGATAGATCCATTCACTTTTTGTGTGCAATTTAATATAAAGGATATGAAAGAAGTAGTGCATATCACAGTGATTTATTAATAGAGTGGGGGTTTGTGACAGTTTAGCCAGGAGGCAGGACCCTCATCCTGTCATGCTGACTACTGAGTGGGCATCTTGAGGTTCAAATCCCATTCATTTTTCCCCAAATCAGGGGTTACAGGGAAGGTAATAAGACTAGGGGTGAAAGATAGAGAGATTGAAAGAGCTTTATTTGTTTTTGAACTTCAATGCTGTGGTTGTCATGGAAGGAATGTAAAAAACTAAATAATAAGGCTTTCTCAATTTTTTTTAATTGCTCAAGTAACTTTTAAGCACTTATGCACTTAGTCTATATAATATTGACCAGTACATTTGATTTGTATAAATTTTTGTTTATATAAAATCTGTTTTTTAATAAGCTCCAGAAATTATGACTTTTAATTCTTTTCTATCACTGTACAGAGCTCAGGATCCTACTCTGGAGTCCAATATTTTTAAAAATAATATTAATGGCTGTGGAAGTATTTTTTCTTGACTAGATACAACCAACTTTTTAAAAGATGTGTTCTTCTTCCATTTAAAAGGGGAGTAGCAAAATACAGTTGGCCATCTGTTTTCTTGACAAATTTTTATTGGAAGACAGCATCTGCACAAGTTTAGCTATTGTATATGAACACTTTTTTACAACACAACACAGTTGAGTAGTTGTGACAGAGACCATGTAGCCCTCAAAGCCTCCAACTTTCCTATCTAGCCCTTTACAGAAAAAGCTTGACAACTTTGATTAAAGGAATTCACTTCAAAACTAGATAAAATGATTTCTCACTTCTACTACTGACCTTTTTTCAAATCAATTCTTCTACTACAACAAAAACAAAAAACAAATGTAGCACAACAAAGACTTAAAGAATTACCGAGGTAACTAGAACTTATAAGCCAAAACTCCAGAGAGAAGAAAATCTCAGAGTTATAAACACAACACTCAATATTATTTTTCTCAAAAAGTCATTTGCCTAAACCAAAACTGTTATCAAGAAGCTGAATAGAACTATAGCCAGTCTAATTGGACTAGGGAGACAAAAACGTGGAATTCAGGACATAGCAAGGAAGAGGGGCCACAGATGGTATAAGATGGCTGAAAGGATACAACCCTGAGAGAAGAGGTTAACAGAAAACCTCTACAAAGAGTAGAGTCCAGGATAAAACCAGTTTACTGTCTGACTGAATTAAAGTGAATATTCCCTAGCTTCTCTGCCTGCCAGAAGCAATAATAAAAATTCTCTGGAAGAAGAGAACATCATCTAGGTCCTCGAACTCCCTCTAAACAACATTTACCAAGCAGTCTATAATAATAAAAGCATAATACACAAATTGACCAAATGACCAAACAGCAGAACGACCATCTGGATGACCTTCTGGATGACCACCCTATGACACACACTGGTGTCAGGCCAGCCAAGGCGGGTGCAATGCAATTGGTTGGAGGGCCCTGCCATCACCCCATGATCATCCTGCAGAGTGAGGCCCAGACCACCCTCTGTGGGGTGATCGATGGGGGGAGGGGAGGGGGCTCTGCAATGGATCACCCCAAAGAGGGTAGCCCAGGCTACCTGGCAGGCAGTGCCCCACAGAGAGAGGCCCAGGCCAGCCAAGCGATCTCACCCCATGCCTGTCACCTGCTGAGGGAGGTGACCAGTGGTGGTGGGGGGAGGGTGCAGTGCAAGCAGTGGCAGCAGTGGGGGCAGAGCCAGCTGCCGGCAGCCAGGGGAAGGAAAGCCCCGATAGACTCTGATCACTGGCCAGGCCTAGGGACCCTACCTGAGGGGTCCTGGATTGCGAGAGGGCACAGGCTGGGCTGAGTGACACCTCCCCCCCCCCAAGTGCATGAATTTTGTGCACTGGGCCTCTAGTCAAGAATAAAAAGACATGCAAAAAGATAATAATTGGACAAAAATCAAGATAAATGATACATCATAGAAACAGGCCCACAGAGAATCCACATATTGGATATATCCAATGTATTAAAATATAACTGTGCCATGGCCAATGTGGCTCAGTTGGTTGGGCATCTCCTGTGAAGGTTGCTGGTTTGATTCCTTGTTGGGGCACATGCCTGGGTTGTGGGCTCGATTCCCTGTGGGGGACATGCAGGGTGCTGCCCATTGAGGTTTTGCTCTCCCATGGATGTTTCTCTCTCTCTCTCTCTCTCTCTCTCTCCCCCTCACTCCCTCTCTCCCTCTCTCCCTCTCCCTTCCTCTCTTTCTAAAAATCAACTTTAAAAATCTTTAAAAAATAAAATAACTGATTAATAGGCTCAAGAAATTCGATAATAAAATAAAAATTTAAATGACAAAATATTTAGATGATAAAATAACAAAAATCAAGGACTAGGCTGAAAAGAGAATAAAATTGAACTATAATTTAAGTAATAAAAAAACTCAGAATAAAGCACAGAGAGTAAAAGGAAAATACAGGAAACAGAGTAAGGACAGGATGAAAAGGCCTCAGATACATGTGTATGAATTCCAATAAGAAGAGGACATAAAGAGTGAGCCAGGGGCAGTATTTGAAGAAAATTTTGCCAGAAATAACAAGCAATATAAAGCCATACATTTAAAAAGTGGTATGAACTATAGGAAGATAAGTATTTTAACAAATTACACCTAGGCACATCATAGTAAGACTGCTTAAATTCAATGACAAAAAGAAAATATTAAAATTAGCCAAAACAAAAGACATCTATGTGGGCAGGAAAGGATTACTCCAACATAATCCATCATAACCTGAATAGGGCAGGGAGGAATTCTACACATCATAAAATTTCAGTACAGGATGACAGAACCCAAATAATGAGGAGGGTGTCAACATAGAAGAGCATCTCAGATCCCAAGGAAAGGAGAGAGTACACATGGGTGAGGGGATGACAGCAAAAGAAGTCAGGTGAGCCACACCAGCCAGGCACATAAACATTTTTTAATGTCCTAATTTCCCAAAGAAACTCTTCCTGTAACTTTTCCTACTTTTTCAATTTTAATGAACGTATTTCAAAATATACTTTAATATAAAAATAGATTTTGAAGTCAAAGAGTTTTAGGTTCAAATGCAAGCTCTGCCACTTGCTTGCTTTGCGATCTGCAAGTTACTTTCATTGAACTTCAGTGCTCTCATCTGTAAAATGAAGATTATAATACCTACTTTGCTAAATTACAAGGTGGTTGTTTTTTGCTGAATTATACATTTGAAAACTAACATTTGCTTTGCACATAGGGGGTGCTTAATAAATGGTAAATATTATTACAGTTAACCTATGTAATAAAAGTGGGATATGCAAATTGACTGAACAACAGAACGACTGGTCAGTGCGGGGCGAGGCAGGTGAGCAGGTGGTGCCAAGCCAGCCAGGGCACATGCCAGTGGACAGAGGGAGGGGATGGCGATTGGTGGGCAGCGGTGAGCAGCAGTGGCAGAGGGGCAATTGTGGAGGGTGGGACTGGCCGCTCACCATCCCCTGCTTGGCCCGCCAGTTGCCTCCTGCAGAGGGAGGTCAGACTGTGGCTTAGGCCTGCTCCCCATTGACTGAGGGCTCCTGGACTGTGAGAAGGTGCAGGCTGGGCTGAGGGACCCCTCCACCCCTCAGAGTGCACGAATATTCATGCACCAGGCCTCTAGTTCATTATACTGGGCTTATATTCAGTGAAAAGCTAGCCTAGTGTTAGAGTTGGCACAAAGGCCAAAAATTGTTGATAAATTAATGATAATTCTCAATCCCACTATTTAAATCATGTTAAGCAATAAAAAAAAGCATTATAATTGCTTTGGACATAAGCATTTTTAAAAACTGGAATGAAGGCAAACTAGGACAGATATGTTTAGAGATGCAATTTTAATGTGTTCCTGGGGAAGTCTCTATTGCAATAAGAAAGATTCCATTAATACTAACTTAAGTAAGGAAACCTAAAGCAAAAATAATTGATAATACAACAAAACATGCCATTAAAAAAAATCTAGCATACCTTAAGATTAAGTGCATTTCTTCCATATATTTGACAGTTTACTATAGCCAGGTTGGTCATTGCTGCTATTGTTTCATATTTTGTGGCTGCAACAGTCTTAAAACCTTCACCACGAACAACTTTTGCCTCTGACTCATCTCGTTTTCTAGGTTTAATAATACCTAAATAAACAAAAAAAAATACATGAAACAAATGTGTTATCACTTAGAGTGAAGTTTGAAAGAACTTACACTGGTGAATAGCGATAAGATGGACTCAGAAGAAAGAGCACTATTGTATATATGAACATTTATTTTGCATAAACTTAATAATGACCACAAAAAAATCTAGAACTGAAACACCTAACAACAAAAAATGAAATGGAGGAAAACATCATAAAAGACCATCAAACTAAAACAAACAAAAAGAAACACAAGGGAAAAGAAACAATGGTGATACAGCAATACCAGAAAACAAAATTAAAATCCTCATATATCAGTAATCACCCTCTAAGGACTTAACTTACCAGTTAAAAGGCACAGAGTAGTGGGCTGAATAAAAAACAAAACCCAGCTATATATGCTGCCTTCATGAGACACATCTCAGCTACAAAGACAAACATAGAACAAAGTGAAAGGATGGAAAATGATACTCCAATAAAATGGCTTCCAGGGAAAAGCAGGTGTAGCCATACTTATATCTGACAAAATACATTTAAAGATAAAAAGGTAATATGAGACAACAAATGGACATTTTGTAATGATAAAGGGGAAAATACATCAAGAAGAAATAACAGATATTGGAAGACAGTGGCCAGGAGGATGGCAGTGAAGAAGAGAGTGTGAGTGAGTGAGGGAGAGAAAGGGGAGTGTGTGGATGTGGTGTGTGTGTGTGTGTGTGTGTGTGTGTGTGTGTGTGTGTGATAGTTAGATCCCTCAGAACATTCAGGGGCTAGTGGACCGGGCTCACCTAGTCGGGCAGCCTCTGCTATCACTGTAATCACTCCTGGGGAGGCCAGCTCTGCTGCAGAGGCCATGCCATCTTGAAGAGGAGAGCTGCTTTGACTAGGAGCACAGCCTCATCTTCACCCAGGGTGCTCTCAGACACCACCGGGATCCTACAGTCACTCCGGCCAGGGACCTGTTGCCTTGGCTGCAGAACCACGGACACCGGGACTCAAGCCTCCACAGCCGCAGGCTCCTGTGAGTTCACAAATGCATTCCCCTCCCATAGGCCTGAAGGTTTATCCCCAGACACTGTGCCCACGCCAGCACCTGCTGCCGTGACTGCCCAAGGAGTAGTTGCAGCCTGCAACAGCATGAAAAGCTGTGTGAGGAACAGCCACCGCGACCGCCTGAGGTGCAACCACACCACTCACCACCAAGCCTACCATGGAAGCCACAGGCCCTGTGTGACTCTACACCTAGATCCTTCAGTGAAAGCAAAAATGGGGAGACAGAACAACCCCCAAAGGAAAGAAAAGGAGGAATTGCCAGAAAAGGAACTAAATGAAACAGAGGTATGAAATATATCAGAAAAAGAATTCAGAATAAGGATCATACAATTCATAAACTAGATGGATGAGAAAATCAACACCTATGCAAGAACCAAGAGGAAAGAAAGAGTGATATAGCTACAATAAAAAACACTATGGAAGCTTTCAACAGTAGACTAGGAGAAGCAGAGGACAGAATTAGTGAATTAGAAGACAGAAAAGCAGAACACACACAATCTGAACTTCAATTGGAAAAATAAATCAAAAGACAGGAGGAGAGCCTGAGGGAGCTTTGGTACAACATTAAATGAAGCAACATACATATTATAGGGGTGCCAGCACCAGAAGAGAAGAGCAAGGGCTAGAAAATCAATTCAAAGAAATAATGTCAGAAAACTTCCCTGACTTGAAGAAGAAAAAAGTCACACAAGCACAGAGAGTCACAAACAAGATAACTCAAAAAGACCCACACCAAGACACATGATAATTACAATGGCAAACGTTAACGACAAAGAGAGAATCTTAAAAGCTGGAAGAGAGAGACAGAAAGTTACCTAAAAGTGACCTCCTATTAGATTATTAAATGATTTCTCAACAGAAACACATCAGGCCAGAAAGGAATGGAAGGAAGTATATAAAGTGATGCAAAGCAAGGGACTGAACCCAAGAATACTCTATCCAGCAAGGCTATCATTCAAAATTGAAGGGGAAATCAGGAGCTTCACAGACTACGAAAGGCTAAGGGAGTTTATCACTACCAAGTCAGCAAGGCAAGAAATGCTAAAGCGACTGTTGTAAAAAGAAGAAAGAAAAGGGGGTGGGGGGAGAAGAAACACAGGCACAAAAAATAAAAATGATTACAAACAAGTACCTATCAATAATAACTTTAAATGTAAATGGATTAAATGCTCCAATTGAAAGAAGCGAGTGGCTGAATGGATAAGAAAACATGACCCATACATTTGCTGTCTAAAGAGGCCCACCTCAGAACAAGAGACTCACACAGACTGAAAATGAAGGGATGGAAAAATATCTTACAGGCAAATAGAAATAAAATTTAAAAAAAGCTGGGTAGCAATACTTATATCTGACAAAACAGACCTCAAAGTGAAGGCCATGACAAAAGATAAGGAAGGCCACTTCATAATACTAAATGGATTGATACAACAAGAGGATATAACCCTGGTAAACATATATGCACCCAATGCAGGAGCACCCAAATACCTTAAAAAAAAAAAACCTTCTGGAAGATATCAAGGGAGAGATTTACAGCAATACAATCATAGAAAGGGCCTTTAACACACCACTGACATCACTGGATAAATCCTCTAGACAAAAAATCAGCAAAGAAAGAGCAATTTTAAATTACTCACTAGATCAGAAGGACTTAATGGACATCTTCAGAACATTTCACCCCAAAGCTACAGAATATACATTCTTCTCAAGTGAACATGGAACATTTTATAAGATAGACCACATATTGGCAAAGTCTCCCCAAATTCAAAAAGATTGAAATAATATCAAGTATCTTCTCAGATCACAATGGCATAATATTAAAAATCAACTATAATAAAAACAATAAAAAAAATTCAAATACTTGGAGGCTGAATAGCATGTTATTAAATAATGATTGGGTTACCAAAAAGATCAAAGAAGGAATTAAAAACATCCTGGAAATGAATGACAACGAAAACACAACAATCCAAAACCTATGGGACACAGTGAAAGCAATCCTGAGAGGGAAGTTCATAGCATTACAGGATTACCTCAAAAAAAAGAAAAGGAAAACTGGTAATAAATTATCTAACTCTACAACTTAAAGAATTAGAGAGACAGCAACAAGAAAAGCCCAGAGTGAGCAAAAGGAATGAGATGATAAAGATCAGAGTATAAATAAATAAAATAGAGAAAAAAATGCAAAAACAACAACAATAACAATACAAAAGATCAATGAAACCAAGACCTGGTTTTTTGAAAGGATAAACAAGATTGATGAACCAGGCTCACAAAGAAGCAAAGAGAGAGAACCCAAATAAACAAAATCAGAAATGAAAGAGGTGAAATAACAACAGACCCCACCGAAATACAAAGGATTGTAAAAAAAAAAAAAAAGTCTATGTACATCTCTAGTTCAACACACTAAACAACCTTAGAGGAAATGGACATATTCCTAGAAAAATACAACCTTCCAACACTCAATCAAGAAGAATCAAAAAATCTCAACAGGCCAATAACTAAGGAGGAAATTGAAGCAGTCATCAAAAAGCTTCCAGCAAACAAAAGCCCAGGCCAGATGGCTTCAGGAGAGTTTTACCAAACATTCAAAGAAGTACTAAAACCTGTCCTCAGACTATTCCAAAAAATTCAAGAGGAAGACACACTTCCAAGCTCTTTCTATGAACCCAGCATTACCCTAATCATAAAACCAGATAAATGCACTACAAAAAAAAAAATTACAGGGCAATATCCCCCATGAACATAGATGCCAAAATCCTCAACAAAATTCTAGCAAATAGGATTCAGCATTACATTAGAAAGATCATACACCATGAACAATTGGGATTTCTTTCAGGGATGCAAGGCTGGTACAAAATCCACAAATCAATAAATGTTATACATCGCATAAACAAATTGAGACACAAAAATCACATAATCATATCAATTGATGCAGAACAAGCATTTAACAAAACTCAACACCTTTTGCTGAAAAAACTCTCAGCAAAGTGCGAATAGAGGGATCATGCCTCAACATAATAAAAGCCTTATATGACAAACCTACAGCCAACATCATAATCAATGGGCAAAAAATAAAACCATTTCCCCTAAGAACAGGAACAAGGCAGGGATGCCCATTTTCACCACTCCATTCAACATAGTACTGCAAGTGCTAGCCATAGCAATCAGATAAGAAGAAGAAATAAAATGCATCCAAATTGGAAAAGAAGAAATAAAATTGTCATTATTCACAAATGACATAGAAAACCCTAAAGCAGTGATGGGCAACCTTTTGAGCTTGGTTGTCAAACTTCGCAAAAAAACTGAGCATAACTCAGGTAGTGTGTCACTTTGAGGAAAAAACATTATTTCGCAAATGTTTCATCCTCAGGAGCAGCAAATGTTTCATCCTCGGCATGCGGCAGCCTCAGCAGCCGTGTCATCAGAAATAGCTACGCATGTCAGTGCTGACACGCGTGTCATAGGTTCGCCATCACTGCCCTAAAGCCTCCATCAAAAAACTACTAGAATTAATAAATGAACTTGGCAACATAGCAGGTTACAAAATTAACACCCAGAAAATCTACGGGTTTTTTATACACCAACTAGAGGCCTGATGCATGAAATTCATGCACTGGAGGGGGGCCCTCAGCCCAGCCTGCACCCTCTCCAATTTGGGACCCCTCGGGGGATCAAGCCTAAACCGGCAATCAGACATCCCTCTCACAATCTGGGGATTACTGGCTCCCAACCACTTGCCTGCCTGCCTGCCTGATTGCCCCTAGTTGTTTCTGCCTGCCAGCCTGATCACCCCTAACCACTCCCCTGCCAGCCTGATCGACACCTAACTGCTCCCCTGCCAGCTGAATTGCCCCCAACTTCCCTCCCCTGCTGGCCTGGTTGCCCCTAACTGCTCTCCCCTACTAGCCTGGTCGCCCCTAACTGCCCTCCCTTGCCAACCTGATCACGCACAACTGTCCTTGCCTGCCAGCCATCTTGTGTCAGCCATCTTGTGACACATGGGGGTGGCCATCTTGTGACCATATGGTGGCAGCCATCTTGTGCCCACATGGTGGCAGCCATCTTGTGCTAGGGCATGATGGTCAATTTGCATATAACCTCTTTATTATATAGGAGGATAATTAACTCACAGAAAGAGAAAATAAAAAAACAATCCCATTTACCACTGCAACAAAAAAAATTCAGATACCTAGGAATAAATTTAACCAAGGAGGTAAAGGACCTGTACTCAGAAAATTACAGGACACTGAAAAGATAGAGGAAGACATGAACAAATGGAAGAATATACCATATTCATGGATTGATAGCATCAACATCATTAAAATGTCCAAAGCAATCTATAGAGTCAATGCAATCTCCATTAAAATACCAATGGCATACTTCAAAGACCTAGAACAAACTCTCCAAAAATTTATCTGGAATAAAAAAAAGACCCCGAATAGCTGCAGGATTCTTGAGAAAGAAGAACAAAGCTGGAGGGATCACAATACCAGATATCAAGCTATACTACAAAGCCACTGTTCTCAAACCTTCCTGGTGCTGGCACAAGAACAGACATATAGATCTATGTAACAGGACAAAGAAACCAGAAATCAACCCAAGCCATTATGCTCAATTAATATTTGACAAAGAGCATACAATGAAAGCAAGACAGTCTCTTCAATAAATGGTGTTGGAAAAGTTGTACAGATACATGCAAAAAATGAAACCAGACCACCAACTTACACCATACACAAAAATAAACTCAAAATGGATAGAGGACTTAAACGTAAGACGGGAAACCATCAAAACCTTAGAAGGCTCTATAGGCAGCAAAATTTCAAACATATGTCATAGCGATATATTTACCGATACAGTTCCTAGAGTAATGGAAATGAAGAAAATAAGCAAATGAGACAACATCAAAATAAAAAGCTTCTGCACAGCAAAAGAAACCATTACAAAATAACAAGCGAGTCCACTTGCATGGGAGAACATATTTGCCAAACAATGTTATCTCCGATAAGGGTTTAATCTCAAAAATGTGCAGTGAACTCATACAACTTAACAAAAGGAAGATAAACAATCCAATCAAAAAATGGGCAAAGGACCTAAATGGACACTTTTTGAAAGAGGACATATAGCATGCCAAGAGACATATGAAAACATGCTCAAAGTCACTAAGCATCCGAGAGATGCAAATCAAAATGACAATAAGGTACCATCTCACATTACTGAAAAGGAAATGAAGAAGATGAAAAGAAATGGAAAGATATTTTTGAGTGCATGGATTGGAAGAATCAACAGAGTTATAATGGCCATATTACCCAAAGCAATATACAGATTTAATGCAATCCCCATCAAAATCCCATTGGCATTTCTCAAAGAAATAGAATAAAAAAATCATCATATTTCAATGGAACCACAAAATACCCGCAATAGCCAAAGCAATCTTGAGAAAAAAGAAGAAAGCTGAAATTATCAAAATCCCTAACTTCAAATTATACTACAAATTTACAGTAATCAAAACTGCATAGTATTGGCAGAACCAATTGAACAGAATTGAGGGCCCAGAAATAAACCCACATGTATATGGACTACTAATTTTTAAAAAATATATATTTTTTTATTGATTTTAGAGAGAAAGGGAGAGGAACAGAGAGATAGAAACATCAATGATGACAGGGAATCATTGATTGGCTGCTTCCTGCATACCCCCTACTGGGGACTGAGCCCACAACACAGGCATGTGTCCTTCACCAGTTTTGAGCCAGGGACCCTTCAGTCTGCAGACCAACACTATATCCACTGAACCAAACCAGCTAGAGTTGAACTACTAATTTTTGACAAAAAAGCAAAAAACATATCATGGAAAAACAAGTTTATTCAATAAATGGTGCTAAGAAAATTAGAAAGTCACATGCAAAAGAATGAAACTAGACTTCTATTTGACCCCATACAAAAAAATTAACTCAAAATGGATCAAAGACCTAAATTAAAGTCTGATCTGAAACAATTATACACATAGAAAACACAGGTATTAAACTTATGGACCTTGATCTCAGAGAGTATTTTATGAATTTGACCCCAAAAGCAAGGGAAGTAAAAGCAAAAATAAATAAATGGGACTGTATCAAATGAAAAGGCTTCTGCATAGAAAATAAATAAATAAATAAATAAATAAATAAATAAGCAGCCCATAAACAATAACAGAAAACAACAACATGATCAACAAAACAAAAAGGCAACCAATGGAATGCGAAAGAATACTTGCAACATTATCTCCTATAAGGGTCTAATATAAAAAATATATAGCCCCGCTGGCATGGCTCAGGGCACATGACAGGGTTGCCAGTTCAATCCCCAGTGGGGGACTTGCAGGAGGCAGCCAATCAATGATTCTCTCTCATCATTGATATTTCTGTCTCTCTCTCCCTTTCCCTTCCTCTTTGAGATCAATAAAAATATATTTAAATATATTATGTAAAGAACTTATTCAACTCAGCAGCAAAAAACAATTCAATTTTTAAAATGGGCAGAGGAACTGAACAGACAAATGGCCAACAGATATATGAAAAGATGCTTAACTTACTAGCTGTAAGGGAAATTCAAAACCACAATGAGATACCACCTCACACCTGTTATAATAGCTACTAGGGGTCCGGTGCACAAAATTTGTGCACGGGGGTGGAGGGTCTCTAAGCCCGACCTGCACCCTCTCCAATCTGGGAGCCCTCAGGGGATGTCCTACTGACGGCTTAGGCCTGCTCCCTGTGGTTCTCTGCTCTCTGCGGACCTGCCTGCTTGACGCCACTGCAGGCCCTGGTGTCTGCTCTTTGTGGGGGCCTGCTTGCCCTTAGCCACCGGGGCCAGGGGCAAGAAAGGCCCTGCTGTCTGCTCTCTGTCTCACCGCCACAGGGGCAAGCAGGGCCCTGGTGTCTGCTCTCTGTGGGGGCCCTCGCTGCCACAGCCAGGGGCAAGCAGGGCCCTGCTGTCTGCTTTCTCGCTGCTTTTCTCGCCCTGCCCCTGGCCACTTGTGCGCACGCACGGGCTCAGAGCGCCTGGGTTCTGGGTATGTTCCTGCCCCACCTCCGGCTGCTCCGTGCCTGCGCGCATAGGCCCGGAGTGGCCGGGGTGTCGTTCCCAGACCCCAGCCACTCCAGGCCTATGCACAGGACTACTGGCGCAGAGCAGGCTGGCTCCCGAGGACGCCTATCCCCAGGACGCAGGATACTTGGCACCAGTGCACACATAAGCAGCCGTGGGGCGGGAACATCCACCGCATTGCCATGGCGATGCAGTGGATGTTCCCGCCCCGCCCCCAGCTGCTCCGCACCTGTGCGCATAGGCCTGGAATGATCAAGGGTCATTCTGGGAACCCGGCTGCTCCGGGCCTACATGCAGGCCTACAGGCTTAGAGCAGCCTGGGTCCCGAGGACGCCTGTCCCTGGGATGCAGGCTGCTTGGTACCGGCATGTGCACAAGTGGCCGCCCCACCCCCAGCCACTTCGTGCCTGCGTATGCAAATTAACCTGCCATCTTTGTTAGGTTAATTTGCATACTCACTTCTGAGTGGCTGGTGGGCATCGTGGAGGTATGGGCAATTTGCATATTTCTCTTTTATTGGTGTATATTATCAACAAGATTAGAAATAACAAGTGTTGGAGAGGATGTGTAGAAGAAAGAACCCTCATACACAACTGGTAAGAATGTAACTTGGTAGAGCTGCTATGGAAAACAGCATAGAGGTTCTTAAAAAAAATTAAAAATAGAGCTACCACATGACCCAACCACCCCCTTTTTGAATATTTATCCCCCCTCAAATTGAAAGCATTTTGTGAAGATACATGTACCCCAATGTTCATTTTAGCATTATTCATGGTAGCTAAGACAATGGAACAACCTAAATGTGCTTAGATGGATTATTAGATAAAGAAGGTGTGGTACATATATACATTGAAATACTACTCAACCATTAAAATGAAATACTGCCATTTGAGACAACATAGATGGAACTGAGACTATCAAGCTAAGCAAAATAAATCAGATAGAAAAGGACAAGAACCATACGATTTTACTCTAATATGGGATATAAACCATAAAGTAACAAATCTATAATAATAAAAGTGTAATATGCTAATTAGACTGAACAGCCAAACGACCTTCCGGACTTCATTCTGGATGTCCTTCTAGATGACCTTCCGGATGAAGTGGGGCGGCGGGGGCTGAGGTAGAAGTGGTTAGGGGTGATCGGGCAGGCAGGCGAGCAGTTAGGGGCAATCAGGCAGGCAGGCGAGCAGTTAGGGGTGATCAGGCAGGTAGGCAAGCAGTTAGGGGTGATCAGCAGGCAGGAAGAGTGGTTAGGGGCAATGAGGCAGTTAGGAGTGATCAGGCAGGCAGGCAGAGTGATTAGGAGCAATCAGGCAGGCAGGCAGAGGCGGTTAGTGGTGATCAGGCAGGCAGGCAGAGGGGTTAGGGGCAATGAGGCAGTTAGGGGCAATCAGGAAGGCAGGCAGAGGTGGTTAGGGGCAATCAGGCAGGAAGGCGAGCAGTTAGGGGTGATCAGGCAGGCAGGCAGAGTGATTTGGGGCAATCAGGCAGGCATGCAGAGTGGTTAGGGGCGATAAGGCAGGCAGGCAAGTGGTTAGGAGCCAGCAGTCCCAGATTGCAAGAGGGTGCAAGCCAGGCTGAAGGGACCCTCCCCCAGCATGAATTTCGTGCACCGGGCCTCTAGTAAACAAATAAAAAACTCACTGATACAGATAACAGTATGGTGGTTACTAGAGGGAAAGAGGGTAGAGGGAGGTTGAAGAGGGTAAAGGAGGACAAATACGTATATGGTGATGGGAGGAAATTAAATTTTGGGTGATGTGAACACAATGCAATATACAGATGATGAATTACAGTATTATACACTTGAAACTTGTATAATCTTATTAACCAATGTCACTGCAATAAATTTAATAGTCAAAACATAAATAAAAGACATCTAAAACAGAAAAAAATGGCCTGTCTAAGTATACACCCAAGTGTGGCAAGAAAATATTTTGAAATTTTATTAAATACTTTTTACTTTTCCAGACATTCTTGCTGTATTACTTGCAGCAACATATTTTACAATCTCAGTAATTTTTATGCTATTGCTTCAATGAGAGGTAATAATGCATCCTAGAATAAAGAAAACAATGTTCAATTTTTAATTTCTAAAATAGGCCTTGTTTGCCTACTTCAGATCAATAGGTGTGAAAGCTAACCACAGAATAAAGAAGGATGGTGTACGGCATGAAATAGATTTCTTGTCCTAGTAAAGGAAATTGATTAAGAAGTAAAGATGATTGAGTTAAGACATAATTCTGTGCTGTGGTTCCAGATCATTAACCCATATGGTCTAAGCCAAAGCATTTGGTTTTGAGTGGAAAGGAGGGAGATTGGGTGAAGAGGTGGTTAGGAATTCCCTGATAGATCTCTGAATAATCTGAGGGCCCTTAAACTCACCTAAAACTTTCCAAAGAGGGGACCACCAGAGTGGAATAAACTTAATAAATCAGAGATGGCAGCATGACTTATTTAGATTTTTGACATGGAAGAGATCCAGCAGTTAATTTATGTCACAGATGGTGATAACAGAAGAAATAGTGAGCTCAGAAATTCATATTATTGCTATATTTGAAATGTGCTAACAGAGTAAATCTTTTTTTAAAAAATATATTTTATTGATTTTTTACAGAGAGGAAGGGAGAGGGATAGAAAGCTAGAAACATCGATGAGAGAGAAACATCGATCAGCTGCCTCCTACACACCCCCTACTGGGGATGTGCCCGCAACCAAGGTACATGCCCTTGACCGGAATCGAACTTGGGACCTTTCAGTCCTCAGGCCAACGATCTATCCACTGAGCCAAACCGGTTTTGGCTAACAGAGTAAATCTTAAAACTTCTCATCACAAGAAAAAAATTATAACTATGTGAAGTGATGGATATTAACTAAATTGATTGTGGTAATCATACAAGGTAGGGCAAAAAACCCTGGGTATTTACAAAAGTCCCTTCATTTGGGCAGAGCTTAAACTTCAAGAATTGTCTCCTGTGCAACTGTGAAAATCTATTTGTTTTTTTTAGCACTTCAGCTGATGTTTTCAGCTGTGTTTCTTAGAGTATTGTCCTGCACATGCACAGCTTAGAAATCAGCCAACACCCTTAAGGGAATTTGCATGTAGATATTTAAATTCAGTTGTCTCCTCTATGATATTTTGCCCCTCAAGTCCCAGCTATATTGGCAGTCCCACTGCCTGATTGCTATCTCCTCAACCCAGTAATACTACCAATATCTACTTGTGCTCTAGTCTCCAAACTGGCAAAAAGACAAGGTAAATGTAGAACTAACTCATAGGCTTCCCTTATTTCAGGATCATAGCCACTCCAGTCTTCTCTGTAATGGATAATCTCCAATACGTTAAAAAGATGGGTTCTATATTTTGGACAGTTTTTGTATGTGATTTTGGTGAAAGGACTTGTCCAATACAAGCTACTCAATCTTAGACAGAACCAGAAGTCATTGGGTTATTTTGAAATATGTATCTGTTCATTCTAATACCCAGAACTCCTGTGGGTATGTCTCTACTGCTTACTGTTTCTGCTAGTTTTCACTTATTTTGTCTTTCTCTTTATATGCCTGGTAATTGTTGTTTACCAAACACTGTATTTGTAAAAATTTTTATAGGTCTGTAATGATGTTAAAACAGTAACTGGCACATATCAAGTAGCTAACTCTCATTATTACATGTCTATCTGCCGCAGCCAGACTAAGAATACTGCAGGTTTTATGTTCCCAACATCAGTACAAAGTTTGGTTTATAGTCAATATTTAAAAAATAGTTGCTGAGTAAACAGCTTAAGGAACTGAAAATGAAGTGAGACATATGTATGAATCACACAGACATACTCAAACACACAAGTTTTTTGGCCCTTAAACTATAAGAAAGTAATGCCTTAATGAATCTATTATCTCCTCATTGGAATTTAGAAGCCCTCATCATTTATTGTACTCAACTGAAAAAATAGAAAATAAATATCATTTAACATTCTGTCACATAGGAAAGAGAAAATGTATTTGATGTAGTGAAATACCTAAAAATGTAGACACAGTACATTTTCTGGACCTAAGAGAGAAAAGAATACTTACTGTTATAACCTAAATGAACTTGTGGTACCTTGTAGCCAGTATCATAATGTTACCATGTTTAGAGGACACATTGGTCTGACACCTGGCATTGAAAAGAAGTGTAATCTTTGCTCAAAGAGTTTCAAATAAGGAAGAGATGATGATAAATAGTAAACATTCATCAGAATTATTTTTACTCGTCCATATTGAATACTTTTACAGAGAGATAATATTATATATAACTTTAAAAGAATAACATAAACCTAGCATTTACCTTCAGGTGGGGTTGGCAAGCTTTGCTTTGGAACATTTTCCAGATTTTCATTTTCTATTACCTGAGTTTCTAGAAAAAATAAAAAAAGAACAACTTTGAATACTTGTGAAAATTCATGTTGATGTTGTTATGATTTTATTATAATTGTTAATCTTTTAATGAATTGGAATAATCCATGGTAATCTGCCCATAAAGGCGTCCATTAGCCTTGACATTCTGCTTCTAGGGTTCATCTAGATTACCTTCTGAATGATTGCTCATTGTCACTGTTCCTTTATATTATATTTTTTGATCTTTTGAACTTCCTTCTCTGTTTCCCACCACCACCATTTGGGTGGAATGCCCAATTTGGTCTTATTAGACCTGCAAGATCAAAACTTCTGTTACTGCATTCTGGCCCATACATTAAATGTATGGGCAAAGAGCAATCCAACCATTCCACTCTGCAAAGTCAAGTGGGGGACACCATTTGTTTGTATGCCTTTCTCTTCCCTTTTCTCTGACCCCATTTTTACAGACCAGGTTCAGAATAGACATACCTATTACAGACTGTCTGTGAGGTTTTCTTGGTAAAACTGGTGCTGGTAGGAGAACAGTATCAAGAAAAGGATTAATATTTATCACTGCCGTACTTTGTTGTAAATGGTCAGACGGTTGTAAATGTTTTTGTGCTTGAACAGGCATCGTTCTTGGTAGAGGGCATGGCATTGTTGCACTTAAATCTATTAGAGGGTGCTTAAAAGTATAGGTCGTACAATACTCAGGGTGAACTTCCTGGAGTTTTGGACTGGTAACTGAGGAAGGGGCATTTAAAGGTTTGGAGAACTCTGAGGAGAGAATCAGAATATCTTTCAGCATGTCATCAGCAGAAATTGTTTCCATTTTAGATGGCTCTTCCTTTGGTTTTCTTGATTTTGATTTTTCCATTTGGCTTGTTTCTTTCCCAAACACTCGCCTGGAAACTGGATGAAAACTTGGAAGAAATATGGAACCAGTAGCAGTCTCTGGAATGCTCCAACAAACAGCTTTAGAAGGTTTGTGAGGTGTGGAAATACTAGCCACTCTTCTTTGCACATGGTAATTGAGAGAGAGATTTTGGACATTGACAAAGGTTTGTGATTGCTTTCTTGAAACAACATCAGGAAAACTAGTTTTATCTACTTCAATTAAAGTGGTTTCATCTTGAGCAAACTTTTCATGTGATGGCTTAATTTTTTCAGTCTTGGCTAAACCAGAAAAAGAGGGGGAAAAAGCACAATTAGATTATATTCATCAAGGTGTCAGGGACAAAACTGTAATGTCTTGGAATTCATAACTTTGTTTTATTTACTCACCCCTCTTTCACCTTCTAAAAATATTTCTGTATATATTCAGCTATCGGAAATTTTGTTTAGCTGATGATGATAAAGTTTGAATGAATAATTGGAGAAGTGAAGAGGCTAAATTGTATTAGATTTATGAAGGGTAGGGTAGGGAGCTTATTCTTGAAAAAAATACAGAATTGATGGAGAAAAGAATAGAGTATAAAAGCTATTTTTGAACAGTTACCACTAAAACTCTGGCAATATGGACGAGTAAAAATAATTATGATGAATGTTTACTATTTATCATCATCTCTTCCTTATTTGAAACTCTTTGAGCAAAGATTACACTTCTTTTCAATGTCAGGTGTCAGACCAATGTGTCCTCTAAACATGGTAGCATTATGAAACTGGCTACAAGGTACCACAAGTTCATTTAGGTTATAACAGTAAGTATTCTTTTCTCTCTTAGGTCCAGAAAATGTACTGTGTCTACATTTTTAGGTATTTCACTACATCAAATACATTTTCTCTTTCCTATGTGACAGAATGTTAAATGACATTTATTTTCTATTTTTTCAGTTGAGTACAATAAATGATGAGGGCCTCTAAATTCCAATGAGGAGATAATAGATTCCTTAAGGCATTACTTTCTTATTTTTTAATGTAATATGCATTTCATCAAAGTTATACATACACATAGTTTAAGGGTCAAATAGCACTCTATTGCTTGTTATGAAAAACAGTGCTCCTCAAATATTGCCTATTCTATTTCCAGCTCCCCAGAGGGAAAGACTTTTAAATTTTTAAATAAAATTCCCACATATTTATTGCATGATGATAGTTACAGTAGTTGCCAATTCTAGACCAGAGGTTTTTAGTTGGGATCTACTGTGTGTAAACTCAACTTTAATTTTTTTCATTTTTAAAAAGTCTTTATTGTGGAAAGTATTACATAGGTCCCTTTTTTCCCCCATTAACCTCTTCCAGCCCACTCTCATCCCCACCCCCAGGCCCTTATCACCCCATGGTTATACCTACGGTTGATGTCTTCTCACCCACCCTCTCCTGCCTTCCCTCTGAGGTTCAAGAGTCTGTTCATGCTTCTATGTCTCTGGGTCTATTTTTGGTCATAGTTTATTTAGTTCATTAGACTTCTCATATGAGTGATACTTGTCTTTCTCTGACTGGCTTCTTTCATCTAGCATAATATTCTCCATGTCAATTCATGCTGTTGCAAATGGTAAGAGTTCTCTTTTTATTGCTATGTAGTATTCCATTGTGGAAATGTACCAGTTTTTTTATCCACTCATCTGCTGATGGGCACTTAGGCTGTTTCCAAATCTTAGCTATTATAAATTGCGCTGCTATGAACATAGGGGTGCACACATTCTTTCTGATTGCTGTTTCACGTTTCTTAGGATATAGTCCTAGAAGTGGTATCACTGGGTCAAATTGGAGTTCCATGTTTAATTTTTGAGGAAACTCCATACTATTATCCATAATGGCAAGACATTACTTTCAAAGAGATGGCCCAGGGATTAAAAATGGTGGCAGAGTAAGTGGATGCTTGCACATACATGCTCCCAGGAACAAACTGGTATTACAACTAAAATACAGGAACACTTCCTAAATAATCAATGGAAAACTTGCAGGAGAGAATCCTGACACCTGAGTTCTGAAAGTGGAGACCACATAGAGATTGGTAGGAGGGGCAGAGGCTGGAAAGGGATGGCCAGGTACCCACAGACAGCAACTGAAGTCCCAGAGAGAGATATCAGCTGTTGGAGGATTGCCACTGAGAACTCTGGGATCTAATCCCCTCGCTGGGCCCCCCAGCAGAGAACAGCAAACAGAGAAGGGTACCCACATGACATCTGGATGTAAAAAGCAGCAGAGGGCGGTCTGCCAGGGAGTAACAACCAAAAATTCAGGCACCTTCTTAAAGGGCCAATGCACAAAATTCCCTGTGGAGCCATCCACCTTGTGCTCTAGCAGAGGGAGGGTGAAGTGGACTGGAGCTATGAGAGCTGTGAGAGCAGGACTGGGGACTTGGGGGATAGAGCTCAGAAGACAGACATCCCAAGTTTCCTGTGCTAGGTCATTCCCTCACGCAGCAGAGGACATCTTTCCCACATAGACATTTGCCTTGCCTGGGGGAAGACAGTCAACACACCCTATAGGAAAACACCTTGCCCTGAGGCCACTTAAGAGATTAAAAATAACAATTAGCCTCCAGGCAGAAGGAACTGCCCCACCTTATTGGAAAAAAAACTCCCGCCACACCTGAGGACAATTGCCTGGGGGGCAATTCAATTTGGAATCCTATCAGTCTGTAGGCAGAGGTGGTCTCTGGGGGCTTTGAGTCTAAGCATGATTTAATTAGTCAGAAACAGCATTTAACACTGTCCTGCACTAGAGATTGAGAGGTATAGAGGACCTACCTAATACATAGTCACAAACCCAAACAGAAAGCCAAAATGAGGAGACAAAGAAACAACCCCTAAATGAAAGAACTACAGAATTCTTCAGAAGAAAAGATAAATGAAGCAGAGATAAGAAATTTATCTAAAATAGAGTTCAGAGTAATGATGGTAAAAATGCTCAAAGCATGAAAAAAGGTATAGTAACTATAAAAAAACAAGAGGCCTGGTGCACAAAATTCGTGCATAGGGGCCGGGGTGCGTGTGTGTGTGTATGTGTCCCTCAACCCAGCCTGCACCCTCTCCAATCTGGGATCCCTCAAGGGATGTCCGACTGCCCGTTTAGGCCCCATCACATGGGATCGAGCCTAAATGGGCAGTCAGACATCTTTCTCACAATCCAGGACTGCTGGCTCCCAACCGCTCGCCTGCCTGCCTGCCTGATTGCCCCTAACCGCTTCTGCCTGCCAGCCTGATCACGCCTTAACCACTCCCCTGCCAGCCTGATTGACACCTAACTGCTCCCCTGCCTGCCCGATTGCCCCTAATTGCCCTCCCGGCTGGCCTGATCACCCCTAATTGCCCTCCCTTGCCAGCCTGGTCACCCCTAATTGCCCTCCCCTGCTGGCCTAGTTGCCCCTGACTGCCCCCCCCCAAAAGGCCTAGTTGCCCCAAACTGCCCTCCGCTGCAGGTCTGGTCGCCCCCAACTTCCTTCCCCTTCAAGCCTGGTCCTTCCCAACTGCCCTCCCCTGCTGGCCTGGTCCCCCCCCCCAACTGCCTTCCCTGCTGGCCTGGTTGCCCCCAACTGCCCTGCCCTTCAGGCCTGGTCCCCCCCAACTGCCCTCCCTGCTGGCCTGGTTGCCCCTAACTGCTCTCCCCTGCTGGCCTGGTCCCCCCCAACTGCCCTCCCTTGCTGGCCTGATCACATACAATTGCCCTCCCCTGCTGGCCATCTTGTGGTGGCCATCTTGTGTCCACATGGGGGTGGCCATCTTTGACCACATGGGGGCAGCCATCTTGTGTGTTGGAGAGACTTTCAATTTGCATATCACTCTTGTATTAGATAGTATAGCAGTCTGAGATAAAGAATGACATAACACAAATAAAGAACATATTGAAAGGAATACACAGCAGATTAGGGGAAGCTGATGATTGAATCAGTTAATTAGAAGACAGAGTTGTAAATATCACTCAATCAGAAAACTAAAATGAAAAAAAAACACAACAATTTAAAAACAGACAGCTTAAGGGAGCTGTGGGACAATGGAAATGTAACAATATTAGAATAGCAGGTGTGCCAGAAGAGGCAGAAAGGGAGAAAGGCATAGAGAAGGTGTTTGAAGAAATAATGGCAGAAAACTTCCCTAACCTGGTAAAAGAAAAAGTCACACTAGTATAGGAGGCACAGAGAACCCCAAACAAGAAGAACCCAAACAGGCCCACGCCCAGATACATCATAATTAAAATGCCAAAAATTAAAGATAAGAGAGAATCTTAAAGGCAGCAAGAGAAAAGAAAACTACTACCTACAAAGGAGTTCCCAAAAGGCTGACAGCTGATTTCTCATCTGAACTTTTACAGGCCAGAGGGAATGGCATGCAGTACTCAAGGTAATGGAAAGCAAGGATCTGAGACCAAGATTACTATATCCAGCAAGGCTATCATTCAAAATAGAAGGTCAAATAAAGAGCTACCAAGACCAAAAAAAAAAAAAAAAAAAAAAAAAAAGGCTAAAGGAGTTCATCAGCACCAAGCCAGCATTACAAGAAATGCTAAAGGGATTGCTGTAAGGGATTGCTGAGAAGAAGAAACAGAGAGAGAAACCTAGCCATACAGAATTAAAATGGCTATAAATAAGTACCTATCAATAATAACCCTAAATGTAAATGGACTAAATGCTCCAATCAAAAGGCATAGGATAGCTGAATGGATACAAAAGCATGACCCAACTATATTCTATCTACAAGAGATCCACCTTAAAACAAAAGACACACATAGAATGAGACTACAGGGATGGGAAAAAATTTTCCATGCAAATAGAAAAAAAAGCTGGAGTAGCAATATTCATAACCAACAAAATAGACTTTAAAATGAAGTCCATCACAAGAGACAACAAAGGTCACTACATAATACTAAAGAGATTGATCCAACAAGAAGATATAACCCTGGCATATGTGCACCCATTATAGAAGCACCTAAATATATAAAAAACTTCTAGAGGACTTTAACGAAGAGATCGACAACAATACAGTAATAGTAGGGGAGTTTAACACCCTACTGACTTCACTGGATAGATCTTCCTGAGAAAAAAAAAGAACTTAACAAGGAAACAGAGACTCTAAAGGACACACTGGATCAGAAGGATTTAATTGACAGTTTACAACATTTCACCCCAACACAGCAAAATATATATTCTTCTCAAGTGCACATGGATCATTCTCAAAGATAGAACACATGTAAGGACACAAAACAAGTCTCTATAAGTTCAAGAAGATTGAAAGCATATCAAGCATCTTGTCAGATCATAGTAGAATCCTATCTAATAAAGATGTAATATGCAAATTGGTGGTAACTCCACGACAAAGATGGTGGTGCCCACAGCCAATAAGGAGGGGATATGCAAATTGACATGACAAGGCGAGAGACGTAAGGCAGCTCTGGCCAGAGCGAAGGCGGAAAGGCAGCTCTGGGCTGGAGCGAAGGTGGTGCCGGCAGTTAGGTGAAGGAAGGCCTATTCTTGCATGAATCTTTGTGCATTGGGCCTCTAGTGAAATTATAAATCAACTACAGTAAAAATACCCAAAAACATTCAAACACAAGGAGGCTAAATAGCATGCTATTAAAAAAAGAATGGGTTACCAATGAGATCAAGAAAGGAATTAAAAAACAAATGTAAATGAACACACAACAAGACAAAATCTCTGGGACACAGCAAATGCAGTCTTGAGAGGGAAGTTCATAAAACTATAGGCATATCTCAAAAAACAAAACAAAAACACACACAAGAAAAGTCAGCAATAAACTATTTAACCCTACAACTTGAAGAACTAGAACGAGAATAACAAGAAAAGCCCAGAGCAAGTACATGAAAGGAAATAATAAAGATTAGAGCAGAAATAAATAATGTAGAGGCTAAAAAGTCAATGAAACCAAGAGCTAGTTCTTTGAAAGGATAAACAAAATTGTTGCACCATTAGCCAGACTCATGAAGAAACAAAGAGAGAGGATCCAAATAAATAAAATCAGAAATTAAAGTGGAGAAGTAACCACTGACATCACAGAAATACAAAGGATTGTAAGAAATTAGTATGAACAACTATATGCCAACAAGCTGGACAATGTGGATGAAATAGATAAATTCCTCGAAAAACACAATCTCCCAAAACTAAATCAGGAAGAATAAAAAAAACCTGAATAGGCCAATAACAACTGATGAAGTAGAAGCAGTAATTTAAAAAAAAAAAAAAAAGAACTCCCACCAAAAGCCCAGGTCTGGACGGCTTCACAGGGGAGTTATACCAAACATTCAAAGAAGAACTAACACCTCTACTCCTCAAACTATTTTAGAAAATCCAAGAGGAAGGAAACTTCCAAATTCTTTTTATGTATTATCCTAATTCCAAAACCAGATAAAGACACTACAAAGAAGGAGAATTATAGGCCAATATCTCTGATGAACATAGATGCTAAAATTCTCAACAAAATATTAGCAAATTGCATCCAGCAATATATTAAAAAGATCATACACCACAATCAAGTGGGATTTATTCCAGGGATGCAATGCTGGTACAATATTCGCAAATCAATAAACATGATACACCACATAAACAAATTGAAAGACAAAAATCACATGATCATATCAATAGATGCAGAAAAGCATTTGACAAAATACAACACCCATTTTTTATAAAAACTCTGAGCATAGAGGGATCATACCTCAACATAATAAAAGCCTTATATGACAAACCTACAGCCAACGTCATGCTCAATGGACAAAAACTAAACCCATTTCCCCTAAGAACAGGAACAAGACAGTGATGCCCACTTTCACCACTCCTGTTTGACATAGTACTGGAAGTGGTAGCCATAGCAATCAGACAAGAAGAAGAAATAAAAGGCATCCAAATTGGAAAAGAAGAAGTAAAACTGTCTTTATTCGCAGATGACATGATATTGTACATAGAAAACCGCAAAGACTCCATCAAAAAACTACTAGACTTAATAAATGAATTCGGCAATGTAGCAGGATACAAAATTAACACCCAGAAATCTATGGCTTTTTATAACCAACTAGAGGCTTGGTGCATGAAATTCATGCATGGAGGGGGGTTCCTCAGCCGGCCTGCACCCTCTCCCATCCAGGACCCCTTGGAGAATGTCCAACTGCCAGTTTATGCCCGCACTTTTAACAAATGACAGCTCCATTGTTATTTTTTTCTTTTCATACTTAAACCCATTGGAATTAATAGGTGTTCAAAGTGTGTATACATTTTGGGGGGGACACCCTGTATACCTCTAGTCAGTGGTGAAAGGTACCAACAGCGGGTTTAGAACCCCCAGACCGGGAACCTCGCTCACTCCCCACATGTCTCCTCACTCCGCTTTCCACCTTAGCAGACAGTGGGAAAATCAATGTTTTCTCTCATTTACTCAGAAAAGCACGTCCTGTCACCCGCTGTCCAGCAGGAGCATGCTAGGCCCCGAGCAAGTGAAGCTCAGTCAGGGCAGCCTTCACTTGTGGACGCCGGCACCCAAAGTGCACATTCCTCCTCTGCAGTCGCCCTGACTCTCCTGCCATTTCACTGAGAGGATGGACCTTTTCACCTCCTCTGGGTTCCCGATCTCGAATGCTGACCGATGGCACCTCATTGAGGGCCGCCCCGCACCCACCAGGTGTGTCTGTCTGCACCTGCTCCCACCTCAGCACCTGCATTAGCCCCATGGAGGCAATTGCGTTGCCACACTGGTCTCTGTGGGAACAGGGTGTCACCACTCCGCCCTCTCACTGTCATAGCGCAGGAGCCCACCCCAAGCACGCAGACACGCTCCAAAGGACGTGAGCATGCCAGAGGGGATGTGCACACGCCTTGTGGGGAATGTAGGCATGCCGGGGTTGATGGAAGTGCAGCAGAGGGGCGGGGGGGGGGGGGCAGGAATGTGCTCGTGCCATGGTCCGGAACTGTTGCGGGTGTGCTTGGGTGACAGCGCGCTGGGGGATGTTCACACGCAAGGTGGGGGTAGAGGATGTGCGGATCGGAGGCCTGCACCTGTGCAAATCCACTTGGCGCGGCCAGGAGGATGTCAATCTGGCCCGCCACGGTGGCTGTCCCTCTGATCACGCACCTTCTGGGCCAGGAGGCTGCACCCGGGATCAGCCAGCAGCAAGGGCAAGAGTGAGGGCGGCCGACTGAGGGAGGGCCGCTGCCACCGCAGCTGCTGGGCCCGGTGGTGCTACCTCTGTTGCTGGGGTCCTCCCAGGCCCTCGGTGCACAGAGAGCCAGACTGCCCGCCGGGGAGGGCACCTCAGGGCCGGTGGGACTGACAGAAGTGTGATGGAGGGGTGGGGAAGATCCCGCCCTCGGAGCACGCCTGGCTCCCGAGGACGTGGGTGCACTGTGGTCCAGAAACAGCTCTGGGAAGGCGCCTCAGGGCTAGTGGGACTGGCAGAAGTGGGGGTGTGGCATGGAGGTGGTGCCTGCACTTCTGTTAACATACACAACGTGTTTATACCACAGCATGTGGTGGCGGCTGTGAGCAGGGCCAAGCGAAGCCTAAAGGCAGAGCTGAAGCAGCACCTCTGGGCCATCAGGAGCACTCACAGCCGCTGCCATGTGGGGAGTACAGGTGGCCCTCCACCAGGCCCTGCCACCCCACCCCTGTCCCCGCTGCCCCAAGTCCCCACCCACCAGAGCCTGCTGTGCACGCAGCCTGGCTTCAGTCGAGCCTTCAGTTGTTTTGGACATTACAGGCCCTGGGTTTTTATATATTAGGATAATGAACTCACAGAAAGAGAAACTAAAAAGAAAAAAAATCCCATTTATTATTGCAACAACAACAAAAAATAATATACCTAAGAGTAAACTTAACTAAGGAGGTAAAAGACCTGTACTCAGAGAACTACAGGACACTGAAAAAAAGATATAGAGGAAGACATAAACAAATGGAAGAATATACCATGTTCATAGATTAGTAAAATCAACATCATTAAAATGTTCATACTACCCAAAGCAATCTATAGATTCAATGCAATCTCCATTAAGATACCAACGGAATATTTCACAGACCCAGAAAAAAATCTCCAAAAATCACATGGAATAAAAAAAAGACCCTGGATAGCCATAGCAATTCTGAGAAAGAAGAACAAAGTTGGAGGGATCACAATACCAGATGTCAAGCTATATTACAAAGCCCCTGTTCTCAAACCTTCCTGGTACTGGCACAAGAACAGACATATAGACCAATGGAACATAACAGAGAACCCAGAAATCGACACAAGCCATTATGCTCAATTAATATTTCACAAAGGAGGCAAGAACATACAGTGAGTCAAAATAGTCTCTTCAATAAAGGGTGTTGGGAAATTTGAACAGATACATGCAGATACTAGATCACGAACTTACACCATACACAAAAATAAACTCAAAGTGGATAAAGGACTTAAACATAAGACGGAGACCATAAAAACCTTAGAATGCTCCATAGGCAGCAAAATATCAGACATATGTCATAGCAATATATTTACCGATACAGCTCTTAGGAAATAGAAACTAAGGAGAATATAAACAAATGGGGCTACATCAAAATAAAAAGCGTCTGCACAGCAAAAGAAACCATTACAAAACAACAAGAAAGCCCACTGCATGGGAGAACATATTTGCCAAACAATGTTATCTCCGATAAGGGTTTAATCTCCAAAATGTGCAGGGAACTCATACAACTTAACAAAAGGAAGATAAACAATCCAATCAAAAAATGGGCAAAGGACCTAAACAGACACTTTTCAAAAGAGGACATATAGAAGGCCCAGAGACATATGAAAACATGCTCAAAATCACTACACATCCAAGAGATACAAATCAAAATTAATATTTTGGAAATATTAATGTTTATTGCATGAAATAAAAAGAGAGAGATAGCCCAAACAAGTCTAGCTCTCACCTACGTGCTCTCTTTACACAAGAGATAGAGATTGATCTGGGTTTAGAGAGAGGATTTCTTCTGATTAGTGCTATTGAAGTGCTATGTGTTTCCCTGATCTTTCTCTCCCCCTGGTGGGTGAAGAAAGATAATTTCCCCACCACAATCCAAGTGAGAGGGCATGCTTAGAAAACCATTTATAGAGAACAGGAGTATATGCCATAGGAGAAAATAAAATCTCACCATTCTCCTATCCACTTCTCCTACCAATATCTACAGAATAGAAAAAATGTATTGGCTTACCCATGGTTGTGTCCAAACTGGAATAAAGCAAGAGGATCGCTGAAATTATTTGTCATCTATTTCCTGCCATTTCACGAGTATGCAGAGATTGATACCTGTTTCTCACCTTAACTCTTCCTCACTTTTAGCCCCATCTATCAAGGAACCAGAAACCATTACCTGGGGGTGGGCGGGGGGTGGGGGTAAAAGAACAAGGTGGAAGAACTTCATGCCTCCGTTTCCCTTGGCTTGTTAAAAATTGATCTGATCTGAAAGAAAGAGCAGGTTGGATTGCATACTAGATGAAAGCATTGATTTAGATTGGACTAGTTGCTTATTATCTGAAAATGAGAAAAGGCAAATAGATGAAAGTGTCTAGAAAAGCCCTGGGAGAGAGATGTGTGCCATGTGAGTTTGAAGGGCAGTAGTAGAAGAATAGTATTTGCTTACTGCTTATATGGAACTAATCAAAGCACGTTCATTCAATAAAATGATTGTACCACTATCTTCAAATTTATTTTTTTCTCTCTCCCACATCAAAACAAAACACGATATTTAGCAAAAAACCTCAGTAGACTCTAGAACTTACTTCCAACTACTACCATCCCAGCACATTTATCCTTCCCTTCAATGGCAAACTAGTTTACACTCATTAGTTTGACTTCCTCTCCTCTCTTCTCTGCTGTTTATTTCATGTTATTTATTATGTAACATTTTATTAAATTAGTAGCCTTTAGAACAGTTTTAGATCTATAAAAGGTTGAGCCCCCTTTATTGCACATGTTTCATCAATTATTAACACTTATTAGAATTAAAGAATCAATGTTGATGTATGGTTAATTAAAGTCCATAGTTTACAGAAAAGTTTTATTCTTTATGTTGTACAGCTCTATAGATTTTGATAAATACATAATGTTATGCCTCCATCATTACAGTGTAATACAAAATAATTTCACCACCCTAAAAATCCCCTGTGCATTACCGATTCATCCCTTTCCCTCCCTGAACCTCTGGCAACCACAGATTTTTTTTTACTGTCTTCATAGAGTTGCCCTTTCAGAATTCCATATAGTTGGAATCCTACAGGATATAACCTTTTCAACTGTGTTCTTTCACTTAGCAATGTGCAGTTAAAGTCCCTCTATATCGTTATGTGGTATGACGGGTCATTTTCCTCTTATCACTAAATAAAATTACATTGCATGAATGTATCTAGAGATGGCAAAACAAGGCCAAGTCTCATGAATAGTTTGTTTAATTCATTTACCTATTGAATTGCTTCCAGTTTGGAGAAATTATGAATAAAGTTGATATAAATATGCACGTGCAGATTTTTGTGTGGATATATGGTTTCATCTTACTTGGTAAATATCTATGAGTTCAATTGCTGGATTGCATGGTAAAAGTATGTTTAGCTTTGTACAGAACTACCAAATTGTCTTTAAAAGTCGTTGTACCACTTTGCATTCCCAACAGCAATGAATGAAAGTTCTTGTTCCTTTTCAGCATTTGGTGTGGTCAGTGTTTTGGATTTTAGCTATTCTAATTGGTCTGCAGTGATATCTTCCTGTTGTTTAAATTTACAATTCCATAATAGCACATGATGTTGAACATTTTTTCATATGCTTATTTAGTCTCTGGATATCTTCTTTGGTAAGGTGTTTGTTCAGATCTTTAGCCCATTTTTAAATTGGGTTGTTTTCTTATTGTTGAGTTTAAAACTTCTTTTTTTTTTTAATGCAAGTCTTTTATCAGATATTTATTTTGCAAATAGTTTATCCTAGTGCATGGCTTCTCATCTTATTATTTTAACAATTTCTTTCACAGAAAATTTTTAATTTTAATAAAGTCCAATTCATCAGTTTTTTCTTTCATGGATTGTTCTTCTGGTGTTATATCTATATCTAAAAAGTCATTGACAAACCCAAAGTCACTTAAATTTTCTCTTATGTTATATTCTAGAACTTTTGTAATTTTACATTTGTACATTTAGGCCTATGATTCCTTTGTGTTAATTTTTGTAAAAGATGTAAAGTCTGGTCTAGGTCTTTTTAGGGATTTTTTGTTTGTTTTTTGTAGGTGAATGTCAAGTTAACTTGTTTCAGTATCATTTACTGAAGAAACTATACTTTATCCATTTAATTGTCTGTGCTCCATTGTCAAAGTTGACTGTATTTGTGTGTCTATTTCTTGACTCTGTATTCTCATCCATTGATCAATTTGTCTGTTCTTTTTTCAATATTGCACTGTCTTGATTACTGTAGCTGTATTAATACAAAGTCTTGAAATTGGGTAGTGACAATCCTTCCACTTCCTTTATTTACTTCAGTGCTGTTTTGGCTATCCTAAGGTCTTTTGCCTTTACATATAAATTTTGGAATAATTTTGTCAATGTACACAAAGTAACTTTCTGGTATTTTCACCAGGGTTGTATTGAATCTATGGATCAAGTTTAGAAGAACATCTTAACAATATTGAGTCTTCCTATTCATGAACATGGAATATTTTTCTATTACTATAGATGTTCCTTTCTTTCATCACAGTTTTATAGTTTTTCTCATATAAATCTTGCAAATATATAGGGTAGGGAAAAAGTAGGTTCACAATTATGAGTATGCAACATATAGTTTATTCTTGTATTATTATTATTTATTAATTATGGTATTGTTTTCCCTATGAACAATTGTAAACCTACTTTTGTTCCACCCTATACTGTTGGATTCATGCCTAAATAAATTGTAGTGTGTTTAATTCTAATGTAAATTGTAGTGTTTTGAATTTTAAATTCTAATTGTTCATTGTTGGTATATAGGAAAGCAATTTTTATATATTAATCTTGTATCCTATAGCATTCTTTGGGATTTTCTACATAGAATAAAGAACAATGTTTTATTTCTTTCTTCTCAATATGTATACCTTTTATTTCATTTTCTTTTTATTGAATTAGGTAGGATTTTGTAGTACAGTTGTTGAATAGCAGTGGGAGAGAGGACATCCTTTCCTTATTTCAGGGGGAAAGCACCTGGTTTCTGTAGGATTTTGGGTAGATGTTCATTTGCAAGTTGAGAAAGTTCTCCTCTATTCCTAGTTTGCTAAGTTCTTCATGAATACATGTTGAATTTTAGCAAATGCTTTCTCTACGTCTATGGATATGATAACATGATTTTTCTTTTTTAGCCTATTGATAAGATGAATTACATTAATTGGTTTTTGAATGCTGAACTAGTCTTTCACGTTTAGAATAAATCCTACTTGGTTATAGTGTGTAATTATTTTTATGCATTGTTGGATTCAATTTTCTAATATTTTGGGGAGGATTTTGTATTTATGTTCATGAGAGATATGGACCTATAGTGGGGTTTCTTAAATGTTTTTGTCTGCTTTTGGTATTAGGATATGCTATCCTCATAGAAGACATTGTAGAGAATTTATATAATTTCCTCATTAAATGTTTGATAGAAGTCAGTAGTGATCCTATCTGAGCCTGGTAATTTCTGTTTTGGAAGTTTATTAATTACTGATTCAATTTTTTAAAAAAGATATAGGCCTATCCTATCTAATAAAAGAGTAATATGCAAATTAACCATCACTCCACTACACCCACAAGCCACGCCCTTGAGCCAATCAGGAGCGAGTATGCAAATTAACCCCAACCAAGATGGCTGAGGCCATGGCATGAGCAGGAGGGAGGCTTGGGTTTCCCTGGCGATGGAGGAAGCCAAGCTTTCTGCCTGCCCTGGCAGGCCCAGGCCTCCACTCAAGGCTACAAAGTTTCAATTATAGAAGATAAATAAATCCCAACATAAATGGTGGCAGCCACAGAGCTGGAGAGAGCAGGAGGCTAGGGTTGCCCCCGGCGATGGAGGAAGCCAAGCTTTCCACCTGCCCTGGCCTTCCTTGGCCTCTGCTTAAGGCTACAAAGTTTCAATTATAGAAGATAAATAAATCCCAATAGAAATGGCTGCCGCCACGGAGTGAGCGGGAGGCTTGGCTCTGCTCGAGGCTACAAGTTTCAACTGTAGAAGATAAATAAATCCCAGATCACAGGGCCTCCACTTGGGTCGCCGGGGTGTGGGGCCGGCCTGCAAACCACCACAGGCCCCTCGCCCAGGCTGCCCCATGCCCTAAGGGAACCCCCACCCTGATCTGGGACACCCTTCAGGGCAAACCAGCTGGCCCCCACCCATGCACCAGGCCTCTATCCTATCTAATAAAAGAGTAATATGCAGATTGACCATTACTCCAACACACAAGATGGCTGCCCCTATGTGGTCAAAGATCCTGCCCCCATGTGGACACAAGATGCCTACCACAAGATGGCCAGCAGGGGAAGGCAGTTGGGAGGGACCAGGCCTGCAAGGGAGGGCAGTTGGGGGTGATCAAGCCTGCAGGGGAGGGCAGTTAGGCTGGCAGAGAAGGGAAGTTGGGGGTGACCAGGCCTGCAGGGAAGGGCAGTTGGGGGGGACCCAGGCTTGCACGGGAGAGCAGTTGGGGGGGGGGACCAGGCCTGCAGGGGAGGGCAGTTAGGGGCAAACAGGCTGGCAGGGGAGCAGTTAGGCATTAATCAGGCTGGCAGGAGAGTGGTTAGGGGGTGATCAGGCTGGCAGGCAGAAACGGTTAGGGGCAACCAGGAAGGCAGGCAGGCGAGCAGTTGAGAGCCAGCCGTCCTGGATTGTGAGAGGTATGTCCGACTGCCCGTTTAGGCCTGATCTCACCGGGATTGGGCCTAAACAGGCAGTCGGACATCCCTCGAGGGGTCCCAGATTGGAGAGGGTGCAGGCTGGGCTGAGGGACACCCCACCACCCCCGTGTATGAATTTCATGCACCGGGTCTCTAGTGCTCCTATATTGGATGCATATATGTTTAACATAGTTATATCCTCTTGATGGATTGATACCTTTACCATTATAATTACCTTCATTATCTCCTCTTTTGGCCTTCATTTTGAAGTCTATTTTGTCAGATATGAGTATTGCTACCCTATTTTTTTCACTTCCATTTCCATTGAAAATTTTTTTCCATCTCTTCACTCTCATCCTGTGTAAATCTTTTGTTCTGAGGTAGGTCTCTTGTAGACACCATATATTTGGGTCATGTTTTCTTATCCATCAGTTATGTCTTTTGATTGGAGCATGTAATCCATTTACATTTAGGATTATTATTGATAGGTTCTTATTTACTGTCATTTTAGTAAAAGGGAAAGGTTCTTGCTCACTTTCTTCACCTTCTGGGACTCCTATATTGTAAATATTGTTATATTTCATGTTGTCCCCCAGCTCACTTAAGCTGTCCTCCTGTGTTTTTTCTTGTTTTTGTTTTTCAGTTTTTCATATGCCTTTAATGCTTTTTCAAAAAAGTAATTATTTATTGTTGAAAGTATCAAATATGTTCCCTTTCCCCACCCTCATTGATCCCCTTCAAATCCCTCCCACACTGCACCAGACCTTCAGCACCCTATTGTCTGTGTCCATGGATTATGCATATACTAGAGGCCCGGTGCATGAGATTTGTGCATTGGTGGGGGGCGTGGCCTGCGGGGATCAGCCCACTGTGGGAGCGCTGCTCATCCCAGTCAACCGAGCAACTGTGGACCCACCCTCTTAGCAGCTGCTCCCTGGTCTGACATCTTCCATGAAGCTGAGCACTCACCTCTCCAGGGGACCCAGTTGGGGCTGGGCCCAGGGACAATAGCCCTGAGAGGCAGCAAAGTAGGCCTCAGTCCTGCTGTGGCCATGAACCTGCCTCCCAGCCTCCGGGGTCAGTTCTGCGAGAACGGTGGTAGCAGCTCTGCATGGCCTGCAGGCATCTGGAGGAGGTGGCAGGGAGTGAGGAGGAGGAGCCTGGGGCAAGGAGGTGACAATCACAGCCCGGGTTCCTGCCCATCAGCCTGGGGTATGCAGTGGGAGGAGCCACTCATCCCAGTCAGCTGAGCAGTGCTCCCACTGTGGTAGTGCACTGACCACCAGAGGGAAGCTCCTTCATTGAGCGTCTGCCCCCTGGTGGCCAGTGTGCATTATAGCGACTTGTCAACTGGTCATTCTGGTTATTCCACCATTCAGTCACTGGGCTTTTATTATATAGGATACTTATAAGGTCTTTGGTTGATCACCTCCCAACCAACCACCCTCCACCACCTTCCCTCAGATTCTGCACTCGGTTCCAAGCTTCTATGTCTCTGGATCCACTCCATTCATCAATTTATTTTGTTACTTAGATTCCACGTATGAGTTCAATCATATGATACTTGTCTTTCTCTGACTGACTTGTTTCACTTAGCATGATACTCTCTAGGTCCCTCATGCTGAATCAAGGGGTAAGAAAGTCTTCTTTTTTACTACTGCATAGTATTCCATGGTACAAACGTACCACAGCTTTGTTATCCACTCATCTATTGATGGGCACTTGGGTTGTTTCTAGATCTTAGCTATTGTAAATTGTGCTGCTGTGAACATAGGGGTGCATACATTCTTTCTGATTGGCGTTTCAGGTTTCTTAGGATATATTCCTGGAAGTGGAATCACTGGGTCAAATGGAAGCTTCATATTTAGTTTTTTGAGGAAACTCCATACAGTTTTCCATAATGGTTGCACCAGTCTGCATTCCCACCAACAGTGTACTAGGGTTCCCTTTTCTCCACTCACTCACCATCACTTGTCATTTGTTGATTTGTTGATGGCAGCCATTCTAACAGGTGTGAGGTGATAACTCATTGTTGTTTTAATTTGCATCTCTCTGATGACTAGTGACTTTGAGCATTTTTCATATGTCTCTTGGCTATCTGTATGTCCTATTTGGAGAATTGTCTATTTAGGTCCTTTGCCCATTTTTTTAAATTGTATTGTTTGTCTTCCTTTTGATAAGTTGTATGAATTCCTTATATGTTTTGGATATTAACCCTTTATCAGATATATCATTGCCGAATATGTTCTCCCATACAGTGGGATCTCTTTTCATTTTAGTGATGATTACTTTTGCTGTGCTGAAGCTTTTGATGAGGTCCCATTTGTTCATTTTCTCCTTAGTTTCCTTTGCCTTAGGAGATGTATCTGTAAACATATTGCTATGAGAGATGTCTTAGATTTTCCTGCCTAAGGTTTCTTCCAAGATCCTTATGGTTTCATGACTTACATTTAAGTCTTTTATCCATTTTGAGTTTACTCTTGTGTATGGTGTAAATTGTTGGTCTAGTTTAATTTTGTTTGCATCTATCTGTCCAATTTTCCCAACACCCTTTATTGAAGAGACTATCTTGACTCCATTGTATGTTCTTGCCTCCTTTGTCAAATATTAATTGAGCATAATGGCTTGTGTCGATTTCTGGCCTCTCTGTTCTGTTCCATTGATCTCTATGCCTGTTCTTGTGCCAGTACCAGGCTATTTTGATTATGGTGGCTTTGTAGTATAACTTGAAATCTGGTATTGTGAGTCCTCCAACTTTGTTTTTCTTTTTCAAAATTGCTTCAGCTATTTGGGGTCTTTTTTGATTCCATATAAATTTATGGAGTATTTCTTCTAGCTCTGTGAGATATGCAGTTGGTATTTTGATAGGGATTGCATTGAATCTGTAGATTGCCTTGGGTAGTGTGAACATTTTAATGATGTTGTTTCTACCAATCCAAGAACACGGTATATTCTTCCACTTATTTATATCTTCTTCTATTTCGTTTTTCACCATCCTGTAGTTTTTCTAGTACAGGATTTTTGCCTCTTTGGTTAAGTTTATCCTTAAGTATCTTAATTTTTTCGTTGCAAAGTAAATGGGATTATTTGTTTAGTTTCTCTTTCTGAGAATTCATTATCCTATATAATAAAAGGCCAGGACCATAAGCGTAACAACCATAATGACCGCTCAACCAGTCGCCATAAGGTGCATTGACCACCTCTCGGTCCCTCCCCCACCCCCACCTAGCAGGCTCTGATCGCAGCATGGCGAATGGGGAACCATGGCGAACAGGGGAGGGTGACAGTGGGGCGGGACTGGGGACTGTTGAGCGGAGGTGGGCGGTGGGCTGCGAGCAGCAGTGAGCATCCAGCAGCAAGCAGTGGCGAGCATAGCAGGGTGGTGGCAGTGGCGGTGGCAGCAAGTATCGTGGAGCAGGGAGTGTTAAGGAGTGTCACAGGGCAGGGAGCATCAAGGAGTGTCGTGGGACAGTGGCAGGGAGTGTTGCGGAGCATCGCAGGGTGGCGGCAGGTAGCATCATGGAGCATTACAGGGAGGGGAGCTTTGTGGAGTGTCGAGGTGCGGCGGAGGTGAGCATCACAGAGCTTTGCAGGCCGGGAGCATCAAGGAGCATTGTGGAGCGGTGGCGGGAGCATCGAGTAGTGTTACGGGGTGGGGAGCTTCACAAAGCATCACGAGGCGGTAGAGGTGAGCATTGAGGGGTAGGGAGCATCGAGGAGTGTCATGGGGCGGCAGCAGGGAGCATCACAGAGCATTGCAGGGCAGTGAGCATCGCGGGGCGGTGGACATGGCCCTGATCACAAGCTAGGCCCAGGGACCCTACTTGTGCATGATTTCATGTGCTGGGCCTCTAGTTAGTGTATAAAAAAGCCATCGATTTTTGCATATTGATTTTGTATCCTGCTAAATTGCCAAATTAATTTATTAAATCTAGTAGTTTTTTGATGGAGTCATTAGGGTTTTCTATGAACAATATCATGTCCTCTGCGAATAATGAGAGTTTGACTTCCTCCTTTCCAATTTGGATGCCTTTTATGCTTTCTTTTTGTCTGATCGTTGTGCCTAGGACTTCCAGTACTATATTGAATAAGAGTGGTGAAAGCGGACATCCCTGTCTTATTCCTATACTTAGGGAAATGGTTTTAGTTTCTGCCCATTGATTATGATGTTGGCTGTAGGTTTGTCATACATGGCCTTTACCATGTTGAGATATGCTACCTCTGAGAGTTTTTATCAAAAATGGGTGTTGGATTTTGTCAAATGCTTTTCTGTATCTATTGATATAATCATGTGATTTTTGTCTTTCAATTTGTTTATGCGATGCATCATGTTTATTGACTTGTGAATATTGTACCATCCTTGCATCCCTGAAATAAACCCCACTTGGTCATGGTATATGATATTCTTAATATATTCCTGGATCTGATTTGCTAATATTTTGTTGAGGATTTTAGCATCTCTGTTCATCAGGGATATTGGCCTGTAATTCTCTTTCTTTGTAGTGTTTTTATCTGGTTTTGGAATTCGAATACTGGCCTCATAAAAAGAGTTTCTTCTCAATTCTTCTCTCCCAATCTTTATACTGGTAACATTGCTGTAATTCGTCTCATTTATCCATATGTTAAAATCATCCAATACATTGTTGCTCTTAAGTGTTCCTTCCTCTTGGATTTTCTAAAATAGTTTGAGGAGTATAGGTGTTAGTTCTTCTTTGAATGTTTGGTATAACTCCCCTGTGAAGCCATCTAGACCTGGGTTTTGTTTGGTGAAAGTTTTTTGATTACTGCTTCTATTTCATCAGTTGTTATTGTCCTATTCAGGTTTTCTGATTCTTCCTGATTCAGTTTTGGGAGGTTGTATTTTTCTAGAAATTCATCCATTTCATCCACATTGTCCAGCTTGTTGGCATATAGTTGTTCATACTAATTTCTTACAATCCTTTGTATTTCAGTGGTGTCAGTGGTTACTTCCCCACTTTCATTTCTGATTTTATTTATTTGGGTCTCCTCTCTTTGTGTCTTGATGAGTCTGGCAATTTTATTTATCTTTTCAAAGAACTGGCCCTTGGTTTCATTGATTGTTTTTATTGTTTTTTAGTCTCTATGTTATTTACTTCTGCTGTAATCTTTATTATCTCCTTCCTTCTACTTACTTTGTGCTTTTCTTGTTGTTTTCTTTCTAGTTCTTTAAGTTGTAGGGTTAAATATTTTATTGCTGATTTTTATTGTTTTCTGAGATATGCCTGTAGTGCTATGAACTTCCCTCTTAGGACTGCTTTTGCTGTGTCTCAGAGATTTGGAGTTGTTGTGTGTTCATTTTCATTTGTTTCCAGGAAGTTTTTGAATTCTTTCTTGATCTTCTTGGTAACCCATTCATCTATCTACACTAATAAAAGAGAAACATGCAAATTAACCTGAAAAGATGGCAGCAGCCCTGCCCCCGAGCCGCTCCAGGCCTGTGAGAGACAGAGAAGTCAGGTGCCAGCCCCTGAGGCTGGCTGCAGCCCAGGAGATGAAGAAGCCGCCTGCCCTATGATCCCAGGCCACAGCCAGCAGGAGAAGTCGCCCCCACTGCATCCCAGGGAAGACAGAGAAGCTGCCCACCTGGATCCAGGCACCAGCACCTGTGGCTGGCTACTGCTTGGTAGATGGAGAAGCCACCCACACTGTGGTCCCGGGCACCAGCACTTGCAGCTGCAGCCCAGGCGAAGCCCCCTGTCCACCATCCCCTGAGGCTGCAGCTGGCCTGGGAGCCTATGGCTAACCAGAGGGAGAGAAGCCTGGATCCCGGGTGCCTGTGGTCAGCTGGAGGAGGGAATCCTGGGTCCCGGTGCAGGGCTGAGGCAGAGGTGGTTAGGGGCAATCAAGCCAGCAGGGGAGCAGTTAGAGATGATCAGGCTGGCAGGCAGAAGCAGTTAGAGGCAATCAGGAAGTCAGGTGAGTGGTTAGGAGCCAGCAGTTCTGGACTGTGAGAGGGATGTCCAACTGCCAGTTATCCCCCGAGGGGTCCCAGATTGGAGAGGTGCAGGCCAGGCTGAGGGACACCTCCCCCCTCCCCCATGCATGAATGTCGTGCACTGGGCCTCTAGTGTATGTGTGTGTGTGTGTGTGTGTGTGTATATATATATATATATATATATATATATATATATATATATATATATATATACTAGAGTTCCCGTTGCAGGAAGATTCCTGCAATAGGGCTTCCTGCTTTCAGTCCCTTCTCCCCACCCTGCCTGCTTCCCTTTCTTCTCCTCCGCCCCGCTTCCTTGCTTCTCCACAGTTTTGCTCCCTTCTACAGGCTTGGCTTCTTTCTACACTGTCTTGATATGCAAATTATCCACCATCTTGGTTGGGTTAATTTGCATGCTCACCCTGATTGGCTGGTGGGTGTGGCTTGGGCGTAGCAAAGGTGCGGTCAATTTACATATTACTCTTTTATTATGTAGGATATATAAAAGGCTAAGCCACTGGCCAACCGGCCAGTAGCTGTGATGCACACTGACAACCAGGGGGCAGATGCTCAACACAGGAGCTGCTGAGTGACAGCAACTTTGCAGAGTGCCCTCTCGCACTCTGGGACCCCTTGGGGAATGCCAGATTGCTGGTTTTGGCCCAATCCCCACAGGCCAGGCCAAGGGACCCCATATGCTGGAGGGACCCCACTCATTCCGCAGATGCCTTTGAGCCCTGGTGCCACTCCAGGTGCAGCTGGCAAGGGAGGGACCATGGGAGGTTGGCTCCATGGCATGTCCACCCATCTCGTCCAGTCCTGATCCCCCCTTCCACCTTCTAATTAATTTCCTTTCAATGTGCACGAATCTGTGCATCAGGCCTCTGGTTGTTTAATAACATGCTATTTAGCCTCCATGTATTTGAATGTTTTTGGGTTTTTTTATTGTAGTTGATTTCTAATTTCATTCCACTGTGATCTGAGAAGATGCTTGATATGATGTTTTTTGTTTTTTTATTTGTTTTTCTGATTGATATTTTTACTCTGTCTTTTAATTCACTGATCTGATCCTTGGCTTCCCCTAAGCTGCTGTTTATTCCTTCCAATGTGTTCTTTATCACTGCTATGTCATTCTTCATTCCTCACTGGTCATTTTTCAGTTTCTATATATTTTCTTATGATGTTGATCATTTTTGTAATCATTATTCTGAACTCTATATCTGATAAATTTCTTATCCCCATTTCATTTAGCTCTTCTGGAGAATTCTCTTGTTCTTTCATTTGAGGCTTGATTTTTTTGTTTGTTTGTTTGTTTTTTGTTTCCTGTTTGGGTTTGTTTCTATGTATTAGGTAGATCTGCTACATCTAGTCTTTTGGGAATGTATCTGGTGCTGGACAATGTCAGACACTGTTTGTGACCTGCCCTGAGTACCCTGTTTGGAGGTATCAGCAATCCATAGCTTGTGGCTCCCTCTGCTGGGGCTGGCTGCCTTTAGAAAGAAACAAGATATGCACCAACATCTGTTTTTCCTAGCCCTGTGTCCAGAAGCATATCAGGGAAAGATTCAAAGCCTCCATATATCTGCCTCTGCCTGAAGGGTGATTGTTATTCTCAGTCTCTTAATGAGCCTGAGGCCTCTGCCGGGTGGTGCAAGACATTTTCCAATGGGGTAGGACAATTTCTTCCCTGCCCCCTCCAGGCAAACATTGCCTGGATGGTAAAGGTCTGTCTGAGAAAGATGTCCTCTGCAGAATACCAGGTGGCTGCCTTCCAAGCTCTAACCCCAGAGCCCCCAACCCTGTACTCTTCTCACACAGCTCTAGTCAACTTTGCCCTCCCTCTGCAGTAGCCCAAGTTGAGTGGCTGTACACAAAATTTTATGTGTTGGACCTTTAAGAATGTGCCTGCCTTTCCAGATGTCTCTCTCTGGCAGATAGCAACCCTGCTGCTTTTCAAAATCAGATGTTATGTGGTCACCTTTCTCAGTTCTGGTGCTTTGGGCTGGGGAGCCCAGCTTAAGGTTTAAACCCTAGAGTTCTCAGTGGGAACACCCCACAGCTGAAATATCTCTCCAGAATTTCAGCTCTGTCTATGGAAGCCTGGCCAACCCTCTTGTGCCTCCGCACTTCCTACCAGTCTCTATGAGGTCTCCACTTTACATCCTTGATTTTAAGGGTTCTCTCCAGCTAGTCTTCAGCTGATTATTCAGGATAATATTTTAGTTGTAATTACAGTTTGGTCCTGGGAGAGTGTCAGTGTAGCTTCCATTTAAACTGCCACCACTTTGGAAATCTCTCTCTCTTTTAATATTCTTAAGTGGTTGCCCTAGAGTTTACTGGTGATGAGGTTTTGTTTTGTTTACCACAAGATTCCTCTTGCAATATACATTTACAACTAATGTAAGTCCACTTTCAAATAACACTATCCTACTTAATGAGTATTGCAGGGTTTTTTTTATCTTTTAAATGTGATTCTTATTGATTTTAGAAAGAGGAAGGGAGAGGGAGAGATAGAAACATCAATGATGAGAGAGAATCATTGATCGGCTGCCTCCTGTATGCCCCCTCCTGGGGATCAAGCCAGAACCCAGGGGTGTGCCCTGACTGGGAATTGTACCATGACCTCCTGATTCATGGGTTAATGCTAAACCACAATTGAGCCACGCCAGCTTGGCTGCAGGTAATTTTTTAACAGATTCTTCTCAATTCTTCTCTCCCAATCTTTATACTGGTAACATTGCTGTAATTCGTCTCATTTATCCATATGTTAAAATCATCCAATACATTGTTGCTCTTATTGCTTAGAACAAACAGTTAATTATGAGGTCAAGTAAGAATTTTAAAAGTAAAAGGTTTTTTTGGTTTAGATTTTTTATTTTTATTGATTTTAGAGAGGAAGGGAGAGGGAGAAAGAAACATTAATGATGAGAGTCATTGATTAGTTGCCTCCTGCACAACCCAAACTGGGGATCAAGCCAGAAACCCAGGCATATGCCCTGACCAGGAATCAAACCCTGACCTCCTGGTTCATAGGTCGATGCTCAACCACTGAGCCACGCTGGCTGGGCAAAAAAGTAAAAGTTTTCATTTTCCTTTATTTACTCCTTCTCTGACATGCTTCCTTTGTTTAGGAAGCTGTGAGTTTTGGACCTATATTATTTCCCGTCGTGTGTGTGTGTGTGTGTGTGTGTGTGTGTGTGTGTGTGCATGCACGCATGCTGAATCCCGAGACTGAACTTACTTTAACATAAAAAAAAAAGCTTCTTTTAAACATTTCTTGCAAGAAGGTCTACTGGCAACAAATTTTCACAGCATTTGTTTGAGAAGGTCTATATTTCTCCTTCATTTTTCAAGGATTATTTCACTATTTATAGATTCTAGTTTGGTGGAGGTTTTTATTTCAACACTTGAAATATTTCACTCTACTCTTTTTCTGTTTGCATGGTTTCTGACAAGAGATCCAATGTAATTCTTATCTTTTTTTCTCTATAGCTTCTTTCAAGATTTTTTCTTTGTCTTTAGTTTTCTGCAGTTTGAGTGTAGTATGCCTATGTGGTTTTTTTGTTTTGTTATTTATACTGGTAGGTATTTCATGAGTTTTCTGGATCTGTAGCTTAGTATGTCATTAATTTTGGAAATTTTTCAGCCATTATTACTTCACATATTTCTTCTGCTCTCTTCACTTTTTATCTCCTCTGGTATTGCCATTATACATATGTTATACCTTTTTTTAATTTTCCCATAAGCCTTGAGTATTCTGCCATTTTTTGTTTGTTTGTTTTTTCATTCTTTTTAATTTTTTGCATTTCAAAACAGTTGAGAATTTTTAATTGGTCTATCTTCAAGCTCACAGATTCTTTCCTCAGTCATGTTGAGCCTATCAAAGGTATGCCCTCTCTCTTTTTCCACCATGAGAATCACTGAAGAAGTAAGCTATTGTTCTTATGAATTTGTGTACCATCATAGTTTGGTTTAGAGTCAATACAAGGATTAAAAATCAGTGATCTAATTAAGTTCTGCTCTTTCAGAACATAAAGATGAATCGGGCGGTCACCAACCTTTCGGACCTCACAGACCACCGGTTAGTAACCGCTGGACTAAATGACTTACTAAAGCCATACATCACAATGGGGGTGGAGCTAAGACCAAAATTCATAACCCTGGACATCCATTCTAGGGCATTTTACATAATTTCAAGTTGCTGCAAGTCAGTAAATAATTTTGGGCCAAATGATAAATATTACAAGTATTATAACATTTAGAGCTATAGAGTGGTGTTACAGTTTATCAAATACTCTCACACAGACTATTGCATTTTAACCTTCTCTCATAGTTAAGTGCTAAAAAATCCCCAGATTTTTCCCTTCTGATTTTCACTGCCATCATCCTAGTCTCCATCAACTTAAATTTCCCCTTGACTTTTCTGATATAGCTTTATAGTGTTTTCATCAAATTATCTGCATCTTATTAATGACAATTCAGATTTCTTAATATATATATATATATATATATATATATATATAATTTTAACTGGATCCATTTCTCCTAACCTTGCTGTGTGATGACTTGTTATGTTCCAATGAAAACCCTTAGGTACTCCTAATATTACTGACAATCACAAAGGGCACACTGCTCATTTATAACTTTATTTCTCATGTTGATAAAACTGTGTGGAATACTTTCTCTTACTAACCAAATTGAAAATTTTTCTTCTTTTGAAATTTACCTTAAACCTTATGCAATCCATCTTTTTTGATTAATACAACCCATACTTACTGTTCTTGTTAACTCAACAATCACTTAACACCTACCATGTGCCAAGTGTACACATAGTGCCAAGGGTACAATCACACAGAACTATCCTACAATCAAAGATCTTACAGCTTAGTATAGAAACTAGGCAGGTAAACAATTATACTAGAGAATGATCATTGCTCAATAGGGGTAAAGGATGGGATACTACGGAAGCATAACTGAAGGCACTCTGACTAGGTGAAGAGGAAAGGGGTATTTAGGAAAATCTTCCTAATGAAAATGATTTGTCTTCTCAATTCCATACTGCTTTATTTTTTTGACACATTTCCCCATGACTGCTTTTTTCTGGTAAATTAAATGTCTACTTTTCCAATGGACTCTCCTTGGCCACCAAAAACTACACAGGTGTCCTCTAGAAATAAACATATTTCATTCCACTTTTACTAATCACTCCAGTCTTAGTTCAAGCAGAATTCTTACTCAGCCGCTTTCTCACATCTATTAACTTATACTGTCTCTACTATTAATTGGACATTAATTTTATGCTGCTTTGTATGGCTACTTAAGGTTCTTTTTTATGTGTTTCTCATCTTTAAAGCTTAATTAATGGTCTTGAAAGGTCCTGAAATGCAGGGACTAGATCAATAATGTCATTAATTTCCTATGGCATTTAGAACTGCATGCAAATTGTAGATATTTATTTCAAAATTTTATTTGTGTTTGAGTATTCATTTTTATAAATTACATTTCAGTTACTCTAACTATTAATTCACCCATTCAACAAATATTTGGTACTCTCACTGTGTGCAAAGCACTCTGCCAAGAGCCTTTGGAGACCTAGGGTTAATAATAGTCAAGGTCATAGGATTCCCAAGGTACCAAAAGCAGAAGAGCCACCCCCTACTGAAAAAAAATTATTCTGCCCCAAAATGTCAATAGTGAGAAACTCTATACTGGAGCATAAATTTCAATCAAAAGATGAATGGAAAAACTCTAGCAAAAGATCTAGTAGTAAGCAGTGAATCTACATAACTGTGGGTATTACTATTACAGAACATTTTGTAAAAGTAGTAAATTATAAAAATGTAGAAATGATATAACAAAAGTTGGTAGGGCAAGTGGGAAAGGAAATTGTTAGTAGTATAGGTGTGTTGATTTAAACATCTTTAATAGCCATGGATCAAAAGGTAATCATTTAACACTGTAAATCAAGTTATAGACTAAGCACATTTTAAAAGTATAAATTGACACTAAAATAATTAATACTATCAGCCAAAATCAGGTGGTAGAGGAAACCAAAATATGGGAAAGAAGAGGGATATGCTAATTTTATCAAGTCAATAGATACTATATAGGGAAAAAGAAGATTAAGGGTATTATATAAAGTTATAGTTATGAAAGTGGCTCATATTTACTTCATAGCATTTATCTCATGGCAATTTTACATTTATATATGTAATTATTTGATCTCACCAGAGGGTAACTAATGAAGAGGATTCACAGGGCCTATTCTGCTCACTATATCCCCAGTTCCTAGTCCTGAGTTTATAAATAGTTAATTCATGTTATTTATGGCCAAACTGTTCTATAATGTGTCAGTGAACACTGAATTATCCAACAGAGCCATGGCTTCTAAAGAAAATAGGATTAGATTCCTGCAAGCCTCTCAACATTAGCAACAACTAATCAATACATGATCTTGTTACATGTTTTTCTATTTTAAAGACACTTTATTTAACATATATTATTGACATGGAACTCATAGGCAACAACACTGTAACTCATGCCTAAAGGAAGCTCATCTAACACATATTTTTCACTGTAAAGCACATTATGGCCTTCTTATGCTTAAGAAGACTAGATAGCATTTCAGCATTGTGCTTGGGGGACATTTTAGGCAGCAAAATCACCAACAAGTAGCACAAATATTCAAAAAATGTGGCACTAAAGAGACTGGGGAAAGGACAGTTGTGTACAGTATGAGAGCTGAAACATAAAATCAGAATATATCAGCTGGGAACGTATGTGTTTTTACTGCCCTGAGCATATCCAGAATGACTGAGAGTTACCATTTACACCCCTCTCCACACAGTCTCACAAGGAGTGAGAAGCAGCTCTGTATGCTGCTCCATGGTGTTCTTCATGATATAGCGTTAAGTTAAAGAGAGAAAACACAGAACAATACTGATTTGAAGGTTACAAGTAAATTTTAGCAGTTAGGTAAATTCATACCTACAATATCCACAAATAATGAGAATCAATTATACTTGTAGAATTAAATTGAATGCTATCATCATACGACAAACATTTGTCTGTTACTGGTTATTGATGTCTTTTAACTATTGTGGTTCTGAGCTGTGCAAATTGAGAACTTTCTATGAAAAATAGTTAATAACATATCTGATTAATATACATACCTCTATGGACTTTAGTCTTATGTAATGGCAGCTTAGGGAGCTTTGGAGGTAAAGGTCTTCGGAGAAGTTGTGGGTGGTTTTGCATTTTAATTAATAATAAGCACTATTTTTCACAGCTATTAGTTGAAAATTGAAAAGCTTTGGAATATGTTTGAATTATTGTTGAAAAAACAATTCATTCAAATCTAAATTACATCTCAATGAAAATCATTCGGTGTGAACACTCTACTGAATCCAAGCAGAATTCCTATAAAAGAAAAATAGGATAAGAAAATCATTCTTTAAAACTTCTATAGAGAATCTAGGTAAAATTTAGCTTTATAATTAATGCAGAATTTTAAAATACATATGCTATGACCAATCATTCTAAAATTTCCCATGTTAGCAAAAAGTTCAATCTGCCAGTGCTCTTTCAGCTAGTAAATACAGAACAGTAAAAAATGACCCTCTTTTTTTTTCTCTCTCTCTCTACCTCCAAAATGTTATCACTATAAATTTGGAAAAAAGTTTTTGGTCAAAAGATAAAAAAGTCACCACTTTGTGATAGCCTCTAAAGACCCACAATATCTGAGTTGTTTTCTTTCTGTAACAATGACTTATTTTAAAGTTCAACCACTATAGTTGGGCCATAGCTATTTAATCCAAAAATAAGATGGTCTTCAGTGTAATGAGATTTTCCAGGATTTCTGTCCCAATTAGTACTGTTGAGAAATGATGCCAGTAAGGCCCCAAAATGTGCACTTAGTTATCGGGGCAACATCAAAGTGCCTAGTACATCACTAGTCTGTTGACAGTCTAAAAGGGAACGCTTTGGAGCTACAAAAATGGGCCGTTTTATCCCCCAAAGATTACTGTGAACATACGCGTTAAAGGTATGCTCCCTGGCAGGACCGCCCTCTTGATGACGGTTATTTCCCCTCCGAATTATCTGAAGAGGTGCTTGGAAACCTTGGGCTTCCACTATCCTTTCAGCTGCTTCTCAAAACAATCGACTTTTCCTCTTTACTTATCTTCTTTTCCTGGGAATTTAGGCAGCGAGTTATTGGCCAAGGGAGGCGTGGGCCTGCTGGCCAGATGCAGTTGGTAGAGAAAGAACCCAGGCCACGCTGACCGCAGGTGCAGTCAAAAGTCAAGGAGACAGGCCCTAGCAACTGGAACGCGGAGAGCAGGCCGGTGCTGAGGGGAGGACCCGAGGGGGGACAGGCGGGGCGGGCCCGCCCTGAAGTGCCGGCGCGTGGAGCCAGGTCGCCTTTCTCAGCCTCGGTGTGGGGCCGCCTGGGAGGCTGTGGGCAATGAGGGCTGGAGGAGAAGCCCGCTCCACGTGCAGCTCCTGCATGGGACCCCGTGGAGACCAGCCGTTTTACTATTTTATTCTTAATGACAGTGATTTACTTTTCTGGATTACCCTCGGTGTCTAGGATCTGAGACTGCATTCTCTAATGCTGCGCTCCACGTAGTAGTCCCTTGCTGATTTTGCTTTGTCCCCGAAAAGCCAACATTGTTTTCTTTCTGTTCATTTAAGACAAACGATTTCTGATCCTTTAAAGGTCCTGGATAAAAGGGAATTGTGTAGGAATAAGGGGATATTGAAAAAAGAAATAGTGAGATATAAAAACAGTGGATGAATATATAGATATATATGTGTGTGTGCTTTCAATGGTTTACAGGCTTTTAGAATCTGTTATCGTTTTTTAAAGCAGCTGTAGACTTTGCACCATTTTCCAGATCAACTTCAGGCAGGAAATTGAAGTTTTTTATTATAAACTAGAATCCTGGTGCATGAAAAATTCATACACTTGGGGGTCCCTCAGCCTGGCCTGCACCCTCTCGCAGTCCAAGACCCTTTTGGGGGATATCCACCTGCTGGCTTAGGCCCGCTCCCCAGGGGGCTCAGGCCTAAGCTGGCAGTCAGACATCCCTCTGGCAGCCCAGGAGATGTCCACCTGCTAGCTTAGTCCTGCTCCTTCCCCCACCCCCTCACCCCCAGTCGGACACCCTTAGCACTGCGGAGGAGGAAGAAGAAGCTCCCACCACCACTGCTGGGCTTGCAGCCATCAGCCCATCTTGTGGCTGAGGGGCACTCCCCCTGTGGGAATGCACTGACCACCAGGGGTCAGCTCCTGCATTGAATGTCTGCCCCCTGGTGGTCAGTGCGCATCATAGCAACCGGTCATTCCTGGTGGTGTTAGAGTCAATTTGCATATTACCCTTCTATTATATAGGATGATAAGTGTGTAACATCTTATCATGTCTCATTCATTCTCAAAGAATATGACAGCTGAAATTCATCTTCTGTTTCACAAAAATTTTAAAAGTTACATATATATTCTTGGCATTCCTCTTAACTATGGATTATACTCCAAGCCTCAAGAATCTTAGTTTTCTTTAGTCTGGAAATTTGCCTCCATTTTGCAGACTTTCTTTTTTCCCCCTGGGAGGGAGGGAAGGAAAAGTATGACGCTCTGGAGTAAATAAGTCAAATAACACCTCTGAGATCTTAAAACAGATCACTCTAGCACCCAAGGTTTAAATATCTGTTGTAAACTACTAAGAATTTTACATTAATAATGTGTACTAACAAATGGATAAGAACATTACTTTTAAAAGGTTTCCTAAATACCAGCAGGGATTTTAAGCAAATCTGAACCTTTCTACAGTATGTAAAACTGAAATGTCGTTAAGGAGTTCAAGTCATCAAAAATTAAATGGCCCTTTATTTCATGCTGTATTATTTAAGATATACTTATTGGCTTATCTGGTCAGATGTCATAATTAGCAACGTTGTTTTTTTTTAAATCCAAAATTAATAGATGAACACAAATAATGATTTAAAAATGGCAGTAGAGAACATGTTTCCTGCTATTTGAAAGAAATTGTCTCATTGCTGGTTTATATTTCTAATTTATCTTCTATAATCATAGGCACTGCTGTGATTTTTACCTGAATTTCTAAATATAGACTTTAGTTTACTGTAAAAAAACAAAATAACAAAAACAAAACACACAATAAAAAATAAATAAAAGAATAACTAAAAATGAATATTTCTTTTTGAGTATAGACTGATTAAACTGAGTCACCATGGTAACCCAGGACACAAAAATGCTTTTTATAAAAAATATATTTTTATTGATTTCAGAGAGGAAGGGAAAGGGAGAGAGAGATTGAAACATCAATGATGAAAGAGAATCATTGATTGGCTGCCTCCTGCACACCCCCTACTGGGGATTGAGCCCACAACCTAGGCATGTGCCCTTGACCAGAATCAAACCCGGGACCTTTCAGTCCACAGGCCCACGCACTATCCACTGAGCCAAACTGGCTAAGGCCAAAAATGCTTTTGAGAAAGAGGTATTTGTTTGGTTTGAATTTATTTGATTATTTAATTACTAGAGGCCTGGTGCACGAAATTCATGCATGGGTGGGATCCCTAGGCCTGGCCGGCAATCAGGGCCAATCAGGTTCCCCACCTTCCTTCCCTCACCGCCCACATCTGCCACCACCCATCCCCACCCTGGCCAGGTGATCAGGGCCTGCCGACCTGAGGGAAGAGCCAACTGCCACCATGGTGGGCGGGTGGCAGGCCAATTGGCCTGCTGGGGGGAGAAACCCAGGAGATTGGCCACCAGCCCCAAGGTGGGAGCCAGCCCTCAGGCACCCTGGGAAAAGGGCCACGTCCACCACCACCCAACCCCAGTTCCCTGTCCCAGCCCAGGGGCTCGGCCCTGATCAGGCTATTGGGGCCTGCCAGAATGGGGGGAAGGGCCAGAAGGTTGGCCAGCAGGCCCCATTGGCAACCAGGGCCAAGGGGCTGGGGGCAGCTCCTGCATTGAGCGTCTGCCTTCTGGTGGTCAGTGCATGTCATAGCGACCAGTCATTCTGGTCATTCCAGTCATTCCATCATAACAGTCACTTAGGCTTTTATATATATAGACTAGAGACCTGATGCACGAAATTCGTGCAAGGGGCTCGGCCCTTGCAGCACCGGCTTCATCCAGAAGGTTGTCCGGACGGTCGTTCTGCTGTTCAGTCTAATTAGCATATTAGTTCTTTATTATATAGGACTAGAGGCCCGGTGCACAAAATTCATGCATGGGGAGGGAGTGCGTGTCCCTCAGCCCAGTCTGCACCCTCTCCAATCTGGAACATCCCTCTTACAATCCAGAACTGCTGGCTCCCAACCGCTCGCCTGCCTGCCTGCCTGATTGCCCCTAACCACTTCTGCCTGCAAGCCTGATCACTCCTAACCACTCCCTTGCCAGACTGATTGACACCTAACTGCTCCCCTGCTGGCCCGATTGCCCTTAACTGCCCTCCCCTGCAGACCTGGTCGCTCTTAACTGCCCTCCCCTGCAAGCCTGGTCACACCCAACTGCCCTCCCCTGCTGGCCTAGTCACCCCTAATTTCCCTCCCCCTCCCCTGCTGGCCCAGTCACCCCTAACTTCCCTCCCCCTCCCCTGCTGGCCCAGTCACCCCTAACTTCCCTCCCCTGCCAGCCTGGTTGCCCCCAACTGCCCTCCCCTGCAGACCTAGTGCCCCCCAACTGCCCTCCCCTGAAAAGTCTGATAACCCCCAACTGCCCTCCTTTGCAGAACTGGTCCCTCCCAACTACCCTCCCCTGCTGGCCATCTTGTGTTCACATGGGGGCAGCCATCTTTGACCACATGGGGGCAGCCATCTTGTGTGTTGGAATGATGGTCAATTTGCATATTACATCTTTATTATATAGGATGTATACTGGGAAATGTCTTTACTTTTCAATAGCATAAAGGCTGAAATGTATACATTTATTTTGTGTGTTTTCATCCTGCTTCATAGAGAACAGTTTTATATTTTCTTAAAAGTTAATAAGCTCCTTTTCTTTTTACCTCTTATATCTTACTGCAAACACAAAAACTTTGTTTCTGTTCTTAATTATATTTTGGCCAGGTATTTAATCATTCCTCTTTGTCTTTCACGATGAGAGTTATTTCTTTTCCTTTATTTAAACTGGAGAGTGATCCTGGGATTTCTTAAAAACATACACACACACATTACTAATAAGGAAATATCATGCAAGCTATATCATAGATTAAAACAAACAAACAAACAAACCTTCCAAACATAATGAAAGGACAAATGTCTATTTTTTCAAAAATATATTCATGAATTCAGTTACTCATTCCAGAATAATTTCATAGAAAACCTACTATGCATAAAGTATTTTGATAGGTGCTGGACTCTAAACTCTATTAAAACAATTTATAAAGACTCATTTGAGGTTCTATACTTTTAGACATTGAGTGAAATTTTAAATCATTTTTAAAGGCTTTTTTATCTATAATTATAACTAACTGAAGTTTTTCTGATTTGTTTTGTTTATTGTTTACAGTATTACAGGTGACTCCCATTTCTCCCTTTTTGCCACCCTCCACTCAACCCCAGCCCCACCCCAGGACTTCCCCATACTATTGTCTGTGTCCTTAGGTTACGAATATATGCATATATGTTTTTTTGGTTAATCTCTTCCTACCCCCCCTACCCCACTAAAATCTGTTATTCTATTCCATGCATCCCTATCTCTGTACCTATTTTGTCCATTAGTTCATTTTGTTCATTATATTCCACATATAAGTGAGATCATGTGATATTTGTCTTTCTCTAACTAGCTTATTTTGCTTAGCATACTAGTCTCTAGATCCCTCCATACTGTCTCAAAGGGTAAGAGCTCCTTCTTTTTTAAGGCCTCATAGGATTCCATTGTGTAAATGTACCACAGCTGTTTTATCTACTCATCTACTAAAGGACACTTGGGCTAATTCCAGATCTTAGCTCTTGTAATAACACTACTATTAACATAGGGATGCATATATTATTTCTGATTGGTGTTTCAGTATTCTTGGGATATATTCCCAAAAGTGGGATCACTGGATCAAACAGGAGCTCCATTTTTAATTTTTTGAGGAAACTCCATACTGTTTTCCACAGTGCCTGCACCAGTCTGCATTCCAACCAGCAGTACACTATATTTCCTTTTTCTCCACCTCCTCACCAGCACTTGTTTGTTGATTTATTGATGATAGCCATTCTGACAGGTGGTGGGTGATATCTCATTGTAGTTTAAGTTGCATCTCTCTGATGATTCGTGACTTTTGAGAATTTTTTCATATGTATATTGGCCATCTGTATGTCCTCTTTGTAGTAGTGTCTATTCAGGTCCTCTGTCCACTTTCATTCTTTTTTTATTTTTTACTAGAGGCCCGGTGCACGAAATTAATGCAAAGGGGAGAAGGGTGTCCCTCAGCCCAGCCTGCACCCTCTTCAATCTGGGATCCCTCAAGAGATGTCCGACTGCCCATTTAGGCCCGATCCACGGGCAGTTGGACATCCCTTTCACAATCCAGGACTGCTGGCTCCCAACTGCTCGCCTGCCTGACTTTCTAATTGCTCCTAACCGCTTCTGCCTGCCAGCCTGATCACCCCTAACCATTCCCCTGCCAGCCTGATTGATGCCTAACTGCTCCCCTGCCAGCCTGTTTTCCCCTATCTGCCCTCCCCTGCAGGCCTGGTCACCCCTAACTGCCCTCCCCTGCAGGCCTGGTCACCCCTAACTGCCCTCCCCTGCAGGCCTGGTCACCCCTAACTGCCCTCCCCTGCAGGCCTGGGTCCCCCCCAACTGCCCTTCCCTGCAGGCCCAGTCGCCCCCAACTTCCCTCCTCTGCCAGCCTGGTCACCCCTAACTTCCCTCCCCTGCAGGCTTGATCACCCCCAACTGCCCTTCCTTGTAGGCCTATTCCCTCCCAACTGCCCTCCCCTGTTGGCCTGATAGCCCACAACTGCCCTCCCTTGCAGACCTGGTCCCTCCCAACTGCCCTCCCCTGCTGGCCATCTTGTGACGGCCATCTTGTGTCCACATGGGGGCAGCCATCTTGTGTATTAGGGTGATGGTCAATTTGCATATTACTCTTTTATTACATAGGATAGAAGTCTGGTGCACGGGTGGGGGCCGGCTGGTTTGCCCTGAAGGGTGTCCTGGATCAGAGTGGGGCATGGGGCGGTCTGTGGTGGTTTGCAGGCCAGCCATGCCCCCCAGCGACCCAAGTGGAGGCCCTGGTATTTGGGATTTATTTAACTCCTATAATTGAAACTTTGTAGCCTTGAGTGGAGGCTAAGGCAGGCCAGGGCAGGCGGAAAGCTTGTCTTCTTCCATCGCTGGGGAAACCCAAGCCTCCTGCTTGCTCCATGGCCACAGCCATTTTTGTTGGCATTTATTTATCTTCTATAATTGAAACTTTGTAGCCTTGAGTGGAGTCCATGGCCAGCCAGGATGTACGGGAAGCTTGGCTTCCTCCATTGCCGTGGAAACCCAAGCCTCCTGCTTGCTCCGTGGCCGCAGCCATATTGGTTGGGTTAATTTGCATATTTGCTCCTGATTGGCTGGTAGGCATGGCTTGTGGGTATAGCGGGGTATGGTCAATTTGCATATTACTCTTTTATTAGATAGGATTTTTTTCATTGTACTAAAGCTTTCTTTAACTTGTGTGTGTGTGTGTGTGTGTGTGTGTGTTATTTTTTTATTGTTTAAAGTATTACAAATAATAGTACATATGTCTCCTTTTCTCCCGCATTGACCTTCCCCCAGCCTCCCCTACCCCGTGGCACATGCCCTCTCCTACCCCCCAGTGTCTTGCATCCACTGGTTATGCTTATATGCATGTATACAAGTCCTTCAGTTGATCTCTTACCATCCCCCCAGCCCTCCCCAGCCTTCCTGTAGTAATTTGACAGTCTGTTCAATCCTTCTCTGCCTTTGTATCTATCTTTTTGTTCATCAGGTTATACTCTTCTTTATTTTCCATAAATGAATGAGATCATGTGGTATTTTTCTTTCACTGACTGTCTCATTTCACTTAGCATAATGCTCTCCAGTTCCATCCATGCTGCTGCAAATGATAAGAATTCCTTCTTTTCTATAGCAGCATAGTATTCCATTGTGTAGATGAACCACAGTTTTTTAACTCACTCATCTGCTGATAGGCATTTAGGCTATTTCCAAATCTTAGCTATTGTAAATTGTGCTGCTATGAACATAGGGGTGCATATATCCTTTCTGATTGGTGTTTCTGTTTTCTTAGGATATATTCCTAGAAGTGGTATTACTGGGTCAAATGGCAGTTCCATTTTTACATTTTTGAGGAAACGCCATACTGTTTTCCACAGTGGCTGCACCAGTCTGCATTCCCACCAGTAGTGCAAGAGGGTTCCTTTTTCTCTGCATCCTTTCCAGCACTTGTCGTTTGTTGATTTATTAATGATAGCCATCTGACAGGTGTGAGGTGGTACCTCATTGTTGTTTTGATTTGCATCTATCGGATAATTAGTGACTTTGAGCATGTTTTCATATGTCTCTTGGCTTTCTGAATGTCCTCTTTTGAAAAGTGTCTTTTTAGATCCTTTGCCCATTTTTTTATTGGATTGTTTATATTCCTTTTGTTAAGTTGTATGAGTTCCCTGTAAATGTTGGATCCTTAAACCCTTATCAGAGATAACATTGGCAAATATGTTCTCCTATGCAGTGGGCTTTCTTGTTGTTTTGTTGATGGTTTCTTTTGCTGTGCAGAATCTTTTTATTTTGATGTAGTCCCATTTGTTTATTTTTCTTTTTAGTCTCTCTTGCCCTAGAATCTGTGTATGTAAAGGTATTGCTATGACATGTCTGCAATTTTGCTGCCTATGGAGTCTTGTAGGATTTTTATGGTTTCCCATCTTACATTCAAATCCTTTAGCCATTTTGAGTTTGTTTTTGTGTATGATGTAAGTTGGTGATCTAGTTTGATTTTTTTGTATGTATCTGACCAAATTTCACAGCACCATTTATTAAAGAGACTGTTTTGACTCCACTGTATGCTCTTGCCTCCTTTGTCAAATATTAATTGAGTATAATGGCTTGTGTCGATTTCTGTGTTCTCTGTTGTGTTCCATTGGTCCATATGTCTGTTCTTATGCCAGTACCAGGCAGTTTTGAGAACTGTGGCTTGGTAATATAGCTTGATGTCTGATATTGTGATCCCTCCAACTTTGTTCTTCTTTCTCAGGATAGCTGTGGCTATTTGGGGTCTTTTTTTATTCCAGATGAATTTTTGGAGAGTTTGTTCTAGATCTTGGAAATATGCTATTGGTATTTTAATAGGTATTGCATTGAATCTATAGATTGCTTTAGGTAGTATGGACATTTTAATGATGTTGATTCTAACAATCCATGAACATGGTATGTTCTTCCATTTGTTTATGTCTTCCTCTATCTCTTTTTTTAATGTCCTATGGTTTTCTAAGTACAGGTCTTTTACATCCTTAGTTAAGTTTATTCCTAGGTATACTCTGCTCACTTTTTAAATTGGATTGTTTGTCTTCCTGATGCTGAGTTTTGTGAGTTCTTTGTATATTTTGGAAATTAAACCTTTAACAGATGTATCATTGGTAAATATAGTTTTCCATATAGTAGTATCCTTTTTCATTTTGTTGATGGTTTCTTTTGCAGTGCAGAAGTTTTCTTTTTGATCTAGTCCCATTTGTTTATTTTTCCCCTGGTTTCCCTTGCCCTAAGTGATGTATCTATAAACATATTGCTAGGAGAGATGTCTGAGATTTTACTGCCTATGGTTTCTTCCAGAATTTTTTATGGTTTCCTGACTTATATTTAAGTCTTTTATCTATTTTCAGTTTATTCTTGTGTATAGTGTAAATTGGTGGTCTGGTTTCTCTTTGTGTGTGTGTGTGTGTGGCATGTACCTGTCTAATTTCCCCAACACCATCTATAGAGGAGACTATATTTACTCCCTTGTATGCTGTTACCTCCTTTTTCAAGTATTAATTGAGCATAATTGCTTAGGCCAATTTCTAGGATCTGTTCTGTTCCATTGATCTATATTCCTGTTCTTGTGCCAGTATCAGGCTGTTTTGAATACAATGGCTTTGTAGTATAGTTTGTTATTCAGTATTGTGTTCCCTCTAACATGGTTATTCTTTCTCAAGATTGCTGCAGCCATTCGGGTTCTTTTTTAGTTCCACAAAATTTTTGGAGTATTTGTTCTAGATCTGTGAAATATGCTATTGGTAATTTAATAGGGACTGCATTGAATCTATAGATTGCTTTGGGTAATGTGGACATTTTAATGATGTTGATTTGTCCAATCGATGAACACATTCTTCCATTTGTTTGTATCTTCATCTATTCTTTTTTAAATGTCCTATAGTTTTCCAAGTATAGGCATTTTACCTTCTTTGTTAAGTTTATTCCCAGGTATCTTTTGTTCTTGTTGTTGCAATAATAAATGGAATTTTTTTTCAGTTTCTCTTTCTGAGGGTTCATTATTAGTATATAAAAATGCCATTGATTTCTGGGTCTTAATTTTGTATCCTACTACATTGCTGAATTTATTTACTAAATATAGTAGGGTGTTGTTGTTTTTTAATAGTAGTTTTTTGATGGAGTCTTTACAGTTTCCTATGTACAATATCATGTCATCAGTGAATAATGACAGTGAGGTGGTAAAGTCCCTACTATTGCCATGGCTGGGTTGGATCAGTGATTATAAAGTCGGACTGCATACCAAGGGGTCATGGGTTTGATTCCCAGTCAAGGGCATGTACCTCAGTTGCAGGTTCTCCAGCCACGGTTAGGGGCACATGTAGGAGGCAACCAATCAATGTATTTCTCTCACATCAATGTCTCTCTCTCTTTCTCTCTCTCTCTCTCTTTTCCATGCCTCCCTTCCTCTACTCTCTCTAGAAATCAATGGGAAAAATATCCTTTGGTGAGAATAAAATAAATTAGTAAATAAACTCTCCTACTATGACTGCATTGCTATTGATCTCTCCCTAAAGGCCTTCCTAGAGTTTCTTATTTATATTTAGACTAGAGGCCCGGTGCACAAATTCGTGCATGGGGTGGGGGGGTGTCCCTCAGCCCAGCCTGCACCCTCTCCCATCTGGGACCCCTCGAGGGATGTCCGACTGCCTGTTTAGGACCGATCCCGGCGAGATAGGGCCTATATGGGCAGACGGACATCCCTCTCACAATCCAGGACTGCTGGCTCCCAACTGCTCGCCTGCCTGACTTCCTTATTGCCCCTAACCACTTCAGCTTGCCAGCCTGATCACCCCCTAACCACTCCCCTGTCAGCCCGATTGATGCCTAACTGCTCTCCTGCCAGCCTGTTTGCCCCTAACTGCCCTCCCCTGCAGGCCTGGTCACCCCAAACTACCTTCCCCTGCAAGCCTGGTCACCCCTAACTGCACTCCCCTGCAGGCCTGGGTCTCCCCCAACTGCCCTTCCCTGCAGGCCCAGTCACCCCCAACTTCCCTCCTCTGCTGGCCTGGTCACCCCTAACTGCCCTCCCCTGCAGGCTTGATCGCCCCCAACTGCCCTCCCTTGCAGGACTGGTCCCTCCCAACTGCCCTCCCCTGCTGGCCATCTTGTGGTGGCCATCTTGTGTCCACATGGGGGCAGGATCTTTGACCACATGGGGCAGCCATCTTGTGTGTTGGAGTGATGGTCAATCTGCATATTACTCTTTTATTAGATAGGATAGAGGCCTGGTGCACGGGTGGGGGCCGGCTGGTTTGCCCTGAAGGGTGTCCCGGATCACGGTGGGGGTTGCCTTGGGGCATGGGGCGGCCTGGGCGAGGGGCCTGTGGTGGTTTGCAGGCCGGCCATGCCCCTTGGCGACCCAAGCGGAGGCCCTGGGATCTGGGATTTATTTATCTTCTACTATTGAAACTTTGTAGCTTGGAGTGGAGGCCTAGGCCGGCCAGGGCTGCAGAAGCTTGGCTTCCTTCATTGCCAGGGGCAACCCTAGCCTCCTGCTCTCTCCAGCTTCGTGGCTGCCGCCATTTTTGTTGGGATTTATTTATCTTCTATCATTGAAACTTTGTAGCATTGAGTGGAGGCCTAGGCCGGCAAGGGCAGGCGGAAAGCTTGGCTTCCTCCATTGCTGGGAAAACCCAAGCCTCCCTCCTGCTCTCCGTGGCCTCAGCCATCTTGGTTGGGTTTATTTGCATATTCGCTCCTGATTGGCTGGTGGGCGTAGTTTGTGGGTGTAGCAGAGGTATGGTCGATTTGCATATTACTCTTTTATTAAATAAGATGTTCCTATGTTGTGTGAATATATATTTACCAGGGTTATATCCTGTAGTTGGAGCTATCCCTTTAGTATTATTTAGTGTCCTTCCTTGACTCTTATTATGTCTTTTGTATTGAATACTATTTTGTCAGGTGTCAGTATTGCTACCCCAACATTTTTTTTTTCATGTTCATTTGCATGGAATATTTTCTTCCATCTCTTCACTTTCAATCTGTGCAAATCTTTTGTTCTGAGATGGGTCTCTTGTATTATTTTTGTTGTTGTTATTAATCCTCAGCTGATGATATTTTTTCATTGATTTCCAAAGACTAGAAAGGAGGGGAGAGACAGAGAGAGAGAGAGGAACATCCATGTGAGAGACACATTGATTGGCCACCCCTGCATGCACCCAGGACTGGGGCTCAAGCCAGAATTGAACCCAGAACCCTTCAGTCTGTGGGCTGATGTTCTATCCACTAAGTCTTTAATTACTATTCATTTCTTTGTCATTTTAATTACTATGTGTCTTGGAGTGTGTCTTAGATTTCATCTTGACTGGAATTCTCTGTGCTTCCTGAAATTGTGTGACCTTTACCTTCACCAGGTTAGGAAAAATTTTTTGTCGTTATTTCTTTAAACAGATCCTCTATTCTTTGCTCACTTTCCTCTCCTTCTTGTACCCTTATGATGTGAATATTGTTACATTTCATGTTGTCCCAAAGTTTCCTTAAATTAATCTCCTGGTTTTTTTTCTTTCTGCTTTTTAATGCATTTTTTTTTTTTTTGCAGCTCCAATTGGATATTTTTCTATCTTGTGTTTCAAGTCACTTATTCAATCTTCTGCCTAATTCACTCAACTTTTTTTTAAAATATATTTTATTGATTTTTTACAGAGAGGAAGAAAGAGGGATAGAGAGCTAGAAACATCGATGAGAGAGAAACATCGACCAGCTGCCTCCTGCACACCCCCTACAGGGGATATGCCCGCAACCAATGTACATGCCCTTGACCGGAATCGAACCTGGGACCTTTCAGTCCGCAGACCGATGCTCTATCCACTGAGCCAAACCGGTTCCGGCCTAATTCACTCAACTTTTGATTCCTTACAGTGCATTCTTTTTTTTATTGTTTAAAGTATTACACATAGTAGTACATATATCTCCTTTTTCCCCATCTTCCCCCAGTCTCCCCTACCTCCTGTCACATGCCCTCATCCCACACACACCCCCAGTGTCTTGTGTCCATTGGTTGTGCTTATATGCATGCATACAAGTCCTTCTGTTGATCTTTTTCCCCCTTTCCCCAACACTCCCCAGCCTTCCTGCTGTAATTTGACAGTATGTTCGTTCCATGCCTCTGTATCTATCTTTTTGTTCATCCGGTTATAATTATCTTTATTTTCCATAAATGAGTGAGATCATGTGGTATTTTTCTTTCACTGACTGGCTCATTTCACTTAGCATATAATGCTCTCCAGTTCCATCCATGCTGCTGCAAATGGTAAGAATTCCTTCTTTTTTATAGCAGCATAATATTCCATTATGTAGATGTACCACAGTTTTCTAATCCACTCATCTGCTGATGGGCATTTAGGCTGTTCCAAATCTTTGCTATGGTGAATTGTGCTGCTATGAACATAGGGGTGCATATAGCCTTTCTGATTGTTGTTTCTGGTTTCTTGGGGTATATTCCTAGAAGTGGTATTACTGGGTCAAATGGGAGTTCCATTTTTAGTTTTTTGAGGAAATGCCATACTGTTCTCCACAGTGGCTGCACCAGTCTGCATTCCCAGCAGCAGTGCACGAGGGTTCCTTTTTCTCCGCATCCTCGCCAGCACTTGTCATTTGTTGATTTGTTGATGATGGCCATTCTGACAGGTGTGAGATGGTACTGCATTGTCGTTTTGATTTGCATCTCTCAGATAATTAGTGACTTTGAGCATGTTTTCATATGTCTTTTGGCCTTCCTTCTGTCTTCTTTCAAAAAGTATCTATATAGATCCATTGCCCACTTTTTTATTGGATCATTTATTTTCCTTGAATTAAGTTGTGTGAGTTCCCTGTAAATGTTGGAGATTAAACCTTTATCAGTGATAACATTTGCAAATATGTTCTCCCATACAGTGGGCTTTCTTGTTGTTTTGTTGATGGTTTCTTTTGCTGTGCAAAAGCTTTTTATTTTGATGTAGTTCCATTTGTTTATTTTCTCCTTAGTTTTTATTGCCTTAGGAGGGGTATCGGTGAAGAAATTGCTTCAGCATATGTCTGAGATTTCGCTGCCTGTGGATTCCTCTAGTATTTTTATGGTTTCCTGTCTTATGTTTAAGTCCTTTATCCATTTTGAGTTTATTTTGTGTATGGTAAGTTGGTGGTCTAGTTTCATCTTTTTGCATGTGTCTGTCCAATTTTCCCAACACCATTTATTGAAGAGACTGTCTTGACTCCATTGTATGTTCATGGCTCCTTTGTCAAATATTAATTGAGCATAGTGGTTTGGGTTGATATCTGGATTCTCTATTCTATTCCATTGGTCTATATGTCTGTTCTTGTGCCAGTACCAGGCTGTTTTGAGAACAGTGGCTTTGTAATATAGCTTGAAATCTGGTATTGAGATCCCTCCTACTTTTCTCTTCTTTCTCAGGATTGCTGTGGCTATTCGGTGTCTTTTTTTTTATTCCAGATGAATTTTTGTAGAGTTCTTTCTAGGTCTGTTAAATATGCCATTGGTATTTTAATGGGGAGTGCATTGAATCTATAGATTGCTTTGGGTAGTATGTACATTTTTTATAATGATGTTGATTCTACAAATCCATGAACATGATATGTTTTTCCATCTGTTTATGTCTTCCTCTATCTTTTTTTTCAGTGTCCTGTAGTTTTCCGCATATAGGTCTTTTACCTCCTTAGTTAAGTTTATTCCTAGGTATCTTAATTATTTTGGTGTGATGGTAAATAGGATTGCTTTTTTTGTCTCTTTTTCTGTAAGTTCACCATTGGTGTATAGAAATACCATCGATTTCTTGGCATTAATTTTGTATCCTGCTATATTGCTGAATTCATTTATTAAGTCTAATAGTTTTTTGATGGAGTCTTTTGAGTTTTTTATGTACAATATCATGTCATCTGAGTATAAGGACAGCTTTACTTGTTCTTTTCCAATTTGGATGCCTTTTATTTCTTCTTCTTGTCTAATCGCAATGACTAATACTTCCAGTACTATGTCGAACAGGAGTGGTGAGAGTGGGCTTCCCTGTCTTGTTCCTGTTCTTAGGGGAAATGGTTTTAGTTTTTGCCCATTGAGTATGATGTTGGCTGTGGGTTTGTCATATATGGATGTTATTATGTTGAGGTATGATCCTTCTATTCCCACCTAGCTGAGAGTTTTTATCAAAAATTTGTGTTGGATTTTGTCAAATGCTTTTTCTGCATCAATTGATATGACTATGTGGTTTTTATCTTTCAATTTGTTTATGTGATGTATCACGTTTATTGATTTGCGAATATTGTACCATCCTTGCATCCCTGGAATAAATCCTACTTGGTCATGGTGTATGATCTTTCTGATGTACTGCTGGATCCGATTTGCTAGAATTTTGTTGAGGATTTTGACATCTATGTTCATGAGGGATATTGGTCTGTAATTCTCTTTCATTGTGTTGTCTTTATCTGGTTTTGGTATTAGGGTGATGCTAGCTAGCTTCATAGAATGAGCTTGGAAGTGTTCCTTCCTCTTGAATTTTTTTGAATAGTCTGAGGAGGATAAGTTTTAGTTCTTCTTTGAAGGTTTGGTAAAACTCCCCATGTGAAGCCGTCTGGCCATGGGCTTTTGTTTGCTGGAAGTTTTTGATGACTGCTTCAATTTCTTCCATAGTTATTGGCCTATTGAGATGATAGATTATTCCTGAGTGAGTTTTGGAATGTTGTATTTTTCTAGGAATATGTCCATTTCCTCCAAGTTGTCCAGTTTGTTGGAATAGCGCTGTTCATAGTATTTTTTAACAATCCTTTGTATTTCTGTGGGGTCTGTTGTTATTTCACCTCTTTCATTTCTGATTTTGTTTATTTGGGTCCTCTCTCTTTGCTTCTTGGTGAGCCTGGCTAGAGGTTCATCAATCTTGTTTATCCTTTCAAAGAACCAGCTCTTGGTTTTGTTGATCTTTTGTATTGTTTCTTTGGTCTCTATGTCGTTTATCTCCGCTCTGATCTTTATTATTTCCTTCTGCTTACACTGGGCTTTTCTTATTGCTCTCTTTCTAACTCTTTGAGTTGTAGGGTTGGGTAATTTATTATCATTGTTTCTTGTTTTTTGCAGTAGGCTTGTAGAGCTATGAACTTCCCTCTCAAGACTGCTTTCGCTGTTTTTAATTTTTTTCTAGAAGCTGCTCTGTTTAGGTATTTTTTCCTACCTTGTCTTCTAGTTCACTGATGTGGTCCTCTGCTTCTTCTAGGCTACTGTTGATGCTTTCTATTGAGTTTTTAATAGCAGCAGTGTCATTTTTCATTTCTTCTTGGTTCTTCTTCATTTCCTCTTGGTTCTTACACATATTGTTGAATTTGTCTTCCATTCTTTTCATCCACCTTATGACAATTTCTCTGAATTCTTTCTCTGACAGGTTTCTTGCCTCCATTTTGTTTACTTCCTTTTCTGGTGATGCCTGCTTTTCTTTCATATGCGGGCTGTTTCTTAGTCTCCCCATGATCTCTCTTCTCTGGGTGTCTGATTATGTAGTTCTCTCTCTCCTGCGTTGATTTAAAGGTACAAAATACAACACAACAAGGCACAATGTACAAGGCACTGAACACAAATGTATTCATGATACTAATAACCCCAAATAAAGGTCATCACCAGAGAAAAGAGAATTAGGGGATAAGAAAGAAAGAAGAGAAAAAAAAGGATAAAAAGAGTGCAAAAATGGAATTGGGAAAAGGAAAAAAAAGTAAGAGAGAAAAGAAAGAGAATAAAAAAGAAGAGGGGAAAGAACTATTTATATGGGGAGAAAAAACTCCAATAGAACAGCCACTAATCCCAACAAATGCCAGCAACAAATACCTAGAGATAAATGCAAACTACAAACAACAACTAATACCAAGCGAGGCGAGGGAAAACATAAGCAAGAAACAAACAGAAACAAAACAAAAAAACAAAAAGAAAAAGCGAAACAATCTAACAATCAAGCATAAAATAACCAATATAATCAACAATCAAGCAAACAACAACAAAAGGACAGAGAGAAAAAAAATTTGGATAGTGAAGAAATAGAAGAGAGAGGTGTATATGGACTTAGCAAAGGGGGGTTGGAAATTAGATATATAAGTAGGGTGAAATTTTAACAGTGGCTAAAGAGAAGGAATAGGGAAAAATCTAAAGCAGGAATAAGGTAAGAGAAACAGGACAATAAAAGGGGAAAAGTGAGGAAGAGAGTGTTGGCATAAAGGTAAAGTTGAGATAGAGTAAAATGATGCTAAAGGAAAGATGAAAATAGAATGTAGAATACTAATCTCAAAATAAAATAAAGAGAAAATAAAATGACACTTTTATTTTATTTTTTTTTTAAATATATTTTATTGATTTTTTTACAGAGAGGAAGGGAGAGGGATAGAGAGCTAGAAACATCGATGAGAGAGAAACATCGACCAGCTGCCTCCTGCATACCCCTTAACAGGGATGTGCCCGCAACCAATGTACATGCCCTTGACCAGAATCGAACCTGGGACCTTTCAGTCCACAGGCCGACGCTCTATCCACTGAGCCAAACCGGTTTCGGCTAAAATGACACTTTTAAAAAAAGGTAAAATAGAAGTAGTAATAATACTGATTAAAAATAAAAATGTAATAATTAAAAAGATAAAATAAAGTGAGAAAAAAATTTAGTTTCTTAAGTAAAAGATGAAATAAAAATAAAAATAAAAATGTGCAGTAGTGAAGGTCATTCACTTCCTCTACTGTTCTGTTTGGCTCGCCTGTTTCCTAGTCAGGACAGTATTGCAGTTCCCTGTGTTTCACTGCTCCTCAGTGTTGTAGGCCACAGTCCTGATTTTCAAGCAGTCAGTACTTTGTTTCTTATACTCCTTTATTTGTGTTTACACAAGAGTCAATTTGTGCTTCAACCCCTGGGTGGCAGTGTTTTTGGATTGACCTCTGGGTCTATAGGTCCTCTCTAGCTAGTGTTTAGATTTTGTTTTCCCTGTGGCACTCAATACCGGTTTGGGGGAATGGGCTGCCCCAGAGCTGGTTCTCTGATTGCTATTCCCTGCTCTGATCCCCAGGTTCCACACAAACAACTTTCCCCTGCAGTCTCTTAGAGTGTCTCCAATTGGGTGATCCTGTGCATTGGGCTTAGTAATCAAAACCAAGAATTTAAAGAGGAAAGAAAGAAAGAAAGAAAGAGAGAGAGAGAGAGAGAGAGAGAGAGAGAGAGAGAGAGAGAAAGGAAGGAAGGAAGGAAGGAAGGAAGGAAGGAAGGAAGGAAGGAAGGAAGGAAGGAAGGAAGGAAGGAAGGAAGAAAGAAAGAAAGAAAAAAGAGCCAGAGCAAGTGGTGAACGCCTGCACTGTGGCACAAGTCTGTGCAGGCTTTTTTCCCTTTAAGTCTAAGCAGCCGGCACACTGTTAAAAATTTTAAGCTGGCCTTTTGTGCCCAGTTCAGCTATGGGTTGCTTTTTAGAGTTCCCTTCTGTTAGCAGCCTGGAGGATCCCCTTCCACACTCACAGATCACACCAGCCCCAAAGGCCGCAGACTTTTCTGGGCGGAGACTTCCCCGGATCCTCCGGCTCCCGCTGTGCGCATTTCCCTCTCCTGCCTGGACCACAGACCTCACCTTATCCCAGGTGAAATCTGACCTTTCTGTGAGGAGGCGCGGAGCTCCTCCAAATCCAAGTGCTTGCGCCACTTGGGGACCAGTGTTCCCTGGTTCGCAGCTGTTTGCTGGGTGCAGTTGTTGTATATTCCCCGGGAATTTCAGGCTTCTGACAACATCCACTCTCCCCTTCAAGATGGTGGTAGTCTCCGCATCAGAGCCGGTTGCTCCACAAGGGATCCCAGCAGCAGTGGAGGCTGCCCGGTCAGGGGAACCCTGTCCAGCAATCTCCCACATTGCCTGGAGTATAGCTGACCCTCACCCACAAATATACACTCCCCATGTGTCCACACACTGTCCGTTTGTTCTCTCACTCATGCACTATCTTGCAGTCTGCCTTCCCGTCGGCAGCCATCTTCCTTCTCCCTTCCAGTGCATTCTTGATGTCAGATATGTTATTTTTCATTTCTGAGTGGTTCCTGTTCATGGTTTCTTTTTTTTGTTTCATGCTATTGTAGTTTCCACTATGTTTCTTGTAATTCTCACTAACTTCCTTGAGTATCCTTATAACCATTACTTTGAAATCTATATCTGATAAATTGCCTCCATTTTGTTTAGCTCCTTTTCTGAAGTTTCCTCATTTTCGCTCATTTGGGGGCTATTTCTTTGTCTCCCTATTTTTTCTATCCCTTTGTATTTGTTTCTATGTATTAGATCAAACTGCTATGCCTTGAATTTTTCATAGGGTGGCCTTATTCAGTAAGTCTTTTATGGGTCTCAGTGGTGCAATCTCTTTGATCTCCTGAGCTGGATGTTCTAAAAGTATTTCTTATGTGGGTTCTTTGGGATCTCCTGTTGTAATTGGGTCTTAATTATTGTTGTCTCACTCATGGTTGGAATCTCTTGTCAGGCAGGCTGACTGGTAGGCTCAACCCGACCATGTTGTGTAAGCTGTTGTGCAGATGCTGACAGAAAAAAAAAAAACAAAACAAAAAAAAAACAAGAAACAAAAGAAAAACATAGAAAAGACCACCTACAATAACAACAAAAGCAACCACAGAAGAAAAGAGAATTAGGAGGAAGAAAATAGAACAAGAATACTAAAAGAAAAGAAGTAATATAAGAAGGAAAAGGGAAGAAACAGAAATATGAAAGGGCAGAAAGGAAGAAAACAAGTAAGAATAAAAAATAGGAGAAAGCAAATGGCATGGAAGAAAACAGGAAGAAAAAATTTATGATAAGGAAAGAAGAGAAAGAATAAAGATAGAAAAATGAGAAAAGTGAAAAAGACAAGAAAGCAGGAGAAAGAAGAAAAATAGAGTGAGAAAAGTTAGAGATATGAAAGAAAAAAGAGATTAAATTAATAAAGCAATAGAGAAGATACAGTGAAAGCTCAGTTCTTGAAATTAATTTGTTCTGGAAGGCTGTTCAGAATCAACTTGTTAAAAAAAATGAATTACTTTTTTCCATTATAAATAATGTAAATTGAATTAATTTGCTCCAGACCACCAAATAATTCCCTGTTTTAATCTGTCTTATATACAGTACATGTCCAATGTACTGTTTAATCTATAAACAAACACTTCTTTTCTTAAATTTATTGAACCACCCCCTACGAGTCTTAAATGAATAATTTTCAGCGCTCATTCCAGGGGTGATTTTTAGGAAGGCAGTATGCGGCATTTTCACTTTTTCACATTTCACTGCCTCCAAAATGCTTGTCACTGCTAACTGCTTTTCCTTTATCCAAATCAATAACAGTTTTTCTACCTCTTCAATTTCCTGTGATCATTGTTTCTTTCACACCCTTAGCAGCATTAGCACTCTTGTTCACTTCTTCATATTTTAAAATTGTGTTAATCATCCATTTTGCCAGCAACAAAAGAAAACACACACACACACACACACACACACACACACACAAATACTCACAGCACAATACCCTGAGATGTTATCTATGTGAGGTTTAGTGGTAAAATGACTCGCATTCTCTCCTTTGTTTCTGGTGTGAGAGACACCTTTTGTCATGCTAATATATCAGCATGAAAGAGTTGCCAGGTTGAAAAACAAAGTTTTGTTCAAGACTGAGACATTTTTCCATTAGTAACTTGATCAAGAACTAAAGTGTTTGAGATGGGAAATATTCAAGAACTGAGGTTTGACTAATGCAAAAAACACACACACACACACACACACCATAAAAACAGTGAAGTGGCATTTGTCTCAGCAGAGTCTAGTGCCTCCTGGGAGCTCCCCTTTGATCTTGTTCTTTGTTGACTGAGGGTGACTATTTTGTCTGCCAATTCTGGGCTTCCTGGGAGGTACTTTGGTGCTAGCCACTGTCAGAAGTTGTCCACATTTAGCTCTCAGCAACCTGCTATAAGCTTCAAGCGACCCAGTTTGTGTCTGTCTCCACAGGATATGGCTGCACGCAGGAGGGCCAACCTGCACTCTAAGGCCTGTTTGTTAGCAGCATTGGACTCGGACAGGTCAGCACACTTTCCCAGGTTCCTCAGGCTCTGCCTCTGCTCGCCTTCACCTTCTGGCCAGCTGTCAGTCTTAATCACTGAAAATGCTGTTTCTGAGAGAGTTTTTGGTGGAATTGGGAGTATAAGACCTACAGGTCTCCTGTGAGGGGGAGGTGCCTTTCAGATTTCAGGGGAAATGGTGGGTGTGTTTCATCATCTCAGAGCTACTTCTCTGAGAGTGTCCCAATATTTCCCTGTCCTAGACTGGGTGGAGATCCTCCTATGCAGTTCAGTGGGACTAGTTGGAAACCAGGAGTTTCTATCAGCTCTCCTATAATGGGGGAGTACCAGTCAGGTTCCCAGGACAAGGGGCAGATGGCTCTATCCTGAAGCCAGTCACTGATGCTCTCTGAGGCTGTTTAAACCTGTAGGCTTGGCCTCTGTTGCTGTCTCCTCTTCAGGGGTTGAGATGCAATGGGTGGATGCCGGTTTTCTGAGGGTAGGGCAAGCCGTATCCCCTAGGGTGGGGTACTTGACTCTTCCTGAGCTCTCAGATTGTGAAACAAGTGCCATGCTCTTGTTCCTACATTCTGTCACTGGTCTTTGTACCCCCCTGGGCCACAGAGGACCTATGAGACAGCTTGTGCCTGAAAGCGTCCAAGTGCCGTGATGTAAGTAAGGGAGCCTTGACTTGTCCTTCACATGAGTTGAGTTCAGAGCTCCTGTTAGCATTGACTGTACTAGACTGAATCCTTGATGCATTTCAGCCATTGACCCGAGGATGAAAGCCGCCTTGTTCTCAGCATCCTTGGGGCAGCTAAGCCTAACAAAGGCAGAAGAGGTTAAAGGGTTGCAAGTGACCCTCCTTTGAGTGGCTAGAAGGAAAGGTATTCCACAAACACATACTCATTCTCAGATTTTTTTCTAATGTGCACACCAGACTTTGGAATATGTCAATGTCACAAAGTGATGTTAGTATGCTTTTGACAGTCCTTCAGGATATACAACAACACCAATCCCCCGCCTTTATGTTTTGGTGTCAGAGATTTTATCAGGGTTGAAATTAACAAATTCCAGGCCATTGCTTCTCTCTTCAACCTGCCCCAGGTAGTCATCTGCCTTGATAGGAGAAAGCTCCTTTAGTTGCTATGCCAGTTATTCTAGGTGAAGTAATATTCTCCAAGGGAAGAGGCTATGGTGTCCAACTCTATTCAGGAGCCATGGGGAAGACAGATTATAGGGCTTTATTCTTCCCTCCACTGCAATTCCAAGAAGAGAAGCTACACTTTTATCTGTTTGACATATTCATATGGTTCTGCTTAAGACTTGCAGAAGGAAAGATGAATGAGGAAAATAGTGAATGAATTTGCATGTTATGATCATTGTAGGATTTTGTGATCATTTCAATTTGCTGGTAGAAGCTATCTTACACATTGGTGTTTATGATTCCATTATTAATACTGCCTGTTTGGTTCAAGGAATTCATTTTTAGCCATTACTTCCTTTCCCTGAATGATTCTTTTCAAAATGGACAGAATTTGAAGTGCACATGCCTTCTCCTTTATTGATATTTAAATTTTATTTGGCATAGAAAAATTAGAGTAAAGTATATTCCTTAATTGTCTAATATAATCTAAACTAATCTAAAATTTAATATATTATCTAAATATATTCTATTTTAATAGGTATCAAAATTTAATTTAATTTAATTAAACTGGCCTTTGTTCTTTATTTCCCCCTCTTTATTTTAGATGTCAGTCCTTGAATTTCTGCTCATTTGCTTCTACTAGTAAGTGCTTTCTTCTAGAGTTGGTTCTATCCAATAGCTTGATTTATCTCATGCTGCTGCAGCACAAGTCTGTGCCTTCTGCTTGACCCAGCCCACAGCTACAGTCCCACGGTTTGCATTGTGCACAGGCCAGCTCTCCTGAGTCTTTTCAGTGCTACCTCAATCTTATTGTGGGCAGTAGATTTCATCCTTGTCTTCCCTAAATGCCACGTTTCAATCCGGGACATCACTCTTCCCTGCATTTCTTAAGTGATTAACCTGTCATCCTTGACTCACCTTTCTCATTTATTGTCTATAAAGTCAACCTCTGGAACACTTCTTATGTTTCTCTTTCTCCTATTACCTGGTGCCTATCCCAAGCCTGGCAATTATTGCCTTATACCTCATCAACAGCCATAGCTTCCTAACCTCACTTGTTTTCAGTCACTTCCTATTCTATACCATTTCTCTGCCAACAGACTAATCTAAAAATAATCTATTTCATTGTTATACTCTCTACTGCCTAAGGTCTGTATGATTCTCTTTACCTGTATTTGTTTTGTGTCTTCCTTGCCACTTCATTATACACAATAAATACTTGCTTAATAAATGAGTGCTTGAAATAAGGAAGCTGTGTCATATGAATTCACCAAAGCTGTCCTTTAGCCTACTATGCAGAGAATTGGCAGCTGATTCATATCTCTATTTTAAAAATGGAGAACTTGACCAGAAATATTTCCTTATTGCAGCTGCAGATAAACAGTAAAAACAAAAACTTTTCATCTGGGCTTCAGTTTTCTTAGAGTAAATGCCCTACATCATGGGCTTGCTGCAAATATTAAATGTGATGTGTTAAGGCACCCAGCACAGGACATGAGTAGATGCAAATAAATTCTAGTTGAATCTTAATAAAGAGGTTGGTGGAATGAGTGAATTTGAACTGACATAATGGAACATTTAGGTATTTTATATAAATCACAATTTACTAATTCAGATTCAATAAAATTTTGGCATTATGACTACTGTGTTAGATGTGTTAGTATATATTATCTCATTTATTCTTCAAAACAAACCTGTGATACAAGTGGCATTTTTCTCCAATTATATATTAGTTCAGCTAGGGAAAGTAAAAATTCCTTGTACAAGATCCATTCACATATGCTGGAATCAAGATTCGTCTGTAAGAGTTCCAATATCAGATCTTTTGCTTTTCCCATGTACCATCCTTCTTAAATATTTTTCTGATTAGTTTTTTATGTTTATATAGGTTTGCATTCCTAAAAGGCCTTCATCACTCTCCTTCCTGGGTCCCACACTTTTTGAGGCTCACTTACACATATTCTAAGATGCCTTCCTCTCTACAGCCCCACTCCCAAGTCATTAGTACCCTGAGAATAGTGTTCATCACAGAGTATTGTAATTATTAGTATGTTTGGTAACTTCACAGATTATGAACTCCTTGTGTGCATAAGTGTGTTAGTTTTGATTTCTGACAGCCTGGCACATGAAGTATTTAAGTATATTGTTTAAAAGGTGCTACAAGCACATACAGTTATATGGTCATAGAGATTAATTAACAAAGAAAAGTAGCATGGAATAAATGTCAAGAATGGCTTACAAACAAATACTGTAGGTTTTAGGGGAAGAAAAATTGGATTGGTGGTCAAGGAAGGAGTCTGTTCTTTTTTATTACTATCCTATATAATAAAGAGGCAATATGCAAATTGACCATCACACCCTTACAAGATGGCTGCCTACAGCAACCAGGCCGACATGGGGGTTAGTGAGGGACGACCAAATGACTGAACAGCCGGCTGCGTGGGGCGACTAGGCCGGTGGGGGTAGGAGGGTGGAGGCTGTGAGGGACAACCAGGCCAGCAGGGGAGGGGAAGTTGGGGGTTATCAGGCAGGCAGGGGGGGCAGTAAGAGGTGACCAGGCTGGTCGGGGGGGCAGTTAGGAGTGACCAGGCTGGCAGGGGAATGCAGTTGGGGGTGACCAGGCCTGCAGGGGGGAGCAGTTAGGGGCGATTAGGCTGGCAGGGGGGCAGTGAGGGGCAACTAGGCCAGTGGGGGGGGCAGTTGGGGGTAACCTGGCCAGCAGTGGGGGGGACAGTTAGAAGTCACCAGGCCGGCAGGGAGGGGGCAGTTGGGGGTGACCTGGCCAGCAGGGGGGGCAGTTAGGGGCGATCAGGCCAGCACCCAGAAGCAGTGAGGGAAGATCAGGCTGGCAGGGCAGAGGGGGGCCAATTAGGGGTGACCAGGCAGGCAGGCAGGTGAGCAATTAGGAGCCAGTGGTCCAGGATTGTGAGAGGGATGTCCAACTGCCGGTTTAGTCCCGATCCCTGGGATCAGGCCTAAACCGGCAGTCGGACATCCCCTGAGGGGTCCCGGATTGGAAAATGTGCAGGCTGGGCTGAGGGGGATCCCCTCCCCATGCACAAATTTTGTGCACTGGGTCTGTAGTAATTAAAATATGTTTTTACTAGAAGCCCGGTACATGAAATTTGTGCATGGGGGTGTAGTCCTTCAGCCTGGCCTGTGCCCTCTCATAATTGGACATCCGTCTCGCAATCCGGGACTGCTGGCTCCCAACCACTAACCTGGCTGCCTGCCTGACTGCCCCTAACAGCTCTACCTGCCTGCCTACCTGATCACCCCTAACTGCTCACCTGCCTGCCTACCTGATCACTCCTAACCACTCCACCTGCCTGCCTTCCTGCTTGATCTTCCCTAACCGCTTGCCTGCCTGCCTGCCTGATTGCCCCTAACCACTCACCTGCCTGCTCACCTGCCTGCCTACCTGCCTGCTTGATTGCCCCTAACCGCTCGCCTGCCTGCCTGCTCAGTGTGCATCATAGTGACCGATCATCCCAGTTGTTTTGCCTTAATGGTCGCTTAGGCTTTTATTATATAGATTGATTCTTGAGAGAGGAAGAGAGTGGGAAAGAGGGATAGAAACACGAATGATGAGAAAGAATCATCTATCAGCTGCCTTCTGCATGCCTCCTACTAGGAATTGAGTCCACAATCCAGGCGTGTGCCCTCACCAGGAATCAAACCATGACTTTCTGGTTCATGAGTTGATGCTGAACCACTAAGCCACACCAGCTGGGCTGTTCTTTATTATTATTAAATTTATTGAGGTAACATTGGTTAATAGCATTATATAAATTTCAGGTATACAACATTATAATTTGATATCTATATACTCTATTGCGTACTTACTACCCAAAGTCTAGTTTCCTTTTGTTATCATATATTTGACTCCCTTTACCCAGTTTGCCTTCCCTCCATCACCTTCCCGTTTGGTAACCACCATTTCATTATCTGTATCTATGAGTTTGTTTTGAGTTGTTAGTTTGTTTTACACTTCTTTTTTTGTATTTCACATATAAGTGAAATCATTCAGTTTTTATTCTTTTCTCTCTCATTTACTTCACTTAGCAATATACTTCAAGATTCATCCAAAAAAATGAAATATTGCCATTTTTAATATATATACTACATCTTCTTTATCCATTCATCTGTTGATGAACACTTAGATTGTTTCCATGTTTTGGCTATCTATCTATCTATCTATCTATCTATCTATCTATCTATCTATCTGTTATATATATATATATATATATATATATATATATATATATATATATATGCCTAAGCGACTGTTAAGACCAAATGACCGAACAACCAAATGATTGGTTGCTATGATGTGCCCTTACCACCAGGGGGCAGATGCTAAATGCAGGAGCTTCCCCTTGGTGGTCAGTGCACTCCCACAGCCAACCTACCATGGCCAGCCAATATCTTGCGGTCCCCCCTACCTGGCCAGCCAGCCCTGATCGGCCTTGATCACCAGCCAAGCTGAGGCAACCCACCAGTGCACAAATTTGTACACCAGCCCTCTAGTTGTAATAATGCTGCAATGAACATAGAAGTGCATATATCTTTATAAATTATTTTCATAAATTTTGGATAAATACCCAGAAGAGAAATTGCTGGCTCATATGATGGCTCTAGTATTAATTTTTAAGTAATCTCCATACTGCTTTTCATAATGGCTGCATTAATTTACAATCCCACCAACAGTGCACAAAAGTTCCCTTTTATCTACATCCTCTCCAGCACTTGTTATTTCTTGTCTTTTTGTTAATAGCCATTCTAACAGATGTGAGGTGATATTTCATTGAGGTCTTATTTAAATTAAAAAGTTTTTTATTACACAACATAAAATATTAGTTTCAGGTGTACAACATGGTGATCAGACATTTATATAACTTAACAAAGTGATCATCCCAATAATTCTAGCACCCATTTGACACCATACATAGTTATTACAATATTATCCTAATATATAAAAACCCACAGTCTGTAATGAGCGAAGGCTCGACTGAACACCGGAAGTCAGTCCTGTAGTGAGTGGGGGGTTGCCGTGGCGACCCAGCACTGACTGCCACAGCTGCAGGCGCGGGGACCCAGCACTGACTGCTGAGGGAGCTGCGAATCAGGACTGGAGAGAGAGGCAGGGTCTGATCCACAGCCTCCGTGGCAGCTGTTGATCAGCCGTTGCCTCTCTCTCTCCAGGCTTTGCCAGCAGCCACACCTCTGTTTCTCTCTGGGCCTCTGTGGGAGCTGCTTATCAGCTCCGCCTCTCTGATCAGGCCTGGAGATAGGCCCAGAGATTCTGACTAGCATAGATACTGACCAATCAGAACCAAATCTGGGTGAACTCTGAGGAGCCAAGGAGGCAGAGTTTTGACGCTGACTGGCATAGAAACTGACCAATCAGAAACAAATCTGGGTGAAGTGCGAGGAGTCAATGGCTGCCTAGGAGGCAGAGCTTCTGACACTGACTGGCATAGAAACCAATCAATCAGAACCTAATCTGGGTGAACTGTGAAGGCAGAACCTAAGATGGGGGCTGAAGAGGGGTTTTAAGGGCAATAACTCTTTGGTGTAAGGTGTAAGAAAGTGGTTCAATTTTTTAATGACTGGTTTGGCAGTATAGTGCATATGGCTGGCTATCAGTCCAGATATAGGGATTATGTATTTTTGTCTGCCAAGAGAATCTCCTCCTGCTGAAAAAGGCTCCCCCGCCCCCCATTTAAGCAATCCTATTCTATATAATCTATCTATACTAATAAAAGGGTAATATGCTAATTAAACCAGTTTGACCAGCCATCTTCCAGATGTCTGACTTCCTTCCGGACAAAGTCATGGTGGTGGTGGTCAAGGCAGAGGCAGTTAGGGGTGATCAGGCCACAGGGAAGGGCAGTTAGAGGTGATCAGGCAGGCAGAGGCAGTTAGGGGTAAAATAAGGCTGGTAGGGGAGAGTAGTTGGGGGCAAGATCAGGCAGGCAGGGGAGGGCAGTTGGGGGCGAGATCAGGCCGGCAGGGGAGGGCAGTTGGGGGCAATCAGGCAGCCAGGCAGAGACAGTTAGGGGCAATCAGGCAGGCAGGCAGGTGAGTGGTTAGGAGCCAGCTGTCCCAGATTGCGAGAGGGATGTTCGATTGGAGAGGGTTCAGGCTGGGCTGAGGGAACCCCCTTGTGCATGAATTTCGTGCACTGGGCCACTAGTTAGCTATATTCCCCATGCTGTACTCTACATCCCCATGACTGTTTTTATAACTAGTAATTTGCACATCTTAATTTATTATTCCTTTCACCATCCTCTATACCCCCTCTCATCTGGCAACTATCAATTTGTTCTCTGTATCTATGAGTTTGTTTCTGTTTTGTTTGTTTATTTTGTTTTTTAAATTCCACATATAAGTGAAATCATATGGTATTTGTCATTCTCTGTTTGAGCTATTTCACTTAGCATAATACCTTCCAAGCTCCATCTCTATTGTTGCACAGGGCAAGATTGTATATTTTTTTGGCTGAGCAATATTCCATAGTCTATATGTATCACTCTTCTTCATCTACTCATCTCTCTCTTTTTAAAAAAAAAATATATATTTTATTGATTTTTTACAGAGAGGAAGGGAGAGAGATAGAGAGTCAGAAACATCGATGTGAGAGAAACATCGATCAGCTGCCTCCTGCACAGATGTGCCCGCAACCAAGGTACATGCCCTTGACCAGAATCGAACCTGGGACCTTTCAGTCCGCAGGCCGACGCTCTATCCACTGAGCCAAACCGGTTTCGGCCATCTACTCATCTCTCAATGGACACTTAGGTTGCCTCTACATTGTTGACCACTGTAAATAATGCTACAATGAACATAGAGATGCACATATCTTTTTGAATTACTGTTTTGGGTTTCTTTGGATAAACACTTAGAAGTGAAATTGCTGGTCCTTTTTTTCTTGTTATAGTCCCTACATTTTTGTTATAGCTATTGTTTTAAAATCCATGTTGTCTGATATAAGTATTGCTACCCAAGCTTTTTAAAATTTCTATTTGCATGAAATATATTTTCCATCCCTTTACTTTCAGTCTCTGTGTGTCTTTTGATCTGAAGTGGATCTCTTGTAAGCAGTATATATGTGGGTCTTGTTTTCTTATCCATTCAGCCACCTGTGTCTTTTTATTGAAGGATTTAATCAATTTACACTTAAAATAACTATAGATAGGTATGTAGTTATTGCTGTTATTATTCATATTTTTATCTTTTTTCTTCTTCTTCTTCTTTTTCTTAAAGAAGACCCTTTAACATTTCTTGTAATTCTGGTTTGGTAGTGATGAACTTCTTTAGCTTTTTCTTGTCTGGGAAGCTCTTTGTCTTTTGATTCTGATAGCATAGCTGAGTAGAATAATCTTGATTGTAGGTCCTTGGTTTTTATCACTTTGAATATTTTGTGCTAATTCCTTCTGACCTACAAAGTCTCATTGAAAAATCAGCTGACTCTCTTATGGGAGTTCCCTTGTAGGGAGCACTGCTTTCCTCTTTCTGCTTTTAAGATTCTCCGTTTTTCATTTTAATTATGATGTGTGATGGAGGTTTCTTTGGGTTTATCTTATTTGGGAGTTTGTACTTCCTGGGCTTATTTATTTACTTTGCTAGGTTAGAGAAGTTTTCTGTCATTATTATTTCAAATAGTTTTCAATTTCTTTCTCTCTTTTTTCTCCTTCTAGTACCTTTATGATGCAAATGTTGGTAAGCTTGATTTTGTCCCAGAGGATCCTTAAACTATCCTCATGTATTAAAATATTTTTTCTTTTTGTTTTCTGATTAGTTGTTTACTGCTACCTTGTCTTTCAGATCACTGATTTTATCCTCTGCTTCATCTAATCTACTGTTGATTTCCTCTATTGTATACTTCATTTTAATTATTATCTTCTTTATTTCTGACTGGTTCTTTTATTGTTTTCTATCTTTATTTTTGTGTTTATCTCTTTGTTAAAGTCCTCACCAAGTTCAATCACTCTTACCCTCAGTTCATTGAGCATCTTTATAACTAGTGTTTTGAACTCTGTATCTGGTAAATTGCTTGTCTCCATTTTGTTTAGTTTTTTTTCTGGATTTTTGTTCTGTTCTTTCATTTGGGATATGTTTTCTTGTTTTCCCATTTTGGCTGCCTCCCTGTGTTTGTATGTATTAGGTGGAGCTTCTACATCCCATGGTCTTGGCAGAAGGGCTTTATGTAGTAGGTATCCTGTAGGGCCCAGTGGTATAGTCTCCCTGATCACCTAACTCGGGGGCTCCAGGAGTGTTCCTTGTGTAGGTTTTGTGTGCCCAATTGTTGTAGTTGAGCTTTGATTGCTGTTGCCATGTCAATGGGAGGGATTGACTCTCATGTTGATTGGCTGTGAGGACTGGCAATGACTACAGCAGAGGAGCTTTAGTGCATGGGCTGACCCCACAGAGCAAGATTTGCTTTAGCAGGACTCTGGTGCCTGCTGAGTCCACCCTTTGTGTGTGTGGTTTGTGGACATGGTTGTGTGATTCTTTGGTGTGTTCTGAAGCTTGTCACCAGATATGTTGATTCTGGGGTTTCTTGGGAGAAGCTTTGGTGCAGGCCAAAGTCAGCTGCTGCCTGTGCCTGGCCCAGAGCCTCCTGGTATAAGCTACAAAGTGATCTGCAGATGGTTGCTGCTTGTGCTGGGCTTGGAGGCTCCTGGGAGAAGCTAAATAAGCTGTGAACTGAGGCTGGCTGCCACTCATACTAGACTTGGAACCATATAAGACCCTCAAAATCATTTTGCCTGGCCTTGCAAGGTGAGTTAATTAAATGTTTGATCAAATATAGCAAGCTAATTTTTAAGTTGGTAATGTTGTATGGCCTGCAAATGAGTTCTAAATATCCAAATGGTCCTTGGCATAAAAAAGTTTCCCTATCCCTGGGCTAGAGGGATGGGCCAGCAATTTTGGTGGGGCAGAGTCTCATAGAATCACCAGTGGGGCTAACAGTGTTATCCATGTTGATGGAGACTCAGACTTGGTGCCAGCCTGCATGTGCAGGTTGGGTGGAGAGAGGGCTCAACAAAGGAGCAATGGCTTCTGCCAATACTGCTGTATGGGAGAAAGCTTCCCCTCCAGCCCTCATCCTGAAAGCAGACAATTCAGTTCTTCTCTGTATATCCTGGTGCTTTTCAAGCTGGTGCCCAATGCTTCAGTAAGTCAAACTGTGTGTAAGCCCTTTAAGAGGAATGCCTGGGACTCAAGTCTTCCTCTGTCTCAATGAGCCACAATCCCTGCTGGTTTTCACAGCCAGAATTTATAGGGACTTCTCTTCCAGGCACTGGAACCATAGTCTATGGAGCCTGGTGTGGGGCTGTGACCCCTTCATTATGGTTTTAATTTGCATTTACCTAAAAATTAGTAATGTTGAACATTTTTTCATATGTGTGTTGGACATCTGTATGTCTGTCTTAGAAAAATATCTATTCAGATCCTCTGCCCAATTTTAATTGAATTGTTTGTGTATTTTTTCTTGTTCAGTTGTATGAATTCTTTACATTTTTTGAGTATTATCCTTTTATTGGTGTCAATATCAAAATCTTCTCCCCTTCAGTTGGCTGCCTTTTTGTTGTGCTGACACCATAGTGTCCTTTGCTGTGCAGAAGTTTTTTATTTGGATGTGTTTGCTTTGTTTCCCTTCCTTTCTGAGTGAAATTTATAAAAACACCTCTGGGACCAATGTCCAGAAGCTTAGTGCCTATATTTTCATTTTTGTATTTTATTTTATTTTATTTTAAATTTTAAAATCTAATTGGCTTTATTAAATGATTCATGTATTGGGCAGCAGCCTGTCTAGCAAAGAGAAGGGAGCTCCTCTTTTTTGTACTTTATTGTTTTAGGTCTTACATTCCAGTCTTTAATCCATTTTGAGTTAATTTTTGTGTATGGTATAAGATAGTGGTCTAATTTCATTCTTTTACATATGGCTGTCCAGTTTTTTTTTTCTATTTAAGTTCTATTTTTCAGTTATAGTTGACATTCAGTATTATTTTTTATCAGTTTCAGTTGTACAGCCTGGTATTTACACAATCATATACTTTACAAAGTGTCTCCCTTGATACTTCCAGTAATCACCCGATATCATACATGGTTATTATAATACTAGAAGCTCAGTGCGTGAAATTGCGCAGCCCCACCCATCCACTCAGCCTCGTCATGCTCACAGCCCCGCCCACCCATGCCAGTCTTTGGTCCTTACAGCATTAGGGCCACTGGGTTTTAATAATATAGATTGTTGACTATATTCTCTATGCTGTGACTATTTTGTAACTACCAATTTGTAATTTTCCAATCCTTTTACCTTCTTCATCCAGTCCCAACTCCCCTCCCCTCTGGCAACCATCAGTCTATTCTCTGTGTCTAAGAGTCAGTTTCAATTTATTTATTTTTTGCTCATTAGATTCCACATATAAGTGAAATCAAATGGTATTTGTCTTTATCTAACTGACTTATTTCATTTAGGATAATACCCTCTAAGTCCAAACATGCTGTCACAAATGGTAAGATTTCATTCTTTATGGCTAATTAATATTCCATTGCATATATGTACCACTTTTTTTTTATCCAGTTTGTTTATGCTTCCATACATTGGCTCTTGTAAATAATGCTGCAATGTACATAGGGTGCATATATTTTTTCCAATTAGTATTTTGGGTTTCTTCAGTTATATACCCAGAAAGAAATCACTGGGTCATGAGGATCCTCTACTGTTTTCCATAGTGGCTGCACCAACCTAAATTTCCACCAACAGTGGAAAGGTTTCATTTTCCACTTGCCCGCAGGTTTCATTTTCTTTGCATCTTCACCAACACTTGTTGTCGTGGATTTATTGATGAAAGTCATTTTGATAAGTGTGAGGTGATATCTCATAGTTTTAATTTGCATTTCTCTACTGATTAGTGAAGTTGGGCATCTTTGCATATGTCTATTGGCCATATGCATGTCCTCTTTAGAGAAGTATCTATTTAGGTCTTTTGCCCATTTTTTAATTGGATTATTTGTGTTTTTGGTGTTGAGTTGTCTGAGTTCTTTATAAAATTTGAATTTTAACTTCTTATCAGATTTCTCATTGGTGAATATATTCTTCCATTCAGTAGATTGTCTTTTCATTTTGTTAATGGGTTCCTTTACTATGCAAAACCTTTTTAGTTTGATGTAGCCTCATTCCTTTATTTTTTTATTTTGTTTCCCTTACTTGAGGAGATATATTAGAAAAAAATATTGCTAAGAGACATGTCAGAGGTTTTACTGCCCAGATTTTTTTCTAGAAATTTATGGTTTTGAGTCTTACATTTAAGTCTTTAATTAATTTTTAGTTCATTCTTGTGTATGGTGTAAAAAGATTATCTAGTTTCATTTTTTTGCATTTATCTGTCCAATTTTTATTAGCATTTATTGAATACATTGTCTTTACCTCGTTTTATGTTATTGCCTCTTTTGTCATATATTAATTGATCATATGGGCATGGGTTTATTTCTGGGCTCTTTATTCTGTTCCATTAAACTATGTGTCTATTTTTATGCCAGTACCATGCTGTATAGATTATGGCTATCCAATTTTCCCAGCATCATTTATTGAAGAGACTTTTCTTATCCATTATATATTCTTGGCTTCTTTCTCATAAATTAGTTGTCTATATATGTGTGGGTTTACTTCTTGGCTCTTATTTTGTTTCTGTTGGTCTGTATCTCTGTTTTTCTGCCAATACCATACTGCTTTGATTACTATAACTTTACAGTATAGTTTGAAGTCAGGGTGTGTGATTCTTCCAGAATTGTTCTTTTTTCTCATTAATGAAAGAAGGATTCTTGATCAGGGCTGATTTCATGTATGGCCCATGCAGTTTCACAGGGTTCTATACTTGGCTTAAAGCTGTGTTGTCACCACCTAAAAATTCTCAATCATTTATGAACAAAGGAACCTTCATTTTAGTTTTGCACTGGGATACACAAGTTAAGTAACTGGTCTTGTTCTTGGTTCTAGGAGAATGATTCAGATTTACAGAAATGGGAAGTGGGGAGAACAGGCAACAAGAGAGAGTGTAAGAATATGATAGACACAATGTGAAATCTGTAGGCATGTTAGAGGGTTAACAGAACAGCTCAAGAACACCAAAGGACTTACGTTGTTATAATGAAGCTTGAAAGATAATTTAAGGCAGAGTTTGGATACTATCTTGGAAGTGATGAGTAATCTCAGATGATTAGTAAGCAGGAGATCGGTGGGAAGTGTAGCTTTATGAAGATTTGTGTGGTGACAGTATGCAATATGGATTAAGAAGCAGTGAGGCAGGAAATGAAACCAGGAAGCTGATCTAAAGCCTAGGGCTGTGGTCGGCAAACTGCGGCTCGCGAGCCACATGCGGCTTTTTGGCCCCTTGAGTGTGGCTCTTCCACAAAATACCACGGCCTGGGCGAGTCTATCTTGAAGAAGTGGCGTTAGAAGAAGTTTAAGTTTAAAAAATTTGACTCTCAAAAGAAATTTCAATCGTTGTACTGTTGATATTTGGCTCTGTTGACTAATGAGTTTGCCGACCACTGGCCTAGGGGTATGGTAATAGGGCTTAAATAAGGTAGAAGAGTCACAGAAAGCAAAAATTTGGGGAAAACTATGAGGGAAAAATAGATGCAACTTTGACCACATGTAGGAATTGAGGAAAGACTGGGAGTCAAGGAGTACTCTGAACAATCATGGGCCAGCTGAACTAAGGAAGTAAGGGATAAGGTGTAGTAGCTTATTTGTCAGAGGAAAGAAGAGTTCAATTTTTTTTTAATATATTTTTATTGATTTCAGAGAGGAGAGAGAGATAGAAACATTAATGATGAGAGAGAACCACCGACCGGCCGCCTCCTGCACGCCCCATACCGGGAATGAGCCCACAACCTGGGCATGTGCACTTGACCAGAATCAAACCTGAAAACCTTCTGAAAAAATTTTTTTAATTTAATAAATCTTCATTGTTCAGATTATTACAATTGTTCCTCTTTTTCCCCCCATAGCTCCCCTCCACCCAGTTCCCACCCCACCCTCTGCCCTTACCTTCCCCCCGCACTGTCCTCATCCATAGGTGTATGATTTTTGTCCAGTCTCTTCCGCACCCCCACACCCCTTTCCCCCCAAGAATTGTCAGTCCACTCCCTTTCTATGCCCCTGATTCTATTATATTCACCAGTTTATTCTGTACCTCAGATTTTTAATTCACTTGATTTTTAAATTCACTTATTGATAGATATGTATTTGTTGTTCATAATTTTTATCTTTACCTTTTTCTTCTTCTTCCTCTTCTTAAAGAATACTTTTCAGCATTTCATATAATACTGGTTTGGTGGTGATGAACTCCTTTAGCTTTTTCTTATCTGTGAAGCTCTTTATCTGACCTTCAATTCTGAATGGTAGCTTTGCTGGGTATAGTAATCTTGGTTGTAGGTACTTGCTATTCATCACTTTGAATATTTCTTGCCACTCCCATCTGGCCTGCATAGTTTCTGTTGAGAAATCAGCTGACAATCGTATGGGTGCTCCCCTGTAGGTAATTAACTGTTTTTCTCTTGCTGCTTTTAATATTCTCTCTTTGTCTTTTGCTCTTGACATTTTAATTATGATGTGTCTTGGTGTGGTGCTCTTTGGATTCCTTTTGTTTGGGGTTCTGTGCACTTCCTGGACTTGTAAGTCTATTTCTTTCACCAGGTCGGGGAAGTTTTCAGTCATTATTTCTTCAAATAGGTTTTCAGTATCTTGCTCTCTTTCTTCTTCTGGCACCCCCATAATTCGGATGTTGGTACGCTTGAAGTTGTCCTAGAGGCTCCTTACACTATCTTCAAATTTTTGGATTCTTTTTTCTTTTTGCTTTTCCGGTTGAGTGTTTTTTGCTTCTTTGTATTTCAAATCTTTGACTTGATTCTTGCGTTCCTCTAGTCTGTTGTTAGGTCTCTGTATAATATTTTTTATTTCAGTCATTGTATGTTTAATTTCTAGTTGGTCCTTTTTCATATCCTTGAGGGTCTCATTAAATTTATTGGCCTTTTCTAGGAAATTCTTGAAAAACTTTATAACCGTGGTTTTGAACTCTATATCCAGTCGTTTGCTTTCCTCCATTTCTTTCATTTGTGATCTGTTTCTTTGTCTCCGCATTTTCGCTGCTTCCCTGAGTTGGTAGAGTAGCTTTGTGTGCTAGGTGTCCTATAGGGCCCAGTGGCTCAGCCTCCCCAGTTACCTGAGGTGGACACTCTTGGTGCACCCCTTTTTAGACTGTGTGCACAGCCTTGTTGTAGTTAAGCCTTGATTGTTGTTGGTATCACTGGGAGGAATTGACCTCCAGGCCAATTGGCTGTGAGGATCAGCTGTGTCTACGCTGGGAGAACTTCTGTGCTGGAGACACCCTTATGAGACAAGACTTGCAAAATTGCAAAAGCCTCTGTGCTCAGCTTGGATAGGGCGGAGTCTCAGGGCTGAGAAGACAGCCTTGACTGCCCGTCAGCCCTGCCCTAATAGGTCCCTTTGTCTCAGTGTCCCTCGGTAATCGCTGCAAGCACCTCTGAAAGAAAGCCGCCCTTGAGTTTCGCCCGCTGCCAGGCAGTCCAGTTTCTCCCCAAATGAGTCTGGGTTCCCAGATTCTTACCCGGAACTGGAGTTCAGTGGAGTTGGGAGCTTCCGTCTCCCTCCTGCTTGAGAAAGCCAGCAGTGCACTCAGCAGTCTGTCCTCTCCGCGCACATGCGCACACGCCTCCAAACCTCTGCCTTTCGCGGCTCCCCTGAGTTTCCGTGTGCTTTTCTCTTTTCCTGACAGTCCAGATTCCCCCCCCCCATGAGTCTGCAACCCCAGGGTCTCGCCTGGAACTGGGGTTCAGTGCAGTCGGAACTGGGGTTCAGTACAGTCGGGAGCTTCCATCTCCCTCCTGCTAGAGAAAGCCAGCCAGGCACTCAGCCGCCAGTCCTCTCCATGCGTGCGTCTCCATACCTCAGCCTTTTGCAGCTCCTCTGAGTCTCCATGTGCTTTTCTCTTTCCTTCTAGTTGTAGAATTTCCACTCAGCCAGCTTTCCTGTGGTTCTGGATGATGTCCATTTTGTCTTTTAGTTGTAGTTTTGAAATTGTTGTGCGAGGCAGCAGTTTAGGTGTTTACCTATGTCACCATCTTGGTTTCTCGATGAGTTCAATTTTAGATATTTAATATGATAGCAGGATTTCAAAATAAAATTGCTCATTTTTCAATTAAATAAAAATAATTGTTCATGGCGAAGAGAGTTTGAAAAAAGAAAGAATGGTTAACTATATCAAATGTTGCATAAAGGCAAAAACGTTGAAGATTGAGTAAAGTTTTTAGATCACAATTTTAGAAGAACAATGAGAAGAGCCAGAGCCACCCAATAAAGACTGTGTGGGAATTGAGAAAATAAGGTAGCATTTCCTAAATTCATAATTTCTCTTCTGCAAACTCACTTCTGCATTCCCTGTCTCATTGAATGGTACCACCCCGTTTCCATCCAGAAATGGGGTCATCTTTGACTCCTCCTCCTTTAATCAATATTTTTCTTGCTCTGTATTCAATCTGTTATTTCTGCCATCAGGTTTCCCTTGAATCTACTTACCTCTCTTTATCTCACCACCACTTATCATCACCTTATAAGGCACTAAAGGCAAAGGCCTCTGGAATATCTGATCTTGATCCTCCCTGGTCCATTCCAACCCTTGCCATCTCATTCCTTTTGTTGAAAGTAGAAAGATTTTTCTAAAAGACAGTTCTGATTGTGTCACTTTCTGCTTAAGGACCTATTATGAATTGTGTTCCCCTCAAAAGACACTGAAGTTCTAACTCTCAGTGCCTGTGAATATTACCTTACTTAGAAATGGGTATTTGCAGATGAACACAGCAAGATGAGCTCATTCGGGGTGGACCCTAATTCATCATGACTATTTCCTTATAAATAGGGTTAAATTAGATTAAGCCAAGGATACCAGATTGTAGCAAGCCACCAGAAGCTAGGGGAAAGGCATGAAAGGAATTCTCCCTCTCAGCCCTCAGAAGGAATCAACCCTGCTGATGTCTTGATTTTGAATCCATTATGTGGTCTGCAGAACCATGAGACACTAAATTTATGTTTACTAAACTTATTTACTCAATACCCAATTTGTGGTATTTTGTTACAGTGGCCCTAGGTAATTAATACAGACCTAAAATAGCCCTCCTCCTCATTGCTTTTAGGCTAAAATCCAAACTCCTTAACATAGCTAAAAGACCCACCACGATCTGATCTCTGCTAGTCTTCTGTCTTTTCTCTTTCTTTGCACCCTCCCCCACCCTCACTTCCATCTTCCCTTGCACTCTTCACTGCAGGAATACTCAGCTCTTATCAGGTTCTTTATGTTCATTGCTTTCTCTCACCTATAATCTTTTGCACATGCCATTCCCTAATGGTTAGAGTATATTTCTGCCTTTCCTTTTTATCTCATCCTTCAAAAGTTTCAGCTTAGTCCTCTTTATTCACTTATTTAACATATATTTGGCATTCAATAATATATTAGTTTCAGGTGTATAGCATAGTGATTGGACATTTATATAAATTACAAAGTGATACCCCTTATAAGTCTAGTACCCACCTGGCACCATACATAGTTATTAAAATACTAGAGGCCCAATGCACCAATTCATGCAAGAGTCGGCCTTCCTTCCCCCGACTGCCAGCACTGGCTTCCCTCTGGCACCCGGGACCCAGGCTTTCCTCACAACCCTGGCTTCGTCCAAAGGTGGTCCAGAAGGAAGTCTGATCTAATTAGCATATTACACTTTTATTATTATAGATTATTGAATATATTCCCTATGATTTACTTTACATTCTCATGACTATATTGTAACTGCCAATTTGTACTTCTTAATCCATCACCTTTTTCACCAAACCCCCCAATTGTCCTGCCTCTGGTAACCATCAGTTTGTTCTCTGTATCTATGAGGTTGTTTCTGTTTTGTTTGTTCATTTATTTTGTTTTCTAGATTCTATATATAAGTGAACTCATATGGCATTTGTCTTTCTCTGACTGACTTATTTAATTTAACATAATAACCTCTAGGTCCATCCATGTTGTTGCAAAGGGTAATATTTCCTTCTTTTATAATGGCCAACTAATATTCTATTTTATATATGTACCACATCTTCTTTATCTAGTCATCTATCAATGGTTGCTTCCATATTTTATCTATGGTAAATAATGCTGCAATGAATATAGGGCTGCGTGTATCTTTTTGAATTAGTGTTTTGGATTTCTTTGGATAAATACCCAGCAGTGAGATTGTTGGGTCATATGGTAGTTCTTTATTAAAAAATTTTAGGAACGTCTCTATTGTCACACTAACTGATATTCAGACTATACTAAAAAGCTATAGTAATTAAAACAGTTTGATACTGGCATAAGAACAGATATATAGATCAGTGAAACAGAATAGAGCACCCAGAATAAACCTATACCTACACAGTCATTAATCTATGACAAAGAAGGCAAGAATATACAATGTGGTCAAGAAAGTGTCTTTAATAAATGGTGTTGGGAATATTTAACAAATATTTTTGAAATGTCAGGTACAGTGTTTAGAAGTAACAAAACAAACAGAGTCCATTGCCTCAGGGATTCCCAGTCTAGCAGGGGGCCCAATATCCAATAAGGCAATAGGAGATAAGTGATGTCAGCAAAATGTTGGAGGCCATAAAAATAGATGGATACTGAAAAGTGCTTAAGGATACACAACAAAGCTGAACCCCAGGCCTGTGATGAGACAAGCCAACAAGAAGCAATTTAAATCAGATCAGAACCCTGTGGCATGACATGCCTTTGAAGGCAGGGGTGCAAAATGAAGCTGAAAAACAGAAGGTTTGGTAGAAATTTATATAAGGAGTAGTGAGATATTTCTTACCCCACCTTGATTCCCACCTTGCTATTAAAAAAAAAAAAAAAAAAAAAGGAAGATTCATAGAAGAAGAGTTTTGGGGCTATTAAAAATGACAATAGAAATAAAATGTTCAATAGTGTTGGCATGTCATAAACACAAGAAGTTTCATCAAAAGGTTGATGGAACCTTGAGGCTTCAGCAGGGGTGAAGATACATATTATTTCTTGTTGAGATGGCCAAAGGCATTTCCCCAAACCTAAAGATCTGCATGTATTATTGCCTGTTACCAGACAGCTGAGGGCATGTTAATCTACATGTTATTGCCTCCTGCTAGCCAAATACCTGAACAGCCGAAGGCAGTTCTACCAATCTAACAATGCCTCCTAAACCTTAACCTTTGATATGTATATCTGCTTTGATTTAAGCAATTTGTGTTAATAAAGAGCAAGGAGTCCAGAGACTCAGAGAACTTGGTTCCTACAGCTAAGCTCCTCTGGCTCCCCCATGGATTACAAATTTATATTATATTTCTAGTCTCTATTAATTTACGCCACAGAACCTTCTCCGGATTCCTGAACCCTTCTAGATGCTGGATATCACCTCAGCATTACAATAGAAGTTTTAAAGAAAAAGTTGAAAAACCTGACAGTAGAACAGGAAGGCCAAGAGACAGAAAATAGTAGCAAAAAATTTAAAAGAAAATTGGAGGATCAGTTCAAAAGACGAAACAAATAAATTTAATCCCAAGGAAGAGAACATAGAAAACAGTGGAGAGAGAGAGAGAGAGAGAGAGAGAGAGAGAGAGAGAGAGAGATCCCAGAACTGAAATATTTCACTTTCTAGATTAAGAGATCACTGAGTCCCAGCCACAGTGGACAAAAATAGACCTACTCTAAGACATATAAAATTTCAAAATGCCAGGCATAAGGAGATAATTCTAAATATTTCTAGAAATTAAAAAGAAATAACATGGAAAGGACCATAAATCAGAATGGTACCAGACCTCTCAACAGCAACACTGAAACATAGAACAATCTTACCTAATAATAGAGAAACATGTAAATTGACCGTACCTTTGCTAAGCCCACAGCCAATCAGAGTGAGTATGCAAATTAACCCAGCAAAGATGGAAGTTAATTTGCATACGCAGCGGGGCTGGCATCACTATGGCCAGCTCGTGGGGGCGAGGAAGGCCGGCACCAGACACCGCCCACAAGGTACCAGTCCATCGGGCAAGGGAGGGGGGTGGGCAGCACCAGACGCCACCTGAGGGGTCCAGGTCTATCGCAGGCCCCGGGAGGGGCAGTGGCCTGCCTAACCACGCCTGCGGGGCTCCGGGAACATCGCAGCCCAGGGGAGGCATGGCTGGAGGCCTAGCCACTCCCTTGGGTTCTGGGAACCTCGAAGCCCAGGGGAGGCATGGCTGGAGGCTGGCCACTCCCTTGGGTTCCGGGAAACTCCCAGCCCAGGGGAGGCATGGCTGGAGGCTAGCCACTCCCTTGGGTTCCGGGAAACTCCCAGCCCAGGGAGGCATGGCTGGAGGCCTGTCCACTCCCTTGGGGCTCCAGGAACCTCCCAGCCCAGGGAAGCATAGCTGGATCCTGGGAACATCGCAGGCATGGGGTTGCTGAAGCCCAGACCGGGCCTCTGGTCACAGATTCACAGCTTTGCGGAGACCAAGGGCAGGGATATGCCTCACCTTCAGAGAGAGAGAGAGGTTCTGTAGTGGCCCCAAGACTTGGGTGGGCCAGGCCAGGGATCAAGGAGCATGGAAGGAAGCCCGGGGGGAGGGGCAAAGACCCGCAGCTCTGAGGCAGGGGTTGAGGAGCGGTGCCACCTCAGTGGAGGGGTGCCGCACTGCAAGGTACTGGACTGACTGACTTGATTCAGAGAAGCTCCCAGTGCTAACTGGCCTCACCCAGGCAGCCTTTTGCATTTCAGAGGCAACAACTCCTGCTCCTGCCTTGACCCAAAAGCAAGCCCGTGCCGCCCTGCCCCACAGCAGAGCATGCCTAGGCAGTGAGTGCTAAGCCTTCCACCTGCTCTGGAGACCCCGGGGGGCAGGGGACAGGGAGAGGAAAGAATGTTGAGCATCTGCAATGAAAAGGTGCTTGAGAAAGAGGCTCAGAAGCCTAACAGGAAGGTTTGTTCTGTTTGTCTGGCGGCTGCCCCTTAGGAAGGGCAGAGAGCATGGCTCTGAGGGTTCCCTGTGCACTGAGTCAAGTTCCACAGCCAACTGGAATTGGCCTCAGTGTCCTGGTCTGTAAAATGGATTAAGCATGTCCCAGTGCCTTCACTGAGCTTTGATGGCCAATTGAGATCCTACCTAATAATAGACAAATATGCAAATTGACCATACCTCCGACACACCCACAAGCCACGCCCACAAGCCACACCCACCATCCGATCAGAACGCGTATGCAAATTAACCTAAGCAAGATGGCTACAGCCACAGAGAGCAAGGTTTCCTAGGTAACAGAGGAAGCCAAGCTTTCCACCTGCCCTTGCCAGGCCTAAGCCTCCACTCAAGCTACAAAGTTTCAATTATAGAAGGTAAACAAATTCAAACAAATGGTGGCAGAATGGAGCTTGAGAGAGCAGGCCAGGGTTGCTCCCAGCAACAGGGGAAGCAAAGCTTTCCACACACCCTGGCCGGGCCCACCCAATTAAGGCAACAAAGTTTCAATTATAACCCCAACAGAAATGGCTGCTGGCCACGGAGGGAGCCCCAGACTTGGCTCCGCTCCAGGCTACAAAGTTTCAATTGTAGAAGGAAAATAAATTCCAGATACCAGGGCCTCTGCTTGGGTTGCCAGGGGGCGTGGCCAGCCTGCAAACCACTACAGGCCCCTCACTCAGGCCGCCCCACACCCCAAGGGAACCCCACCCTGATCCGGGACGCCCTTCAGGGCAAACCAACTGGCCCCCATCCCTGTACCAGGCCTCTATCCTATCTAATAAAAGAGTAATATGCAGATTGATCATCACTGCAACACACAATATAGCTGCCCCATGTGGTCAAAGATCCTGCCCCCATGTGGACACAAGATGGCCACCACAAGATGGCCAACAGGAGAGGGCAGTTGGGAGGCACCCGGCCTCAAGGGAGGGCAGTTGAGAAGGACCAGGCCTGTAAGGGAGGGCAGTTGAAAGGGACCAGGCCTGCAAGGGAGGGCAATTGGAGGTGATCAACCCTGCAGGAGAGGGCAGTTAGGGGTGACCAGGCCGGCAGAGAAGGGAAGTTGGGGGCAAACAGGCTGGCAGCGGAGTGGTTAGGGGGTGATCAGTATGGCAGGCAGAAGTGGTTAGGGGCAATCAGGAAGGCAGGCAGGAAAGCAGTTGGGAGCCAGCAGTCCTGGATTGTGAGAGGGATGTCCGACTGCCCGTTTAGGCCTGATCCCACTGGGCCTAAACGGGCAGTCGGACATCCCTCAAGGGGTCCCAGATTGGAGAGGGTACAGGCTGGGCTGAGGGACAACCCCCCCCCCTCAGTGCACGAATTTCGTGCACCGGGCCTCTAGTTCTTTCATAATTTTGAGAGAAAATGATTTTCCAGTATGGACTTCTGAGGTTATATATGGTTCCAGTTATAAAATGTCTCAAACATTTTATGACCTAAGAATCTACTAGAGGATGTGCTTATTAAAACAAGGAAGTAGACCAAGAAAGTGGAAGACATGTGGTCCAGAAACAGTAGATCCAACCTAAAGGGGGGGAAAGGGGATTCCCAGGATGATGGGGAAGGGAAGTTTCTGGATGGTTATGGACAGCAGAGCCAGACAGGAGGGTGAAGGACTATAGGAAGGACCCCTCCAAAAGAAAAATGGATTCATTTTTTGATTTTTAAGTTTTTGATTTTTAAAATGTATCTTTTTTTTAAGTATTACATGTGTCCCCCTTGTTCCCTCTTGACCCCTTTCACCCTGTTCCCCCATTTCTTGATTTTTAAAAATTATTTTATCTCTGTTGGAGTGTTTAGTACAGAATTAGTAATAGGTACCTAGAAACCTAACAAATGAAAAAAAGATACCAAAATGAAATATAAACATAGTGCTCTACATAACTCAGGTGTGAGTATTTACAAGTCATTGTAAAATTGGAATGTTAATTTAATTAAAAAGGTGTTATAACATATTTTGGAGGATGGTGGGAGGGCTACTGTATGCATGTTAGTGGAGTGAGAGGGCCAAATCTTCATCTCCCAAGTAAGAAGTAAAAAAACAAACAAATAAATAAACAAAAAAACCTGGTTCTGAACAATCAAGACATAGTATGAACATAGCATCTAAAAATATGGAGTAGCTGAAGAAGTAGCTAAAACTGTTGAAAATAATTGTTTCAGGGGGATAGGAATTGAACGTAGAGAGGAAGTGTGTCAAGACACTCGTGTTTCACCTACACCTTGAAGTAATATTTGACTTCTAATGCTATATGCATGTATTACTTTGATTAAAAAGTTATACATCCACACAAAAACATGTACATAAATATTAATAGCAACATTATTTATAATCTAAAAAGTAGAAACAACTCAAATGTCTATCAACTAATGAATGGATAAATAAAATGTGGTATATACGTATGATGGAATGTTATTCTTCTATAGGAAGGGATCCAGCATTGATATGTGCTAACAACATGGATGAGCCTTGAAAATATTCTGTTTAAGTAAAAGAAACTAGTCACAAAAAACTACATATTATATGATTTCATTTTCATGAAATGTTCAGAACAGGCACATCTACAGAGACAAAATAGATTAGTAGCTGGGGGGTTGGGATGTGGGGGTAAATGAGGAATAACTAATTGATATAAGGTTGTTTTTTTTTGGAATGATGAAACTATTCTGTAATCATATTGTATCATGGTTGCCCAGCTCTGTAAATATACCAAAATCCACTGAATTTCACTTTTGAACAGTGAATTTTATAGTATGAGAATCATACCATTATTTAAATATTAAAGAAAAAAAAACAAATCATAGGGTTGTTGTGAGGAATCCTCTCTAATAAAACAGTAATATGCAAATTGACCGTACCTTCCTAAACAAGCCACACCCACCAGCCATGCCCATCAGCCAAGCCATGCCCATCAGCCAAGCCATGCCCACCAACCAATCAGGGTGAGTATGCAAATTAACCCCAACCAAGATGGCGAGGCCCTTAGGGGCCAGGCGGTTGGGAGACACAAACCCTTGGGAGGCCAATGCTTAAGCACCGCCATGGCTGCACTGGGCTGCAGGGGGCCAGATCTGAGACACAAACCCACAGGGGGCCCCCCAGATCAGAGACACAAACCTGCAGGGGACCGGCACCCAGCAGCCCCCTGATCAGAGACACAAACTCACAGGCGGCGGGACCCAGAAGCCCCCGATCAGACACACAAATGCGCAGGGGGCTGGCACCCAGCAGCTCCCCGATCGGAGACACAAACCCGCAGGGGGCGGGCACCCAGCAGCCCCCTGATCAGAAACACAAACTCGCAGGGGGTGGGACCCAGCAGCTCCAAGTCCTGCCATGGCTATGCTGGGGCTGCAGGGGGCCAGATCGGAGACACAAACCCACAGGGAGGCCAGCACCCTGCAGCCCCAAGTCCTGCCACCGTGGACCTGGGGCTGGGGTGTCAGGGGGGAGGACTGGATTATAGACACAAACCCGCAGGCCTGGCACCCAGCAGCCCCAAGGCCCAAGGCGGAGGCACCTGGGCTGCTGGGGGAGGGGCAGGCAGGGAAGACACAAACCCGCAAGAAACCTGTGGAAAGGGAGATAAACTATCATAACTTTATCTCCCTTCCACAAGATGAAAAAACTGCCCCGGGTTTATTTAGTGATGTGGCCCACACCTTTCTACAAACGCAGGGTATGTTATGACCACTCCCAGGAAGGTCTGGTCAGAATACTGTCTCCAGGGAATAACACTACTGTGGCAAATCATCTAAGAGAGGAAACAAGCTTTTGTTGGGTTTATTCTGAAGGTCAGAGAACATGCCACACCAACATATGCTGTGTTGTTATATTGATGATCTTGAGCTGCAGATGCTTGAAAAACAGCAAATGCATGCAGAGGCTTTCACTGAAGTCTCCTGATCTGCCTGAAATCAGACCCCCCAAAAGGAGCTTAAATGTCATAGGTCCCCTTGATGGGAGAAGTGTCATCAGGCAGAGAAGACTGACTCCTGTCACAGGACATGAGAGTAGAAGTTTACATCACACCCAAACTTTGTTACAAACTATTTCCCCCACCCCCATTCTTCTTTCCTAAAAATCATTTACTCTCCTCTAAGAGGCCTACATCTCCCGTCCCCTTTCCCTAGAAAGAAGGTATTTAAATCAGCATTCTAAGCCACCTTGGGGAGTTACTCATTTTTTCCTGGGATCTCCCACATGTACACAAGGTACACATGTTAATGAACTTTTGTTTTTCTCTTGGTGAACTGTCTTTCATTACAAGGGCCTCCACTAAGAACTCAGAAAGGTAGAGGAAAACTATTTTTCTTCCTCCATAATTCTATCTCGGGAAATCAAGTCCCCAGCTGAACAATGATGTTGGCTCAAGTACCAAGCAATCTTGGCTGATGCGAGGGAAGCTTCTAGGGAGAAATCAATGATACTGGTATCAAAGTGGGACGGAGGACACACGCATGGTTGCTGGTGGGAGTTTAAAGTAGTTCAACATTTTTGGAGGATGATTTGACAAATTCAATAGAAATGTTCAAGGTACATCCAAGAGTCTTCTTCTAGGAATGACATCTGCTGAGATAAAGCACAAGCGCATAAGCCCTGGTCAGAACCCAGGATGCTACTGCGGGCTCCCTTTCCAGGATAGGAAAACCTGGGAACAACCTGCATTTTTAGGACAAGGTGGCATCTATACTAATAAAAGGGTAATATGCTAATTAGACTGAACATCTTCCAGACGACCTTCCGGATGTCCTTCCGTACATCCTTCCCGACAAAGCCATCTTGGCGGGGCCAAGGCAGAGGAGGTTAGAAGCGATCAGGCAGGCAGGGGAGAGCAGTTAGGGGGACCAGGCCAGCAGGGGAGAGCAATTAGGGCAAACAGACTGTCAAGGGAGAGCAGTTAGGGGGATCAGGCTGGCAGGCAGGTGAGCGGTTAGGAGCCAGAGGTCCTGAGGGGTCCCAGATTGGAGAGAGTGCAGGCCGAACTGAGGAGACCCCCTTCCCGTGCACAAATTTCGTGCACTGGGCTCCTAGTAAATGAAATAATGTGTGTGAAGGGTCTAGTCTCAATCCTGATATAAATATTAAAAGACAAATGAACAGGTATATAGCCAAGCACTCTTCGGAGTTTCCTACATATATCAATTCACTTACCTCTTATAGCAACTGTATAAAATAGACACTATACTTAGCACCATTTTCTAAGTGAGGAAACTGAGGCCAGTGAAGTTAAATACTTTGCCCAAGGCTACCACAACTAGTACAATATTAGAGCTGGGCTCTTTACTCTTAACCACTCCATGGTGCTCCCTCTGCATGCCTCCCAGACCCACCCACACCCAAGTCTGGGTTAGTGGTGTGTGTTCCCACAGGCACTTTGCTTTACATCTGTCATGGTTCTGAGTACCACCTGCCTTTTCACTTGTCTGTGCCCTTGACTATAGTGGACATTCTACAAAGGCAGGGACTGTGCACATCTTAATTACTGTCATTCCATGCTCATCAAATGTTGGAGGGTACGCAGTAGAGTGAAGCAGAAGTACTTTTTCTTTGTATAAATCCCATGAGTAAATGAAGGGGAAGTGGCAGAGTATAAGTGACTAAAGATTCTAGGAAAATATGAGATAATTGATGGAACGGGGTAGCTAAGGAAGCAGAAGATGTAAGATTAAGGTTATAATGAGAAACTATTGAGAAGTTGGGAGAACATCTCCTTTAAGACTGAAGGAGAGGAGTAGTAGTAAATGATGGATCTTGTGAGAGTAGAGGAGGCTCATACCAGATGACTTGATCATCTCAATAAGCAAGCAGCAGGAATTTGGGGCCAGGGAAGGATGCAGGAGAGTGAACTAGATTGAGGCAAGAACTTTTGGCATCTCTGTAATAATCCTATATAATAAAAGCCTAATATGCAAATTGTCCCCTTGGGTGGTTGTTCAACCAGTAGTTCAACCGAGAGACCAGGAGTTAGACCACTCACTATGATGTGCACTGACCACCAGGGGGTGGCGACCAACCTCGGGTGGTACCTGCGGGGGTGGGGGGGGGATGGAGGCTGCGACCTCTCTCCAGCTATCTGGGGGCAGGGGTGATGGGGACTGAGGTGTGATGAGAATGAAGGGTGTCCACCAAGCATGCTCTCACTCTGCCTGCTACCCTCCCCCTGGATGCCAGGGCTTGTGCACCGGGGAAGCCCCTGCGCTCAGGTGCTGGCCGCCCATGAGGAGCCCGCCCCGCACGCATGCGGCCTCTTCCAGGTGAGCCTGCAGCTGCTGGGACCACAGGGACTGGTCGGGCTCATCGTGGGTTCATGCAGGAGCCTGGCTGCAAGGCTGGCAGGGAGAGAGCACGCTGCCTGCCTGGCTTCTGTGTGGCACTATTGGGTGGCCAGAGGCCCACACTGTGCCCCGGCCCGGGGCATCGGGCCACGCTCACCACATCTCTGCATGGGGACTTGGGCACTGTGACTCAGGCGGAGGGGGCGTGTGGGGGCCCGGGGCCCAGGTGCTGCCCAGGACCCCGAGGACAGCTGGGACCTGCCCTTCCACGCCAGATGCTTGCGCTTAGATTGCCAGCCAGGCCTAGGGACCACACCCATGCACAGCTTTTGTGCACCGGGCCTCTAGTATGATAAAAAATATGATGGACCCAGAAAAAAGCACATCCACACAAAATTATATGTACATTTTAGAGATCTATGGACCCAGGTTGAGAATGCCTGCTCTCAGTAGTTAATGAAAATGAATAACAGTATTTCTGAGGAGTAATTTAGAGGCAAGCAATTGGTAACATTGCAAGTCTGTTTCTGTGAGCGTAATAGCTGGTGTAGTTTTAGGGATTGAGGCTCTGGGTTTCAAAGCAGTGGTGGGGGGTAAAGTAGGGCAGGGCAGTGGGGCAAAGGAAAGCAAAGTATCAGCCAGTGAAGAAGTGGCAGAGGCCCTAGCCGGTTTGGCTCAGTGGATAGAGCGTCGGCCTGCGAACTGAAGGGTCCCAGGTTCGACTCCAGTCAAGGACACATGCCTGGGTTGCGGGCTCGGTCCAACGTGCAGGAGGCAGCCAGTCAATGATTCCCTCTCATCATTGATGTTTCTATCTCTCTCTTCCTTTCCCTTCCTCTCTGAAATCAATAAAAATATATTAAAAGTGAAAAAAAAAAGAAGTGGCAGAGGGGGCAGTAGAGCACATGGAGGGTGGAGGTAGGAGGTGGGAGAGGTCCCCTCTGGGTGCAGGTGATCAGTGATGCACTGACTATAGAGAAGGTAAAAATAATAATGAAACCAAAAGCCAGTCTTCTATTTACTATAATGATGGACAAGAAGTTCTAAACACTGAAAGTGGTAAAATACTCCTCTTTGAAAAGCCTTGGTCTAAGACCTAAACAGTTGCCTGCCTGCCTCTGGGTAGACTTCTGCCACTGAGAGGCAGATAAAGAGATTAAGATGGAGGGAGTGGTCCAGGAAGTGGGTGAGGTGAGGTGGTGGTGGGTGGCTAATGTGCAGCCAAAGTTTCGTTGGTGCTAGAGTATAAAGACTCCTTCAACTGTTGGTGGTTGTAAGTAGCACAATTCAAAGGCTTTCATCTCCTAGAAACTAGACGTCATCTGAAATCCTAAATCTTTTTTTTACTCACTTAGCAGTCATAACTAAGCAGGTTTCATGGTCTTCAAAAGTCAGCTTCACTGAGGGAAGGCTGGGGGTGGGGTGGGGGGAGATATTAACCAAAGAATGTATATGCATATATGCATAGCCCATGGACACAGGCAATAGTGTGGTGAAGATAAATTTTTTAACAAATAAAAAAGATTTAAAAAATTTTTAAAAATAAAAGAATTACTAGTAATTAGTTTTTTAAAAAATCAGCTTCACTCAAATCTGCACTTTTTTTTCACCCCTTTCATAATAGATGGCATTTTATTACATGTCTTTTTCTCCTACTAGATTATATACTCCTTAAGAGCAGGATTGTGTCTTATTCATTCCCGAATCACCAGTGCCTACAGATAGGCACCCCAACACTTGCTCTATATGTTGCTCTTCTTATAGATTCCTCAGGTCTCTGGTGACCAGGAAATGATACCTCCAGACTGGACTGCTGCTGCTTTTCTTCTCCCAGGTACAGGAAGTGAGTCTCTTTCCATTTATGAAGAGTTACTGTCGGACCTTCATTCCATCCTGAAATCGCAGGATGCAGAACCAGATATTTTTAGGGAAGTTCACAGTCACTTCACACCTTTTTTTTTTTAAATCCAAAAGTCCATCGAGAGCCCTGTGTGGGGCCCCTTAATGATGACTGTCTCCACCAGCGTGGGAACCACCAGCATTTGGCTGCGTTGTAATGTAATTAGTCCTGTCACAGCAACGCATGGATTACTTCTCTGGTGTCCCAAAAGAACTTAGGTGCTTCTTGAAACCCTTCTGCAACTTATTACTGGAGAAAACAGGGTTCGATTCACTTTCTCCGACTTCCCTGGGGAGGCACAAGAGAACTGGTAGTTCTCTGTGAGGTGAACTACTTCTAAAATGGATGAATCTCCACCATCTCTTCCTATTCTTCTGCCCATCCCCAGGGTAGCCACTGTGGGGTTCTGACTAAGAAGCTGGCCACCACTGGCTAATGGACTAGATAAATCAGAACAGCTTGGTTTAACATTTGAGGTCAGAAGCAGGACCTTTCTAGAGAAGAAATCAAAGAAGCAAAAGAAGTATAAAGGCAGTCCCCCAACCAGTAAACCCACTGACAGGGTTCCAGGCCCCTAGAAAATACAGAAGTGAATGGAATGATCAAGCATCTTCAACTCCGTCAGATCTGGAGCACAGCCATATATACTGATTCCTCAATAGCAGTCTGGCTGTGGAGCCACGCACAGTCTCCAGGCAATGTGCAGACTATGCTTAATGCTCAGTCAACATTACTCAGAGAGCTACACACCCTTCATGACCCTTTGTGAGCCCCTGAGCACTTACATTTGATGATAGGAATTCGATCTCAAGACAAGCATCAGGGGTTTGGGTATAGAACAGAGCTTTTTTATTCTATTGCTGATTTTATTAAATGTGCATTCAAAAAATAAATCTGGTCTGTATGAAGAATTTAGCTGCCCATTTAACCATAACAGCTGCCCAAGTTATCCACTGGTGCTCTTTATAGAAAATGTCTAAATAATTGAAATCGTTAATTGGGTTAAAGAGATCCTTAGCACAGTGGGTGTTCTATAAATAGAAGAATGAGTAAATAATATAGTGACCTAGCTTTTCTAGCCCTTCGCCTTAAAGAGGTTATTTTGTTTTATTTGCACCAATAACATTGTTCGGGGACTCTTAAGAGGGATTCGGTTTAGGCTGGGGTGGGCTTTCCCAAGGAAATTCCTTTTAGTTTGTTTCAGATATACTGCCACTTTCCCCCTTGGTTCTTCAACTAAAAATGAATAATTTGTTGATTCTGCTGTTGTTAGGTAGGAAATTAGACATGAGCAACTGGGGTGAGGCCTACTCTGGGGCTCTGAATAGGGGTTGTACCAACATTGCCTTCAGACTGCCTCTCTATGGGTGGCCCAGCAGCCAGCAGATTGCCAGACGGCAGGTTCAGAACTAGCCAGTAACCTTTCTTCCCCTAGCATATCACTGTTCACGCAGTTTGGACCCCTGATCTTTCATATCGCTGGTGAGGTGGTTTAGACTCCCCCCTGACCTTTTCCTTCCCAAAGATAACATCTAGGCCTCAGTTGTATTTCAGCTCCAGGCCCAGAAAAGCAGCAAAACCAGACAAATGACTCCGTGGCTGCCTCAGGACCAGCTGCATTGACTAATGACCCCCTGCCCTGGTACCTACGGACCAATCAGTGGACACCACAACCCTGAAAAAGCACACCTGGAAAGCAGATGAATATTCTATTAAGACCCTCCTTTGAGGCCTCCCCTAAGGTTCCCACCTGCAAGAGAGAGAGAAATACACTCAGGACAAAGGACCCAGAGCGTGCTCTCCCTCCAAGGAGCACACCTGTGCCATTCCCCACAGGCATGTAACCCCCAGCCTCTAAAGGACCCCATGAGACTTGCAATCAGGGGAGCGATGGGCAGTGGCAGCTCGTCCTGTGCTAACCCCCGAACCTGTTTTCAAGGCCCCCTTTTCTCTGACTTGTCTCTTTGACTGGCCTGCTCCTCATTTGGAGTGTATCTTCAATAAGCCCCACTTTGCTTTACTTTCATTTTCGTTGACCTTAAAATCTTTTCTGAGTTGATAAGAAGAACCAAGGTCCTAGCTAGTAACCCCAATTGGTAACACTGGGCTTTGCATTTTCAACTGGGATCAGAGAAAGAAGGCAAGGCAGCAGGCTGACGTTGCTTGTTATCTGAAATCAGACAGGTTTCAGACAGGTTTAAGTAGCCCAGAACCTAACAAACAGATAGGGGAGAAAAGAAAAAAAGGAAGGAAAGAGGAAAATGCTTATAAAGAGGAAGTGGTAAGAGGCTTCTAAATTTCAGTGTGACCTGTGGTTCTGTTAGGTGATTTTTGTGGGGGAGGAGACACGAAAAATGTTAAGTAAAATGTCCTTATAAAGACAAAATCTATTTCTTTCTTGGCTGATGATTTGTCATTTTAGTCACTTCCTGCCTTGTGACCACACACTCAGGGTTGACAAAGTTCTTCTGCAAATCAGAAAGAAGGGAGTTTCTGGTCACACGCCAGTACCATTGAGGACCGTTTTTCTACAAGGTAAATTTTCTTTATGCCTTTTTGTCATTTCTAAGTGCTTGTGATGCTTTGCTTGTTGGGTGGCTCTGTTTTTGTGGATTTGGATTTTGCTTTCAAAGGACTAGAGATCTGGACACCTGTCAGCCAAGCCCTTTGTGAGCCCTGCCACCATTAAACTGCTCAGCAATGCTGCAGCCACATCATGTGGCTGACTAGAGTGGACCCCTCAGCTCTCTGGGTGGCTTCTCCAGTTATGCACTGTTATGACCCCCCAAAAACTATGATTTTTTTCTCTTTTTAAAACCAAATCATGTTCTGATTTATTTCTATTGCTTTATTTCAGGGAGGCTATTTACTGTGATTTCATCTGCTTTAAAAAAGTTTTCAGGAAAGTGCATATTGATCATTTAGATTGTGCCTAATGGTGGTGGTTTAATTTTTGCTACTGTGGTCCTGCTTTTTCTAAAAAAAAAAACTTCTTTACAATATTTTAGTGGATATATTAACATCTTGAATCACATGTTAATATGTTACTGGTTATTTGAGTGATTTTGATGCCAACAGTTTTTTAATGAGTGTGCTTAATAACCACATGGAGTTAGAGACCACCTCTTATCCATTTATTCTCTAAAAATAAAAATAATTTATGTTGCCTAATTGTACTTTTTCATAGATTTGTCTGAACTATTCATTATGCTTATGACCAGACAAATGACTGTTAAATTTTGGATGAAATGTTTCTGTCTACAATAGAAATTCTTATAAAATTGACATGGGGTATTTATTGAAACACAGACTTTGGATCTTGTAATATCAGCCTTTATTTATTTATCATTATCCAACAATATTAAGAACCATTGACAGATGATAAACATAAAAGCCATTCAGACTGGAAATGGATTCATTTTTCAGCATAATTAGCAAAACTAAATTTTTCTTAATCAAGTATAGCAACTTGTGTTCTATAATTACTCCATCAGGATAACTTAAAAAAAGAAAACACAAAAAAACATCATTAAACAAAGGTGGTTTATCCACACATTTTGATTTTAACTTTATACAAATCTATCATAATTGATTTCTATTGAATAAACTTGTTTAAAGAATATTTGCACAGGCAATTTTGAATGAAATTAACTATTTACCTATAAATGTGAATTTCTGAACATTGCAAAATGTGACCATTAATATTGTTTGACACATCTCACCTGAAAAAAAAAATGTGTAATTAAGAGAGGCAGACTTGAACCCCCAAAAAGAATAAATAAAAAAATGTTATGTGTTACTTTAAGTAAAAATATTAATGAGAATAAAATAAATTAAGATGTAAAGGTATGTCAGCATTTTCCTTACATTGGAGACAATAAAATGGAATGTGAAAAAGTTAATTTAAAGTAGCAAAAAGTCTCTTGATTTAAATCAAGTTTAGCTTGTTAAAGCACCGACATGCTATGTTATAAAATACTCATTACTCTTCATTCTAGCTCACTGCCAGTAACATAGAGAAGAAACTTCTGGTTCTTGCCCTTTGAGCAAGCACTGCTGTGGTGGGATGGAGTTGTGCTGAGGGGACGTTTCATTAGCAACCTCAGGCATGCTCTTCTTTGTCACATTTTAAATTTTGTCTTTTTCACAAATTATGCCTTGAAATAGTTGGTAATTTGGGGAACAATTTCAGTGTTTTAACATCATTTGTAATTTGTTTTCTGAATCCTTTGGGGAAGGGGAGGCTAACAAGTAAAGTCCCATTCAAATATATCTATTTACATGGGAGAGAGTGGGACAAGTAATAACAACACTTAACACCGATAATTACTTACCGTGTGCAGCACTCTTCATGCATTTCATCACTTAATCCTCCGTACAGATGATGAGTGGGCTGAGATCATAAAGAAACTGGCCCAAGATTACTGAGCAGGTGGAGGGGGCAAGGGGCTGTTAGTGGCCAGGGTTTCCAGCCTCATGCTACCTCTCTATAAGCATGTGTGTCTATTCCAGATTCTCTCTTCCACGCCAGCATATTTTTTTCCACCAGATATAGATAATTAAAGACTTTTATTTCTGAAACTGACTGGAGAGATCTGGGCACTCAATTTTAAGAGGCTGGAAAGGAAGGGAAACAGAGGGACTGAGAAAGAAAGAGAGAAAGGGAGAGAGGAAAGAAGGGGGAGAGAGAGCGAGAGAGAGAAATTATTGCAGTAAACCCAGAAACATTTCTAATTTTATAATAAGAGATATCATTGCAGGTTTCATATAATAATAAAATAAAGTATTTTTTAATTAATGCGTAATTTTACTAAAGAATTGTGTGCCTTCACAAACTTGCCTCAACCACTTCCCCAGTCTTATTTCTTGTCACTTCCTTCTGCTCGCTGATCCCCCACCCGCCTCACTTACTCACGTTCTGGGTGCACAAGACCACAAGCCTCCAGAAAGTTCTATGCTATTTCACTTCTTTTTTTTCTCCAACTATTTCTTCAGTTGCTTTTGCCTTTATTTGCAAAACTTCTGGTTATTTTTCAAGGCTCACATCAAGAAGCATGCCCTTTGAATTTTTCCTACTGGACCCCACTCCCTTTCTTTCACAAAGTTTCTTCTGTGTGTGTTTACTTAATGCTTTGATCATGGAGTAAGTATAGCAGCAAGAGTATTGTTTTCGTTTCAAGTCCTTATTTCCTGACAACCTGAACTCCTTCTCTATTCCTCCTAACACACAGTAGTTGCTAATGATATTTATTGAATTGCAGTTCGTCACAAGTATTTTTTCTCCATTCCTTAGATATTCCTCGGAGCTTTTTCTTTGATTTCACTTATTAACTTAATATTTACTGAGTTTCTCCAGTGATTACTATGAAAGGAGATACAGTAATAATATAATATTTTGCATTCTACCTTGCTTCCTTCTTGCCAAAACACTATTCTTTATTTTGGCCTCAAAGCACTAAACAGACATTGACTTCAAGGAATTTAAGAAATTGTTCGATGACCGTTGAAAACAAGTAAAATTATAACCTCATTATCTTAGTCTAAATATATTCATTGCGCTAAAACTTAGCTACACTTACCAAACTATGTACTTGATAATGAGCTTCTTTGATGACAAAGAGCAAAGGACTGTAACTTTTACTCAGTCATTTTAGATTATCCTCAGAAAATTCTCAAGTCAATTTCTTTTTATTTCTTAAAGAGAAGCCCCTCTATGTGTATAGGAGATATAGCAAACAAATTTTAAAATCAGGTTAGGTCAAATAAATTAATAAATTTTCTTATAAGCTTACTAGCAGCCCGTTTGCACGAAGATTCGTGCAATAGACCTTCATTCACCTGGCTGCCTGCACCAGTTTTCTGCCGGCACCGGGGACCCTGGCCTTGGCTGTGGCCACCGCCTTCTGCCTTCTTTCAGGGTCGGGGCTTGGCCCCGGGCGGCGGCCTTGGCTCGGCCGCACCCAGCCTCCCTGCTATGGATCATAGGAGCCGACCCCCTGGTCGTTGCCTGTGATCCGTGCAGGCTCCCTGCTGGTGCCCAAGGCCGGGAAAGCCTCCGCCCAAGGCTTTCCCGGCCTTGGGCTCCGCCACACCCCAACGTCCCTGCAACAGTTTCCTGGTGGGCGTGGTTGGTGGGGCGTGGTTGGTGGGCGTGGCTTCTGGGTATAGCGAAGGTGCGGTCAATTTGCATATTACTCTATTATTAGGTAGGATAGTTATGAAGTAAAAATTTTTTGAAGTAAGATTATAAAAGCATTGGACTTTATGACTAATAGCAGATTTTATAGCAGCGTGACATTTACATTAATCTAATGGTCTTCCTAGTATTCTTTTGTGTGCTAGTTTCTCTACCCACAGATTATCAGCTAATGAAATGACACTATTCCATCTGCATGTTGAACCCTGCAGAAATAAAAATTAGAATTAGAGTTCACCAAAATGTAAAACTAATGAGTATTGGCAGAATTCAAGACGTTCAAGTTTCCCCATTTTGGTAGATGGCAGTGTACTTCTCAAATAAAAGTGTTGCAGTTTCACATGGTTTTCATTTTGAAGTTCTAAAAAGTTACGACCTGATCAGATGCTCATCTTTCGGAGCATCTCCATACAGCTGCTGTAACTGCTGGCACCCAGATGGCATCTCCAGATTGCTTCCCTCAGTTCCCTCCTGATTCAACTTCCTTACACTGTGCTATTGACAGTTCCTCTTGTTTGGGTTTGTCAACTTCAGTCATTACATAGTCTTCCCTGTAATTTCATAATCACTTCATCTTGTAAGATACCACAAACAGCAGAGGTGGGAAAAAGACTTTCAATTTATCAGCTTAAAAACAATAGCTAATACTTATGTACTACTACTCACTTTGAATTGAGTATTTTGTGAGCATTTTTACTATATTAATGCATGTAGTCATCACAACAACGCAAGATTAGTTAATTCATTCAAATATGTATTTGATTAATTTTCTACAGCTGAATCAGTTTTGTATTAACTGCTGAATTGCAGGGGAAACCTCCTGGAGTAAACAGGCAGCAGACCATGGCACTAATTACACTTAAACCCTCGAGCTGAACTTAAATAATCATAATTTGTCCCAAATAAATGCATCTGTATTATAATTGTTTTTATTAAACAGTCTATTATTTATCATTATCATCATCATCATTTATTTAGCCCCTCTGTGCACTTGACTGAGTATTGGGTTTTTGCCAATTTATTGACCTTTGCCTGAGTCACAAAACATGATCTCAAAAACTTTATTAGAGTCTTGGAAGATTAGAATACTTTTAGTAAAGTAGCACATTTTCTAATTGTTGACTGATAGACAGGAATAAGTTAAACAATTTAGTATTTAGACACAAATACACATGTCTATAATCCTATATAATAAAAGCATAATATGCTAAGTGTCCAGTCATCCAGTCAGCCATTCAACCAATCAAAGTGTAATATGCTAATGATATGCTAAGGCCACTCAACCGCTCGCTATGACATGCACTGACCACCAGGGGGCAGACGCTCTGACAGATAGGTTAGCTTGCTGCTGGGTTCCAGCCGATCAGGACTGAGTGAGACAGGCTAGACATGCCCTGGAGCCCTCCCACAGTCTCTCCCCATAGGCCAATCTCTTGCATCCCACCCCAGCCCCAATCATGCACTGGTGGGGTTTCTCGTCCTGGCCTGTGCCCTCTCACAACCCGGGCTGAGTGCACTGGGCCTCTAGTTATATAATAATGGCCAAATACAAGTATTCTAAAAACTGCAAAAGAATGAAAAATTGTTTTAATTGTGAGTTGAGGAATAGAGGCAAAATGTACCCACTTACTGAGTTAAAATACGTTTTGCTCAACTTCAGTCCTGCCTGCATCATCCCCACTTGCAAGTAAGTTCTAAGGAGGCTTGTTTCTCAAATATGGTTGGTTATTTTTTCTGGTGGAAAGAAAAGCTAACATTTGGAATTAAGGAACTAGCAAAGCCACTGTTCTCTGGTTGCAGCATTGATTATTATTTTAGTCCAGTTCCAGTTACATGGATGGATGGATGGATGGATGGATGGATGGATGGTCTCTCTCTCTCTCTCTCTCTCTCTCTCTCTCTCTCTCTCACACACACACACACACACACACACACACACACACACACCTTGACTGGCTGAGCTAAAATGAAAAAGAGATTATGTTCTCCACAGGCAGAAAAGCCAAAACACCAAATTCAGCTGGCAAATTAATTATGCATGTGAATTGCTACTCACAGATAATTTCTTTTCTTTTTTTCTCTGGTTGCACTTTCTTGAGGGAAGTGAATTAATGGAACAATTGCTTTGCACTTAATAATACCCTACATTTTTATCCCTGTCTTGTAGTTATCACTAAAATTTATCCAAACTGTGTATCCAAATGTATGAAGAGGTACACAAATGTATTTGTATAAAATTTGCATCTTCTTCCTTTTGGCATAGGCAATATTTAGAATTAGAACTACATCTTTGTTAGCCTGGGGTGTAGCATTTTAAAATGTGGATCCTTGGCACCTCCTTGGCATTACCAGCTCACATTTCCTTCACCAGGAGGGCCAGATTAAAAAGAGTGGAATAGACATTCATTATAGGAAAAGCTATGTAATAGGGCAAAGTGAAAGTAAGAAAAAATGAGAAACAAGTAGGCAGTGTTATATTATTGAGTCTCGTTTCGTCATCTAAAAAATGTGAAATGAACTTTCCCTGTCATTTCCAATGCTATATAAACATTTAAAAATTTCCCCCTTTGAATAGGTGGAATATTATAGGCAACCTTGGGGAGTTTTTCAGATTTTTTTCTTCCCTCAGTGTCTTTCAAGTTGAGATTTTTCATCAAAATATTCCTGATTCTCTGTTTCTTTCTTGTGATAACAGAAAAAGGCAATTGTAACACAATCTATTGGGTGATCATATACAAGGGTAGGCAAAAGTAGGTTTATAGTTGTTAGTACTCAAAACACAATTTATTCTTGTATTCTTATTTATTAATTATTGTATTATTTATTTGTATTAAAGCAGTAAACCTACTTTTTCCCACCCCTGTATAATGTATATAATATATAATGTATGTAATATATGTAGTCAGTTTTTTAAAGTATATTTTTATTGATTTCAGAGTGGAAAGGAGAGGGGGAGAGATAGAAACATCAATGATGAAAAAGTATCATCCATCAGCTGCCTCCTACACACCCCTTACTAGGGATTGAGCCCCCAACCTGGGCATTGAGCCCCCAAACTGGGCATATGCCCTGACCAGGAACTGAACCGTGACCTCCTGGTTCATAGGTCAATGCTCAACCACTGAGCCATACCAGCCAGGCATAATGTCAGTTTTCTTAAAGCTGTGAGTCTGAGTGTGTGTCTGCAATTTCTGTTCATAAAACAAACAGATATGGTATAAAGAAGAGACCAAATTTGGAAGCAAATTTGGATTCATGCTTTAGCCTTTTACTATATGGGGAGTCTGAGCAAATGTCTTAAGCCTTTGGAAGCTCAGTTTCCTCTATAAAATAAGGGAAAGTCCTATATATTTCCCAGGTCTGTACTTGGTTTAATTTTCCCCTTCCCTTGATTTCATTACCCCATTTTATCAATCTATGTGTATATTTCACTCTTCTACACTCGCCATCACTGCTGACTCATTGAGTCCTTGCTATTTGCTAAGCATTTAGTATATATTAGTCTTATATTACCATATAAAAGCTGCATAAGGTTGGTGTTATAATTGTCTTATAACAGATGACCAAACTGAGGTTCGGGGAGGGTCAAGTCCAATGTAAGTGCCAGAGCCAAGATTTACACCTTGTCTTTTCCCATTATATAGTCAGTTTCTTAAAGGTGCAAACACATGAATTTAAATGACATTGTCTCTTCTAACATCATCCAGTAACTGCTTTCTAATAAGTCTAAATATTACTTTCTGTGATTGACTATTGGATAATTATTCCTAATGTCACATTTCCATTGGGCAGAGATCCCAACTCTACTTTTGATGGGTTTTCTGATATACCAAACATATTTGAAAAATAAGCAAATAAGTGCTTGATGATTTTATGGTACAAAGGCCTTAAAACTAGGGATATGAAGATATAAGACTATTTAGTTATTTAAATTTTTGACCAAAAAATGTTATAGCACATTCCATTGTAAGTTGGTATTGGCAATACTTGCCAATTAAACTATGGCTTCAAACAAAGTGAAGGTAAGTATAGCCCATCAACTTAAAATTTTCTGCCTCAATTTATCTGTAACTCCTCATTTTGGTGTGTGTGTGTGTGTGTGTGTGTGTGTGTGTGTGTGTGTGTTTATCTGTGAATGAGCTTATCATTAGAGATTCTCAAAGAACTACTCCAAGGAGCCTATAGAAAATGAGGTCACATTATTAAGAATAAATAGAAGCTTCTGTTGTCATTGCTAATATACAAACGTTGCTGCACATTGTCTCAGTGGTTTTCTAGCTCAAACTACAATAGAGAAAATGCCTGGAGAGTTAGGAAGTGAAGAGCAGATAGATGGAGAGCACAGGCTAACAGAATCAGTCCCCGAGCACTGGTGCACCCAAGAGAGGAGGCGTTGTTGCCCCATGGTTCTCATCACAGATATCCAAAGATCTCTTTTCTCTTCATGACTCATAATGGATGTGGTCAGGCTTTTCTTAACGTTGCTGTAATTTCCCCCCTCTGGCCATACTTTCTCAACTTTTAGAAGGTACTTTCCACCATCAGTATATTAGGTAAGGCTAAGTCTAGAGCCCCTTGACCACTCAACATGAGATCAGCCAATACCAATGCTGCTGGCTTCTAGTTGGTATCATCTACCAATTGTCCAGTATCTTTTTGAGACTCACTTCTAGGATTCTGGATGAGAAACTTGGCACCAGAGCCCAAACAAGCCAAGCTAAAAACATTTGAAGATAGAGCACAGATATGAAATCAAAATTTACATCTCCCAAACACCCATAACACTCATGTAATTGTGGATTTTAGATGGTGATGCCAAGTAATCTTTCATACAATTTATAGTGGAAATGGGGTTTGTTCCCCAAGATTATTTTGTAAAAGTTCTAGTTCTTTATGTTTCCCTCCCTCCCTTCCTATTTATCTTCCTTCCTTCCTTTGCCAAGCACAGTTTTGTGCAATTTAACACTTTGTCTCATCTAATTCTAACACAACCCTGTGCAGTGAGCACTGTAGTTGGATTATTAATATTCTCCTTTTACCTATGAAGAAACTGAAGCTCAGAAAATTGAAGTAACATCTACAAAACACACAGCAAGAAACAGTTGCATTAGAAAATCCAATTTTTGTTGCTTCCTAGTTCATTTTATATATGTATGTCAAGCCTAATTTTATAAGGGACGATAGGATCATTAGCATTTGGGTGAGGTTTATGGGATGCCCAAAATGCCTTTCCACTGGCTTAGACTGGGAGGAAGGTCTTGAAACATGAGGAAGAAGAAACTCCTCCTCTTATTCTCCTGTTCATCCATATATCTAAGATGTAAAGTACATTTCATCTGTACTTTACTCTGACTGTATATCTCAAGGGGTATTTTAATCCTTAGGTTGTTTAACGCTAATTTACTTCTGATTTTCCCATACCATGGCTAGCCCAAACCAAGATTCAGAGGATCTTCTTCTCTTTTCAAACTAGTCACTGACTCACTTTGAGACTTTGAGGAGACACTACACTTTTCAGGGCCCACAATTTCCCATCCTATATAATAAAACCCTAATATGCAAATCGACTGAACGGCAGAACAACCGGTCGCTATGACGCGCACTGACCGCCAGGGGTCAGACGTTAAACGCAGGAGCATCTGCCCCACCCCCACCCGCCCCCGCCCCGAGATGGAGGTGACTGGCAGCGGTGATCAGGGGTGGGGCCAGCCAGAGAATGCCCCGCCGGTTGCCTCCCACAAACCAGCAGTCAGACATCCCCTGAGGGTGCAGGCTGGACTAAGGGACGCCCCCCCCATGCATGAATTTTGTGCACCGGGCCTCTAGTTTTCTAATATGTCTACTTCTCTCCCTCATTTTGCAGGTCTTTATTTTCTAAATGGGAGGTGGTAATAAAAGGAGGAAGCTATGTACATATGAACAAATGAACATGGCTTCTAGGCAGAATCATTTTTTTTAATATATATTTTTATTGATTTTTTACAGAGAGGGAGGGAGAGGGATAGAGAGTTAGAAACATCTATCAGCTTCCTCCTGCACACCCCCCACTGGGGATGTGCCCGCAACCAAGGTACATGCCCTTGACCAGAATCAAACCTGGGACCCTTGAGTCTGCAGGCTGACACTCTATCCACTGAGCCAAACCGGTTAGGTCTAGGCAGAATCATTTTGTTGTTTGAGGAAAATAAGGAGTATTTTAACCAGTCAACTGCCACATGTCCAAAACAGAAACCATCCCCATTTCTTCCATATGCTCTGGAATATTTACAAATTTAAGTTACCATAATTTTCTTTACAAACTCAGAGATATCACTAACAAGTCTGATTTTAAAATTAGGCAACCTATAGATGCTTATGGCGTACAAAGGGTTAATTGTATAAAGTCATTGCAAAAAGCATTGTAATTGAAGATATCAAGGAGAGCCTAAATCACCAAGGTTTCCCTTCTGGAAGTAAGAGCTAGTGAGAAAGGAAGCCACAATGCCACTTCTCCAAACTCTTCTGGAGTTTTACCTCCTGCATCCCTGGCCAGTCATGCTAAGCTCTCAAGAGCTCCCTTGGTGTGCTCTTGCCTGTTTCTTTACTTTGCAGGGATATTTTCTCTTACATGGAGAAATGGAGTGCCCTTCACCATTCTGTTTCCTTGGAAAGCTCCTACGACTTTTTTAAGATGTAACTTTCCCTTCTCTCCTCAGGCAGAGTTGAGTACTTCCTTCTCTGTGCTCCTATAGCACTATGGTAAAAATGCCTTTAAAGCAGCAATTTTCAACTGTTTTTATCCCTTGGCACACATAAACTAGTTACTAAAATTCTGCGGCACCCCAAAAAAACATTTTTTTGCCGATCTGACAAAAAAATAGGTGTAATTTTTATTCATTCACACCGGATGGCTACTGTTGTGTTGGCTGTTGTCATTTTTTATTTGACAATCTAAGAGAAAAGATATCTGTGCCCCTGACTAAGTAGTCAGGTATTGTATGTTTTAAAAGGTCTTGTAGCACACGAGTTAAAAATTGCTGCTTTAAAATATTCAGATTAGTGAAATTTTTAAGTTGTGTAATCATTTTTGTCCACAGGACTGTGTGTCCCTCAAAAACAAGGACTGGTGAAGATACGGAGTATTTGGATTACTTAGAGGGAAGATATCTTCATCTTTCTATCTCCACTATCTAGGAAAGGTCCAGCATTTGATGGAATATGAGTGATGGCAGATGTAGCGGCTACTAGGGGAGAGGATCTCTTTGTCCACCAGAGGCAGGGAACACAGGCAGGAGTGGTCAAGACCAAGTGCGATGGTCTTCATCTTCTTCTTTTTAAAAAATATTTTTATTGATTTTTAGAGAGAGAAGAAGGGAGCGGGAGAGAGAGAAACATCAATGCAAGAGCAAAGCATGAATCAGCTGCCTCTTGCTCGCACCCCACGCCCCCACCAGGGATCAAGCCCACAACTGGGGCATGTGGCCTGATGGGGAATCAAACCAGCAAACTTTCAGTGGCGTACGGGATGGCACCCAACCAACTGAGCCACCTGGCCAGGGCCATATTCTTCTTAACTCTTCCCTCAAGGTGTTGAGGAACTGAAGAAAAGAGACATTTAAAATTTCTCAAAAGAGCTTAGGAAGAGCCCCAGTTGTAAGTAAAATCTTGCAGAAGAGGGTTTTAACTAACTTGAGGTCAGAACTCAGTAGCCTGAGTAACCCCAAAAGAGAGCAAAGCAATTTGAGATGCAGAAATCCAATGGCCAGAAGCACTAAGAAAGGTGTCCCTGACAGGCCCACATCTGTCTTGGCCTGCAGTGAGCAGGCAGTATCGGTGTTGCCACCACTAGGCTCTGGCATAAGCAGGAAGCTTCCCCAGTTCATAGCAATGTGACCCTGGGCCACTTTTTTAAACCTCAGTTTCCTCATCTATAAAGAGAAAGTCCTTATAATGCTCCATAGGATTATGGTGAGAATTAAATACGATCCCACATAATAAAACACTAATATGCAAATCGACCAAACAGTGGAACGACCTGCAGAACCACTTGTCGCTATGACACACACTGACCACCAGGGGGCAGACACTCAACGCAGGTGCTGTCCCCTGATGGTCAGTGTGCTCCCACAGGGGGAGCGCCGCCCAGCCAGAAGCCAGGCTCGTGGCTGGCGAGCGCAGCGGCGGTGGCGGGAGCCTCTCCCACCTCAGCTGCAGGCGGGTGGTAAGGAGCAAGGGGTCCAGTACTGCGAGAGGGATGTCTGACTGCTGGCTTAGGGGGGCGTCCACCAAAGGGTCCTACACTGTGAGAGGGCACAGGCCAGGCTGAGGGATGAACCCCCTCCAATGCACAAATCTTGTGCACTGGGCCTCTAGTAATGTATATAAAACATTTAGCATTGAGTACCATTCAGTAAACATTAGCTGGTCTTCTCATTTGTCCTTCAGCTATTGTTTCCTCTGACTCCAGTATAGATAGCCTTTCTACAGAGAGAATATAGATTAATCATCCTACATGAATAAGGATAAAGACTGATCTTTAAGCAATCTCCTTCTCATCTGTGGAAATCCAAGTCAAATGTCCCTTGTGGAGGGCCATGCATGGCTGTCCATAGAAGAGCTATTTTCCCCCTTTCTGTGGATCTAAAAAGTCCCCCTGTATTCCAGTGACTGGTGTCTCTCTCCCCTACTAAATAGTCAGGGTCACATCTTACCTTTGTGTCACCAGCATCTAACGCAGGGCCTGGCATAAATGATAGGTATTTGACAGATTTTTCTTGAAAGAAGAAATGTACAATACATGAATTGGCTTATGGCCAATTTAGACATAAGAATTTAGACATTTAGAATTTCCAGAGGATGAATTTCATAATCCAGATAGTGATCTGTAAATTGCATCCAGATCAACTTTAGCACCTATTCCCAGTGATTACCTGGACACTGAGTTCATGCTTCCTGGCTTGGTTTTATCCTCCTTTCAGTCACTGCTCCATCTCCACAGTCCCTTTCCTTCCACCTCAGCAGGACTCAGATCAGAGTCAGACACTGTGTACTTAGAGACCAATGACCAAGCATCACCGGCAGCCAACAGGGTTTACAGAAACAGCTTGAAGAAGCCTAGTTCCAGGCTGTACCACCTCAGCCAGAAATCTCAGGTCGTTGTCAGGGCGGGGCCAGGGTGAATTCCATGGTTAGTTTAAAGACTGTCTAAGGAAACTTGCTGCTCTTTAGTCCCTATAACTATTCATCAGTCATTTCTCCAGCCAAGTGGTTTCACTTGCCTTGTCCTAGGAGTTTGTACCTTTGAATGGGAGGGATATTATAAGTATGTACAACAAGAACATAATTATTAAACTCCTCAGAGAAGGTGACAATCGACTTGTAGGTCCTTGTATATCATTAGTTTACGGTTGCTTTATTCATGTCTACAACTCATTTCTTGAGCACCTGCTATATGCCAGGTAATGAGGATACACTGTGAGGTGACTTACAGTTTGTGATCTCATAATGTGCTGGAAGACATGGAATGGATATGGGCATAGGTGCCATGCCGCAGAGGTCTGAACCAGAGTTCAAAGGAGGAAGGGCTCACTGACCCCCACCCAACAGCCAGAAGACCAGAATGTCTGAAACCATGCTGATTGTTTTTACAAGTCTGCGGGTGTGATTTTAGTATTCACTTGTGAATTTGGCATTGTGTCTTTTGAAGCGTTGTGCCTGAGGGTAAGTTATTTTAATGTGGTTTGATTTGGGTTGCTCAGGAAATTCAGAAGGCCATCATGCAAAGTTAAGAATGAATATACAGATGAATACAGGAGACATTAGCCTTGCCTTGATCACTGTAAATTAGACAGTGCCAATAGTATGTGCATACAGATTTGGCATATGTTGTTTGTAGCCTGAACCTAAACAACACCTTCTCAATGCCTAGCTTAAGTATTCTTCATATACAGGAAACATACATGAAATTACATTCATAAGCTATATGAAATCATGAGGGAATTATACTTATTATATGTTGAGCAGGTCTTAAAGAACAGCACTTCCTATTAGAGTAAGAACTTATTATAAAGGACAGAGAAGAAATAAGGAGACCTGAATTCCAGATCCAATGAGGTCGTTGACACTAGGCACATCCTTTAGCTTGGTTGTCATTTCACTCTTCTGTGACAGAAGAAAAGTGTCCAGACAGATAATCTCTGAGGTCCCTTCACCTCTACATTCTATGACTCTGTTATTCTTACATTATCACTTAAAGAACATGGCACAGACCCAGAATATAGCAAAGAAAACTATTAAAGATTTGGAAAGTAAGCCTCCAAAACCAGGTTAAAAGAAATGTTTAGAAGCCCAGTGTCAGTCATCAAGGCATGTGACAGAATTTTTATGAATTGAGCAGCTTCTATTATTCCCTCTGAGAATAGCCCAGAGAGAGGGAGCTTGAATCGTATCAGAATAGATTTAGGTTACAGAGTAGGGATATGAGACACCAGAGAGGTGTAGAGTTTCTGTATTTGGATATTTTTAAGAAAATAGTGGATGGTTTTCTATCTGGGACAGTTTGCATGCAGTCTTGCCTAGAAACTAGGAGGGAATTGCATCAGCATGCTGTGTAGCCACATCCCAGAAGCTGCTCTGGTAACCTTACTGAGCTGTGCTGAGCAGCTGAGCAGTGGCCATCTGCTTCGGTCAGTGAGGAGAATGCATGTGAACTGAGCTTTACCTGCTGCTGAGGTAAGAGCAGGAGCCGGGTGGGGATGGGAGATGTTGGGTGTATTTCGGAGGAGGCACCTCCCGGAGAGGGGCCAAGGCCACAGCTCCTGAAAGCCCCTGCCCCTGTTTCTAGGCTCATTTGAAATACACCATAGCCAGACTCTAACTTGTGCATACACTTGTCAACTAGTGAATAGACTTTTGGAATTTTTAAATTGGGAGGGATTTCATCTCTCAATTTATAGATGAGGAAATGAGGCTCAGAGAGCAAAATGGAGTCTGATGTTACACAGGTCTTCCAACCCACAAGTTTGGCACTTTCTCCCACTCCCTGCTGGATATTTCAGTTAGGGTGTCCTTGGAGATGTACAAATGTGCAAGTTCTCTGAATGCCTTTATTGTGTGGGCTGAGTTAGATGTTTGATCGTTTTAATTTTTTTATAAGTTTTTGGGCTAATTTCTTACTCTTATCTAATATTTTCCCATGTGTTTATCCTTTTTATTTATTCATTTTTATCTTCATAACTTTTTTCAGTAAGTGAGCTGTAATCTCTGTGTTCTATTTGAAACTTGACATATAACTGTGGGCTCATGAAGTCCCAGCCTTTTTAACTCCTATGCGCATAGCCCAGTAACCAGAGCAGTGCTCATGGATGGAGTGAAAGAATGAATGTATGAACAAATGAGTGACATCTGGTATTGAAGTGATTATGTAATAGTGGATAATCAACTAGCCCATATTAAAAGTCAACTTTTTTAAAAGATCCAGGGATACTCTGAGCTTTCAATAGAGGAGAGTCTGGATCTTAAAGTCCTGGTGAAATGAAGGGTAGCTGTGGAGTTTCAAGACATTAACACTAGGAGTATCATCGTTTACAGCCAAGGGAGAGATACCGAGGCAATGAGGGCCTCCCAACCTGCAGCCTGGAGTATTCCTTTTGCTTGCAAAAGGCTTGTTCTATATCACATTCTTTATAGAAAACAGAGGTGTTAGGGGTATGTTGGGTGAGAGGAGAGAACTGTGGCACTCCTTAGCTGGTGACAGAGCCACGCTCTGTATGCTGTACTATATACAGCTTCAGAAGCCCCTCAATGCAGTGATCAAACTACAATGGCTCCCAGAGTAACATTAGGCACATCAGGTTTGGAGTAATCTGGATTGTTGGCTTCCCATGACTGCTTACATGGCCCAAGATAGTGAGAGAAAAGGGCCACTGAGTCTGTGCTGTGAATAGCCTTCCTTGGCCTTGCTCCTCTCCCTCTGAGACTGAAGAGACAAGAATTCTATACTCTGAAGCAGCCCCTGGGAGAATCAATGAATATGCAGGGAGAAAAAAATAATATGAAGGAAATTTTGACTTGATGAAATAATTCATAAGAGCCCTTTAAGTGGTTATCTGTATTTGAAACCATTTATAATTATTTGGTTTCTTTTAAAAAGTCATTTTTAAAATACATTTTCAGAATAATTTTTTATGGAAAGTTTTGGTATATCTGTTACCTATAGGCAAGTGGCATCCCAAGAATATATGGTAAATTACTCATAGTTAGACCCCCTAAAATGGTCTATGTTGTGAAATGAAGGGAACAGGAATAGGTGGAAGTAAAGCTCCTTTGTTACCTAAGCTTCTAAAAAATTTACAGGTCTTTTATTTTGTGTTGAAGTCCTATGTACTTTATGTTTTACTTCTTTAGTCATCATAGTCTAACTCTAGGGATTGCAATATTGATCATGTTCTAGATTACATGTTGTTTTGGATTACTCTCTGTTCATTGAGGTGTTCGAAAGTGGTACAATTTCCCCCTGGAAACACACTGAAATTATTGAGATAAAGCTAGGAATTTAGGTCCTGAGTTTCCAGTTTACTCACTGTGTCAAGTTGCAGGAAAAGTAGGGCACATTCAAAAGAGTCCCTGGGCAACGTGATGCCAGGTTACAAGTGCATCCCTGGTCCTGGCAGTTATATAATTGGGCATCAATATATTGAATCAAAGCACTGACCAGCACAGCACTATCACCTTTCAGAAACAATTCCATCCCATGAGCATTTCTCTCTGGATAGGTCACCTTTTACCATTCTTTCTGCTTCTTTTCATTATTTGTTTTCTCAGAGAAAATTCAGCTTACAGTTTTACATTTATTGTACAGGACATATTTCCTTTTGTAAGTTCTATAGCACTGTATTCTATAGTAAGAACCTGCAAATAGTTTCTATATGCAGACTTCAGGAATTGGAGTCAGTTGATTTTACCATAAGACATCATTCTCAGAAATTTGCTTTTACTACCAATTGGAAAATACCAGCCTCCTTTAAGTAGGGACTCAAAACTTACCAACTTAGAGAAATGAAAAGGTTTTGTCACTTTTGCCGTTTGAGGGATATATTTGATGTTCTTGTGATGTTAAAAATAATCTTATAACAATGAACATCCAGTGCTTTATTTGGCCAAATGTCATGGGTTTCTATAACTATTGACTTAATAAATGTAATTGCTCACAGAAAAACTAGCAGCCAGATGTCACTTAGAGAATGGGTTGAGATTTTTCTTCTTAGATTTTGTGTTGAAGATCCTATTGTATGTTTCACTTCTTTAGATTTGGGCAGTGATTCAAAAATGCATTTCCAAAATTCACCACTGATTTACAAGAGACCTTAAAATGGTTCCAGGCCGGGCATAGTCAGATGATGCAGTCATTAAAAAAGGTCACACTTCCTGCAGGAACAGTAGAGCAGTGCTGAAGAAATGGCTCTTGGAAGGCACATGCCTTTCACTTTTTTCAGGCTCCAAATGCTTCAGCAAGTCCCATTACTATGGTGACCTCACTAGAGTCTGCTGCCAGTACAGTCTGGTGGCAGTAATTTGCAAACTGAAATACTCATCAATTGGCTTTATGAATTTTACCAACATTATTATAACTCATACCTTCAAATATGTATGCATTAAAATGGGTGTATTTTTCCCAGGAAAACACATTAATAGATTATGTGAAGTACCTAAAATTTTATTCTAACCCCAGTAATATCTTTCTTAGAAATGGTCTGATCTGCATGTTAATGACGTTGTCCTCCTGTGAAAATGCTGCTATCTGCACACCCAGTTCAATCATTTCTCAGTTATGGTCTGTAATGGTCCTTTTAATGGTCCCTCCAACCTTTTGCTGCTCTTTTCACCAGCAACTGCATTGACCTCGCATTGCTTTAAGAACTTGTACATAGACAAAGCATTTTATCTCATTGGGCATTCAGGTTCCTTATCTATAAAATTATTCCTTAGATTCCGTCTGTCTCTAAAAGTTGGGTTGTGTTTCCAGGACTTTCTGCTCATTCTGATGGTAAAGGCGACTTATCTATTTGTGTTTGTGCCCAAGAAACAACAAACAGTATCATAGTAACTTAGGCTGTTGACTATTCATTTTCCAATTCACCTTTTAAGCTATTTCAAGCTACTCTCTTTTCCTTTAGTTATTAAATCACTGATGTGTTATAGATTTTTAAAATTTGCAGGCTGTCTCACTATATGGCTTCTCTGAGCTGAACCTACTTATAGGTCTACTAGAGGCCCGGTGCACGAAATTTGTGCATTGGGGGGGGGGGGTCCCACAGCCCAGCTTGCACAATCTCCAGTCTGGGACCCCTCAAGGGATGTCCGACTGCCCATTTAGGCCTGATCCCACTGGGACTGCTGGCTCCCAACACTCACCTGCTTGCCTGCCTGATCACCCCCTAACCACTCCCCTGCCAGCCTGATCAATGCCTAACTGCTCCCCTGCCAGTCTGGTTCCCCCCAACTGCCCTCCCCTGCCAGCCTGGTCACCCCCAACTGCCCTTCCCTGCAGGCCTGGTCCCCCTTAACTCTCTTCCCCTGCAGGCCTGGTCACCCCCAACTGCCCTCCCCTGCAGGCCTGGTCACCCCTAACTGCCCTCCTCTGCTGGCCATCTTGTGGTGGCCATCTTGTGTCCACATGGGGGTGGCCATCTTGTGTGTTGGAGTGATGGTCAATTTGCATATTACCTCTTTATTATATAGGATCTGTAAAATGTGGTTATTTGGATGCTCAGATTTTTCATCTTCACCTACCTGGCATGGCTTAAAAGCATTATTTTACATTATATTACATTTAAAGTAATGCCTTTTTTCTCTTTCTAGGTCTTTTATTTGAATTGGGCGACACAATTTTTAGGTTAAAATGGTTTTCTACTTTTTCATGATAACATGATCTTTTTTTTTTTTTTTTTTCCACCTCAAAATGTAAGTCTTTTCTTCCTTGGCCCTGCTCTTGACCCTTAAAATGTATTCTCATTTCTTGTATTTCTACCTTTTCTTGTATTTCTCACCAGTCTCTTACAGTGGTCTAAAATCTACAACTCTTAGGTCAAAGGATAGGGCCAAGTTTTGATTTAGAAATCCCCTTCATTCTCTTTACTTTTCACATTGTTTTATGCTTTCCAGGTAATTAGGTCATTATAGACATGCCTCACCTGAAATGAAGAACAGTGCCTGGCTTGTAGTAGGCATTCTTTAAATACTTGTTAAATGGATGAATTTATTTCATAATCTTATGAACATTCATGAACCAAGAGATGTTAAGACACCTAAAGCCTAGAAATTAGGGCCGGCCAGCTCTAGGACTTAGACCAGATTTTACCTAAAGCCTTGTGAAAATATGATGGGGGAGAGCCTTCTCTTAATACATGCATAGAGTTTTGGTAGAGAATAGAAAGGAGAATCAAGCCAAATTAGTCACCAAAATTTAGTAAAGTGTACAAAGTTATATACTAATTTCTTAAAACAAAAGCCTTGATTTCTGTTTTAATACATGAAATCAAAAGCTTCCTAAGTTAGAATACCTAGATATGTTCTGTATATTACAGTTATTTTTAATCTTCCCTGGGTTATATATATTAAAGGTACATAATGAAAAATTCAGAGTGAATGAATGGCAGGATGAAATGAGTGTCGAACAGAAATGTGAAGGCATTGAACCTGAAGACATCATGGGAGAGGAGAAAAGATTGAGAGTTGGAATCCTGGCTGCTCCTCTACCTACCTGTGTAATCTGAGATAGTGTACCTTAATTTCTCTGAGCTGCTGCTTCCTGCTCTAAAAAAGGAGAATATATATACTTATGCCACTAAGCCTTCATTGTTGGAAGTTATAAAAAAAAAATTGTGTTTACTACATCCCCCAAATGTCTTCATTTTGAGGCCTGGGTAAAGGTATTACTATCAACCTTACTTCTGCAGCCTAGGAAAATTGGTTTTGTTTGTCTCATATAAATAGAGTAAATTATGTAACTGATGATGTTTTCTTTTTTGCATTAATTTCTGAAGAACATGGAACTAGATTTTCAGCCCACTTCTGGCGAAATATGCAGTCCTAACCATGTATTTGAAGTATTAACACTCTTCCCTGCCAACATCTTATTTCTCCTCACAGATTACATAATCTTATTGGCTTAGTTCTTAAATCTGGATATATCTTTGTAACCTGGCTCAAATTGTTTTTGAAACAAGACAGTGAAAAAGAAGAAAGAAAGAAAAAAATACAGGAGGGAGATAGATAGAAAGACAGGCAGACAAAAAGGCAGGAAGGGAAGTAAAGAGAAGACAAGGCAGTAGGATAGCCAGGCCCTACCTCTGAGGGTTATCGTGATGTATAAATGAGATTGTGTTTGCTTATACAGTTAAGGCCTCAACATTTTCTATTATCCTTCAGAGAACCCAGAGGACCAAGGCCTTTTTAAATAGATAAGGTAAATAATAATAAAATTAATTTTTATTGATAGTAAAATATATGTTTAAGGAATTTTAAAAATAACTATCTATATATATATATTTAATTCCACAATTTTTAAATGATGCTCCCTGGAATTTGCACTGGTACATAAGGTGACAAGGAGGTGGGATAGTGGAGGCAGGAGGACATTTGGGTTTTTTTCAACCAAAGGCTCCCAGAATTGATTTTGTGGTTTTGTTTTCACTTGTTCACTTTTATTTACATGTAAAGTTTCTGTTAACAAAGGATCACATGGGGAAACAAAAGTTTGATAGCACTGATATATATACATGACAGGATAGTAAGTTGGGGAATTATGGATGTAGATTTACAAAATTAAGCATAATGCATTTTTGGCCTGCAGATTTAAGTGTTAAAATTGTTTTCATTTTTGTATGCTTATTGGTTGCCACTAGGAACAAGTACAGCATTATAGAATAATGTTACAATGTAGAAAAGGAAATCAATTTAAAACATCCTGTCACAACTTTAAAATATTTTTTTAAGTCAGTAGTTCACTAACATGCCCAAAATATAATTATAAAAATACCCCATCCTCTACACTCCCACCCACCCCACCAGGAAATCCAGTAAGATTTAGTGGAAGTCCTATTTGAAACATACTGGTGTGGATTAGCTAGGGGCATTATATTCTCCAATATAATCCATTTTCTGTTTCATTCTCTTTCTACCCACCCAAGGCAGCAATAATGCACAGGAAAAGAGAAGTAACTCCAGCACTGGCATTACATTTCTCAGCAACACTGGCCTTTCTGAGAAGAGAACACCTGAAAGCCCCTCAGATTCCCATATATCGATTATTAGTCAAATTTTCCTCCTTTTCCCCTAAATGTTTATAGAACTTTGATAACATCCTTGTAAGTTATAAAATGTATCTGTGTGTTGGCCAAACATTAATTTTCAATATGAACATGACAGTGTGTCTAAAAGACATCTAGATAAAAGTAAAGTGAGGGTTTTTTTAGTTGTACATTGCTGTGTAGCAAACTACTCCAAAGTTTAGTGATTTAAAACAATCATGTTATCATCTCTCTTGACTCTGTTGGTTTAATGGGTACAGCTGGGTGATTCTTCTGCTCCATGTGATGTTAACCGGGACTGTGGACACCTGGGGGCTCAAATGGGCTGAAACATCCAGAATGGCCTCGTCAGGTGGCTGGCCGTTGAAACTGCCTGTCAGCTGGTAGCACAGCAGGAACTGTTAACGAGAGCGTCCAGTTCCCCTTCATTGGCTTCTTCTTGTGACTTGGACATCTCACTGCATGGCGGTGAGAGGAACATCCCAAGAGTGAGCATTCAAAAAGGAAGGAAGCGGAAGTTTCTCATTGAGACATGGATTTTCTATCCTTCCGAATGGTCAAGGCAGTCACAGGATCAGCCCAGATCCCAGGGGAGGGAAATCAGCTCTGCCCCTGATGTAAGCAGCAGTCGGAGGAGAGACTCGTTGAGGGCCATCTTTGGACACCGCCATATGGAAGGTTAAAAAAAACACACAAAACTATTTCTTACACTTTTGAAAGATAGTTATAAATCATGAGGAATGCAGAGAAATAGTTCTTCACTTAATAAATGGAAATTGCTTTTTAAAGAAATTGGCACATTAAGAATTAATATGCACAACAGTCATTCCTTCTGTTCTACCCCTCTGCAGATCTGTTGCCTAAAGCAATAAAAAATGGCCAGAGGGTCAGTGTCTGATGAAGAAATGATGGAGCTCAGAGAAGCTTTTGCCAAAGTTGGTGAGTAGATCTGGTACCTCAAGTGGCGCAATTCTCTTCTTTATTGACTTCAGGACAGATGCATTGAAATGGTAAAATGAAAAAAATAGCAGAAGTAGCAAGAATACAATGGTATTGGTTACAGGAGTTAGAGAATTTAATTATGAAAGATCTCTTTCAAGAAAATGCTTCTTTCTCTATCAAAACCTGGAATATGGACCCTTTCTTACTGTAGCTTTTCCTGGAAATGGCTCTTAAGTCTCATCTTTTTATTGCATCTTCTTTCTTTGTTGTTGTGTTTTCTGTGTGTTTTATTTTGTATATTTTATTTATTTCATACTTTTTCTTTTTTTATCATACCATTTTTTAAATTTTTTTCACAAACCAAGCTTGACAATTTGGAAATCCCTTTGTACAGTTTATAAAATAATGACTTCTAAATGAAGGCCTGGATTCACCAGCAGACCAAGCAATTATGTAAACAATTTCTGTTCACCCTGTCATTGCATTTTCAAGTCAAATTGCTTCCGTAAGGTGGAACAGCGCTACATATGATGCATATCTTTGAAACATTAGCCATCAGACATGGTAGGTTGCCAGGCACCTGACGTCCCAATGACACGGAAGGCATCCTGTGTTATGTTTCTACTTCTGATTTACGCTCAGAGGAGAGTCAGCTGAAAGACAGAAGTGCTGCAGGGTCAATTGTATTCTGGTACCATTTCTCCGGCATTCAGTGGTGTTTATTCTCTGATTTCTCATACTTTTTCTTACTCCTTATCGCTAAGCCTATGATTTATTATTATTTTCTCGTCTGGTTTTATTAGAGTCCCTTTAGATTCTGTTACCAAACCTCTATTTTGAATTCCTGGACGTTGGAAGTGATGTTAAGGAACATATCCAACTGCAATAGGCCGCTTGTGAGAGTCCAACTCTTGCACGGGGTCAGGTCATCACCTCTGAATGATTGCTCTGCTGCCTGCTCACTTCTCACCTAGCCTTCACTCACCTCTCTTCATGCTATTAGTTGAATTGCTCTGAAACTACGGTTTGTCATTTGCCTTACAGATACTGATGGGAATGGGTACATCAGCTGCAATGAGTTGAATGACCTGTTCAAGGCTGCTTGCTTGCCTCTGCCTGGATACAGAGTGAGAGAAATTACAGAAAACCTGATGGCTACAGGTGATCTGGACCAGGATGGGAGGATCAGCTTTGATGAGTTTATGAAGGTATGATGCATAATACAAGGAGATGCATTTGAAACTTGGAACTTTAATTCAAAAAAATATACAGAAATGCATTTCCACTCTCCTTGCTTCAACATTACATATTCTTTGTGGTTTTCTTGATCACATATTGGGTTTCTATAGATACACTAGGGGCCCAGTGCACGAATTCCTGCACCTTGAAAGGAACGGTGGGCACTGGGGCGGTCTGCGGTGGGCACAGGGGCAGTCTTGGCCCATCCTCCACGCCCCGACCCGGCCCCTCCTGCTGTGGCCCTCAGTCCCCTGTCTGCTGGCAGCCCCGCTCCCGCCACAGCCACTCGCATGTGCTAACGGCGCCAGCTCGGCTCCCACCCGCTGATAGCCTGGAGTGATTGGGGCCAGCACCAGCAGCGGTGCAAACAGGGCCAGCGCCATCAGTGGGTGCAAGTGATGGCTGCTGCCCCTGATCGCCCCTCAGGAGCAGGGGGAGGTGGAGAAGCCCTCAGGGGCGATCAGGGCTGGCAGTCACCGCTTGCACCCACTGGGGGCACCGAGAGATCAGGACCAGCGCCGGGCACCGGCAGTAGGTGCAATCGGTGACTCCAGTGCTGGCAGCAGGTGCAAGCAGGGCCAGTGCAGGTGCGAGCACCAGGCGGAACTGCGGCGCACAGGAGCAAAGAATTTTCAGTAACCACCAGAGGCTCGCCTTGGTCTGGCGCCCCCACTCACCTGCTCCTCCATCCCACCGTGGCCAATGCCTGCCATGTTCCACACACGCCCCCTGGTGGTCAGTGCACATCATAGCGACCGGTTGTTTTGGTTGTTCAGTTGTTCTGGTTGTTCCGCTGTTCGGTCTATTTGCATGTTAGCCTTTTATTATATAGAATTATATTTTTGCAGGTTTTTCATGGCCTAAAAAGCACTGATGTTGCCAAGACCTTTAGAAAAGCAATCAATAAGAAGGAAGGGATTTGTGCAATTGGTGGTACTTCAGAGCAGTCTAGTGTTGGCACTCAACACTCCTATTCAGGTAAGTTGTACTAATGGGTGTGGGATGGAGGTAGAGAGGGTATTGGGATAAGGCGAGAGCTGAGGGCAGAGGGAGAGGGAACCATGTAGAAAGGATGTCTTCTGGGATTACAGATTCTGAACTTAGTATTCAAACTTAAGGGGTACAAAGAAAGATAGAAGTTAAGATTAATTTATTGATTATTGTCTATTTTCCAGTGCATAAGTGGACCAGTAGTTTCAGCTCTGGGTAGGGCCCAATACCAAATAATCTTATCAGCATTTTAAAAATTCATAAAGGCTGCCAAAATTTCTTTGTGAATCTTTTGAACAAAATGAGCTACTCAGGCTTCTACCTTTAAATTTCATGTTTATTCTTAATGCCTACTGAATGGTCCAAAAAAATTGTATTTTCATTGATTTGGGAGAAAGTTATATATTTATTCTGAAGGTTATGAAAGCAATCATCCAACAACCTTGATGGAAACTTATAATAGCCCAAACAGTACAATAATCCAACAAACCCCAAACTGAGTTCTTCAAAGCATTAGTTGTTCTTAAAGATAAGTTCATGGTTAAGTAGCATCTGCACTTCCTAAGACAAAGTTTAGCCTTTTATTTTAAAACTAGAGGCCCGATGCATGAAGAGATTCGTGCAATAGGCCTTCCTTCCCTTGGCTTCCAGCACCGGTTTTCCTCCGGCACCTGGGACCCAGGCCTTCGCTCCGGCCAGAGTCTGCCGCCTTTGCTGCAGACTCTGGCCAGAGTCTGCCTTCTTCGTCTTCACTGCAGACTCCAGAGTCTGCCATCTTCGTCTTTGCTGCGGCCAGAGTCTTGGCTCCTGTAGATCCCTCCACCCCCCGCCCGCCCTCTCATAGCAGGCATCCTGCCCCGCCCAGCCACTCCACACCTGGAGCAACTGGGCGGCCACCATCTTTGTCCTTCTAATTTGCATATTCCCTCCTGATTGGCTGGTGGGCGTAGTGGAGTGATGGTCAATTTGCATGTTTCTCTTTTATTAGTGTAGATACAGAAATTTTCATAGCCTTTTGCTATATAAATGTACATTATGAAACTTCAAGACAGTGATATGCTATGCAGTGTTTCTCAAACTTTTGTGACTTAGGATTCTTCTGAGGGATACTGTTGCTTTCAATGACAGACAAATTGAGAATCACAGTGCTGGGCACAACTTGAAGTTTTATTAAAATTTCTAAAATTGACCTCTGGCAGCTTTACTGGTAGGAAAGAAATATTATATCACAAATTATTTCATTTCATAGCAATTTCATAGCAATATCTATTATAAAAAAACTCAGAGATATTGCAAAGATTGCCTGTGATCATCCCACATTTAAAGCAGCAGGATAAAGGCAGAGCCCCCAGTTTTATTCTGTAAGAATTAGATCACATTTATATTTAAATTATATATAAATATAAAGAAAATATACTTTATTATTTATATATATTTACACATATAAAATATAGCTATATACTTGCTTTTAAGTATAAAATAATGGCATATGTATACATATATATAGCTTCTAAAATCTACTTGCTGTATGTTTTCTGACTTGGAGTGAGCAGAGATTCTGTGCCTATACCCCAAATGTCAATAAATATGAGAAGATCAGATGATGGATGAGATGACCTTGCAATATCTCTCCTGAGCATGAGAATCTAATATCCACATGTATAATTTTTATATTAGATTTTTACTTTTCAAATAATCCATTTTAATCACTTACTTGCAGAGGAAGAGAAGTATGCCTTTGTTAACTGGATAAACAAAGCCCTGGAGAATGACCCTGACTGTCAGCATGTCATCCCAATGAATCCAAACACGAATGATCTCTTCAACGCTGTTGGGGATGGCATCGTCCTTTGGTAAGTAATACTTCCTTCTTGGTTTCTGAAGGTTTCCCTAGAATTTTCTAGAATACCAACAATTAATTGTGTTTATCCTAGACCGAATTCTTTTGGTGTCAGCTGGACTTGAAATGCTTTTCTGGACTTTTACTTGTCAGGTCCAGGAGAGAAACCTACTGTCAAGAGCTAATTATAACAAGAAATGTAAAACGACTATCTTTTAGGTGCAGAAGAAGGATGCACAGTCTAGAGAGAAACATAAACGTAGTGATACAGTAATACAAGGTCTAGGCAATTATTTTTGGGATATATGCCACTTTGCTTCATTGGAGCATGGCTTGCATGAGAGTAGACAGAGTTAATAATAGCAGCATAATAACAGACTAATACAATGGAAGTCCTATGCAAAGGGAGTTGTAAGTGGTGCACACAAATACACAACTGAGGGCACCTGAAAAGGAGAAATCTATTCTTCTATGGGAGGTCTCAGAACACAGCTGGTCAATTCACGATGGTGTCTTTGAAAATGTCTCTTCAGCTCTTGCTTTAGCAGCTTCTCTGTCATCATAAAACACAGTATTAGTGAGGAGGCTTGAAATGCCCAATCTCAGGAGAGTCCATGTGTTGAAAGGAGGGATAGGTGGGCAAGACTTTAAGCCCCTTTTCTCTGCTCTGACCAGAGCAATTCTGCTTTTGATATTTTATTTTTTAGAGTTCATTTTTTAAATGTTCAACTGCTAAAAACTCACACACACAACGTAGCCTATAGCATCAAGTCCTGGTTCCTTTGGTTGGCACCCAACTTCCCCCATCAATCTTCTAGTTTTACTTCCCAATACCCCCTCACTCAGGAACCCAGTCCAGCGTACTGAATACATGGCTTTATGAATGACAGCAAGCATACAGTAACTTGCTTATAATTTGTATCTGTGGTTTTGCCTTTTATTTTTAATAATGCCCTTCCCCATCTTTTCCTTCTATACAAATCCAATCATGGTGTAATTTTCTGGTCTATCCCAACCTCCAGTGATTTCTTCCTTAACTGAATTCTTAAAGCACATTTTCTTTGTAATACTTTGGAAGCCATAATAATGTCCTGCTTTGGACTGTTACTAGCTTTTTATATCCAGATATTTTGTCTCTGTAATTGAACTACACACTTTTCAATGGCATGGGTATCTTCCACTTTTAAAAGTCACCTCTCTGCAGCACCATCTCCCAGAGCTTCTGGTTCACTCCAATTTCATATTCTTTCAAATTATGATTTAGGAGTTTGTTTTGCTTATATTGTAGTAAAATGCCTTTTAGTTAAATATGTGTGTGTGTGTATATATAATATATGTGTGTGTATATATACATATATATATATACATATATATGTATATATACACACACACATATATATATATATATATACACACACAATAAAGTTATAGAAATACATCTTTAAACAACCACCACCAAAAAAAAGGTAGTTGGAAAAATTGTTAATGTGATTTCTGATCTCATTAAAAGAATAGTCAAATTTAATATTCTTTGAATTTGTTATTCCTTGTATTTTTTTTCTAACTCGCTTTTTAAAAATAAGATGGAGTGAACTAAGGAAATTTAATTTTTTGTTTCATTGAAGGTTAAATCAATGCTGACTTGGGTAAAATCAGTTTTTCATAAACAATACCTGCTGGCTTTGGCTGTCTGATCAATGTATTATCTACTTGTGTGGGTGAAATTTCTAAAGTGTTGATACAATAATGACTACAGGAAGATATAAAACATTTAATCATGTGACTAATTAAAGGCATAGAGTTTGACCTGGTGTCAAATAGAAATTGAGACATCATATAAGCTCAAAAGTGTATAGTATTTTATGAGGTGGAACCATTTTTATGGCTGAGAAAGTAAAGTACTTATGGAGGATTTGCTTTGGCTCTCCTCCCAGAGTTTCATAATATGCTAAGGAAACCAAGATAATTTTGTAGCTTTTAAGGTAAGTGGCTGAAGTGGGGTCCTTATTTTCTGGCTCATTCCTACAGATGGTTTGAATCTCATCAAAATTGCATAACTGCCTGGCCAGTGTGGCTCAATGGTTGAACGCTGGCCCATGAACCAGGAGGGTTGATTCCTGGTCAGGGCACATGCCTAGGTTTCGGGCTCAATCCCTAGGGGATAGGGGAGTGTGCAGGAGGCAGCTGATCGATGATTCGCTCTCATTATTGATGTTTCTATTTCTCTCTCCCTTTCCCTTCCCCTCTCTGAAATAAATAAAAACATAGAAAAACATTTTTAATTGCATAACTGATTTTATATCTAAACACCGGGTAGCAAAGATTATGTTGCCATCTTGTTTATGATATTGCTAGAATTTAAATTCAGTATTACTGGGCCCTGTTATTTAGAAGACTGATTTCTTTAACTTGTTTCTCTTTCAGTAAAATGATCAACCTATCAGTGCCTGACACAATTGATGAAAGAACAATAAACAAAAAGAAACTCACCCCTTTCACCATTCAGGTATGTCTTCCCTCTGTTACTTTCAAAGAGAATTGTGCTTGGAGTGAATGCTCACCAGAACTGCTGAGTCACACTTGTTCGGGGCTCAGACATTATTCCCAAATCCCGGCTTTGGGCTGGTGATTGTCATGACTAGTGTAGATAGAGGGACACATTTATGTTTGTTCTTTTATGAAAATAGCAGGGGTGGGGGATGGGGTATTGGAAGTGGGAAAAGGTTAGCCTGGTGTGAATAGTTTGGGAATTCTTTGTTTTGGCAGCTTATGAATAAAATTCACATTGGTAAAGTTTTAACTTAATCTTAACCCAGCAATTTATCATTGAGCTGATGCCAGATACATAGCATTTTAGCTGAAAAGATAAGACTTTCTAAAAGTGAGGGGGTGAAAAACGATGAAAAACGAGAAGTGTCCTTACAGCCTGCACAGTGCTCTTTGCTGCAGCCACCAGAGTGATAAATATAACCTGTTTTTATACCTTCAGTGTGTTGATTAACTGGAACAATAACCAATCAGTAGTAAGTAAGCTGTACTTCTATGTTATGTTCCAGTATTTAACATTATTGTAATTCTCTTGCTCGGAAGCCATGTCTCATTTCTTAAATCATGAACAATATAGTAAATCCTGTTTGGATTTAAGCAACCCTGAATACTTTTTAAAATATATATATATATATATATATATATATATATATATATATATATATATATATATATTTTATTGATTTCAGAAAGGAAGGGAGAGGGAGAGAGAGACAGAAACATCACTGATGAGAGAGAATCACTGATCAGCTGCCTCCTGCACGCCCCACACAGGGGATAGAGCCCAAAACCTGGGTATATGCCCTGACCAGGAGTCAAACCATGATCTCCTGGTTCATAGGTCAATGCTCAACCACTGAGCCATGCTGGCCAGGTAACCCTGCATAATTTTAAAATGGAATTGTTAACCAAAGAGAACAATGATGTTAAACCTATATGAAGGAACTTGATGTTAAATTTACTCATAATCTTGGTCAGAAGAACTGATATTTTTCACTCATCATTTGAACTATACACTACGGTTAAAAAATACTTTCCTTCTCATAGTTACTTTCCCAATTTGACTGGTGGCTAGTATTTTGTTTTGTTAATTTATCATAATACCAACTTCTATACATCTCTGACTCTGATAAGTTCTCCTTATTGAACCTAAGAACAGTATATAGATTCTAGACTGAAAATTTCACTGACTCACAGTATTCCAACTGAAAGTTACATTATATATATATTGTTGTTAATGATAAGAACATATAATCTATGCACATGTGTGCATGTGTGTGTATGCACACATGGGTGTAAGTTTATGTGGATGTGTATGTGCTCAAGGTTCTTAGATATTACCAATACTCAACAAATTGTCCTAGTAAGAACCACTCTATCTTTTCTACAAATTTGATTTGTACTTTTTTTATTCCTTTAATACAAAATCTGAAAGTCAAAAAGGTATTTTCTTACTCTCTTTTGTGACCTTGGTAACAATTGTGTTATTAATGATAGACAGTGACAAGGTAATGAGGGTATGTCCTCCCCTCAAAGGTGCCCCTTTTTCCTGGCTGATGGCGATATTGAGTGTGAAGGCTCCATCACATAGCAAGATGGAAAAGTAGATGACTCATCTGCTTCATCCTGACCAGAATGGGCCTTCAACTCAGGGTTCTGGTTTGATTGACTAGGCACTACATAAGCCCTGTGTCTGGTTACCGGATTTCCTTTTCCAGTTATTATTCACTGCTTTTCTCAGTGTCAAAATTTAGTGCCTCTGCACTGAAGGTTCCAGAAGCTGCCAATCAGTAATCATCATTTGGTATTTGCAAAATCAAAAACAAAACTTGCATGACCTCACTCATTTGTGGAATCTAATGAACAACATAAACCGATGGACAAAAATAGATCCAAAACATAGAAGCATCGAACAGATTGTCAAACCTCAGAGGGAAGGCAGGCGAGGGTGGGTGGTGGGAAGAGATCAACCAATGAACTTGTATACATATATGCATAACCCATGGATACAGACAATAGGGTGGTGAAGGCCTGGGGTGGAGGGGGTGGGCTGGAAGAGATCAATGGGGGGAAACGGAGGACATATGTAATAGTTTCAACAATAAAGATTTTTTAAAAAAAAAAACTTGCATACTTTTTCTCCCTCAGGAGAATTTGAATCTGGCTCTGAACTCTGCCTCAGCCATCGGGTGCCATGTGGTTAACATCGGGGCTGAGGACTTGAAGGAGGGGAAGCCTTACCTGGTCCTGGGACTTCTGTGGCAAGTCATCAAGATTGGGTTGTTTGCCGACATTGAACTCAGCAGAAATGAAGGTACAAGTAAAGCTTCAAATGTTAGTAATGACATGGCTTTTTATTGCTGCATGTGTTGGGGGCTGTAGGAGGTGATGTCAGGAATAGTCAAGCTCAGAATTCTCAATTTTTTAAAACTACAGTTACATTGAATTCATTGTATTAATGTAATAGATTTTATCCATGCTGACCAGATTTTTTTAAATGATGGAACAAAAGCTTTTTAAGACTGCAGACTAATAATAATGCATTTTTAGACCTATAGCTCCGTCTAGCTGTCTGAGACTCCAACCTCAAGAGCTTTTCTGAGTTAATTTTGCTTTTAGGACACTTTGTAACAAGTCTACTTTCAACTTGTGTTTTACGAAGCGAGTCGCATTCATATACTGCAGTGATACCAATAGATTAGGAGAAACTTGATATAGTTCTTACCAAAATGATAGAAAATTACATTTAGTGTTTCAAAGTTCTCAGCTAAACATGTAGCTGTGAATCTATTTCTAGTTGCTCTGAGCATCATCTCTGCATTTAAACAATTACAGCCCTGTCCTTTAGACAGAAGTAATAGATCTTGATAAGTATTATGTAAAATACAGTGTTACTTTTTGATTTTTAAGTACAGATCCTACCAATACAAAATCTGTAGCCAAATTCTAATCTTTATAATTTATATATAAAGTATATATATATAATGTTATTATATACTTTTAAAGTCCAAATCACAATAACCTGTGAAGAATCCTGGGGTAATATAAAACCAATATATTAAGCATAATATAAAGAAGAAGAAAAAACAGAGAACTCAGAGTCCACAAGAAAGACTATCGATTTGCAGATAATGACCTCAGTTAAATTTAAATATTTTAACTGAGTAAGAAATATGTATTCATCTGGAAAATATAGAAGAAAGAGTTTATTCTACTTTTTGAGCTGCTATAATTATTCAAGAAAGCATTTAAAATATTAAACACAATCTATAGAACATAGTCATTATTACAAAATTGATCACTTAAAAGCAAAAATGTTGTCATCTCATGAAATGTGATCTGACAGACCCCGTGGAGTATTCTGAGCCAATAGTCTGGTTTATTTCCTTGGCTCTACCAACTTATTCTCAGGCATAGCATCAAGATTCATTGGTGCCTTTTGTTTCCCATCTGAAAAATAGGGGTAATAAATTAACTCACAGTACCTTACACCTTTTTTTAGGGAATAATAATAAAGTATTTACTCCATGGGAAAAGCTGTGAGTGCCTTTACCTCAGAGAGATGAAGTTGCTATCTTTGGCTTTCCAGCAGAGCATCCTCCCAAATATCCCTGTATTCATTTTACTTCTGCTTTTGTGCGTCCTCAGTTCTGATTGCTCTTCTGAGAGAAGGGGAGAGTCTGGAGGACTTGATGAAACTCTCCCCTGAGGAGCTCCTGCTGAGATGGGCTAATTACCACCTGGAAAACGCAGGCTGCAGCAAAGTCAGCAACTTCAGTACTGACATCAAGGTAGGAGAAGTGTAACTTGAACATGATTGACTGCAGCAGTGAAGGGAGTTTGGGTGTTAATGGAGTAAAAATCAAGACAATGGGCCCCAACTCTTTAGATTCTGGGGTTAGTTCGAGAGTGGCTGGTGCTGTTTTGGAAGGCTTGCTGTTCTCAAGTCCAAGTGCTGGGCCACACACAGATCTGTCTGAAGTCTAGCAACTGCACAGCAACAAAAGGTGATGGGTCTTTCTTAGAGTTTCAATATCAGGAAGTAGAGGGATGAGGAAGAGGTAGAAAAAGGGCAAGAGATAAGACTGCTTGTGAAGTATGTGGAGGACTGTAATGTCTTTTCTGATTTTATAAATGAGACTATCAGGTCAGGATTCCTTTTAAAAAATTAAATGAGGATTCTTCTAATTATATTAATACCAGCACACATAGTGTCTACTGTATACCAGGCACTGTTCTAACTGCTTTATATATTTATTGACTCATTAATCCTCACAGCAAACCTTTGAGATAAGGATTATTATTTCTTCATTTTACAGATAAGGAAACAGAAGTAAAGAGAAGTTACGTGACTTGTTCAAGTTCACACAGCCGGGGGTAGGGTCAGGATTTAAATCCAGCAGTTGGCATTCAAGGTTCCCGTACTTGACTGCCATACTATACTGCCTCTCAAAGAAAACAAGTTGTGAATTTCTTGAAAGGTTTTCCTTTGTATGCATCAGTGATTTTTAAAAGATAATGATTCTGGAAACTGTCTGCAATGAGAATTTACCCCAGAGTGTGCAGAAGGCATAATCGGTCCTACAACAAAAATCCCAAAGGGGCAAGGCTGAGGGAAGCATGCACTGTGGTTTTCAATTTTGTGCAAAGTTCCATGTCAAAGGGAAGGGGAAAAGCTGCTGGCATTGATGGCAGTTGGATCCATAGAAAGAGCTTAAGTGGGAGAAAGGAACATCAGAAGGCAGTCCCAAGGAGCAAGTGATGTGAGATGCTGGATGCAACATACAAAAAACACTTCAGTCTCCACTTTCTTAAAACTTAAAGAGATTTTCTCCAAAGAGAGTCAGAGGAAAGGTCACATGGCTCACCAGGAGTCAACTCAGGCTGATAATACTTTTTTGTTGTTGTTAATTCTCACCCAAGGATATTTTTCCATTGATCTTTTAGAGAGAGTAGGAGAGGGAAAAACAGAGAGAAACATGGATGTTAGAGAAACACATTGATTGGTTGCCTCCTGCACCCGTCCTGACCAGGGCCCGGGCCAGGGAGGAGCCTGCAGCCAAGGTACACACCCTTGACTGGAATCAAACTCCGGCCCTTTGGTCTGCAGGCTGACGCTCTGTCCACTGAGCCAAACCAGCCAGGGTCAGGTTGGTAATTCTTTAGGTGACAGCTTTCTCCTGCTGTGGACTCCTGGCTTTTAGAACTCAGGGCCTGCCAGGCCTGGTGCCAGTTAGACTGAAGCTTCTAGGATGTAGAGTTCCCCATTCCTTAGGACCTAAGCTAATAATGCAAATTCATTTTTTTAACGACACCACTTTCATTGGGTATTAACAGTCTTCTAGCACCGCCAACCTAACTGGGATTGAACAGAAGCTGGAAAGCATTATCTCCCTTTGTACTCAAACAGTTAAGCTTTGCAGTTGTTTCAGCCAACATTTTCAAGCTTTTCAGCCAAAATTAGGCTGTGTAAGCTAAGCCATAAATTCACCTGCTTTCCCATCACTGAGAGGCTGTGTTCTTCCGAATAATAACCATTTTGGACTTGGGAAGTATCTATAAGAGATGGGAACTGGCAACCTGAGCGCTTACATAGTAGCGTGCCTGTTCTCAGAAGCAGCCGCATCCCAACCAAGGCAGTGCTGTGACATGTATGTCTGAGCAACAGGCAACTGTGAGATGCCCTTAAATCACACCAAGTCAGCAGAGGTGGGGAGAACGCTCCACTGCATTCTGGGGCCCTTTCCTCTAGCAATAATTAACAACAACATCCAGCCGGCGGGCTGCATAAGGCCCACGAAATCATTTGGTCTGGCCCTGCCAAGGCATTAGGAGTGAGTTCATGAAATGTTTGACCAAATAGAGCAGGCTAATTTTTAAGTTGATACTTTTGTCTGGCCTGTGAATGATGTTATAAATATCCAAATGGCCCTTGGCAGAAAAAAAGGTTTCCTACCTCTGCACTAGAGTGAGCGAAACAGGTTTCTTAGGATCAGATGAAATAAGTTGATTCTTAGCAAAGCTAAACAGATGTAACATGTGGTAGGCAGATTTTATTCATGCCTAGCACCTGCATGGAACTTTCACTGGCTTTAAAATAGCTGCAGTGAAAATTAAGAGGAGGGGAAAGCAGAAAGAAAAGAGATGAAATTCAGTTTCCACAGGTGCAACATCAATAGCTGGCATTCTCTTGTTCTCATCTTTCTAATGTCACAGGTGGTGAGCACACATACGCCCGCTCTCCCCAGGCCCTATCCAGTTTCAAAAACAAAACAACAAAAAACATAACAACATCTAATTTTTCAGTGTTTAAGAGAAATAAAAATCTCTTTAAATGGTTTAAATAAATTACCTGAAACTCTGCATGCTTTCATTGAATGAGAATACAGTACATCTATAATTTTAAGACTACAATTCTGAGAAATATGCTTTTTGTCAATAAGCATATTCCCAGAATCTAAGAAAACATAATAATTCACTATCTACATACAATCTTCTATAACTAAGCTTAACCATTTTTTTCTAATTTCTGGATAAAAATTAAATTAACTTGTAATCTCAATATCTCTCCTTTTACATAAAAACTGCTTGTTTAAAATATTCTTCTTTTGCTTATTATCTATTTAAATGTATTTGTAAACTCTTTTTTAAGCTTCTGCTTCCTTTTCCTGTCACTTTTTAAAAATTAAACTTTAGCTGACTGACTTCAGCAATATAAAGGTATATATACTTTCCTGTATATATATTGTCCTGTATTTTTTCCTGCGTCTGAATGTCAAAACTTTAGTTTTGCCACCATTTTAATATTGATCTTGAGAAATCATCTTACCCATTTTTTGTGCCTCAATTAATATTATTAGACTTCAACCCAATGAGTTGAATACATGTTCATGAATTATTTTTCTCCCTTAAGGTCAAAGGAATAGTATTTACATCTTTGGGTTTCCCTTTGTGTATGCCCTATACTTTTAATGTTATACTCATTGTAAAAAATAAAAGCAAATATAGTATGTAAACAGACAAATAGAGAATTCAAATTAGTGAATGTTTCCAGCTTTGTTAATTAAGTTGTATTCTTGAATGATAGTTTGAATAAGAAATGAAAAATATTTGCTTTTGGGAAATCATTGTACTAAGTATGTAATTTAAAATTGTAATTTCTTAATTGCTCACAGGACTCAAAAGCATACTACCACCTGCTGGAACAGGTTGCTCCAAAAGGAGATGAAGAAGGAATTCCTGCTGTTGTGATTGACATGTCAGGACTAAGGGTAAGGCCATGTTCCAAGCTCTGTTTAGAGAACACAATGCTGCCTTTTCATTGGGGTCCCATTGACCTGTACAACCTGACTCTGGGGTTGCATGAGGGGACATCTCTGTTTAAAGCCTTTAAAAACTGTTAACAGTTCTGGGTAATAATTGTGGGAAATGTAACCTGGAAATAAATATTAAGGAAGGAAAGAAACTAATGCCAATTAAGTGCCATACACCATACTAGGCACTTCTGCATATTTCCTGTCATTTAGTAGGCTCCACAGTACCAAGAAGTATTATTTCCATATTTAGGTTCTTGAGTATTATTTCTGGAAATAGATGAAATATTTATACAAATAAATAAATTCTCACTTTAGTGATGAAAACTGATCAGAAGGATTAATTAAGATCATATGACAGATTTTTTTAAGTAATTTGGTCCAAGTCTGGGGCCCTTTTCCTCTAGCAATAACTTTATAAAAAAGGAATCCCTTCTTGTTGAGTTCCTCCAATGTGCCAGGAACTGTACAAGGCATATTGCATATACAGCCTCTAATCCTTACAAACATCACTGCGGTAAGTGTTAAACTGCTTTATTGTTGAGAAAACTGGAGGTCAGAGAAGCTAATAATCCTCTCATGCCACAGAGCCCAGTGCCTGATACAGCAAGAATTTAAACCTAAGGGTGGCTCCAAAATCACCCAGCTACAGCCCTCCCTCACTACATCACTAAGGGTAATGGGAGGAAAAGGCTGGGCAGGATCCTGTGAATTCTTAGAAGTGACTGGTTTGAGCATTCTTAAAAACACTGGGCATAGCATGAGTCTGAATGTCAAAACTTTAGTTCTGCCACCATTGTAATATTGATCTTGAGAAATCATCTTACCCATTTTTGTGCCTCAATTAATATTATTGGACTTCAACCCAATGAGTTAATATTAAAGTCAACTCATTCCTGAATGAGAAGTAAAGCTCATGAAATGTATAATGTATCTAGTGTTATCTAGTAAAGCATCATATTAAGAAGTAATTCTAGTTTGAAGTTCTGTTTTCTGAAAATTGATGTTTTCATAGACTCTTAAGAGCTTTAAGGACAGTGGAGCATAATTCAACGAGAGTCTTCTAATAGGAGTCTGCTTACAAATGACAGGAGATTCTCTAAAATTATATGAATAAACTTTCTAAATATATATTTTTTATTGTTTTCAGAGAGGAAAGGAAAGGGAGAGAGAGATAGAAACATAAATGATTGGCTGCCTCCTGCATGCCCCGCACTGGGGATTGAGCCCACAACCCTGACATGTGCCCTTGATTGGAATTGAACCTGGGACCCTTCAGTCGGCAGGCCAATGTTTTATCCACCCAGTCAAACCGGGTAGGGCTGAATAGACTTTTAATATGTTCAGTGAGTGGTTCTCAGTCTGAAGTCTGCAAAAGCCAAATTGATATTATATATTTATTAATGACAATATGTAGCTTAAATAACTTATCATGTTTATTTTGTTTAAGTTGCATGTATACCATCTCAGTGTGGGAAATGCAGTTATACTAGTCAGACATTTTTAATGGCAGATATAAATATCTTTGATGAACTAAAAATAAGAATATAATGTATTACTTAATAAATAAACATTTTTGGTAGACAAAATCTTATGGCTTGTATAAGAAATAATAAAAAGTAAGCTTAATGGCTGAAAATAATTAAATCCACTTAATAAGTTATAGAATCTACTGAATATTTTTTTAAAATATATTTTCTTTGTTGATAGTATTACAAATATATCCCATTTCCTCCCATCTTCCCGTTTAGCCCCTCCTCCCAGCCCCAACCCCCCACAAGACTTCACCACCCTATTGCCCATGTCCATGGGCTATGCATAGCCTATATCATAAAAGGTAATATGCAAATTGACCCTAACGGCAGAACAACTGGGAATGACCAGTTGCTATGACATGCACTGACCACCAGGGGGCAGATGCTCAAGGCAGGAGCTGCTCCCTGGTGGTCAGTGCACTTCCACAGGGGGAGCGCTGCTCAGCCAGAAGCCGGCTCATGGCTGGCCAGTGCAGCAGTGGTGGCGGGAGCCTCTCCCACCTTGACAGCAGTGCTAAGGATGTCCAACTAACGGCTTAGGCCCACTTCCACAGGGGGAGCGGGCCTAAGCTGTTAGTCAAACATTCCCTGAGGGCTTCCGGGCCACCAGAGGGATGCCTGACTGCCAGCCTAGGCCTGATCCCCTGGGGAGTAGGCCTAAGCAGTCAGTTGGACATTCCCTGAGGGATCCCGGACTGCAAGAGGGCACAGGCCAGGCTGAGGGGACACCCCCCCAGTGCACAAATTTTTGTGCACTGGGCCTCTAGTAAGTATATAAGTTTTTTGGTTATCTCTTCTCATCCCCCCAATGCCACATCAAAGTATGTCAGTCTTTTCCAAGCTTTGGGTCTTATTTTGTTGTCAATTCATTTTGTTCATTAAATTCCACAAATAAGTGAGATCATGTGATATTTGTCTTTCTCAAATTGGCTTATTTCACTTAGCATAATATTTTTCAGGTCCATCCATGCTGTCCCAAAGGGTAGGAGATCCCTCTTTTTACAGCTGCATAGTATTCCATAGTGTAAATGAACCACAGCTTTTTTTTATCCACTCATCTGCTGATGGGCACTTGGACTGTTTCCAAATCTTAGCTATGGTAAATTACGCTGCTATGAACATAGGGGTGCATATATCCTTTCTGGTTGGTGTTTTGAGGTTTTTAGGATAGATTCTGAGAAGTAGGATCACTGGGTCAAATGGGAGTTCCACTTTTAATTTTTTGAGGAAATGCCATACTGTCTTCCACAGTGGCTGCACCAATCTGCATTCCCACCAGCAGTGAACTAGTGTTCCCATTTCTCCACATCCTCACCAGCACTTGTTATGTGTTGATTTTTTTTTATGATAGCCATTCTGAAAGGTGTGAGGTGTTATCTCATTGTAATTTTAATTTGCATTTCTCTGATGATTAGTGACTTTGAGCATTTTTTCATATGTCTCTTGGCCATTTGTATGTCCTCTTTGGAAAAAATGTCTATTCAGATCTTCTGCCCATTTTTTAATTGGATTGTTTACCTTCATTTTGTTGATTTGTATGAGTACTTTATATATTTTGGACATTAACCCCTTATCAGATGTATCATTGGCAAATATGTTCTCCCATACTGTGGGCTCCCTTTTCCTTTTGTTGATGGTTTCTTTTGCTGTGCAGAAGCTTTTTCTTTAGATGCAGTCCCATTTGTTTATTTTCTCCTTTGTTTCCTTTGCCCTAAGAGATGTAGCCATAAACATATTGCTATATGAGATGTCTGAGATTTTACTGCCTATGTTCTCCTCTAATATTATTATGGTTTCATGTCTTATATTTAAGTCTTTTATCCACTTGAGTTTATTCTTGTTTATGGTGTAAGTTGGTGGTCTAGTTTCATCTTTTTGCATGTGTCTGTGCAGTTTTCCCAGCACCATTTGTTGAAGAGACTGTCTTTACTCCATTGTGTGTCCTTGCCTCCTTTGTCAAATATTAATTGACCGCATGGTATGGATCAATTTCTGGGGTCTCTTCTGATCCATTGGACTATATACCCGTTCTTATGCCAACCTATACCAGGCTGTTTTGGTTGTAATGGCTTTGTAGTATAGTTTGCTATCGGTATTGTGATCCCTCCTACTTCGCTCTTCTTTCTCAAGCTTGCTGCATCTATTCTCGGTCTTTTATGGTTCCATATAAATTTTTGGAGTATTTTTTCTAGCTCTGTAAAATATGCCATTAGTATTTTAATAAGAATTGCATTGAATCTTTAGATTGCTTTGGGTATAGACATTTTAATGATGTTAATTCTCCCAATCCATGAATATGGTATATGCTTTCTTTTGCTTGTATCTTCCTCTATTTCTTTTTTTAATGTCCTATAGTTTTCCAAGTACAGGTCTTTTACCCGTTGGTTAAGTTTATTCCTAGGTACCTTATCTTTTTTGTTACAAGGTAAATGGGATTGCTTTTTTAGTTTCTCTTTCAGAGTTCATTATTGGTGTATAGAAATGCCATTGATTTCTGGGTGTTGATTTTGTATCCTGCTACCTTACCTAATTCATTTATTAAGTCTAGCAATTTCCTGGTAGAGTCTTTAGGGGTTTCTTTGTACACCATCATGTAAACTGCAAATAATGACAGTTTTTCTTCCTTCTTTCCAATTTGGATGCCTTTTATTTCTTTTTCTTATCTGATTGCTGTGGCTACAACTTCCAGTACTGTTGAATAAGAGTGGTGAAAGCAGACATGTCTGTCTTGGTCTTGTTCTTAAGAGAAACACTTTAGGTTTTTGTCCATTGAGTATGATGTTGATTGTAGGTTTGTCATATATGGCCTTTATTATGTTGAGGTATGACCCCTCTATTCCCACTATACTGAGAATTTTTATCAAAAATAGGTGCTGGATTTTATCAAATGCCTTTTCTGCATCTATTGATATGATCATGTGGTTTTTATCTTTTAACTAGTGGCCCAGTGCACAAAATGTGTGCATGGAGTGGGGGTTCCCTCAGCCCAGCCTGCACCCTCTCCAATTGGAGACCCTTTGGGGGATATCTGGGGGTTCCCTCAGCCCAGCCTGCACCCTCTCCAATCGGAGACCCTTTGGGGGATATCTGGGGGTTCCCTCAGCCCAGCCTGCACCCTCTCCAATCGGAGACCCTTTGGGGGATATCTGACCCCTGTGGGATTGGGCCTAAACCAGCAGTTGGACACCCCCTTCACAATCTGGGACTGCTGGCTCCTAACCACTCACCTGCCTGCCTGCCTGATCACCCCTAACTGCCTCTGCCTGCCTGCCTGATTGCCCCTAACTGCCCTCCCCTGCTAGCCTGATCTCGCCCCCAACTGCTCTCTCCTCCTGGCCTGATTGCCCCTAACTGCCTCTGCCTGCCTGATTACCCCTAACTGCCCTCTCCTGCCCTTCCCTGCCAGCCAATTTGGTTCTGATTGGTCAGTTTCTATGCCAGTCAGCATCAAAAACTCTGCCTCCTAGGCAGCTATTGGCTCCTCACAGTTCACACAGATTTGGTTCTGATTGGTCAGTTTCTATGCCAGTCAGCATCTCCAGGCCTATCTCTGGGCCTTATCAGAGAGGCGGGCTGATTAGCAGCCCCCATGGAGGCCCAGAGAGAAACAGAGGCGCTCCTGCTGGCAAAGCCCAGAGAGAAAGAGAGGAAACAGCTGATCAACAGCTGCCATGGAGACTGTGGGTCAGACCCTGCCTCTCTCTTTAGGCCTCTCTCTGGGCCTGATCCAGCCCCCTCAGCAGTCAGTGCTGGGTCTCCACACCTGCACTGGAGGCAGTCAGTGCTGGGTCACCACGGCAACCCAGCACTGACTGCAGTATTGACTTCCAGTGGGTCAAGCCTTCGATCATTTTGGACATTACGGGCCCTGGGTTTTTATATAATAGGATTTGTTTATGTGATGTATCACATTTATTGATTTGTGAATATTATACCAGCGTTGTATCCCTGCAATAAATCCCACTTGATTATAATGTATGATCTTTTTAATGTCTTGCTTGATCCGATTTGCTAATATTTTTTTGAGGATTTTAACATCTGTGTTCATCAGGAATATTGGCCTGTAATTTTCTTTCTTTGTATTATCCTTATATGGTTTTGAAATTAGGATAATGCTGGCCTTTTAACAAGAGCTTGGAAGTGTTCCTTCTTCTTGGATTTTTTTGGGGGATATTTTGAGGAAGGTAGGTGTTAGTTCTTCTTTGAATGTTTGGTAAAATTCATCTGTAAATTCACCCAGTTCAGGACTTTTGTTTACTGGAAGTTTTTTCATTACTGTTTTAATTTCATTAGTTGTTATTGGCCTACTCAGGTTTTCTGATTCTTCCTGATTTAGTTGTGGAAGATTGTATGTTCCTAGGAATTTGTCCATTTCACCCAGGTTATCTAGTTTGCTGGCATATAGTTGTTCATAGTATTTGCTAGCAATCTTTTATATTTCTGTGGTGTCCATTGTTATATCACCTCTTTCATTTCTGATTTTACTTATTTGGATCCTCTCTCTTTGCTTCTTGAGGAGTCTGGCTAGGGTTTCATCAATCTTGTTTATCTTTTCAAAGAACAAGCTCTTGGATTTATTGATATTTTTTACTATCTTTTAAGTCTCTATATCAATTATTTCTACTCTTTTCTTTATTGTTTCCTTTCTTTTACTTCCTCTGGGCTTTTCTTTCTGTTCTCTTTATAATTCATTTAGTTGTAAGGTTAGATAGTTTATTAGTCCTTTTTTCTTGTTTCTTGAGTTACTTGTAGTAATATGAACTTCCCTCTCAACACTGCTTTCGCCATGTCCCATAGGTTTTGGGGGGTTATATGTTTATTTTCATTTGTCTCCAGGAAGTTTTTAATTTCTTGCTTGATCTCATTGGTAATCCATTAATTGTTTAATAACATGCTATTTAACCTCCATGTATTTGAGTTTTTTTTATTGTAGTTGATGTCTAACTTCATGCCATTGTTATCTGAGAAGATTCTTGGTATCATATCAATCTTCTTGAATTAGTAGAGACTTGTTTTGTGCCCTAACATGTGGTTTATCTTTGAGAATGTTCCATGTGCACTTGAGAAGGATGTCTGATCTGTTGCTTGTGTTGAACTGTTCTGTAAATATCAGTTAGGTCCATCTGATCTAAGGCCTCTGCTTCCTTGTTATTTTTTTGTCTTGGAAGATCTATCCAGTGCAGCCTGTGGGTGTTAAAGTCTACTATAACACACACACACACACACACACACACACACACACACACACACACACACAAAGTCTACTATGACTGTATTGCTGTTGATTTCTCCCTTAAAGTCCATCAATAGTTTTTTGGGTTTTTTTAATGAACTTGGGTACTCCTATATTGGGTGCATATGTTTATAAGGGTTATATTTTCTTGAGTCATTCCCTTTGGTATTACAAAGTGACCTTCTTTGTCTCTTGTTAAGGCCTTTGTTATGAGGTCTAATTTGTCAGATATGAGTCTTGCTACTCCAGCTTTTTTTTTTTTCCTGCATGGAATATATATTTTCCATCCCTTCATTCTCATTCTGAGTGTATTTTGTTCTGAGGTAGGTCTCTTGTGGACAGCATATATATGGGTCATGTTTTCTTATGGTCCTGGGCAACCTGATTGAGGTCCAAGAGGTTGAAGCCCCTAGTGGTCCAGTGGTCAGGAACTCCTTTGCCCAGAGGCTGGGTCTGCCCTGAGTCTCTCACCTTGATTGTCCCTGTTCTGAGCTATACTCCCTTCCCTCCAGAGCTGGTCCCACAGGTGTCAGCTGCAGGCGCTTGGGGTCCTGCTAGCTTTTGCTTCACTCAGCAGTCAGCGATGGTGTCCGTGTAGGAAGTCCCACTGGTGTTAGCCTCCCTGCGCCTTCTGGGCAGGTGTCTACTGAATGTTTTAAAAAACAGGACAGCCAATCATTCATCTGAAATGGTCCTGTATAGAGATGAGAGGACTCAATTACTTAACTCCCAAGATTCCTTTTATTTGTGATTTTTCAGATTTCGGTTCAGGAGAATATAAATAATAATATGCTGTTATTGAGTGTCTATTTGAGGTTAAACACTAAAGGTTTACTCACTAACCACTAAATGGTAAGATTCCATTTCTTTTTCTGTTATCCATGTCTACTTTGTGCATGGAGAGCCTTGACCCAGCCTTGATTTTTTCGTTGCAGGAGAAGGATGACATCCAGAGGGCAGAATGCATGTTGCAGCAGGCAGAGAGGCTGGGCTGCCGGCAGTTTGTCACAGCCACAGATGTTGTCCGAGGGAACCCCAAGTTGAACTTGGCTTTCATTGCCAACCTCTTTAACAGATACCCTGCCCTGCACAAACCAGAGAACCAGGACATAGACTGGGGGGCTCTTGAAGGTAACTGAAAGCCAGTTGACTGAGAGTTTAAAAAATCATTCTCAATTCTAGGCAATTCAAAATCACCTCCTAAGCAAATATAAAACCCAAACAGGTTATGAATTCTCTGATACATAACAAAGGGAATAAAATAGATTAATCCAATCAATTACAGCAAAGCAAGAAAAATCAAATATTATTACATCACATCCATAATACAAAGGCTTTATCCATTATCAGAATTGTTTTAGGCAAGATAATGAACTTAATTATCAGATGAAATAAATCCTAACTTCCAAAAATCTAATTGTGTACTTAAGGGACTGAGTGTTAATTCCTAGAGGCAAGAAATTGCAGCCACTCATCATCTAAAAATGTTTTTTTAACTATTCTAGGGGGTGCTTACTGAGGTTTTTGTTTTGTTTCTTTGCTTTGGGTTATGGGAGGCACACAACCATATTTTGAGGCAGAATCCCTGACAATTATAGTTTGGGAGTTAATTCCCTAAATGTGAACAAAGAAGCATATAGTGTTACTCAGTTTCTAACAGGTAACAGTGCCAGAGATGTTTATTTTTTTTTTCCCATCATGAGTTAGTCTCAATATTAAGACAGGAAAATCAAAACAAAGTTAATATTAAATAACTATCACCAAAGAAAGGAAGTCCAGGTTTAACATATTGGTTGATCATTTTTCCACAATGCTTTACTCTAGCTACGAATGCAAAATTAATTTGTATTCCAACACTGATGCATTTGTATCATTTGATAAATTGTGGTCATTGGTCCATGCATTTTGCTGACTCCATGTATATATATCAAGCCTCTAATCACCCATTTCCAGCTGCCTCTAGAACATTCGCCTTTGTATCCTTCACTATCACTTGAGATTCAGCATTTACAAAGCAGAATTGATCATTTCTCCCACACACATACACCACTGTCTTTCTATTCTACCCTCCTCCCACCCGCTTCCTTCAGAAAGTCTCCATTTCCATTAACCTTACCATTTTTTTCTTTAATTACCAAATCCATCAGTTCTATCTTAATATCTTCCTCACCTTTAAATGTATTGAATCAGCAAATACTAATAATTCTTCCTATAGAATGGCTTTTTGATCATTATTTTTCTTTTCTGCTCTTTTAGACTTTTATTAAATCACATACCAACTATTTCAATAGGTCTTGGGGGGCCTATTCCTCCATTCAAGCACTTGGATGTGCTAGTGTCAAACACTATCCCCTCTGCATGTTTAATTTAATTTAAATGTATATTGCCTTCCAGAAATTCTACACACTGCTGTCAGACACCTCACAATTCTGTTTTCATTATATCTCGGCCTTGCTCAAGAATTTATTATAGTAATATAAAAAAGAACCATAAAGATTGTCCAATATATCAACCCAAATCTGCTACCTAACACACAAATATCCCTGATTCTGGTTCCAGCCACTGGACAGCATTATCTCCATGCACTGAACACAGATCCCAAAAAAACAGTTCCTAATGGTTTTAATAAGACCTTGTCTATCACTCCCTTTGGGTTCATATTTACTCTATCTCCTAATCCCACCCCTCCCACATCCTTAAATCCTCTTCCCTTTAATCTTCATTAACCAGATTTTATCAGTTCTAGAAGGTGAAGCTCAAATTCCTCTCCTTCCAAATTTAGCCCATACTATTCTCTCCCCTATCTCAACTCAAATGTCAAATGTGTCTACCTCACACATTAGTTCTCTAGCTTACATGGTCTATGGAAAAATTAACACAGAATAGCAACCTCATCCAAATCCATTAGGGTTTATTTAATTTTTAAAATTCTACTTCAGATTTTATTATAGCCTCTTTAGTTAAACGTTAATAAGGCATATTTTCTAGGGGCCTGAAAGATAACCAGTCTTCATTAATTTAGGTGAGACAAGAGAAGAACGGACATTTAGGAACTGGATGAACTCCTTGGGTGTTAACCCTCGAGTCAATCATTTGTACAGGTAAGAGTGTTTGTGGACTCTGAGACCTTGAAAGATCCCCAAGATTTCAAAAACTGCTATGATATGCAATTCTCTTCACAAAATGTGTGCACCTGGATGAAAAGGGGAGAAGGGCCAAACTGACCTGCAGATGTTGGATGTTCAGAAAAAGAGAAACTCACTTTCATTCACCGACCTGGCTATGTGTTTCATACAAAATCATAACCTAGCCAAAGGACAAATGTACTATATGTTGCCAGCCTATGTATGATCTGCTCACAAGTAGGCAAAACAATAAATGTTAAGTTTGTGATTGTCTCCTATGCTACTTACTAGAGCCATATTTTTTTTCCTGGAGGCAATGAGTTTTAGTTGAAGGGACATAGGTCTTCCTACGGAAGACCTCAAATAAGTTGCCTCAATGTCTGAGTCAGTTTCTTTACCTCAAAAGACGGAGCTGTTTACACCAATTTTACCAAACTGTGAATATTCCTTAAGCTAATAAATAAGGAAATGCCTAGCTCACTATAGACCCTTCATAAATGTTAGCTATCTGAGAATTCTTTTGTGTTTGCTTTTTGTTCAGTGACTTATCAGATGCCCTGGTCATCTTCCAGCTCTATGAAAAGATTAAAGTCCCTGTTGATTGGAACAGAGTAAACAAACCACCATACCCCAAACTGGGCGGCAATATGAAGAAGGTAAATATAGATGTTCCAGTAGGCATAAGCCTGCAAAAGCATCCTGTGAATACTTTATCAGGAGACCAAACTTAGATAAGTAATGTTTATCCAGGGTTTAAATTACAGTCGAGCAATCAGAAACCTAGTTTTATTAAAGCAAGTTGCTTGCTTATTATAATTCCATGTTGGATGTCTTTAAATATTATGATGTAAAAATTCTAATTAAGATAATTAGAGCAGGGCAGGGTCTCTTCCCCCAGCAAGACTCTCATTCTAATTTTCCAAAGAATTGGAACTTTGTACTGACAGTTTGACTTGTACAAATAGTTTGTCTAATGTCAACACAGTGGGAACACATTGTTATGGAAAAGTAGCAACAAGGTTGGCACAAACATTTCCTACTATCCAAGCATAGCCACAGGAATATGTCTCATATGTCAGTCCATTGTGTGCATGTAAAATAGAGAATCTAGATTTTTCCATGCCAACCTTTCAGAATTCAGCTATTTTAGGAATATTATGGACAGGTAACTGAGCATGGCTCCCTGTTTATGTAGTGCGATATAGCCATGAAAATGTCCACAATGATTAATTTATTTTGGTTTTACACTTAAAGTCCACTGTGAATATTTTTTGGTAGAAATGAAAGGTTTTATTTAAGAAAAGATGGAACTTTCAGTGTCTAATTTAGAATCCTAGAATTGCAGGAGCAGGCAAGACTTGAGAGATCATTTAATCTGGCCATGTTTATTTCATTTTGTCTTTATTTTTATTATATTTTTTTTGTATTTTAGCACCATAGAGATGATTACACTAGATTGTTGTCCTCTTTCTTCATTAACAGCTTGAGAATTGTAACTATGCTGTGGAATTGGGGAAGAATCAAGCTAAGTTTTCCCTGGTTGGCATTGGTGGACAAGATCTCAATGAAGGAAACCGCACACTAACATTGGCCTTGATTTGGCAGTTAATGAGAAGGTAATGCAACTCAGGGAAATAGCTTTTTATTGAGTGTATTATTAACCTAGAAAAGTACTAGAAATTTTTTAGGAATTTTACTTAATCTAGGAAAACTATATTTTAAGCTAAACTTAAAACCAAAGTAGTCTTTTTAAAATGTTTCCGATATTTTTTCCCTTTCAGTTCTATCAGTTTTGTTTCAGGTATTTTGAAACTCTTATTAGGTTCATAAATATTTTAGATTATTTTGTCCTTTTAATTAATTACCCCCTTTTCATTAGGGAATGACTCTCTTTATGTCTGGTAATAGTCTTTTCTCTGAAATCTATTTTTTGTGATATTAATTAATAGAGCCACTCCAGCGTCCTATTGATTACTGTTAGCATGGCATATTTTTCTTCCATCCTTTGCTTTTAAATTGACTTACTTGTGTTAATAACAATATATTATCTTTAAAAGGGATTTTCAAAATATGGGGGAAATATGCTACATTTACCTACATATTTGCCACTTCTGATACTCTTCTTTCCATGGTATAAATACAGATTTTTATTTTATATCATTTGCCTTCCAGTGGAAATATTTCTAATAGGGCAGAGGAATAATTTCAGCTTCTATATGTCTGAAAGCTTCATTTTCATTTTTGTAAGATATTTTTTCTCAAAGTATCTTTTGGTCTGCATTGTTTCAAAAGATAAATCTTTTGTCATTTTTATCTGTATATAATATGTCTTTTTTTCTCAGGCTTTTTTTAAGGTTTTCTCTTTATCACTGGTTTAAAGTGATTTGGTTATAATGACCTTTGATGTTGCTCATAATTGAGATTTGTCATAATCTGTGGATTGATATTTTAATCAAATTTGGAATAATTTTGTCCTTTATTGCTTCAAATATGTCTCCTATACTTACCCATTTCTGTTTTAGGGGAGGACTTTAGGTACTTATATATTTGGTCACTTGAAAGTACCCAAAGTTCATTGAAGTTCTATTCATTTTTCTCTCTATTTTTCCTTTTTTTCTCCCAATGTTGTATTTGGGATGGTTTCTATTGCTTTGTATTCTAATTCATTACTCTCAACATCTAATCTTCCATTAATCCCATTCAGGTGTATAATGTTTATCCAAGACATTATAGTTTTCATGTATAAATACTTGATTTGGATCTTTTTGGCATATCCCATAGCTCTTTCCTCTACCTTCTTGAACAAACAGAATATAATTACAATAACTGTTATTTCTAGGTCTGTTTCTATTAATTGATTTTTATCCTCATTATGGGTCATATTTTCCTACTTCCTTGCATGCTTCTTAATTTTTTTATTGTATATGAGACATTGTGAACTTTACCTTGATGTGTGCTGGATATTTCTGTTTTCCTCTAAATAAATATTCTAGAATTTAGTCCTGGGATGCAGTTGTTACTTACTTAAAAGCAGGTGATCATTTTAAGGGTTACTTAAAGCCTTAGTTAGTCTTGAGTTAATTTTGTAAGTCAATACTGAGATCATCTCTTCTGAGTACTTTACTTGATGCTCCTTGTATCATAAGGTTCTTCCACTCTGAGTGATGAAAACCAAATTATTGCCACCCCTGAGTGAGCTCCAAGAATTGCTCTGCCCACTCATTTCTGACAATTCTTTTCCGAGCCTCTGGTAGTTTCTTCACACGCATGCCAAAGACTTGAGGCAAACACTCTGAAGGTCTCTGGAACTTTCTTTCTAAATGACTCTCTTCTTTACAGGCAGCTTTTTCTTCTCTGTTATTCTGTCCCACAAATCCTAGGCACCTTGGCTTCCCCGAGGTTTCAGCCCTCCCCTCAATGTCATGCTCTATTTGGGTTCTCGCTCCCTGCACTGCAACCTGGAAACACTTCATGCAGTAAGCCGGGACAATCTTAGGGCTAACCACGTTTGGTTGCCCTCTTTCAGGGACCACTGTTCTGCGCTTTCAGTTACCCCCATGTCTGAACACATTGTTTCATGTGCTTTTTCATCGTGTTTCATTGATCTGAGGCAGAAGGGTAAATCAGGTCCTGTTAACCTCATTATGGACAGAAGCAGAATTTTCTGCTAGTTCTTTAAAAGAAAAATTTAGCTATCTTTTAAAACTGACTATAAACTTGATTGCTATGAGAGCTAGATGGTGGTATTATTAGTGATAGTGAAATATAATAAGATATACAAATATAAAATAAATTATGAGAAAAATAAGCAATTTTTGGTACACAAGTATTTTTAGAAGACGTTTAGAAAGCAAATCTGTAAGTATAAAGTAGTTTACTTTTAAATGCTTTGCTTTGTCCCCCTGTAATGATAGCTCTGACTGGGCAGAAGTCTTATAACACTTAATTAGAGCCTATGTTAATGTGACTTAATTCGTTTTTCTACCTGGAAGGACTTTCCAGAAACCACATATCACCTTATCTTACATTTAATAAGGTAATGGCAAACACAAGTTGTGTTGTGTGTCTAGGCATTTCAGCTTCATGCCCAGGCCACTGTCTGCAGGTCTTCATAATGGTCCTCGAATTATGTTAATGTTTCCAGGTGCTGTGGGATAATCAGAAGTGATTATAATAGCTTTCACAATCTGATTCACATTTGTTTTATCAAGTATAGTTCTCTACTACCCATTTCTCACCTGGGGCCTCCTTGAAGGTTGAAGCAGATGTCTGCTGGGGTCTTTCCGCATTAAGCGTTCAGGAATCTGGAGAAGGGGCTGCGACGTAAATGAATAAACTAGATAAGAAATATACATTTGGGAGGCATGGGGGAAAGCCAGGCGGAGGCTTAGCTCTACTGACTAAGCTCTTCGAATGAATTTCCACACCCAGGGCTTCTTATTCACACATTTTGCCCTCTAGCAAAGTATATATACATATCAAAGGTAAGGTTTGGTAAACAGTAAAGGATTATCAGCTTGGGGGAACTGCCCTCAGCTGTCTGGCAGCAGGCAATAGCATGCAGATCTTCAGCCCTACTGAAGCCCCAAGATCCATCAGCCTTCTGATGAACTTCTTACATTTTATTATGCCCTGCTGGAATTTGCTTCCAGCAGGTGTCATAAAAATCCTCTGGCCCAGAAAACTCCAGAGCTAAAGAAACTTCAACTCTATCTCCTTATTTACTTCATGTATCTAGACCTGTATGTTTCTAACCAATGCATTTTCACCAGTGCATTTCCAGAAACTATTTTTGAACTTTTCTCTATTGTCTTTCACATGTGCTTTTAATTCTTAATGAGCTGGCTTTGATACTGATTGTTTTAAAAACCAAAGCAAAAATCTTTTTAGTTGCAAAAGTTAAATTGACCTGTGGGTTTGAATATAAAATAATCTTTGATATTTTCTGCTTTAATTATTTAAAAATTCAGGCCAATTCTATTCTATTTTGAATTTCATAATATCTGAAAATCACCTTGTAATATAATCTTTGTTGTGGAAGTCTTATAAAAATGTGTCCCAAAGTCATACTTTATGGCTGGTATATATATATAACAAGGTCTAGTCTGCTACTGCCGCTGTTGCCACCTGGTTAATGTCACATTTCTCATGAGTGTTTACTATACAAGAATTGTGCATGTAAGAAAATGGAGAGAGAAATACATTACTGTTGAAGGCAAAATGACTAATAATTATGTAAATGCCACCAGAAGAAATTTATTTCTCTATGTCCTACACATTAACAGACCTATTAGAGGCAATTTTAGCTGGAATTTATTTCATTGGATTGCACAGATGTGCTAAGGTCATTGATCTGGGCAATAAAGGGCATGCCTTTTTTTCTCTAAGAACAAATGAGAGATGTATGTTTAAACCTTTCCCTTTTAGGAACCTGAAAATAGTCCTCACGGTGCAAAGCTGGCAAATAGTGTGTGTATAAATTTGGGGACAAAAGCCTGAAAGAAGTAGGCTGCCAGTTAGACTCCAGCAAATGAATAGAAAGTCTGAGGCAGGTAAATGAAAGGATTCTCCCCAAATCAAACAGTCTGGGTCAGTGTTGGCATAGATCCTTGAAAAACAAAATACAAAGGTTTGTCCTTCTGGTTCAAAAGTTAAATAAATAAAACAAGTGTTGGAAGGCAGGAAAACAAAAAAGTAATGGCTGCAGCTCATGGAGGCCCACACGCACACACCTCTCCAATCCTCTGTGGTTGACTGAGACCCTGGCTGAAGCTGGGGTTCCTGGTGCCAGTTCATTTTGACAGAGGAGGACTTTTCAGCACAGCACAGTTTTCAAACACCTGTGGTACTGGGATCTTGTCTGGAGAGAACTATTAATAATAGCACAGTTGCCCCAAAACATATTTGATGATATGGAGTATTTCACAAGGAAAATCATAGGTAGACATAGGACAAATTGATTTCTGTTTTAAATTTTGTATCTACATTTAGTGCTTAGAGTTGAAGCTCCAACTTAATTGTATCCTTCCTTCCCTTTGTTTTTACCACTGTCCTCACTACCATTTTAAACCTCTGCATCTCCCGGGAGGTGGCAGAAAGCCAACTTTGTGTTCACCAGAGCTCTGTGCCACTGTGAGGGCCATTCTCAGACACCTGAATGCAGTGAGCTGCTGCCATGGTTTTCTGCATCTTTTTAAACTTCCCTGTTCTTTAGTGGCTTTTTTTGAAAATATTTTCATGGGTAGACATTTGTGTAAAGGTGAGCTTCTCCTCTGTGCCATTTGCTTCCCTAGCTCAAGAAGTAGGTTAAAGGCACTGCTTCTATCCATGTGAGAGCGTCAATAAAACAGGCTGGGGCTCTTGACAAAGAGAAGTGAGAATTCAGTCCTGAGATGAGTGAAGCTGCTAGATTAAACTTTATTTTCATCAAACTATACATAGACATGACCTAAGGAAGCAAGCACTAACATACCATCCTCAATGACTTTACTAGGAAGAAATGCTTAAATGTTATGGTTGATGATAGTAACTTAATACACATGATAATTATTAAGAACCTAGAGGCCCAATGCACGAAGATTTGTGCAAGAATGGACCTTCCTTCCCCTGGCTGCCAGCACCACCTTCACTCTGGCCGGAGCCACCTTTCTGCCTTTGCTCCGGCCCAGAGCCGCCTTTCCATCTTCCCACTGTCCCAATTTCTCCTTCAGGGACGTAAGCGCAGGTGACCAAGGGTGCCTCAGCCAGTCTCTAAACTGACACGTACGACCCAAGGTACTTACTTAATATTGACCAAGCATAAATTACACAGGAGACAGACATGCAATGCACGAATCACTCACGGTTTATTTACAGAGTCTTGGTGGTTTCCAGACCTCTGCAGGCCACCCAGGGATCTGCGCCGACAGACACACACACTGGACGTTGGACGTTGCAGCTGTGGCTCAGCGTCTTGTTTGAGGCCTCAGTTTCCGGCTCACTGTTTGGACTCACAGTCCACAGCAGAGCTTGGGCAGATTGCAGGAAGGGGGGTGGAGAGTGACAGTCTGTGGAGGAGCAGAGCAGCCTCTCTGATCTTCCTCTGGTGCTTCCTCTTTTTATGTGCCTAGATGGGCGTCTTTAGTGTGTCTTATCAGCGGGTCCCAGGAGCCTTGCATATCTGGTTTTACATATGGGGAACAGATCACTTTATCTATTTTCTACATACAGGCCACCCAGGGGTGTTTAATCAGCCTGTTTACATTACATTCAATACTTTTTAATATCACACTTTAATATCACACTGTAATTCCACACTTTGATACTTATTCTATATTATTCTTATCACTATTACTATAACACCCACACTGCCCAGAGGCCCTGAGCGGCTGGGGCAGTGCGGAATGCCTGTGTCATCGCCATGGCAACGATGCAAGCGTCCCGCCCCTGGCCGCTCGGCACCTGCATATGCAAATTAACCTGCCATCTTTTTGGGTTAATTTGCATACTCACTCCTGATTCGCTGGTGGGTGTTGTGAAGGTACAGTCAATTTGCATCTTTCTCTTTTATTAGTGTAGACGAGAAGCCAATGTTGCCATAAAGCATCATTATTATAAACAGATCAAAACTGGGGCCTTTTTCTAAACTAGGGATATTTTAAAAAATCTACCTGAGACTTACTCCATTTATCTTCATTAGTCTTTTGCATTTTGGTCCCTTCTCTGGGTCCACATTAAATATTACCCATCTTGACTTTCTTCTTGCTTTCTATGGGAGAAACCATTCTATTTATTTCACCCACTACTTCACTCCTCCATATACTAGATGCTCAATATGGACTAGGCACTCTGCTAACCCCTGAAAACAATATGATGAACAAAGTTATGGATTTTGTCTGAGATGACATGGTAGGCAGAGTCAAGCACATCAACTTCATCAGAAGTTCTGGGAAACAAGTAAATGCTTCACTGAAAAATTGTTCAAAGAATTAGAAATCCCTTCCCAGAGAACAAAGCTGAATCAGAGAGTCAGGATGATGCATGGTTTGGTCGGGGGGCTGCTGATGGTTCTGTGAGATTAAAACGTGAGTGTGTTTTTAGGGGGCTTGAGAATAAGGCCAAGAAGGGAGGAGGGAATAAGAAATAAGAGGTGCATTGAAAAGAGATGCCAAAGCCAAATTATGAAGGACCTCATGTGCCATTCTAAGGAATTTGACCTGTATTCTTTGGGCCATGGAGGGTCACTTTAAATGAAATGACCAGAACTGTACGTTAGAAGGAAAATTCTATGAGGAGAAGCAGAATGAAGAGGAGCCAGTTGATTTGAGGGAGTTTGAAGAGGTATAATTGAGACGACTTTGATGCCAGATTGGTAAACATAATTACACACACACACACACACACACACGCACGCACACACACACACGCACACACACACACACACACACACACACACACACACGGTGGAGCAAAAGTAGGTTTACAGTTATTTGTATGGAAAATAATAATAATAATAATAATAATAATAATAATAATAATAATACAAGAATAAACTCTGTATTTCACATACATAAACCTATTTCGCCCTGCTTGCATATAATTGCAGGAGCCCTTTCCCTCCCAGCTCCAATGATGGAAAGATGCTGTAACCTGGAGGAAGCAGGGCATCACTCCTCCTTCAGAGATTAAACTTGAAAGCCTGTGGAAAATTGTGGAAAAATTGTGTTTTCCATAGAATCAGTAATTGGGAAAGTACACCCGATGGATTATATACACAATCCTAGGCAAACAACTGGAGGGTGACCTCATTTGGGTAGGCCCGCCCTCCAGACAAGACTCAATGGCAGGATTCTTGAGTTTCAGAGTGAACAGTACACACTGAAACCCTCGCCCTGAAGGTTTTACATGGGTAATTTGACCCTCTCCTGCAAGCCTGAACCTTTAGGCCAACAAATCTGCTCAAATGCTTGGCTTCTTCTGTGTATTTCACCTTTCAGAGGGAGTTGCCTTAGGGAATGGTGAGTCTTATCTGTTCCAGGAAATGTTAAGAGCTTTGAAGCTTCCTAATAAGTTTCACAAACAAAACCAATTCTTATAACACTATCTAAGGTTATTCTTACTCTCAGACTGGAGATTAACTTTGGTTTCTACTTTAAAGTGACCTTCACTGTGAGTTATTCCTAATATTTCTGTTCTATGATATAAGAAGGAAACTCTTTTACATTTATATATTTAATGTGTTGGCTACTTGGGCCTTTTTCATTGACTTTTTCCTTCATTGTTTATGGTTCCTTTAAAGAAAAGCATTACTGGTTCAGGTCTTTTGCATCATTTCCCTTTCCTTGCTTCTCTTCTCATCTGCCTTCTCTTCAGACCCAAGAAGTAATGACAGTGCTTAGGAGGTATTTGTTCTGCATCTCATTCTAACAACCATAAAGCTATATTTTAAGTTATCCTAAAAAGAACTAATGTGTATGTATATATTTTATCCTAAAAGGAACTTACATATAAGTTCCTCCCCCGCCCCCCAATCCCTCACTAATGTAACAGTGTCCAGGCTATCTTTTGTGACATACCTAGAAAGAAAAGAATATTTTCTACCTTAGCTACTTTCTGTGATATTGAAATATTTAGCAACTTTTTTTTCCAAAAAATCATTCTTGATTTTTGTTCAGGTACACACTGAGTATTCTGGAAGAAATTGGAGGTGGACAGAAGGTCAATGATGACATTATTGTCAACTGGGTAAATGAAACATTGAAGGAAGCAGAGAAACGTTCATCCATCTCTAGTTTCAAGGTAAAATTCTTAGTCTACTGCTCATGACCACCTGAGCTCCATGCTTATCATTATTGTTTTCTATCTGTTTTAAAGTGAACTTAAGTGTGAGGTAGTGCAGGTTCCCCTCCAATTTTGATTTTGCAGAATGACCCATTATTGTTTTGCTGTTCATAGCTATTTCATTGACAAATTTCTTGTCACTTTCTCCTGTAATAATTAATTTTAAAAACCAATCATTTTTACATACATTTTAGGTTTTGTTCTTGTATGATAATATTTTTTAATCTTTATTGTTGAAAGTATTACATATGTCCCCTTTTTTTCTCATTGACCTCTCCCACCTCACACCCACCCCACCCCAGGTCTTCACCACCCTATTGTCTGTGTCCATGGATTATGCATATATGCATATGAGTTCATTGGTTGATCTCTCCCCACATGGCCTCCCCTGCCTTCCCTCTGAGGTTTGACAGTCTGTCGATGCTTCTATGTCTCTGGGTCTATTTTTGTTCATCAGTTTATGTTGTTCATTAGATTCCACATATGAGTGAGACCATGTTTTGATAATATTCTTAAAATGTGCACAGCTCCATGATTCAGATTGTTAACATTATGATGGTGAAATATAAAATGCTAAAAAATCTCCCATGCAGTATTTTCTGAGAAAAAAGCAGTTGTGTACTTGTACCCGATTCCCATTTTTATTAATAATAGCATTATCTTTTATTAAATTTCTTAGCTCATGTTTTATACATTAACTGGATCCTTCCTCAAGGGACCTGTGCACTTGATCCATATTATAATATCTGTGCCATCTTATCTACATTTTTCTGGTTTAAAGGTCAATGTTTGGAGAAAGGACCACTTTTGAGTTGTATTAACAGGTTCAGTGAGGCAATTGATCATGATATCAATCCTCTGCTTCAAAATCAAGAAAAAAAGTAAAATCTCCTCCCACCAGAAAGGGCAGAAAGGTTGGGCTGTACCAAGAGTGCCCAGTCCCAGTGAGTTCATCACACATAGCAGTCCCTCTATCCCCTCTCCACCTTACCGTTCAGTTTGGATTGCTGAGCGGAGGTATGGAGGCTGGTGACAGAAAGATAGTTGGAAAGGTGGTGGAGAAGAGCAAAGGAGAAGGGCAGGCCCCATATGGAATGCTCTCTGAGTACCAGGGCTCCTTGTTTTTAATGTCTCATTTCATCTTCACAGACATTGTGAAGTCAGCTTTATGGTTTTTCTCATATTATAAGTGAGGAAACTGGAACTCAAGTAACTCCTGAGATTAGTGCTAGTGATTGCAGGTGAGGGTCCATCAGTGAGGAGAAAGTCTCTTTTACCTGTGGGTGAGGTTGCAAAGCAGAGTGTATCTATAGGTCACTTAACCATTACTGTGAAGTGACTGGTTAAATAACCCAAGGGTGCATCTCTCTGTAAACAGCTGCCCCTGAAGTCCATTACTCCCTCCCCTGGGGTGTTCTCATGGGGTTTTGCTCTCGGGAATGTTTGACAATTATTTGCTCCTTGTTTCTCTCTGGGCTAACTTTCTCCTGTCCTCTCACTAAGTCATTTCAGAGTTAAGTAAAAAGGACTATAAGAGGAAAATGTCAAATTAACCCCAGATTGCTTTTTAAGTGAAACCCTTAAAAAAATAAAAAAAATAAAAAAGGAAAAGAAGAAGAAGAACACAACTCACAGTTGAGTAACCATTGTGGAAATTATTCCTTGTCCCCTCCTCATCTATGAGTGTTGCCAGTTGCAGACCATTTCTCTACCTGTCAGCACTTTCACAAGATTGTGGGCAGGAAGTAGGAAAGGAAAGAAGCTAAAACTCAAATCTCTGTATTTTGCTCCCCTGGCGCTTCTTCACCAGAAATTAGATTATGATTATATATTGATTTTAATTTTGTGATAGTTTTTATGTTATCCAGGGGTAAATAAAAATGGACCTACTCTATTTTTAAGAATATTATTCTACATATATAGAGGACCAATGCTAGAGATCTAGCATCTTGTAGGTGTCCTATGCCTTGTTTCTTGCTTAGAATCGATTCTGATTGGGACCGTTGAAGTATGAAGTGTTTGGACTTGACTGTGCTTGGATGGAGGTAAACAGTTGCCTCTCCTTGTCTGCGCTCACAGATCTCTAGGAGAGAGAACAGATGGTGCAGAGTTGTGTGTAGTTCACACCTTAGGGGAACATTTACTGCTCCAGGTGTGACCATCAAAATGTTTACTAATGCTAAAGAAAGAGACCTGGTTTTTGAGTCAGAATATCTGGGTTCAAATCCCAGCTCCACCGCTTATCAGCAAGTTACTTAACCTCAGAAACTTCCCTTACTCACTGTAAATTAAATTCAGGTGCCTACATCTGTGGTGCCAAGTGAGAAAATTTATTTTAAAAGGTGAAAAGATTAAGAAAAAAAAAATTTTTTTTTTTAATTCATAGACACAGACAACATGATGGTGATTACCAGAGGGAAAGGCGGGTAGTGGAGGTAGAAGAGAGCAAAGGGGAATAAATGGTGATGGACGAAGACTTGACTTGGGGTGGTGAACACACAATACAATACAGATGATGTATTGTAGAATTGTACACTTGAAACCTATATAATTTTATTAACCAATGTCACCCCAATAAATTCAATAAAAAAAGAGGGAAAAAAAGAATTATTGTGTGAAGAGAAGAAAATTGAACCTACAATTGTAAAAAAAAAAAAAAATGCTAAGCAAACTGTGAGACACCAACAAAGATTAGTTACTGTCATTTCATTTAATCACATAATTGCCAACACTGTCTCCCTGGACCTATGGACTCTTCTTCCCTTGAGGGCTCCAAGAAATGAGCATCTACTGAAACTCCTGTCCAATGGAGCCTTGTCACTATCCCTGCCCATCACCTCTGGGATATCCCCCAAAATGAAGCAAGGTTTCTCCTAGCATCTTTGGTCTCTCCTTCTTGATTCTTTTTTTTTTTTTTATCAAATCTTTCCTTCCTCTGTTCATACCAGTAGTTACATTAAACATTTCAACCTCTCTGCTTTTCTCTAGTTGTGCTTATTTTCATTCACACGCTGTTTGAGAATATCTCCCTGCCTGTTGGCAGACAATTGGTTTCCTCTGCTTATTGAGCTACTTAGGAAGTTACTGATGCCTCTACAGAAACTACAATTGATTTGAAACTACAATTAATGTGCAACACTGTTGAATTTTCCAGACCAGGCTATATATATTTCATATTTGAGAGGAAAGAACTACCCACTTCCCTTGAATGAAATAGAAGTAACCTGGGAGCATACTGATAAAACCCACCGTTCTCTATGTGCAGGACCCGAAGATTAGTACAAGTTTGCCCGTTCTGGATCTCATTGATGCCATTCAACCAGGTTCCATTAACTATGACCTTCTGAAGACAGAGAACCTGAACGATGAAGAGAAACTCAACAATGCAAAGTACGTAAATAGACCTGAGGTCAGAGAGAGAAGGACCCAACTGGCAACTGGATACCTATAAAGTCTATTGTTTGTGCCTTTGTGCAAACACTTTCGTTTCACTACTGATGCTTTTTCTTCTTGTGCTTGTTGTGTCCCGTCATCAGTATTTTAGATATTGTGCAGTAGTAGTTTTAAGTCTCCTGGGATTACAGAGAGCAAGACAAAAAGCAAGTGTATTCTTCCAATTGATAAGCAAGCTTATATTTTCATAAAACCAATTTTCTAATCATAATTATAGGACACTTTATTTAGTTCATATATGGCAGGCCTGAACACAAACACCCTTTTTGTGAAAATCCATGTATACAAATGGCAGGGGGTGAGATTCAAGATCAGAGCCTTCTCCATCTTGGAAGCAACTGCCATTTGCTTTACCACATAGAAGGGGTGGTCAGCAGACAACTATATAGTCTGTGAGCCAAATTTGGCCTGTCATCTGCTTTTATAAAGTTTTATTGAAACACAGCTGTGCTTATTTATCCATATTTTTATAGCTGCTTCCCTGCTGCAATGGCAGAGTTGACTAGTTGTGGCAAAGCCCACAAAGTCTGAAATATTTACTATCTGGTCCTTTGTGGGAAGTTTGCTGACCTCTACTCTAGAGAAGCGCCTTTCTCGGAGTAGCTTGTATTACTTTCTGAGGGCTGCCATAGCAAAATACCACAAGCAAGGTGACTTCAAAGAAATTTGTTCTCTCACAGGGTAGAGGGTACCTGTCCAAGATCAAGTGTCAGCAGTGTTGGCTCCTTCCAAGGGCTGTGAGGGAGAACCTGTTCCATACCCCTCTCCTGCCTTCCGTCCTTGGCCAGCAAGCCTTGGCTGGTAGATGTATCACTCCAATCTCTGCCGCCATCTTCACATGGCCTTATTCCTTGTGTCTGTGACTCCACATGGCTGTCTTCCCTCTGTGTGTGTATCTGTGTCTCTTCCACTGTTCTTATAAAGAAACCAAGTCATATTGGATTAGGGTCCCACATTACTCCAGCATGACCTCATCTTAACTGATTGCATCTTTAAAAACCTTATTACCAAATGAGGTCGGAATCGGAGGTCCTAGAGGAGAGGGCTTTTACATACCCTTTTTGAGGGACACAATTCAACCCCATCAGTGTCCTCTCTGATCCCAATTTGGGGAAGTGGGGACCTGTGTTTCTTGTATGCTGATGTTTAGCACAATATAATGAAGAGAAGATAAATAATTAAATGGCAATTACAATACAGTGTGATGGGTGGTATGGAAGGGGGAGTACAGGGTGCTATCAAGGAGACAGAAAAGAAATGGGAGCTCTGCAGAGCAAATGACATCAATGCTGAGATGGATTAAAAGGACAAGTAAGAAGGAGCTATACAGGGAAGGAGATAAGAAAACACTCCAAGTAAAGGGAAGAACATGTATGAAGACCCAGAATTTTTTTTTTTTACGTCAAAAAGAACTTGAGTCTAGATGTGCAAGATGGATATGATTAGGTTTAAGGAACTTGCACAAAATTTTACAATTAGTAAGTGTTCTGCGAAGATTCAAAGTCTGACTTCAAGGCCCAGGCTCCTAAGCACTATCCTATAAGGGCAAGATATAAAATTACTTTTAAAATGGGTAAAAGGAATTATTAAAAAATCTTAAAAATGCTATGGTGGCAAGGTTATGCATGATTTTTGAAGCTCTACTTTTTCTTTATATTTTATAATGGAAGATACATTTTATTTCATTAGTCCTATCTAATAAAAGAGTAATATGCAAATTAACCATCACTCGGCTACACCCACAAGTCATGCCCCCCAGCCAATCAGGAGCGAGTATGCAAATTAATCCAACCAAGATGGCTGCGGCCATGGAATGAGCAGGAGGCTTGGGTTTCCCCGGTGATGAAGAAAGCCAGATTTCCACACACCCTGGCGGGCCCAGGCCTCCACTCAAGGCTACAAAGTTTCAATTATAGAAGATAAATAAATCCCAACAAAAATGGCGGCAGCCACGGAGCGAGCAGGAGGCTTGGCTCCGCTCAAGGCTACAAAGTTTCAATTGTAGAAGATAAATAAATCCCAATAAAAATGGCTGTGGCCATGGAGCGAGCAGGAGGCTTGGCTCTGCTCCAGGCTACAAAATTTCAATTATAGAAGATAAATAAATCCCAGATCCCAGGGCCTTTGCTTGGGTTGCCGGGGGGCGTGGATGGCCTGCAAACCACCACAGGCCCCTCTCCCAGGCCACCCCACACCCCAAGGGAACCTCACCCTGATCCGGGACTCCCTTCAGGGCAAACCAGCTGGCCCCCACCTGTGCACCAGGCCTCTATCCTATCCTATCTAATAAAAGAGTAATATGCAGATTGACCATCACTCCAACACACAATATGGCTGCTCCAATTTGGTCAAAGATCCTGCCCCATGTGGACACATTATGGCCACCACAAGATGGCCAGCAGGGGAAGGCAGTTGGGAGGCACCAGGCCTGCAAGGGAGGGCAGTTGAGAGGGACCAGGCCTTCAAGGGAGGGCAGTTGGAGGCGATAAACCCTGTAGGGGAGGGCAGTTAGGGGTGACCAGGCTGACAGAGGAAGGAAGTTGGGGTCAAACAGGCTGCCAGGGGAGCAGTTAGGCATCAATCAGGCTGGCAGCAGAGTGGTTAGGGGGTGATCAGGCTGGCAGACAGAAGCGGTTAGGGGCAATCAGGAAGGCAGGCAGGCGAGCAGTTGGGAGCCAGCAGTCCTGGATTGTGAGAGGGATATCCCAGATTGGAGAGGGTGCAGGCTTGGCTGAGGGACACCCCCCTCCATGCATGAATTTCATGCACCGGGACTCTAGTCTAATAAAAGAGTAATATACAAGTTGACTGTCACTCCAACACACAAGATGGCTGCCCCTATGTGGTCAAAGATCCTGCCTCCATGTGGACACAAGATGGCCACCACAAGATGGCCAGCAGGGAAGGGCAGTTGAGAGGGACCAGGCCTGCAAGGGAGGGCAGTTGGGGGCAATCAAGCCTGCAGGGGAGGGCAGTTAGGGGTGACCAGGCCGGCAGAGGAGGGAAGTTGGGGGTGACCGAGCCTGCAGGGAAGGGCAGTTGGGGGAGACCCAGGCCTGCAGGGGAGAGCAGTTGGGGGGGACCAGGCCTTCAGGGGAGGGCAGTTAGGGGCAAACAGGCTGGCAGGGGAGCAGTTAGGCATCAATCAGGCTGGCAGGGGAGTGGTTAGGGGGTGATCAGGCTGGCAGGCAGAAGCAGTTAGGGGCAATCAGGAAGGCAGGCATGCGAACAGTTGGGAGCCAGCAGTCCCAGATTGGAAAGGGTGCAGGCTGGGCTGAGGGACACCCCCCCCATGCACAAATTTTGTGCACCGGCCCTCTAGTAATTAATATAAAGGAATTGATTGAGAGATGTACAAGAAGAATGGGGACTACCCCAGCCTGGTACTCTTAATTTAATTGATCCATAAAGTAAGAATAAAGTTATTTTAGGGGAACAGGAGGAGTGATGGGACCTTGGGAACAATGGAGAATCTCTGTAGTAGTCATTGTAAGAAGTTACTAGATAATAAACAAAGTGAATGAAAGAAGTGACAGGTAGTAACATAGGCTCATTTGAAAATAGATTACAGTTAATTATCTTCCTATAGCTATAAATAGAGCAAAAATGTTCTGATGCAGCTATGATCATTTTATGTGAAAAATGTATAATATAAAACTCTGGCTATTCTAGTGTTATAGCAACATAAATAAATACATGTATATGTGCACAAGAACTGAAATGGAACAAGGAATAAAATAATTGATTTGTAAGGTCAAAGTATTGAAATATAGTCTGTAAACTTTTGTAGTTGAAATATAGTCTGCTCACTTTTCCTAGCACACATTCTTCTCCAGTTTGATGACTTTTTTCCTGCTGCTATATAGCCCAAAAAAATACTCATGATGAAAGCATCAAAAGTGACAGGAGCTAGGAAAATATCTAAGGACAAGTAATACATTTGGTATGCTAGACAGCAAGTCTGATGGAGTCAGGAGTTTTATCAAGCCAAGATTTTCCTATAAAAGTGAGAGGAGCCGAAACTGGTTTGGCTCAGTGGATAGAGCGTCGGTCTGCGAACTGAAGGGTCCCAGGTTCGATTCCGGTCAGGGGCATGTATGTTGGTTGCGGGCACATCCCCGGTGGGGGGTGTGCAGGAGGCAGCTGGTCGATGTTTCTCTCTCATCGATGTTTCTGGCTCTCTATCCCTCTCCCTTCCTCTCTGTAAAAACATCAATAAAATATATTTAAAAATATATATATTAAAAAGTGAGAGGATGTCAGTGACCGGCTCTAACCATGCCAGGAGTGGGCTTTGTGTTATATACAGTTTGCAGTAGTGTACGGTATAGAATGATTATACCGATATCCTGAGGGTCCCCTTCATACTTTGCTGCTCTGGCACTTCTCATTCTTCTTGTTTTCTCCCTTTTAGGTATGCCATCTCTATGGCCCGGAAAATTGGAGCAAGAGTGTATGCCCTTCCAGAAGACCTGGTTGAAGTGAACCCCAAAATGGTCATGACAGTGTTTGCTTGCCTCATGGGGAAAGGCATGAAGAGGGTGTAAGGCCCATTGGAGTGGGGCTGGAGGTGGCACCCCTGACTGGTCAGCACTAGATGCTCCTCGGAAGCACAGAGATGATTCAAGCCATTCCAAACTTTTCAACTTGGTGACATCATACAAGAGTCCAAAAAAGTGTGTTATTTGTTCAGCCAGGTAGCCTCTCCTATATTTAACAAAAAGTGCTTCATTCTTTGCAAAAGATTCAATTTCTTACAAATATTTTTTTACCGTTGAATTTATTGCTTCTTTGAAAATCTAGAGAGAAAAAAAAAAGAACTTATTTTCCTGGTACCATTCCTGCTTCCTGCCATTAGTCAAGTATAGAAGCTGCAGTGTTATTGATTTTAATATAATCTTTCAACCAGTTTAATGTGGCTGCGTTTTTGTTTAAGGTGAGGATCAGCAGAGGGAATCATCAAACCAACCCCAAAACCTGTTTCTGGAGGCCAGCATTTGGTCTGTGACAAGCCTTTCTTTCTGTCCCCCTTCTCCTTCACTCTGCCTCCCTGTGACTTTGCTGTCCACCCTCTCAGAACTGTGCCTTTTCCGTGACCCACCGCTGCAGGCCAGTCCTGCCTCTGGGCCGTTCGGAGCCTCTGACAAATCAGTCAGGCTCCTGGGGTCCCATAGTCTCCGGGAACCTGCAGAAGTAAGACTCATCATCAGAGCTTTTCCTCAGAACTAGGGTCCCATTGGTTACCAGTTTTTAGCTTTCTTTTCAGCCAATAGAAAGCCCTCTGTTTTTAACCCTAGGATTTGTGCTCATACCAGATCTAACATTTTTATTTATTTTATTTTTTGTTTTGTTTTGTTTTGTTTCGAACATCTTTAATATTATACTCTTGGTTAGATCCAAGCAGGATGTAATTGAGCAGCAGACCACCAGGGGCCAGCATGAAGCCACAAAAAAGCATCTAGCCTTCGGTGCTGCCTCTCCCTGTCCTAAGGCTTCCAGTGATGGGCAACCTTTTGAGCTTGGTGTGTCAAACTTCGCCAAAAAACTGAGCATAACTCGGGTAGTGTGTCACTTTGAGGAAAAAAACTAATTCTAAGACTCTAGTCGCAAATGTTTCATCCTCAGGAGCAGCAAATGTTTCATCCTCGGCATGCGGCCGCGTGTCATCAGAAATGGCTATGCGTGTCAGTGCTGACACGCGTATCATAGGTTCGCCATCACTGTCCTAAGCCCTGCATGTTAGGCCTAGGTATCATGGTATGGCTAAATATCTGGTGAGTGGGAACAATCCTGCTCTGTTTTAATTTGCTGTGAGATCTTAATGTATCTGATTGCTGCCAGACCATATTATCAATGTTTACTTTTTTGGTACTGTAAAAGCTTTTTGCAACCCCCAAACTCCCAGAGGACAATATGTGCCAATGAACAGGGACCACAGCTTACCCCCCAACACCGACACACACACTAGATAAGAACTGGCTAAGTTGCTTTACAAAGACCTAATTTATTGGGTATTTAAAGAATTTCTAAATAAAAACAAAGGGACAGTGTGAATTTGAGCAAACCTAATAGGTTATACAATTTCATGTAAAGCTACTGAAAGCTAAAAAACAACAGGACATTGTGAACCAACACTAGACTTTCTCTATAGTGCTGAAAGGGCTCATCAATGAGTGTCTTCTTTAGCAGTGGTATGTCATGGAACTTAGCTATTTTTCAAAGCAATTGAAATATCACCCCAAATCTGTTCCTTGACAGTGGGCTCAGGAAGCCAATGTGTGACTTCTATGGCATCTGAATGCAAAGTGGTTGGTTTTATCTTACTCTGCACTTAATGTAGCCTCAGATGATTCTTTTCCATCTGCCTCCAGGAAGAATGTTACCGCCTTAACTGAAAATGAAGCTAATGTTCAAAATCTCTCCAAATAAAATGTTCCTTATATTGCATCTCCTTTGATGGTTTTATAACTTATTCATTCATTCATTCATTCAGCCAGCACTCATTGAGTGCCTAATTGAGTGCCAGACACTGTGCAAAGTTTTAGGAATATACCTATAAATGAGACAGTCATTGCAGTATGTTGATCAGGAAAGATGTTAAATAAACTGGAAGGTGCAGTAAGTGATTAATAAGGGCAGGGTGAGACGAGCTTAGAGGAAACAGTCTAAGAAATATTTTGGTTGAAAACTGAAGAATGGGTTGGAGATAGTTTGACAAAGCAGAGGCTAAAATTAGAGTAGAGACACAAATTCTCAGAAACACACCAGCCATGAACAAAAGCCAGACTTGGATATTGATGCCACACAGCTTTTAGCATAATTTGAGAAGGAATCTTTTTGATTGGCAGTGCCAGGGGTCTTCTCCCTAGCCTGGCTAGGCCTCACTTTGGCAGGCTGAGGGAAGGGATGTTGCTGAGGTATTCTGCTGCAGTGGCTCCCTGCCAGGTGGGCTGCTGTGACAGAAAAGCATCTATGTAGCATGGTCACTTCCTTACCAGGAGGCACCACACACCCACACAGCTTCTAGGAAGCTAGGCTTCTGTGCCTAAGCTGTGTGTCCTGGCTGCACTAGCAGCAGCTTTTTGGCGATGGCTCATTCCTGGCCAGAACATTCCTTCAGCTCTGCACTTTCCTACAAATAAAGGGGTTACAAAGATTAACTGTTTTTTGTACAAGATTGCACGGATAGGTTTCCTGAATGAGTTCTGGATAGCAGAATAAGTACTCTCAAGAAAGGAAAACCAAGACTCTCCTAAAGAAGAAAAGGACGAAGGAATGCAGCAATCTAAGCATGATCATTTTTCAAATTTAAAGTTTATTGTTACATTTTAAATAGTCAGTCCAAGAGAAACCAAGATGGCAGCACAGGTAAACACCTGAACTTGCTGCCTCGCACAACAACTTCAACTACAACTAAAAGACAAAACGGACATCATCCAGAACCACAGGAAAGCTGGCTAAGTGGAAATTCTACAAGTAGAAGGGAAGAGAAAAGCACACTGAGACTCAGAAGAGGAGCTGCGGAAGTAAAGGCAGAGGTACGGAGGCGTGTGTTTGCGTGGAGAGGGCTGGCAACTGAATACGCACCTGGCTTTTTCAATCAGGAGGGAGACACAAGCTCCCAACTGCTCTGAACTCCAGTTCCGGGCAAGACTCTGAGGACCCAGACTCATACAGGGAGAAACTGGACTGTCTGGCAGCAGGCGAAACTCAAGGGCGGCTTACTCTCAGAGGTGCTTGCAGCAATTACCGTGGGACACTGAGACCCGGGGGCCTCTTAGGGCAGGGCTGACGGAAAGACATTGCTGTTTCCTCCCCGCTGAGACTCTGCCCCATCCAAGCTGTGAACAGAGGCTTTTGCATATGAACAGCCCGTTCCTTTAAAATCTAAACTTACCTAACAAACTGCAGCTGCGTCAGAGAGACCCAGAACATCCAAAAAAAGGCCCAAGGCCCCACAGCAGCTTGCATTGCTTCACAGCTGGGCCTCATCTGGGCACCTCCAAAACCCAAACAAAGAAGAGGAATCTGCAGATCTCTCCATTGCTCCTGCTGGGTGGCCTCAGGCAGAGGCTAAATTACCACCTCCTTAGAGATCCAAGAGCCAGTGTACCCAGGGGTCAGAGTAGGACCATCCAGACTACAACTCCTCAGATCCATAAGGGACACACTCAGGGGGCAGACTCAGTGAGCGCCAAAGCCCCACTGAAGCAAGTATTGCCTCATAAGGGTGTCTCCAGCACAGAAGTTCTCCCATCATAGACACAGCTGATCCTCACAGCCAATTGGCCTGGAGGTCAATTCCCCCCAGTGATACCAACAACAATCAAGGCTTAACTACAATAAGACTGCACACAGCCCACAAAGGGGTGCACCAAAAGTGTCCACATCAGGTAACTGGGGAGGCTGAGCCACTGGGCCCTATAGGACACCTAGCACAACAAAGCCACTCTATCAACTCAGGGAAGCAGCCAAAATGCAGAGACAAAGAAACAGGTCACAAATTAAAGAAATGGAGGAAAGCCAACTACTGGATATAGAGTTCAAAACCACGGTTATAAGGTTTTTCAATAATTTTCTAGAAAAGGCTGATAAATTTAGTGAGACCCTCGAGGATATGAAAAAGGACCAACTAGAAATTAAACATACACTGACTGAAATAAAAAATAATATACAGAGACCTAAAAGCAGACTAGAGGATCACAAGAACCAAGTCAAAGATTTGAAATACAAAGAAGCAAAAAACATCCAACCAGAAAAGAAAAAAGAAAAAAAGAATCCAAAAATATGAAGATAGTGTAAGGAGCCTCTGGGACAACTTCAAGCGTACCAACATCCGAATTATGGGGGTGCCAGAAGAAGAGAGAGAGCAAGACACTGAAAACTTATTTGAAGAAATAATGACAGAAAACTTCCCCCACCTGGTGAAAGAAATAGACTTACAAGTCCAGGAAGTGCAGAGAACCCCAAACAAAAGCAATCGAAAGAGGACCACACCAAGACACATCATAATTAAAATGTCAAGAGCAAAAGACAAAGAGAGAATATTAAAAGCAGCAAGAGAAAAACAGTTAGTTACATACAAGGGAGCACCCATACGATTGTCAGCTGATTTCTCAATAGAAACTATGCAGGCCAGAAGGGAGTGGCAAGAAATATTCAAAGTGATGAATAGCAAGAACCTACAACCAAGATTACTCTACCCAGCAAAGCTATCAATTCAGAATTGAAGGGCAGATAAAGACCTTCACAGATAAGAAAAAGCTAAAGGAGTTCATCACCGCCAAACCAGTATTATATGAAATGCTGAAAGGTATTCTATAAGAAGAGGAAGAAAAAGAAAAAGGTAAAGATAAAAATTATGAACAACAAATACATATCTATCAACAAGTGAACCTAAAAATCAAGTGAAGATTCATGAAAAAAGATGGCAAGTGGCAGGAAGGTAGGGAGGGAGAGAGTGTGAGAGAGTGAGGAACCCATAGAGGAGAGTGTAGACGTGTGTAGTGTGTGTGTGTGTGTGTGTGTGTGTGTGTGTGTGTGTGTATGAGCTAGGGTCAGTTAGATTCTGCAGGTCGTCCAAGGGGCTGCCTAACTGGGCAATCTTAGACGGCGAGCCCCGCACACAAATTGGGCACTTCTCAGCGGCTGGTGCGGGCACAGAGACCACACCATCTTGAGAAACAAAGCTGCCTGAGACTAGGATCCTGGCTTCAGACACAAACCAAGACCCTGCAACAACTGGGGACAGAGAACTGCTATCACAGCTTCAGACCAACAGACAATAAGAATCCAGACTTCCTGGCAGCATATTTTCGTGAGTCAAAGAGCCTACCTCCCTCCCCGCAGGCGTGCGGATAGCGCCATAGTAACTGATAGACCCGCCCCTCGCCCAAGCTGCACAGCGCCTGTGCACGGACGCGCTCCCCTTTAGGGAATTTGGCCCACGGGACAGACGCAGCTCCCCTTCGGGGAATCTGAGAGCGAGCACAGAGAGCTCCTCTTCCGGGAATTTGGCATGCAGGACATAGCTCCCCTTCGAGAAATCTTAGAGCGTGCACAGAGGGCTCCTCTTCGGGGAATTTGGCGTGCAGGATGGACTCCACTCCCCTTCGGGGAATCTGGGAGAGTGCACAGAGGGCTCCGCTTTGGGGAATTTGGCTCAGGGACACAGCTCCCCTTAGGGGAATCTGAGAGCTTGGCGCACGGAGGCAGCTCCCCTTCAGGAATTTGCGAGTGTGAAAAGCCCTAGCTGGTTTGGCTCAATAGAGAGAGCACACACAGGACTCAGCTCCACTTCAGGGAATTTGGCACGCTGGACACAGCTGCCTTGGATCCCTGACTCACAGCGCATTCACACTAAGAGCCAGTGACTCCAATTGTTGGTGCATGCACACACAGGGACCCTGATCCTCAACGAGAAGCCGCACGAGGCAACAGAGTCTCTGACACTCGATTCTTGGTGCAGACACAGGGAAACTCTGACTCCTGGCACATGCTAAGGATCTCATTTTTGGCACATACTAACAGTGCGGTGCAGACAGGGCCCCTGATTCTAAGTGTGCACATGAGACCACACGGAACACCGGGGACACTGACCCTGGGCAAGCCTGGTTCCAACCAACCAACGGCAGCCACACGTCCTAGTGTCAGAGCACTTTAGTGAAACTCAGGTGGTGCAAAGTTCCCACAGCACACGGCCCAGGTCCACACAAACTGAAGCTTGAGCTTTCTGGTGATAGTCAGAATGGGGAGACGAAAAAATTCAAAGAGGAAAGAAAATGAGGAGTCGCCAAGAAAGGAAATCAGTGAAACTGAAGTTTGCAACATGAATGAAAAAGAGTTCAGAGTAATGGTCATGGAATTTATACATCGGATGGATGAGAAAATCAACAACTTATGCAAGAATCAGGAAGAAATGAAAAGTGATATAGCTACAATCAAAAACACCATGGGAAGTTTCAACAGTAAACTAGAAGAAGCAGAGGACCGAATTAGTGAGTTAGAAGATCAGGTACAGAAACAAGCTCAATCTGAACAGCAATTGGAGAAAAAAATTAAAAAGCAGGAGGAAAGCCTAAGGGAGCTTCGGGACAACATGAAACGAAGTAACATGCATATAATAGGGCTGCTAGAAGGACAAGAAGAGCAGCAGGGATTAGAAAATCTATTTGAAGAAATAATGACAGAAAACTTCCCAGATATGGAAAAGATAAAAGTTACACAAGTACAGAGAGTCCCAAGCAGGATTGTCCCCAAAAGAACCACATCAAGACATGTCATAATTTCAATGGCAAATATAAATGATAAAGAGAGAATCTTAACCCTTTGCACTCGCTTGCTTTTTTCTCGATTCCTTTATTCTACTCAGAATTTAATTTTTTAAATACCCCAGATTTTACAAAGCGCGGCAGTAGAATAAAAAACTGGAGTTTCTTTTCATACAAACTTATTTATTTGGATTTTTTTATATTTCAAATTATTGATACATTCAATACAATTCGACATACGAGCTGCTACCGATGCTAACCGTGTCGAGTCACACTCGACATCCGAGTGCAAAAGGTTAAAGGCGGCAAGAGAGAGACAGAGAGTTACCTACAAAGAAACACCCATCAGATTGTCAAATGATTACTCAACAGAAACACATCAAACTAGAAGGGAATGGAAGGAGGTATACAAAGTGTTGCAAAGCAAAGGACTGAATCCAAGAATACTATATCCAGCAAAGCTATCAATCAAAATTGAAAGGGAAATCAGGTGCTTTGAAGACAAAAAAAGGCTAAGGGAGTTTATCACCACCAAACCAGCAATGCAAGAAATGCTGAAGGGAATACTGTAAAAAGAAGAAATAAACAGGTAAGAAGGAACACAGACACAAAAATACATATGACTACAAACAAATACCTTTCAGTAATAACTTTAAATGTAAACAGACTAAATGCTCCAATCAAAAGACATCGAGTGGCTGAATGGATAAAAAAACAAGACCGATATATATGCTGTCTATAAGAGACCCACCTCAGAACAAGAGACTCACACAGATTGAAAGTGAAGGGATGGAAAAATATCTTTCAGGCAACTGGAAATGAAAAAAAAAGCTGGGGTAGCAATACTTACATCTGACAAAATAGACCTCAAAGTAAATGCAATAACAAGAGATAAGGAAGGCCACTTCATAATACTAAAGGGAGCAATCCAACAAGAAGAAATAATTCTGGTAAACATATACACACGCAATATAAGAGCACCCAAATACATAAAAAAAACTCCTGGAGGATATCAAGGGAGAGATTAATAGCAATACAATCATAGTAGGAGACTTTTATACCCCACTATCACCATTGGACAAATCCTCTAAACAAAAAATCAGAAAAGAAACATCAATCCTAAATGACTCATTAGACCAGATGGAATTAATTGACATCTTCAGAACATTTCACCGCAAAGCCACAGAATATACATTCTTCTCAAGTACGCATGGGTCATTTTCAAAGATAGACCATATGCTGGGACACAGGTAAAGTCTCTTCAAATTCAAGAAGATAGAAATTATATCAAGCATCTTCTCAGATCACAGTGGCATAAAACTGGAAATCAACTACAATAAATACAATCCAAAGAAATCAAACACATGGAGACTAAACAGCATGCTATTAAACAAGGACTGGGTTACCAAAGACATCAAGGAAGAAATAAAAAACATCATGGCAACAAATGACAATGAAAACACAACAATCCAAAATCTGTGGGACACAGCGAAAGCAGTCTTGAGAGGGAAGTTCATAGCTCTACAAGCCTACTGCAAAAAACAAGAAACAATGGTAATAAATTACCTAACCCTACAACTCAAAGAGTTAGAAAGAGAGCAACAAGAAAAGCCCAGTGTAAGCAGAAGAAAGGAAATAATAAAGATCAGAGCAGAGATAAAGGACATAGAGACCAAAGAAACAATAAAAAAGATCAACAAAACCAAGAGCTGGTTCTTTGAAAGGATAAACAAGATTGATGAACCTCTAGCCAGGCTCACCAAGAAGCAAAGAGAGAGGACCCAATAAACAAAATCAGAAATGAAAGAGGTGAAATAACAACAGACCCCACTGAAATACAAAGGATTGTTACAAAATACTATGAACAACTCTATTCCAACGAACTGGACAACCTGGAGGAAATGGACATATTCCTAGAAAAATATAACCATCCGAAACTCAATCAGGGAGAATCTAAACAGCTCAATAGGCCAGTTAACTATGGAAGAAATTGAAGCAGTCATCAAAAAACTTCCAGCAAACAAAAGCCCAGGGCCAGATGGCTTCACAGGAGAGTTTTACCAAACATTCAAGGAAGAACTAAAACCTATCCTCCTCAACAATTCAAGAAAATTCAAGAGGAAGGAACACTTCCAAGCTCTTTCTATGAAGCCAGCATCACCCTAATACCAAAACCAGATAAAGACAACACAATGAAAGAGAATTACAGACCAATATCCCTCATGAACATAGATGCCAAAATCCTCAACAAAATTCTAGCAAATCAGCTCCAGCAGTACATCAGAAAGATCATACACTATGACCAAGTAGGATTTATCCCAGGAATGCAAGGATGGTACAATATCCACAAATCAATCAACGTGATACATCACATAAACAAATTGAGAGATAAAAATCACAGTCATATCAATTGATGCAGAAAAAGCATTTGACAAAATCCAACATCCTTTTTTGATAAAAACTCTCAACAAGGTGGGAATAAAAGGCTCATACCTCAACATAATAAAAGCTATATATGATAAACCCACAGCCAACATCATACTCAATGGACAAAAACTAAAAACATTTCCGCTAAGAACAGGAACAAGACAGGGATGCCCACTCTCACCACTCCTGTTTGACATAGTACTGGAAGTATTAGCCATTGCAATTAGACAAGAAGAAGAAATAAAAGGCATCCAAATTGGAAAAGAACAAGTAAAGCTGTCTTTATTTGCAGACGACATGATATTGTACATAAAAAATCCGAAAGACTCTGTCAAAAAACTAATAGACTTAATAAATGCATTTGGCAATGTAGCAGGATACAAAATTAACGCCAAGAAATCTATGGCCTTTCTATACACCAATAGTGAACTTACAGAAAGAGCGACTAAAAAGGCAATCCCATTTACCATCACACCAAAAAAATTAAGATACCTAGGAATAAACTTAACTAAGGAGGCAAAAGACCTATACGCGGAAAACTACAAGACACTGAAAAAAGAGATAGAGGAAGACGTAAACAGATGGAAGAACATACCATGTTCATGGATTGGTAGAATCAACATCATTAAAATGTCCATACTACCCAAAGCAATCTATAGATTCAATGCACTCCCCATTAAAATACCAACAGCATATTTCACAGACCTAGAAAGAACTCTCCAAAAATTCATCTGGAATAAAAAAAGACCCCGAATAGCCACAGCAATCCTGAGAAAGAAGAATAAAGTAGGAGGGATCTCAATACCAGATTTCAAGCTGTATTACAAAGCCACTATTCTCAAAACAGCCTGGTACTGGCACAAGAACAGACATATAGATTAATGGAATAAAATAGAGAATCCAGATATTGCCCCAAACCACTATGCTCAATTAATATTTGACAAAGGAGGCATGAACATACAATGGAATCAAGACAGTCTCTTCAATAAATGGTGTTGGGAAAATTGGACAGATATATGCAAAAAAAAATGAAGCTAGATCACCAACTTACACCATACACAAAAATAAACTCAAAATGGATACAGGACTTAAACATAAGATGGGAAGCCATAAAAATACTAGAGGAATCCACAGGCAGCAAAATCTCAGACATATGCCAAAAGAACTTCTTCACTGATACTGCCCCTAGGGCAATGGAAGCTAAAGAGAAAATAAACAAATGGGACTACATCAAAATAAAAAGCTTTTTTACAGCAAAAGAAACTATCAACAAAACAACAAGAAAGCCCACAGTATGAGAGAACATATTTGCAAATGGCACCACTGATAAAGGTCTAATCTCCAACATCTACAGGCAGCTTATACAACTTAATAAAAGGAAGATAAATGATCCAATAAAAAAATGGGCAATGGACCTAAATAGAATCTTTTCGCAAGAAGACAGAAGGAAGGCCACGAGACACATGAAAACATGCTCAACGTCACTAATTATCCGAGAGATGCAAATCAAAACAACAATGTGGTACCATCTCACACCTGTCAGAATGGCTATCATCAACAAATCAACAAACGACAAGTGTTGGCGAGGATGCGGAGAAAAAGGAACCCTCGTGCACTGCTGGTATGAATGGAGAACAGTATGGAGTTTCCTCAAAAAACTGAAAATGGAACTTCCATTTGATCCAGTAATCCCGCTCCTAGGAATATATCCTAAGAAACTGGGAACACAAATAAGAAAGGATATATGCACCCCTATGTTCATAGCAGCACAATTTACAATAGCTAAGATCTGGAAACAGCCTAGGTGCCCATTAGCTGAAGACTGGATCAGAAAACTACGGTACATCTACACAATGGAATACTATGCTGCCATAAAAAATAAGGAATTCTTACCATTTGCAGCAACCTGGATGGAATTGGAGAACATTATGCTGAGTGAAATAAGCCAGTCAATGAAAGAAAAATACCACATGATCTCACTCATTTATGGATAATAAAGAACATTATAAACTGTTGAACAAAAAGATAGATACAGAGGCAGTAAAGCATCAAACAGTCTGTCAAATTACAGCAGGAAGGTTAGGGAGAGGTGGGGAAGATAAGAGATCAACCGAAGGATTTGTATGCATGCATATAAGCATAACCAATGGACGCAAAACTCTGGGGGGTGAGGGCATATATGGGAGTGGGGTGGGAGTGGGGCAATGGTAAGATATGTACACATATAATACCTTAATAAAAAATATTAAAAAATAAAATAATAAAATAAAATAATAATATTCATAAAGTGTTAATAAGAAAATGGGGGAAATAAATGCCCATTAAATAGTATGGATAAAATATTTGTTAGAAATTCAGAATGGTAAATACAGGACAAAAAGACTAGTAAGATAGTTAATGCTGCAACTGTGGATAATCAAAATTGCTTTTCTTAAATAATATAATTTTTTCTGACCAAAGCACAACAATGAAGAAGGATCTTTAGAAAAAAACATTATTATTTGCCAATGTTATATCCAATAAGCGTTTAATCTCCAAAATTTACAGGGAACTCATACAACTTAAAAAAGGAAGATAAAAAACCCAATCAAAAAGTGGGCAAAGGACTTAAATAGACACTTTCTGAAAGAGGACATACAGAAGGCCAAGAGACATATGAAAACATGCTCAAAGTCACTAATCATCTGAGAGATGCAAATCAAAACAACAATGAGGTACCATCTCATTCCTGTCAGAATGGCTATCATCAACAAATCAATAAACGACAAGTGCTGGAGAGGATGCGGAGAAAAAGGAACCCTTGTGCACTGTTGGTGGGAACGCAGACTGGTGCAGCCACTGTGGAGAACAGTATGGAGTTTCCTCAAAAAAATAAAAATGGAACTCCCATTTGACCCAGTAATCCCAGGTTTAGGATATACCCCAAGAAATCAGAAACACCTATCAGAAAGGATATATGCACCCTATGTTCATAGCAGCGCAATTTACCATAGCTAAGATTTGGAAACAGCCTAAGTGCCCATCAGTAGATGAATGAATTAAAAACCTGTGGTACATTTACACAATGAAATACTATGTTGCTATAAAAAAGAAGGAACTCTTACCATTTGCAACAGCATGGATAGACCTGGAGAGCATTATGCTAAGCAAAATAAGCCAATTGGAGAAGGATAAATACCACATGATCTCACTCATTTATGGAATACAGTGAACAACATAAACCGATGAACAAAAATAGATCCAGAGACAGAGAAGCATCAAAATTACTGTCAAACTTCAGAGGGAAGGCAGGGGCGGGGGAGGGGGAGCGGTAAGAGATCAACCAAAGGACTTGTATGTTGCATATAAGCATTACCAATGGACACAGTCACTAGGGGGGTGAGGGCATGTGCTGGGGGGTGGGAGTGGCCGGGGAGAGGTCAATGGAGGAAAAAATAATAATATTGTAATAGCTATGTATGGGCCAGGGGGGTACTTGAAATATCAGGGGGACCACCCTGTAAAGTATATGATTGTCTAACCACTATGTTGTGCACCTGAAACTAATACAGAATAATGTTGAATGTGAACTATAATTGGGAAAAAAAGATAGAAAATTGTATGTTATGTGTTTTTATCATAATAAAATAAAATAAAATAAAAGAAGTATTCAGTCAAAAAATAAAATAAAAATCAAGTGAATAAAAAATCTGATGAAAAGAATATTCTGGTGAATATAATAGAATCAGGGGCATAGAAAGTGAGTGGACTGACAATCCTCGGAGGGAAAGGGGTGTGGGGGGTGCAGGAAGAGACTGGACAAAAATCATACACCTATGGATGAGAATAGTGGGGGGGATGGTAAGGGCATGGAGTGGGGTGCGAGCCGGGTAGAGAGGAGCTATGGGGGGGGGGGGCGGGGGAAGAGGAACAACTGTAATAATCTGAACAACAAAGATTTAAAAAAATAATAAAAAATAAATAAAAATAATAATAAAAAATAAATAGTCAGTCCAAGTATGTCATCAAAAATTAAATTTGTACCAAAGGTCTACAATGGAAAGTAAGCCACCTTCCCACCCCCATGTCTAGTGGTGTGCTTTGAAGCTAATTTTGTGAGCCTGTTGTTAAACCATTGTTTGCTTGACATTGCCCATGATGGGGGTAGTTACACCACAGATATAATCTTTCTCTATAAATAGGAAGTTTTTTTAAATCTCCAGAGAGTTCGTTTATCAACCCACCAGTATCTCTGTCCTAGTCCTCCAGTTTCCCTCCTAGTCAACAACTACTGTTACTTCTTTTGTATCCTCCTAGAAATATTCTCTGCACATTATTTATACATGCACACCTTTTTAAATTACAAACTATATTACAAACTTATTACACATCATTCTGTGTCTCATTTTTTTCACTTATTGTATGTTGGAGACTGTGCATATTGGTATATGTCAATCTGCCTCAGTCTTTTCAACAGATGCTTAGTAGTCTTAGTGGCTCATAAAGAGATATTTAAGCTTTGCCTAAGTGCATAATAGTTAAATAGTTTGCCTTAGCGCATAAGGCCACAATAATATTATACCTACTTCTTGTGCACACAATGTTAATTTTAACTTGATAGGTACTTATCAAGTTTCTACTCTAGTTAAGGTATTGAAAATTGGACAGCAAAACATAGAAACATAGATTCTCCTCTTAAGTTTCCTCAAATTATTTGACAAAGAACCATGAATTGAGATGGCCCCTCAAGCTGATTCCAACTTCTCCACTTTATGTCTAAGGAGGCATGTTAATCCAGCAAGAGATAATGTGCACGTGTGCATGCATACACACAAAACATAATAAAAAGCAGAATGTGATAAATGCTATAACCAAGTTGTAAATAAAGTTTGGGAGCTCGTGGAAAATTAGCTCTGAATGAAGGATTTGCAGGAGTTCTAACCTTTGGTCACGTAGATTACTAGTAAATGCTGGCAGTGTTCTCTTAGTGAACTTGGCATTGTTTTGCCCAGCACATCCCTTCCAGCCTCATGATCCAGAGTCCAGAGCACATGCTCAGAACAAGTTAGCAGCCCAGACCGATTCTCTTGCAAAATCTACTCACTGTTGGTTTCCTAATAAAATTCCAGTAATTAAACTCTCAGCTGCCAAAGACTGCTCTTTACTCAGTGTTCTTTCCCTTCATTTCTGACAGTTCACCAATTGAGTCTGTGCAGAAAAAAAAATAGTGTAAATATTTTCTCATGTCTAAAGTCTACATGTATTTAATAACTCACCGTATGTGAAGCACAAAAACATAGTCTAGTAAATATTTACTATCTCACCATTAACTCAGCAAAATGGCAGTAACATTTCTTTTATCTGGTTTGTCAAAATTGAGGAGTTCCATCTATACAAGTATTTTGGTTAACACAGAGCTATCATACATCAAGAGAATTAGAATGAGACAATGGGGTGCCAGTGACCCAGGCAAAGCTGAGGCATTTGAAAGAGAAGAAGTGCCCACCCACCCCTCCTATAAGCTATGGGCACCATCCCCAATATGAGTCTGTTTAAACCATCCTGACCAGGACCGGGATACTCCTACAGAACCAGCCCAAAGAGGACATACAGGTGGCCAATAGACATATGTAAAAATGTTCAATGTCACTAAGCATCCGAGAGATGCAAATTAAAATGACAATGAGGTATCACCTCATACCTGCCAGAATAGCTACCATCAATAAATCAATAAACAACAACTGCTGGCAAGGATGTAGAGAAAAGGGAACCCTAGTACACTGCTGTTGGGAATACAGACTGGTACAGACACTGTGGAAAACAGTATGGAGTCTCTTCAAAATTAAAAATTGAATTGCCTTTTGACCCTGCCATCCCACTTCTGGGAATAGATCCTAAGAAAACTGAAACACCAATCAGAAAGAATATATGCACCCCTATGTTTATAGCAACGTTATTTACAATAACTAAGATCTGGGAACAGCCCATGTGCCCATCAGTAGATGAGTGGATAAAAATGCTATGGCACATTCACACAATGGCATACTATGCGGCTGTTAAAAGGAAGGATCTCTTACTCTTTGAGACAGTATGGAGGGACCTAGAGAGTATTATGCTACGTGAAATAAGCCAGGCAGAGAAAGACAAGTATCTCAGGATCTCACTTATATGTGAAATCTAATGAAAAAAATTGACAAAGTAAGTCTAGAGGCATGGAACAGACTGACAGATCTCAGAGGGGAGGGTTGTGGGAAAGATAGAAGAGATCAACCAAAGAACTTATATGCATACTAGAGGCCCGGTGCACAAAATTTGTGCACAGGGGGAGGTCCCCTCAGCCCAGCCTGCACCCTCTCCAATCTGGGACCCCTTGGGAGATGTCCGACTGCCGGTCTAGACCCAATCCCAGGGATTGGGTCTAGACCGGCAGTCAATCAGGCCTAAAATGGCAGTCAGACATCCCTCTCGCAATCCTGGACCTCTGGCTCCTAATCGCTCACCTGCCTGCCTGCCTGGTCACCCCTCACTGCCCCCCCTGCCAGCCTGGTTGCCCCACGCAGCCTGCTGTTCAGTCCTTTGGTCGTCCCTCACTAACCCCCCTGCCAGCCTGGTTGTAGACAGCCATCTTGTGAGGGCATGAGGGTCAATTTGCATATTACCTCTTTATTATATAGGATATGTATAACCCATGGACACAGACAATAGTGTATCGAAGTTCTATGGTGGAGCCAGGGCTGGGTGGAGGAGAGAATTGGGGGTAAAATAGGAGACATATGTAATACTATCAACAATGAAAAATGAACTTTTAAAAACAGAGGATTAGAATGCATGCACATACTTAATTCTGAAGCTATGTGTAACCTAACATGAAAGTTGATGACACAGTAGTCATTTCTGGACTTGGCTGTCCCATGAGTCCACCATTTGTTACTAGTCACAAATGTTTAAACTTCCTTGTTCTAAGTGTGGTTCTCAGACCAGAAGCACCTTGAGGCTGATTTGAAATGCTATCCCAGCCCCCACCCCGTCCTACTAAATCAGAACCTGCATTTCAATAAGATCCCCAATTAATTTGTATGCACATTAAAGTTTGAAAAACACTGTCCTAAAAGAATAGAAGTTGTCTTAAAAGATTTTCAGTTGATAGTTACATTAATTAGCTGTAAATTAAATTACACTTTCTCAATTACACTAGACTTAAGAGATTAAATAACTTTTCCCTGTTTTCCCATCCGCAATATTCGTTTGAAATAGAGTGGCTCTCCTTCCATTTGCGTGCACCCAGCCTTGCCCTTTGCTGTCCCCCTCTCCCTTAATCCCTCTCTTCCTGGTAGCACCCATTCCCAGGAAGTGCTACATCTTCCTGGTCCTGCTGGGTACAATTAAGGTGTTTCTTAGCACCACTTTCTCTTGCTGGCTGCCTAGGACAGCCACTTTAATGCATCTGACCCGGTGCCATATCACTTAAGTCTTTCCTCCTATTCTTTCACTACCTACATCAAAACTACTGGCTTTTACTCCCACAGTCTCTGGAGCAATCTCTCTATGACTTCCAGTGACAGCTAGGAAACTTAGTAAACCAAATTGTCCCAGAGGTTGTGGTTCATGGCCCTCTAGTGTCTACTCTTTTCTGCCCCAACACATGCACTTCGCAATGATTTTCTGGGAGTGCAGCTTGATCATTGTTATCTTTGCCAATTCCCTAATGGCAAAGAGAGAAAGAGGAGAGTGTTTTCCAAGTGAACAACTCTAATATTCAAAGGTCCAGAGGATGGAAGAAGTTTGTTATATTTGAGGAACTGGAACACTAGTATGACTGATGGGGAGTGAGAAGTGTCATATGAGAAACAGGTGAACTAATGAAAGGTTTGAGTGATTCTCAGATGTTAGGGTGCTTAGGAATCACTGGGGAACTTGTTAAAATACAAAATTTCCTGATTCCCTCTTGAGACTCGGTGTCTATAGGTCTGGTGTGCTCAAGAATTTCCACAAACACCCTAAGTGATTCTGTGACTCACAGACCACCCTTAAAGAACCACTGGTCCTAACCAGCTGTTCTAGATGCTGGCTGCACATTGGAATCATCTCAGGAGCTTTAAAAACTGCTGATGCCTATACTCCTCCCTCTTGATTCTGTTATAATTGATCTGATGTTCCACCAGGGCAGCTGGATATTTAGGATCCCCAAATGACTCTAATGTGCAGTCAAATTTGAGAACAGTGGCCTAAAGCCTGGAGTGCTCTTCAAGGGGCAGGGCTGGGCGGAGCATCTTTAAAAGTGGAGAGACTAATAAAAGGGAGGGGTGATTTACAAAAGGGAAATGAAGGGATGGAAGTTTCCAAAGACAAACCTTGCTTTCTTCACAATGTAACTATCTAGTCAATACACATTTGCCTGCCTGGGTGCCAAGTAACCCACTTCATGCCCCAAGTCTCAGGCTCCATCTTAGAAGCCAAAGCAAGGGAATCAGAACCTGGAACAGCATTTTCTGCCCTCAAGCTTCAAATTCCCCTCCTCAGCGGCTTCTGATGTATCATCATCCTTCTCAGAGAGGAAAACATAAGGGGGCCAGATATGCCAGACCTTTGTGCAAATTATAACACTGCTTCACTCTTCATGAATAACCATGAGAGATAATGTTTGGAGGGGAAATCATGTATAATTATGTGTCTTCGGAACCTCCCAAGATTATGCAGCTTTAATGGCTGAATGGTTTTTAAAGGAAAACCTGTAAATTGAGCTGCACCTAAACTCATAATAAAATACCATTAAATGAGTTGCCTCTCTCAGTGCTTACCTAACAATAAGCCTGCACTGCATGTCCAAGCCAGACCAGCCAAGATGGCAATGGCATTGGCCTTTATCCTTGAGCCCCTCCATTTGAGAGAAAGGCAAAGCAGAGAACTCCTCAGAGGGGAGGTTATCTTCTCAGGCAGTCTTATGAAAGGCTCTTGAAGAAACACTTGTCATAATGTTTTTGCCACCTAATACTCCAAGTTGGCTGGAGAACAAATGTACAAATTATCTGAGTTCCAGGTGGCATAATTCAATCAGATAGATCTCCAGGCTTTCTGGGGCACCGATTCATCACCTACCTCTCTGGGAGCAGCAGAGAAAGAGGTCCAGCTGTCTCCATAGTCACAGTGAGCTGGATAAGGCTCCAGGCACAGAATATGTCGCCTCCCTCCCAGGATTATGTTTTTAATGTACTGGTCAATGGGACACTGAGCACCTGTTTTGTCACTTTCAAATGTTATCTCACTGAATTCTCACAACAGCCCTCAGAGGTAGTTTTTAATCCATTTTGAGTTAATTCTTATATATGCTGTAAGAAGGTGGTCTAGTTTCATTGTTTTACATCTATCTGTCCAGTTTTCCCAACACCATTTATTGAAGAGACTGTCTTTATCCCATTGTATATTCTTGCTTCCTTTATTATAGACTAGTGGGCCAGTGCACGAAATTCGTGCATGGGCAGGCAGGGTATCCCTCAGCCCAGCCTGCACCCTCTCCAATCTGGGACCCCTGGAGGATGTCCAACTGCCGGTTTATAGGGATCAGGCCTAAACCAGTAGTCTGACATTCCTCTCACAATCCAAGACTGCTGGCTCCTAAATGCTCACCTGCCTGCCTGCCTGATTGCCCTAACCACTCTGCCTGCCAGCCTGCTCACCCCCAACTGCCCCCCGTGCCAGTGTGCTCACCCCCAACTGCCCCCCCCCGCTGGACTGCTTGTCCCCACCTTCCTTCCCCACTGGCCTGCTCACCCCCAACTGGCCCCCCTGCTGGTCTGCTCATGCCCAACTGCCCCTCCCACTGGCCTGATCACCCACAACTGCCATCCCATCCTGGCCTGATCACCTACAATTGCCCTCCCCTCTTGGCCTCTAACCACCTCTACACCTCGGCCCCGTCACCATGGCTTTGTCCAGAAGAACGTCCAGAAGGTCTCCTGGAAGGTCTCCCAGTCTAATTAGCATATTACCCTTTTATTAGTATAGATAGAGGCCTGGTGCATGGGTGGGGGCCAGCTGGTTTGCCCTGAAGGGTGTCCTGGATCTGGGTGGGGATTCCCTTGGGGTGTGGGGCAGCCTAGGCGAGGGGCCTATGGTGGTTTGCAGGCTGGCCACACCCCCATGGGGTGAGGGTCCCCGCTGGGGGTGTGTGGCCAGCCTGGGTGAGGGGCTGAGGGCTGTTTTCAGGCTGGCCACACCACCTTCAGGGTGGGGGTCCCCACTGGGGTGCCCAGCCAGCCTGAGTGAGGGGCTTATGGCTCTTTGCAGGCTGGCCACGCCCCCTGGTGACCCAGGCCCCCAGCCACTCCTTCAGCGGCGGCCAGCGCAGGCAGGAAGCTTGGCTTCCTCCATAACTGGGGGCAACCAAAGCCTCCTGCTCGCTCCAGCTCCATGGCTGCTGCCATCTTTGTTGGGTTATTTGCATACTCACTCCTGATTGGGTGGTGGGTGTAGCGGAGGGGCGGTCAATTTGCATGTTTCTCTTTTGTTAGTGTAAATTCATTGGCGATATAGAAGTAGGTTTATTTCTGGGCTCTCTATTCTGTTCCATTGATCTATGCATCTGTTTTTATGCCAGTACCATACTGTTTTGTTTACTATAGCTTTATCGTATAGCTTGATATCAGGTAGCATAATACCTCCAACTTTGTTCTTTTTCAAGATTGCTGTGGCTATTCAGGAACTTTTGTGGTTCCATATAAATTTTAGAATTATTTGTTCCAGTTTTATGAAAATTGCCATTGGCAGGGATTGTATTAAATCTACAGATTTCTTTGAGTAGTATGGACACTTTAATGATGCTAATTCTTCCTTGGAATAGTTTGAGTAAGATAGGTGTTAGTTCATCTTTGAATATTTGGTAAAATTTACCTTTGAAGCCATCTGGTCCAGAACTTTTGTTTGTTGGGAGGTTTTTTTTTATTACTGATTTGATTTTGTTAGTAATAATATACCTGTTTAGATTTTCTGTTTCTTCTTGATTCAGTCTTGGAAGATTGTATGTTCCTAGGAATTCCTCCATTTCTTCCAAATTGTCCAATTTGTTAGCATATAATTGTTCATAATATTTTCTTATGCTCTTTTGTATTTCTGTGGTGTCAGTTGTCACTTCTCTTTTATTTCTGATTTTATTTATATGGGTTGCCTTTCTCTTTTTCTTGGTAAGTCTAGTTAAAGTTTTTCAATTTTGTTTATCTTTTCAAGGAAACAGCTCTTGCTTTCATTGATCTTTTGTAATTTTTTAGTCTTGATGTCATTTATTTGCACTCTGATCTTTATTTCTTTCTTCTACTCACATTTGACTCTGTTTGTTGTTCTTCTTCCAGTTCCCTTAGGTGTAAGGGTAGAGTATTTATTTGAGGTTTTCCTTGTGGCTTTTTCTTTCTTTCTTTTTTTTTTTTTTTTTGGTAAGCCTATATTGCTATAAATTTCCCTCTTAGGACCACTTTCTCTGTGACCCATAAGGTTCCAGTCATTATATTTTCATTTTTATTTGTCTCAAAGTATATTTTGATTTGTTCCTTGATCTCATTGTTAACTCATTCATTGTTTAGTAGGATGTTACCTAGCCTGCATTTATTTGTGTCTTTTGTTTTTTTTCATAATTGATCTCTAGTTTCATCCATTGTGGTCAGAGAACATGCTTGATATGATTTCAATCTTCTAAAATGTACTGAGACTTGTTTTGTGGTCGAACATGTGGTCTATATGAAAAACGTTTCATGTGGACTTTTAAAAAATGTATATTCTGCTTCTTTGGAGTAAAATGTTCTAAAGGTGTCAATTAAACTCATCTGGAATAATATGTCATTTAAGGCCATTGTTTCCTTATTGATTTCCTGTCTGGAAGATCTATCCATTGATATCAATGGGTGTTAAAGTCCCCTATTAGTACTGTACTACTGTTAATCTCTCCTTTTATGCCTTTCAACATTTGTTTTATATATTTAGCTTCTCCTATGTTGGGTACATAAATGTTTACAAAGATTATATCTTATTGTTGGATTAATTTCTTTATCATTATGGACTATTTTTCTTTGTCTCTTATTATAACCTTTGTTTTAAAGTATATTTTGTCTGATAAAAGTATTGCTACCCAAGTTTTTTTCATTTCCATTTACATAAAATATTTTTTCCATCCCTTTACTTTCAGTCTGTATGTGTCTTTGTTTGTTTATTTATTTATTTATTTATTTATTTATTTATTTATTTATTTTTGGCATTACAAACACTTTTTTTAATGACAACATTATGTAAATTTATACAAATTACAGGTTAGAATATAATTAATATAAAAATCCATCCAGATAATGGTAAAAAAGCATCACTTAACAAAAGAAGATATGATTCAAGTTACTAATGAACTCAAGCCTTCCATGGTGATAATAACACACAGCTTTCAATGTATCACATCTAAAGACCACCCGTAGCCCTAGCCGGTTTGGCTCAGTGGATAGAGCGTCGGCCTGCGGACTGAAGGGTCCCAGGTTCGATTCCGGTCAAGGGCATGTACCTTGGTTGCGGGCACATCCCCAGTAGGGGGTGTGCAGGAGGCAGCTGATCGATGTTTCTCTCTCATCGATGTTTCTCACTCTCTATCCCTCTCCCTTCCTCTCTGTAAATGGTCAATAAAATATATTTTAAACAAATAAATAAATAAATAAATAAAGACCACCCGTATTCAGGGCACTATTCAAGATGACAGCATATCCAATGAATTTAGTGATTTAAAGATTTTGACACTTTTAAGCATGATGTCAAGAGACATCTAATTCTAACAGGTTCTTTTTTTCTTTTTCTTTTTTTCTTTATTGATTAAGGTATTACATATGTGTTCTTATCCCCTCATTGCCACCCCACCCAACCTCCCCTCATGCCCTCACCCCCCTGGTGTCTGTGTCCATTGGTTATACTTATATACATGCATACAAGTCCTTTGGTTGATCTCTCCCCCTTATCCCCACCTTCCCCTACCTTCCCTCTGAGGTTTGACGGTCTGATCAATGCTTCTCTGTTTCTGGATCTGATTTTGTTCATAAGTTTATGTTGTTCATTATATTCCATAAATGAGTGAGATCATGTGATATTTATCTTTCTCTGACTGGCTTATTTCACTTAGCATAATGCTCTCCAGCTCCATCCATGCTGTTGCAAATGGTAAGAATACCTTCTTTTTTGCTATAGCATAGTATTCCATTGTGTAGATGTACCACCGTTTTTTAATCTACTCATCTGCTGATGGGCACTTAGGCTGTTTCCAAATCTTAGCTATGGTGAATTGTGCTGCTGTGAACATAGGGGTGCATATACCCTTTCTGATTTGTGTTTCTGGTTTCTTGGGATATAGTCCTAGAAGTGGGATCACTGGGTCAAATGGGAGTTCCATTTTTAGTTTTTTGAGGAAACTCCATACTCTTCTCCACGGTGGCTGCACCAGTCTGCATTCCCACCAGCAGGGCAAAAGAGTTTCCTTTTCTCTGCATCCTCGCCAGCACTTGTTTGTTGATTTGTTGATGATAACCATTCTGACAGGTGTGAGATGGTACCACATTGTCGTTTTGATTTGCATCTCTCGGATGATTAGTGACTTTGAGCATGTTTTCATATGTCTCTTGGCCTTCCTTATGTCTTCTTTCAAAAAGTATCTATTTAGGTCTGTTGCCCATTTTTTGATTGGGTTGTTTATCTTCCTTTTGTTAAGTTGTATTAGTTCCCTGTAGATGTTGGAGATTAAACCCTTATTGGTGATAACAGGTTCACAATGCAAAACTCAAACAAGAATATGTGAATGTTTTTGCAAACTGTAAGGCGCTGTGCAGATGTTGTTAACTATTGCTATTACTAATATTCAGTAAGATTTTACTGAACTTGAGAAAAACAAACACTAGTCTGTGTAACTGACCAACTGACCAATATGACTTGTAGAATATCTTAAAAGGAATGCAGGAATTACTTTTAAGTACGCATAGCAACAAAACAGACAAAAAAAGCATGGTTAGGAGTGATGGTAATTTTAGGAATTCTAGACTATTTTGTTGTTGTTGTTGTTGTTGTTGTTAATCCTCACCCGAGGATATTTTTCCCATTGATTTTTAGAGAGAATGGAGGGAGGGAAGAAGAAGAAGAGAGAGAGAGAGAGAGAGAGAGAGAGAGAGAGAGATCTATATAAGAGAGACACATCCATTAGTTGACTCCCACACAAGCCCTGACCAGGGCCAGGCTTGAACCTGCAACCCAGGTACATGCCTTTTGATCAGGAATCAAACCTGCGATCCTTTGGTTTGTGGGCCAACACTCTAACCACTGAGCATTACTGGCAAGGGAAGAAATACTAGACTATTTTAATAAATATATAAGGTTTTAAGCTATTCATAGATTACATGTAATATTTATCATTAGGTTCCTAAAGCCCCTGAAAATAACTTATTTTCTCAAATGTTGTTTTCCCCTGCAAAAATAAAATAAAAAGCTTGCTCAGTTATTAATGTGCTGTTTCACCCAGCTCTTGCAAAATTTATGATAAATATAAGCTGAGTCTGGCCCTAGCTGGTTTGGCTCAGTGGATAGAGCATCCGCCTGTGGACAGAAGGGTGCCGGGTTAAATTCCAATCAAGGGCACATGCCCGGGTTGTGGGCTGTATCCCCAGTAGGAGGCATGCAGGAGGCAGCCAATCAATGATTCTCTCTCATCATTGATGTTTCTCTCTCTCCCTCTCCCTTCCTCTTTGAAATCAATAAAAAACATATAAAAATAAATAAATAAAATAACTGCAAAAGCAGTCCTGAGAGGTAAGTTCATAGCACTACACGCCAACCTCCAGAAACAAGAAAAAGAAAGAGGTCCAATAAACAATTTAACCCTACAACTAAAAGAATTAGAAAGAGAACAAGAAAAGCCCAGAATAAGTAGAAGGAAGGACTTAATAAAGATCAGCAGGGAAATAAATGACATAGAGACTAAAAAAGAAATACAAAACATTAATGAAGCAAAGAGCTGGTTCTTTGAAAAAATAAATAAGATTGATGAACCTTTAGTCAGATTCATCAGGAAACAAAAAGAGAGGACACAAATAGATAAAATCAGAAATGAAAAAGGTGAAATAATAACTGATACCACAGAAATGCTAACAATTGTAGGAAAATATTGCAAACAACTATATGCCAACAAATTGAACAACCTGGGCAAATTGGACAAATTCCTAGAAACATATAATCTTTCAAACTGAGTCAGGAAATCTGAATAGACCAAAAACAACTAATGAAATTGAAGCAATTATCAAAAAACTCAAAGCAAACATTAAGTCCTGGGACAAATGGCTTCACAAGGGATTTTTACCAAACATTCAAAGAAGAACTAACACCTATTCTCCTCGAAGTATTTCAAATAAGTAAAGAGGAAGGAAGCCTTCCGGGCTCTTTTTATGAGGCCAGCATGATTGTAATTTCAAAACAAGAGAAAACCACTACAAAGATAGAAAATTACAGGCCAATATTCCTGCTGAACACAGATGCTAAAATCCTCAACAAAATATGAACAAATTGGACCCAGCAATATATATATCTGGGATGTAACTGCTCTGATTAGAAAGACTAGACTAGAAAACTTTCTGGGTGATAAAAATAATCTATTTCCAGGATTGTTTATACCCCCTAAGTGTGTAAAAATGAACATTTAGATGTAAATTCCTATCATACACATTTTATAAAACAGTAGTAAAAACAAATTTAAAGAGAATTTACACAAACATATCAGTTAAAGTATAACTTTATTGTTGAACAACAGAGCAAAGCGTGCTGTTGAAAGAGTTGCTCAGAAAGCACAGGCTAGTCTGCAAGGGGCTTTTAGGGAATTTTGCTTTGCTACCAAAATTCTTCAATAAATGAGTTTGTATTAAATGGATGAAATTCAGCTTACTTTCCCCATCATACCTAATAAAATGGTAATATGCAAATTACCATCACTCCGCTACGCCCACGATTGGGCTGTTGGGAGGCTGAGGGCGGGACTCGGGGTGGCCGATTGGGCTGACTCACGAGTCCCCGCCCTTCATTCCTCCTGCGTCCCCAACGGCCGGAGCTGCGGGAAGACCCATGGGTCCAGCGGAAGGCGCTGGTGGCGGAACTCCGGGTGGCTGATTGCTTGGCTGCCGGCACCAGTTTTCCGCCAGCAGCAGTTTTCCTCTGGCCACCCGCTGATTGGAGTGCCTTCCGCCAGCGCGATCGGCCACCCCGAGTTCCTCCTAGAGTTCCTCCTCTGGGTGGCCGATCGCGCTGGCGGGAGGCGCTCCGATCGGCAGGTGGCCAGAGGAAACGGCGCTGGAGGAACTCTGATCGAGCTGGCGGCCAGAGGAAATGGCACTGGAGGAACTTGGGGTGGCCGATCGAGCTGGAGGCCAGAGGAAACTGCGCTCCGATCAGCGGGTGGCCCGAGGAAAACTGGTGCTGGCGCCAGCAGCCAGGTGAAGGAAGGTCTTTTGCACAAAACTTCGTGCAACGGGCTACTAGTGAAATAATAAAATGAAAGATTCCTATTAAGTAGGCATTACACTTTATTTGAAATTTCTCAGTGACATTCCGATGAATTTCAGCATCCACAATTTAAGCAATTTTTATAGGAATTTACAACCCAAAATCTAATGACTTGGTACTTTCATGATAGTTATGAAAAGTATTCCAGTGAGAAATATAAATTAGGTTTGCTTCACTGTGTACATCTTAACATATCCAGAAAAGTAAAACTCAAAAATAACCAAAAGACAAAATGCTATGAAACATTTTTGCTGTAAAATAAACAATTTTTCTCAGAATAATGTATAATTAAACAGACTTATTTGTAACCAATTTAATATTTCCAAATTCTCATTTGCAAATGAAAGGCTCAAAAAGTTAAAAATGATGATGCAAACAATTGTAGTAAAAAGAGCAATTTTAATAATTTTTCAACTTTATTGAAAGCATCAGTATCCCAGACACATTTACCACTTTTAATGAAATTTTTGAAAAATATTTTCATTCATTTTTAGAGAGAGAAAAAGGGAGAGGTGGAGAGAGAAACATTGATGTGAGAGGGTATCATCAATTGGCTGCCTCTTGCACATCCCTACAAGGGATCGTGCCCTGACTAGGAATCAAACCAGCAACCTTTCGGGGCACAGGATGATGCCCCACCAATTGAGCCACACTGACCACTGCCTGCATTTACCATTTAAAAAAATCAATTTTATGTTATCAAAAGTGATGTTCACTCTAATCCTCTTTGTTTTCACACTACTGCCTTTATTCCAGGTCACATAGACAAAGGGAGACAGCACCAAGTAAATGGTGCATGCAAGGCTGAGGGACCCCACCATGAATCCATGCACTGGATCAATGGATAAAAGGATAATATGCTAATTAGACCAGACATCCTTCCAGATGAGAAGCCAGGGCCAAGCGAAGTCTGGGTCCCAGGTGCCTGCCAGTGGCCAGAGGGAAGCAGCCTGGGTCCCGGGTGCCTGTCTGCAACAAGAGTAGGAAAGCCCAGGTCCTGGGTGCCAGAGGGAAGCCAGTGCCGGCAGCTGGGGGAAGGAAGGCCTACTCTTGCACGAATTTTCGTGCATAGGGCCACTAGTACTTGATAATGTCCCAGAGGTCCTTTGAAGTCTCCTCATTTTTTTTTTAATTCTTTTTTTCTTTTTGTTGTTCCAATTGGGTGTGTCTACTACTTAGTCTTCTAGAGTGCTGATTCTATCCTCTGCTTCATCTGATCTGCTATTGATTCCTTCTAGTGTATTCTTCATTCCAGTTATTATATTCTTCATTTATGACTAGTTCTTTTTATGGTTTTTATGTCTTTTTTATGCTTACTATCTCTTTGTTAAATTTCTCACTAAGTTCCTTGAGCATCCTTACAACCAGTGTTTTGAACTCTATCAGATAGATTGCTTGCCTTCATTTTACTTAGTACTTTTTCTGGAGTTTTGTCCTGTTCTTTCATTTAGGACATTTCTTTGTCTCCTCTGTGTTTGCTTCTATGTATTAGGCAGATCTGCTATGTCTTCCAATCTTGTCAGGATGGCCTTATGTGTGTCTCATTGGCACAGTCTCCCTGATCATCTGAGCTGGGTGCTTTAGAAGTGTCCTTGTGTGGGTTGTGTGTGCCTTCCTGTAGTAATTGAACCTTGATTGCTGTTGGCACATTAGTGGGTAGGGTTGACCCTCAGGCTAACTGGCTGTGAGGATTGGCCACAATCACAGCATACAAGTTGTTGTGTAGCAGCTGACCCCATGAAGTGGGATTTGCTCCAGTCGGCTCTAGTGCCTGCCAAGACCACCCTTTGTGTATGCTGCTTTTGGAGCTAATTAGGTAGTGCTCTACTATGGTCTGAAGTGGGACACTGGGTGTGTTGGTTCTGGGACCTCTTGGGAGAGGCTCCAGTACTGGCCAAGGTCAGCTCCTGTCTTTGACAGGTCCAGGGCTACCTGTTAGAAGTTACAAAGCCATCACTGTTGGTAGCTGCCTATACTGAGCCTAGAGACATGTGGGAGAGGCCATTCTGCTAACTGAGGCCTGCTTCTTCCAGTACCAGGCCTGGGGCCACTCAGCAGAAAACAGAGGGCACCCCGTGGCCTGCTGCTGCTTTCAGTCTATCCATAAGACTCAGCTGAATGAATCTTGGGCGGTATGGGAGTTGGGTGAGGCAGAATCCCAGGAAGTGACCAGAGTGGAGCAAGTGGTGTTCACCTTGTTAATGCATATTCAGATTTGGTGCCAGTACAAAGTCAGGGGCCACTCAGCAAAGGCACAGGGAACACCAAGGCCAGCTGCCACCTGCCCAGGGACTGAGGACCTTTGGTAATTTTTAAGAAAGACTACAGTGGGCACTGAGGCCTGCTTAAAGAGCCTCTAGTGGTGAACAACTTGGATGAGTAGGATCTCAGGGAGTGGTCCGGAAGAGGCAAGTGGTGTTCATCAGGCTAATGCAGATGTAGATTTTGTCATGTGGAAGGAGAGCTCAATACAGGTGGTACCATCTGTGAGGTTTGTGGAAGGAGAGACAATGGCAGCTGGCCCTCCAAACTGGCCCTGAATCCATACAACTCAGTTTCTCCCTGCATCCTGCATATCTCTGGCACTCTACCCTCCTCCCCACTGCCCCCAAAAGCCATTGTTCCTTTGCCAGAGCCCAGTGCAAGTGCCTGTGAGCCAGTAAATCTGCGCACATGCTTTTTATTTATTTTATTTTTTTATTAAGGTATTATATGTGTACATATCTTACCATTGCCCCCCCCTACCCCACTCCCATATATGCCCTCACCCCCCAGAGTTTTGCGTCCATTGGTTATGCTTATATGCATGCATACAAATCCTTCGGTTGATCTCTTATCTTCCCCACCTCTCCCTAACCTTCCTGCTGTAATTTGACAGACTGTTTGATGTTTTACTGCCTCTGTATCTATCTTTTTGTTCTTTATTATCCATAAATGAGTGAGATCATGTGGTATTTTTCTTTCATTGACTGGCTTATTTCACTCAGCATAATGTTCTCCAATTCCATCCAGGTTGCTGCAAATGGTAAGAATTCCTTCTTTTTATGGCAGCATAGTATTCCATTGTGTAGATGTACCGTAGTTTTCTGATCCAGTCATCAGCTGTTGGGCACCTAGGCTGTTTCCAGATCTTAGCTATTGTAAATTGTGCTGCTATGAACATAGGGGTGCATATATCCTTTCTTATTGGTGTTCCCAGTTTCTTAGGATATATTCCTAGGAGTGCGATTACTGGGTCAAATGGGAGCTCCATTTTCAGTTTTTTGAGGAAACTCCATACTGTTCTCCACAGTGGCTGCACCAGTCTGCATTCCCACCACCACTCACATGCTTTTTAAAAGAACACTTGGGTTTCCAGCCACCTTCCTTCTCACTAGGATGGATGGAATCTCCACAGATTTTCATAACCAGATGTTGTGGGGGTTCCTTTTGATGCCCAGGTGCTCTGGGTTGAGGAGCCTGTGTGAGGCTGGACCCCTTCCTCCTGAGGGGAGACCTGTGCAGTTGATCTATCACTCCTGATTCTCAACCACCACAAGTGGGTGCAGGGACAGCCCATATTGCCTCTCCATCCCTCCTACCAGTTTCAACATGGCTTTTCCTTTATATCTTTAAGTTATAGTACTTCTGTCCAGCTATTCTTCAGATCATTTCATAATTCTATAGATTGTTCTAGAATCTATATAAATAACAGCCTAAGCGACCTTTAGGACCAGTCTACCAGATCGGCCGGTAGCTGTGATGTGCACTGACCACCAGGGGGCAGATGCTCAACACAGGAGCTGTCCCCTGGTGGTCAGTGCACTCCCACAGCTGACCTCCCACAGCCAGCCAACCTCCCATCGTCCCTCCCTGTGGCCGGCTGTCCCAGATCAGGACTGGGCGAGACACCTCGATTGGTCCTGATCACTGACCAGGCCAAGGGACTCCACCCATGCATGAATTTCATGCACCAGGCCTCTAGTTCAGTTATAATTTTGATGTGGTCATGGAAGGAGGTGAGCACAGCACTTATCTATTCCACCATCTTTACCAGAATTCTCAGGCCCACTCTTTCTTGGTAAATTTAAAATATAAGAGAGTGATTTAAAGAAAGAAAACAAGTAGCCCAAATGGTCAGTTATTGAAGTCAACCAAGATTTCTAGAACAAGGGAGACTCAGTAGGTGGCCTAGGTCTTTACATAATTCTGTATCTGGTGAGATACATTGCCTATTTGAGAGAGTCGTCTTTGAAGTGGATTCTTTGGCAATCAAGTTTTAAGTAAGGTATTTGCATTATGAAAAAGGGGAACAAGTTCAGGGATTGCACTACATGTACCTTAATTTAGATAATGACTGTTAGATAAGATGGTCTTCCCTAAATAAACATGATTCAAAGCAATCTGATTTAGTTGCTGCTCCAAAGAGCTTCCCACAATGTAGTATCCATATCCTCTTAGGGGAGAGCCCATCATTTCATATGGACACCAAAAAATCTTTCTTAATGAAGTTTCTGTAATCCTCCATATAACCTCTCCTCATTTTTTTATTAGCCACAAATTTGAGAAACTCGCCTTCTATGCCTTTATCTAAGTTAAAAATGTTGAAAAGGCAGAGGCAAGGGAAGACCTTTGTAGTACTCCACTGGAGACCTCCCTCTGACTGGCTTATGATCCATTAGTCAGTACTCTATGGCTATGGCTCTCCAATAAGCCCAACATGTTCCTACGTTCCTGCTACATTACTACCCATTTATTCTTGGCCTCATCTTCCCTGAGAAGTTAAATATTTTCTAGATAGTCTCAACTAAGAACAACAACTCTCATTACACTTCCTTTTTGAGAGTAGAAATGCAAGCTAAGTTGATTGATTACAGAAATGGGAGGAAACAGCATTATAGTTTAACCAGTGTGTAAAGAAGCCTCTTATGTAACCAGTTATCAGGGCCCTTTTCTTCAGAGAAATTTGTTTTTCTGCAAAGAGCTGTTGGGATGAAGTTTTATAGCTTTGGAGTCCTGGTAGCCACTCTCCTCTTTTGTGAACAGCATGTCTTCGCATTTCAAAGGTAACCTAATGGAATCCTAGAGGGTGGTTGGCCACTTTTCCACTTGCATTCCTCATAGAATGTGGTTAGTGCACTGGAATGGGGAGCAATTGTTAAAGTTTGAAGGTCAACTCTTTCTGAAACTTTCCATGTTGCCCTCAGAGATATTAAATTTCAAGAAAAGGATCTCACTAGATCTAGGGCCTGACTTTTTTCTTATCTGGTTCTAGTTTTATTATCAGGAGAACTCTGGATTATATGTATATTCAGTGTCTATGGAGATTAAAGAAAAATAAACTTTTCTAAAAAGTAATTATTTACACCCTAACACATGTAAAATATATTAATTATATATAATTTATTTTCTTCTTGTATGTGAAACATAGAAGGGAGAACAAAGTCAAAGTAGCAAACAGGAGGTTAGGTTGTGCACAAGTATTCAAGCATGGAATATAAAAGGAAGAATAGTTGTGTCATAAGAACAGTTATATGTACATATCTAATTCTTATTTTGCTTAGTAGAGTGATTCCTTTAGGGTTTTCTACTATAAATCACTTAGAAGAACACAAATGAACACATGCTCTGGCATATATTATATGAGGTGAAAGCAGTTTGTAGTTCATGGCTATGTGTAACATTGTAATTTATTCACTAGCTAATATTTAGGGTTTTTTATTGATATTGTTTACTTTGGAATTATTTTATTCTTTGTTTTGCTTCTATGATTCTTTTCTTCTTCAATTTCTTCTGGGACAGATTTCTCTCCCCATGTTAGTGATTGGCAAAGAGAGAAGGGACAGAGAAAATTATACCAGAAAAAAATTTTCTGCATTATAAAGAGCATTTAAGATAATAGAGTTTTACTGGTAAGCCTGAAGCTATGTTTGCACATCATCACTGAACTAACTATAGTTGGTTGATTCTTTTTTGCTCAATGTGATTGTCAATTGTCAAGCACAAATTTCATCACCAAATAATTGCTGTTATTGAAGTTACACAGGAGTCAAATTGCTAGAAAAATCAGTGATTTATGTCTCCATGTTTGATCAATAAATCAGATGACTATGATTTCTAAGGTCCTTCCCAGTTCTAATATCCCATAAATTGGTGATTGGCTTTAATTAAGGGTAAGGGAGAGGGAAGGAGGAAAACTGATACAACATATCCAAGCTGGTATTGTAGACAATGACACTGTCACTGAGAGAGAGGGGAAAGAGAAAATGCATGGTTATTTAGCACCCGGGTTGTCCCATTCATCAGACTAGGCACTTAGAAGTGTGATCTCTTCAGATGCCTACAATCCTACACTCTAGGAATCTCTGTTGACATTTTACCAAGGAGAAAACTGAGCCTTGGGAAGAAAAAATCATTTGCCCCAAATCAAACAGTAAGTGTAGAGTTTGTATTCAAACCCACTTTAGCTTCATTTCCATTCTATCCATTGCACACCATTGCCTCTTTAAAAAATCTAGAAAATATGAAAAGAACCAATTTGAAGGGATATCAGATTTGCACGTTTGTGGAGAAGACAGTCAGTCTGGAATGCAGGGTAGAGAGAAGCCGGAGCTGGAGGTCCAGTCAGCTGGTCCTCACCTATTGCAGATCTAAAAGTGGCCTCAGTGCCAGCCCAGCACAAGCACTGTCACCGCAAACAAAGAAAATGGACAGAAAGGAAGAAATAAATGAGAAAACACCTTCATGCATGACTTTTCTTACTATTTTTTGCTTCAACATATACTTTGAAGTCTGGCTGAGACCTGTGCTTAAGGAGAGAAATTAGACAATGATATATTTTAACCAAATAATATCAAAAATATTTAATACTTTGTGTCTATGGTGATGGTCTCTATGTTGTGTGAGCAGAAGCATATCTGATTTCTCAGTCCCATATCTCCACTAGAAAAAAACACAAACTCTTCTTTCTGGGAGAAAAAAAAATTTTTTGTACCAAATAATTCTGCATGCTGTTTTTCCAGGAATGGCCAATTACTGAAGCTAAAAGAGAAATCTAATTTCATTCATGGTGACATTGATTAATTATCTCTGAGGGAAAGAATATAATTTCTTCTTGGAATAGCTAATGATGTGGTTTTTCCTAAAGTGGTTCTTTGTTATTGTTTTCTTGTCGTAATCATTTTCCGAATAATGTTTTCTATTCAGGCAATCCCTTAGTGGCAGATTTGTAGTTGTATTGAGATAAATCTCATCAGTGAAATGCCCTAAAATGAAGACAAAAAAGGTTTTAAAGTCATAAATACCATATGCCTAGGAGAAAGGCAACAACAACAAAGAAGTCTCCATATTCACTCGCTTTCAAAGGTCAAACACAATAAAGAGTACATCTAAAATACTGGCAAGTATATGATAAACACAACCAATAATTGCACTGTGCTATGATTGCCTAAGTATAGCCTGTCAGGTGAGGCTATTTATTTACAATCAGAAAGTAGGGAGTGGGAGGGGTTTAGAATAAAAATGGCGACAAATAAGTACCTATCCTATCTAATAATAGATAAATATGCAAATTGACCATACCCCCAACACACCCACAAGCCAAGCCCACAAGCCACGCCCACCATCCAATCAGAACGAGCATGCAAATTAACCCAAACCAAGATGGCTACAGCCACAGAGAGCAAGGTTTCCTAGGTAACAGAGGAAGCCAAGCTTTCCGCCTGCCCTTGCCAGGACTAAGCCTCCACTCAAGCTACAAAGTTTCAATTATAGAAGGTAAACAAATTCAAACAAATGGAGGCAGAATGGAGCTTGAGAGAGCAGGCCAGGGTTGCCGCCGGCAACAGGGGAAGCAAAGCTTTCCACACACCCTGGCCGGGCCCACCCGCTTAAGGCAACAAAGTTTCAATTATAACCCCAACACAAATAGCTGCCGGCCTCGGAGGGAGCCCCAGGCTTGGCTCCTCTCCAGGCCACAAAGTTTCAATTGTAGAAGGAAAATAAATTCCAGATACCAGGGCCTCCACTTGGGTTGCCAGGGGCGTGTCTGGCCTGCAAACCACCACAGGCCCCTCGCTCAGGCCGCCCCACACCCCAAGGGAACCCCCACCTGATCCAGGATGCCTTCAGGGCAAACCAGCTGCCCCCCCCCCGTACCAGGCCTCTATCCTATCTAATAAAAGAGTAATCTGCAGATTTATCATCACTGCAACACACAATATCGCTGCCCCCATGTGGTCAAAGATCCTGCCCCCATGTTGACACAAGATGGCCACCACAAGATGTCCAGCAGGAGAGGGCAGTTGGGAGGCACCCGGCCTGCAAGGGAGGGCAGTTGAGAGGAACCAGGCCTGCAAGGGAGGGCAGTTGGAGGTGATCAACCCTGCAGGAGAGGACAGTTAGGGGTGACCAGGCTGGCAGAGGAGGGAAGTTGGGGGCAAACAGGCTGGCAGGCAGAAGTGGTTAGGGGCAATCAGGAAGGCAGGCAGGCAGGCAAGCAGTTGGGAGCCAGCAGTCCTGGATTGTGAGAGGGATGTCCCATATTGGCGAAGGTACAGGCTGGGCTGAGGGACAACCCCCCTCCGTGCACGAATTTCGTGCACCAGGCCTCTAGTCAATAATAAATTTAAATGTAAATGGATTAAATGCCCCAATCAAAAGACATAGGGTAACAGATTGGGTAAGAAAACAAGACCCATATATCTGCTGTCTACAAGAAACCCACCTCCGAAAAAAAGATGCACACAGACTGAGGGTTAAGGGATGGAAAAAGGTTTTCCAAGCGAATGGAAATGAAAAAAAAGCTGGGGTAGCAATACTTATATCTGACAAATTAGATCTCAAAGTGAAGGACATAACAAGAGATAAGGAAGGCCACTTCATAATACTAAAGGGAGAAATCCAACAAGAAGAAATAACTCTGGTAAACATATACGCACCCAATACAGGAGCACCCAAATACATAAAAGAACTCTTGGGAGAGATTAACAGTAATACAATCATAGTAGGAGACTTTAATAACCCACTATCACCATTGGACAAATACTCTAAACAAAAAATCAGCAAAGAAACATCAATCCTAAATGACTCACTACACCAGATGGAATTAATCGACATCTTCAGAACATTTCACCCCAAAGCCACAGAATATACATTCTTCTCAAGTGCACATGGGTCATTTTCAAAGATAGACCATATGTTGGGACATAGGCAAAGTCTCTCCAAATTCAAGAAGATAGAAATCATATCAAGCATCTTCTAAGATCACAGTGACATAAAACTGGAAATCAACTACAATAAAAACAATCCAAAGAAATCAAACACATGGAGACTAAACAACATGCTATTAAACAAGGACTGGGTTACCAGAGAGATCAAGGAAGAAATAAAAAACATCATGGCAACAAATGACAATGAAAACACAACAATCCAAAATCTATGGGACACAGCGAAAGCAGTCTTGAGAGGGAGGTTCATAGCTCTACAAGCCTACTGCAAAAAAAACAAGAAACAATGGTAATAAATTACCTAACCATACAACTCAAAGAGTTAGAAAGAGAGCAACAAGAAAAGCCCAGTGTAAGCAGAAGGAAGGAAATAATAAAGATCAGAGTGGAGATAAACGACATACAGACCAAAGAAACAATACAAAAGATCAACAAAACCAAGAGCTGGTTCTTTGAAAGGATAAACAAGATTGATGAACCTCTAGCCAGGCTAACCAAGAAGCAAAGAGAGAGGACCCAAATAAACAAAATCAAAAATGAAAGAGGTGAAATAACAACAGACTCCGCCAAAATACAAAGGATTGTTTCAAAATACTATGAACAACTCTATTCCAACAAACTGGACAACCTGGAGGAAATGGACATATTCCTAGAAAAATATAACCTTCCAAAACTCAATCAGGAAGAATCTGAACAGCTCAATAGGCCAGTAACTATGGAAGAAATTGAAGCAGTCATCAAAAAGCTTCCAGCAAACAAAAGCCCGGGACCAGACAGCTTCACAGGAGAGTTTTACCAAACATTTAAGGAAGAAATAAAACCTATTCTCCTCAGACTATTCCAAAAAAGCCAAGAGGAAGGAACACTCCCAAGCTCCTTCTATGAAGCCAGCATCACCCTAATACTAAAACCAGATAAAGATAACACAATGAAAGAGAATTACAGGCCAATATCCCTCATGAACATAGATGCCAAAATCCTCAACAAAATTCTAGCAAATCAGCTCCAGCAGTACATCAGAAAGATCATACACCATGACCAAGTAGGATTTATCCCAAGAATGCAAGGATGGTACAATATCCCCAAATCAATAAACGTGATACATCACATAAACAAACTGAGAGATAAAAATCACATAGTCATATCAATTGATGCAGAAAAAGCATTTGACAAAATCCAACACCCTTTCTTGGTAAAAACTCTCAGCAAGGTGGGACTAGAAGGATCATACCTCAACGTAATAAAAGCTATATGATAAACCCACAGGAAACATCATACTCAATGGGCAAAAACTAAAACCATTTTCCCTAATAACAAGAACAAGACAGGGATGCCCACTCTCACCACTCCTGTTTGACATAGTACTGGAAGTATTAGCCATTGCAATTAGACAAGAAGAAGAAATAAAAGGCATCCAAATTGGAAAAGAAGAAGTAAAGCTGTCCTTATTTGCAGATGACATGATATTGTACATAAAAAACCTGAAAGACTCCATCAAAAAACGAATAGACTTAATAAATGAATTCAGCAATGTAGCAGGATACAAAATTAATGCCAAGAAATCTATGGCATTTCTATACACCAATAGTGAACTTACAGAAAGAGAGACTTAAAAAGCAATCCCATTTACCATCGCACCAAAAAAATTAAGATACCTAGGAATAAACTTAACCAAGGAGGTAAAAGACCTATACAAGGAAAACTACAGGACACTGAAAAAAGAGATAGAAGAAGACGTAAACAGATGAAAGAACATACCATGTTCATGGATTGGCAGAATCAACATCATTAAAATGTCCATACTACCCAAAGCAATCTATAGATTCAATGCACTCCCCATTAAAATACCAATGGCATATTTCACAAACCTAGAAAGAACTCTCCAAAAATTCATCTGGAATAAAAAAAAGACCCCGAATAGCCACAGCAATCCTGAGAAAGAAGAATAAAGTAGGAGGGATCTCAATACCAGACCTCAAGCTGTATTACAAAGCCACTGTTCTCAAACAGCCTGGTACTGGCACAAGAACAGACATATAGATCAATGGAACAGAATAGAGAATCCAGATATTGACCCAAACCACTATGCTCAATTAATATTTGACAAGGGAGGCATGAACATACAATGGAATCAAGACAGTCTCTTCAATAAATTGTGTTGGGAAAATTGGACAGATACATGCAAAAAAATGAAGCTAGATTACCAACTTACGCCATACACAAAAATAAACTCAAAATGGATAAAGGACTTAAACATAAGACGGAATCCATAAAAATACTAGAGGACTCCACAGGCAGCAAAATCTCAGACATATGCCAAAAGAACTTCTTCACCGATACTGCCCCTAGGGCAATGGAAGCTAAAGAGAAAATAAACAAATGGGACTACATCAAAATAAAAAACTTTTTTACATCAAAAGAAACTATCAACAAAACAACAAGAAATCCCACTGTATGGGAGAACATATTTGCAAATGGTATCACTGATAAAGGTTTAATCTCCAACATCTACAGGCAGCTTATACAACTTAATAAAAGGAAGATAAATGATCCAATAAAAAAATGGTCAATGGACCTAAATAGAATCTTTTCAAAAGAAGACAGAAAGAGGGTTAAGAGACACATGAAAACATGCTCAAAGTCACTAATTATCCGAGAGATGCAAATCAAAACGACAATGCTGTACCATCTCACACCTGTCAGAATGGCTATCATCAACAAATCAACAAATGACAAGTGTTGGCGAGGATGCAGAGAAAAAGGAACACTGGTGCACTGCTGGTGGGAATGTAGACTGATGCAGCCACTGTGGAGAACAGTGTGGAGTTTCCTCAAAAAACTGAAAATGGAACTCCCATTTGACCCAGTAATCCCACTCCTAGGAATATATCCTAAGAAACTGGAAACACCAATAAGAAAGGATATATGCACCCCTATGTTCATAGCAGCACAATTTACAATAGCTAAGATCTGGAAACAGCCTAGGTGCCCATCAGCAGATGACTGGATCAGAAAACTATGGTACATCTACACAATGGAATACTATGCTGCCATAAAAAATAAGGAATTCTTACCATTTGCAGCAACCTGGATGGAATTGGAGAACATTATGCTAAGTGAAATAAGCCAGTCAATGAAAGAAAAATACCACATGATCTCACTCATTTATGGATAATAAAGAAAATTATAAATTGTTGAACAAAAAGATAGATACAGAGACAGTAAAGCATCAAACAGAATGTCAAATTACAGTGGGAAGGTTAGGGAGAGGTGGGGGAGATAAGAGATCAACTGAAGGACTTATATGCATGTATATAAGCATAATCAATGGACACAAAATTCTGGGGGGTGAGGGCATGTATTGGAGTAGGGTGGGGGGGCAATGGTAAGATATGTACACATATAATACCTTAATTAAAAAAAATGAAAAAAAAAGTAGGGAGTGGGGAGAGGAATCATTAAAAAGGGGGATCCAAGATAGTGGTGAAGTAGGTGGAAGGTACACTCACCTCTTCCCAGTACCAAACTGGAATTACAACTAAAATTATAGACGAATCATCCTGAATAACCAACTGTAGAATAGCTGAAAAGAAATCTCTCTTTGCTTTTTTTATTTCTTTTATTTCTTCTTCTTTTTTTTTTTTTTTTTGAAAGGGAGAGAGAGGAAGGGGGAGAAAGAAAGGAAAACATCTATTTGTTGTTCCACTTATTTATGCATTCATTGATTGATTTTTTTTATACCTTTAACAGGGATTGAACCCACAACCTTAGCATATCAGGACAACACTTTATCCAACTGAGTTACCTGGTGAAGGCCTGCAGAGAATTCTTATAACCAAGGATTTACAGAGAAAGCCACATCTAGACTTGTGGAAAGGGTGGAGATGAGAAGGAGGCTGGCCCTGCTCCCATGGGCAGCCTAGGTTATGGAGGGAGAATAGCTCAGCTGTGTGTGTGTGTGGGGAGGGGGTTCCCCTGAGAAGTATGGGGTCTCAAAACCAAGCTGAGCTTTCCAGTCCAGAGCACCAGAGCCAGAAAGAAGCACCCACATAACATTTGGCTGTAAAAATCAGCAGGGTTTCTGTCCACCAGGGAGAGACAGGAGTCCACTAAAGACACAGGCAATCTCTTAAAGGGCCAACACACAAAATGTTTTTCACTCACCCTGGGCTCCAGCAGAGGGAGGGCAGAGTGGACTAGAGCTGTGTGAGCAGAGACTGGTGTTTGTGTCTCTGGGGAGAGAGCTGAAGGGACAGCTGCCAGGACCCTGTGCTGAGTCCCTCTCCCATACCACAGATGTCATCTTTCTTGGGTGGAGCACATAGGCCATCAGCCTGGGGGAAAGCAATAGCCCCACCCTACAGAGCTTATGCTCTGCTGAGGAGTCTGCTGCCTTGGATGGGGTGTAGAGGTTTGGGCAGACTCAAGGGGTATCAGTAGCTGGGTTGTGTGGCATAGGGGCAGGAGCCATTTCCTCCACTTTCCTGTGAACCTGATTAGCATTTTTCCCTCATGGGTGATCTGCTAGCCTCACCCTCTGGGCTCTTAGCAGACCCACTTACCCAACTTTTGGTGGTTCCACCCTGCTGAAGGCTGGGCAAAATCTGGGACAGATTGAGTTGTGTGGATCTCTGGTGAGGAACGCAATCCCCACTTTCTCTGAAGCCTGACCAGCACCTCCCCCTCATGGGAGATTCACTAGCCTCATCCTCCCAACTCCTAGAGGCCCCACCCTGCTGAGCTTGGGCTCTCCACAAAATATGAGACAGACTGAGTAGAGCAGCTCAAGGACAGGGACCATTATTCCCTTGCAAGCCCAACAGGAGCAGAGCCCTGCCTTCACATCACCAAATATTGGTCTGTTTGGGCCTGAAAAACTCTGCTGGCCTCACTCTGATGACTCCCTGAGACCCCACCCCAACACAAAGGTGTGAGAGCACCCAGCAGGTGGCAGCTAAACTTGGTATACCTGGGACATTTGCTGAGTGGCCTTAGACCAGAACTGAAACTGAATTTTAATCTCTTTCAGTCTGGTGAACACTACTCACCCCTACCTGGTGACTCACTGTGAACTCCCTCAGGCAACTCAAGTACTGTCAGAGGCTCTTTCAGTGACTGAAACTAACAGGCAGCTGGCAAACAAAGGAGGATATTGGGGTGCCTTGGGATTTTTGCTGAACTGACCCTGGGTCCAGTGCTAGTAAAAAACAGTCTTGGTGCACAGCTTGGTCCTTTCTGGGAGCACACAGGCCCAGCAGAGGCAACCACAAACTATGGAAAACTTGTAGCTCCAAACAAGTTGCCAGGGGACTGTCACAGACAGCATCTGACTGTGGCCTGCACCAGAGTTACTTCCCAAAGGGCCAGAATCAACACACCAGTGGCCAGCTTCAGACAATATCAGAACAGGATCCAATATGCTTCACAAGCAGCATATCCAATTGGAGATCTTGGCAAGCACCAAACACTGCTGAGCTGAAATCTGTTTTGTGTGGTCAGCACCTACATAGCAGCATGGATGCCGTGATTGGGGTTGAGTGCCACAGTTAGCATGAAGGTCAATTTGACACATGAATGGGCCAATAACAATGAGACTCAATCACAACAGGAGGGCCCACATAACCCACACAAGGCACATTCTTGGAGCACCCAGCTCAGGAGATCAAGGAGACTGCACCACTGGACCTCAAAGGACACTTACCACATAAGACTGCCATACAAAGGCTGGGAATCAGAGCAAATTTACCTATTACATAGAAACAAAAAGGCAGTCAAAATGGGGAGACAAAGAAATATGCCCCAAATGAAAGAAGAGGAGAAAGCTCCAGAGGAAAAATAAATAAATAAATGACATGGAGGCAAGCAATTTATCAAATATAGAGATCAAAGTGATGCTTTTTCAACAGCATGAAAACGAACATAGAAACCATATAGAAAAGACCAGTCAGAAATGGAGAACACAATATCTAAAATAAAGAATACACTGGAAGGAATAAACTATAGGTTGGATGTAGCAGATGATCAAATCAGCAATTTGGAACACAAATGAGAAACAAACACCTAATCAGAGCTGCAAAAATAAAAAAAAAATTAAATGAGGATAGTTTAAGGGACCTTTAGGACAACATGAAGCATAACAACATCTTCATCAAAGGGGTACAAGGAGAAGAAAGAGAGCAAGGGATTGAAAATCTATTTGAAGAAATAATGATCAAAAACTTCCCTGACCTAGTGAAGGAAAAAGACACACAAATCCAGGAAGTACAAGGAGTCCCAAACAAGATGAACCCAAAGAGCCCTACATCAAGACATCATAATTAAAATGGTACAGGTTAAAGACAAAGAGAGAATCTTAAAAGCATCAAGAGAAAGACAGTTAGTTACCTACAAAGGATCTCTCATAAGACTGTCAGCTGATTTCTCAACAGAAACACTTCAAGCTAGAAGGGAGTGGCTCAATCCCCAATAGGGGGCATGCAGGAGGCAGCTAATCAATAATTCTCTCTCATCATTGATGTTTCTATCCCTGTCTCTCTCTCTCTCTCTCTCTCTCTCTCTCTCTCTCTCTCTCTCTCTCTCTCCCTCTTCCTTCCTCTCTGAAATCAATAACAATATATTTTTAAAATAGTAACATAAAATATCATTGAAACCAAGAGCTTGTTCTTCGGAAATATAAACAAGATTGGCATACCTTTAACCAGACTCATCAAGTAAAAAGAAGGACCTAAATAAATCAAAGAGAAGTAACAATTGACACCAAAACAATACAAAGAATTATGAGAAAACTAGAGGCCCGGTACATGAAATTCATGCACGGGGGGGGGGGGGTGTCCTTCAGCCCAGCCTGCACCCACATCCCTCTCACAATCCAGGACTGCTGGCTCCCAACTGCTCACCTGCCTGCCTTCCTGATTGCCCCTAACCGCTTCTGCCTGCCAGCCTGATCATCCCCTAACCACTCCCCTGCCAGCCTGATTGATGCCTAACTGCTCCCCTGCCAGCCTGTTTGCCCCTAACTGCCCTCCCCTGCAGGCCTGGTCACACCTAATTGCCCTCCCCTGAAAGCCTGGTCACCCCTAACTGCTCTCCCCTGCAGGCCTGGTCCCCCCCAACTGCTCTCCCCTGCAGGCCTGGGTCCCTCCCAACTGCCCTTCCCTGCAGGCCTGGTCACCCCCAACTTTCCTCCTCTGCCAGCTTGGTCACCCCTAACTGCCCTCCCCTGCAGGCTTGTTGACCCCCAACTGCCCTCCCTTGCAGGCCTGGTCCCTCCCAACTGCCCTCCCCTGCTGGCCATCTTGTGGCAACCATCTTGTGTCCACATGGGGGCAGGATCTTTGACCACATGAGGGCAGCCATCTTGTGTGTTGGAGTGATGGTCAATCTGCATATTACTCTTTTATTAGATAGGATAGAGGCCTGGTGCACAGGTGGGGGCCGGCTGGTTTGCCCTGAAGGATGTCCTGGATCAGGGTGGGGGTTCCCTTGGGGTGTAGGGCAGCTTGGGCGAGGGGCCTGTGGTGGTTTGCAGGCCGACCACGCCCCCTGTCAACCCAAGTGGAGGCCCTGGTATCTGGGGTTTATTTATCTTCTACAATTGAAACTTTGTAGCCTGGAGTGGAGCCAAGCCTTCTGCTTGCTCCGTGGCGGCAGCCATTTCTGTTGGGATTTGTGTATCTTCTATCATTGAAACTTTGTAGCCTTGAGTGGAGGCCTAGGCCGGCAAGGGCAGGCAGAAAGCTTGGCTTCCTCCATTGATGGGGAAACCCAAGCCTCCCTCCGGCTCTCTGTGGCCATAGCCATCTTGATTGGGTTTATTTGCATATTTGCTCCTGATTGGCTGGTGGGTGTGGGTGTGGCTTGTGGTGTAGCAGAGTGATGGTTAATTTGCATATTACTCTTTTATTAGATAGGATATTATACACAACTATAGACCAACAAATTGTGCAATCTGAATGAAATGAATACATTCCTAGAAACATAAAATCTTCCAAACTGAATCAAGAATAATCAGAGAATCTGATAAACAGATTACAACTAGTGAAATTGAAGCAGTAATCAGAAAAATCCCAACAAACAAAAGTACTGGACCAGATGGCTCCACAAGTAAATGTTACTAAACATTCAAAGAAGAACTAGCACCTATCCTTCCCAGGTACCCATCCAGGGAAGCACACATGGCATCTACTATATAGTCACACCTTGTGTTACTCAGAACAATCTGTTTCATAAAATACGCTTTTGGATTCTGGTTGGTCTCTTTTCCTGAATGAAACATAGAAGAGAAACATTAGTGGAATTAACTACAGTCCCTACAGCTATAGCAAGTCTTGAGAGCCTAGCCAATACTCATCATTCCCCTTTTCTACCACCCATTCTGTTTTCTCATTGTCAGTACCTATCCTGGTCTAGGTGGCCTACCTGGTGAGATAACACAGGCCTGCAGCTCTCCAGGGTTTGAGGCCCCAATCACCATGCCCTCTTGGTCCATGGCTGCTGCATTTGTCAACATATAAAGAAATTGGACAAGGGAATATCACAGAATGTCTAAGTTTATTATCTGATAGCCAATCATATTCTTGCCTGCCACCTTCACTGTGTGAATGCAACCCTTAATATCCTCCTGATGACCAAGGTCAATTGCCCCTTCCAGCAAGGTAACTCCTCTCCTTTCTGATCATCTCTTGGCACATGGAGACAGAAATATTGTGTAGCAGCAAGAGCTTTCAGTTTAATAGAACTCTATATGTCTTGTGGAAAGATTTTTCCTCTGGGAACCAGGACTTTTAAAATTATAGAACACACTAGAGGCCCAGTGCATGAAATTCATGCACGGGGTGTGTGTCCCTCAGCCCAGCCTGTACCCTCTCCAATCTGGGACCCCTCAAGGGATGTCCGACAGCCCATTTAGGCCTGATCCCAATAGGTGCCTACATTGTGATTCTTCTCTTGGGACAGGCCTGGTCCCTCCAATAGGATTGGGCCTAAATGGGCCATCGGACATCCTTCTCACAATCCAGGACTGCTGGCTCCCAACTGCTCGCCTGCCTGCCTTCCTGATTGCCCCTAACCGCTTCTGCCTGCCAGCCTGATCACCCCCTAACCACTCCCCTGCCAGCCTGATTGATGCCTAACTGCTCCCCTGCCAGCCTGTTTGCCCCTAACTGCCCTCCCCTGCAGGCCTGGGTCCTTCCCAACTTCCCTTCCCTGCAGGCCCTGTCGTCCCCAACTTCCCTCCTCTGCTGGCCTGATCACCCCCAACTGCCCTCCCTTGCAGGCCTGGTCCCTCCCAACTGCCCTCCCCTGCTGGCCATCTTGTGGTGGCCATCTTGTGTCCACATGGGGGCAGCCATCTTGTGTGTTGGAGTGACAGTCAATTTTCATATTACTCTTTTATTAGATAGGGTATTTGTAAATTGAAAGTAAAATTTCCCTACATGGGTCAACTCGGAATGATGGTAAATCCAACTTGATTCCTGGAACCATGTATTCTACCTAGTGCAGACACAGAACTATATGTTATTGATTTAAAGTATATACTGTATCCTAGAGGATGTTGCCCCTTTCCAAGCTAGCACCTCAGCTGATCTTTCAATAAGCTATTCTAAATGCTGTATCAAGCTAGTAGTTTTTGAGTTATGTGGTATGTGATATGCACAGTGGATTCCATGGTAATGTGCACAATATTTTGAAAAGTGGATCTCTTGACCTGATAAAATATTATGTGGGATGCTGTGTCCATGGATCATACACTATGTAAGCCCTTATATCATGATGCTGACTAAGGCTTTGAAGGCAGAAGAGGCAAACCTAGACCCATAGTGGAAGGCAACTGATGTAGTCACTTTGTCACCATGTGGTTGCCTGGTCTCCTCGAGGAATGGTGCTGATTGAAGGTTCACTTTGACCTCTTCATAGATCAAATCTCCTTCTGTCTCCCTTTTCCACTTTTAAGGATCTTTGTGAAACCATTGATAATCCAACATAATCTTGCCATTTTAAAATCCTTACCTTAGTCACCTTTGCAAAGTCACTTTTGTCATGTAAGGTAACAAATTCAATTATTCTAGGGAATGGGGCATGAACATTAGACTACCTACCACAATAAATATGACAAAGCCCAGATCATGGTGGGTGAGACTGGTCCCATGACCACTTGTTGTCCCATGGTTAGGCATTCTGTCTATATTATGGCCCAATAGCTGCCAGGAATTATTTTTTTTTTAAATATATGATTCTCCACTGTAGATGTCATGGCCTTGCTCTAGGTGCCTACATTGTGATTCTTCTATTAAGACATGCCAAAACCTCCAAATGGCATCTTTTCCCACCACAGATGCCTCTGATCCCATATGGTATGAGGGCTCTTGCACCACAGTCTGAACTTTTTTGTTCTGGGCCTCTCACAAAATGGTAATCTTTTTTGTCATCCAATATATGTCTTGAAGCAGTATTTCCAAGTGAGCTATATTCAGAACCCAAGAGACCCACCAAGAATTGTGCTCCCTTCTTTAGCATGGGAGGTTGAGATGCAATCATTCATCTGTTATTTTTTTATTTGTATTATTACAGATATCCCCTATCCCTCTCTTTGCCCCCATTCATCCTCTCCCACTCCACCTTAGGCCTTCCCCACACTCTTGTCTGTGTTCATGGGTTATGCATATATAGATACTAGAGGCCCAGTGCATGATTGAATCATGCACGTGTAGGGTCCCCTACACGCTTTCGCTTTCAATCACGGGATGCTGGGTGCCTGTCCGCTGGTGCACCAGGCGCCGGAGGCTTCTGAAAGGCCTGGTGCCTGAGCGGACAGGCACCCAGCTCCCACGCTTTTGCTTTCGATCACTGGTGCACCAGGCCTTTCAGAAGCCTCAGGCGTGGCGGAGGCTTCTGAAAGGCCTGCAGCCTGAGCGGACAGGCACCCAGCTCCCACACTTTTGATGGTCCGCGCAACGGGACATCAGCTCACTGCCCCAGAGGCCCCTTCTGTGCCGCAGCATAGATATGGCGCAGACGCTGAGCTCATGCCGCTGCTGGCGACGCAGCTCAGCGTCCCGCCGGCCCAATCAGCTACCCCGGCCACCCCGAGTCCCGCCCCCCCCGCGCCTCCTGGCCAATCATGGGCATAGCGAAGGTACGGTCAATTTGCATATTTGTCTATTATTAGGTAGGATAAGTTATTCAGTTAATCTCTTACCATCCCACCTACTACCCTTCCCTCTGAGATCTGTCAGTCTGTCCCATGTATACATGCCTCTGGACCTATTTTGTTCATCAGTTTATATTGTTGATTAGATTCCACATGTAAGTGAGGTCATGAGGATACTTGTCTTTCTCTGACTGGATTATTTCACTTAGTATAATACTCTCCAGGTCCCTTTATGCTGTCTCAAAGAGTAAGAGATCCTCCCTTTTTTAGCCACATAGTATTCCATTGCATAAATGTACCATAGCTCTTTTATCCACTTATCTACTGATGGACATTGGGCTGTTTCCATATCTTAGCTATTGTAAATAATGCTGCTATGAACATAGGGTGCATATATTCTTTCTGATTTGTATTTTGGGATTCTTAGTATATATTCCCAGAAATGGTATCGCTGGATCAAACAGCAATTCCATTTTTTATTTTTTCAGGAAACTCCATACTGTTTTCCATAGTAGCTGCACCAGTCTGAATTCCCACCAGCAATGCACTAGGGTTCCCTTTTCTCCACATCCTCAACAGCAGTTGTTGTTTGTCGATTTATTGATGGTAGCCATTCTGGCAGGTGTGAGGTGATACCTCATTGTCATTTTAATTTTCACCTCTCTGATTAGTGGCATTGAGCATTTTTACATATATATATTGGCCATCTGTATGTCCTCTTTGGAGAAGAGTCTATTCATTATTTTGAAAGGGATTTCCCATCCTATCCCAGGCGACTAGACCCTATAATGTTTCTAGTGTGGCAGACCCTGAATCTCTATGGTATTTTTTGCCCACTCTTGAAAATGTGTGTTACTAAGACCTCCAATGCACTTACCACTTCTTGCTCATCTGATCCATGATTCATATGATGACACTGATATAGTAGACTGATATATACATAAAGGCTAGTTCTCTTTGACTATATTATTACATATAGTGGGAAAGTTAATCTAAGTTTGAAGCAAAACTGTAAATATATATTGGTGTCTGTCCCAAGTGGGTATGAACTGTTCTGATGTTTGTTTTTTTTCTGAAAGGGATGGCCAGTTCAACAGCTAAATACAATACACACCTGAGGCCCTGTTCAGCAAAGATACCACATTGAGTACAGTCACTATAACTGGGATTCCTACTTGGTTGAGTTTGATTATTCATTGTCATCTTCTAGGATCCATTTGGTTTTTGTGGGAGCCAGATTGGTGAATTGAAAGTGAATTTGATGGGAACCACCATCACTATATCTTTAGGTCTTTGAGAGTGGTACTTATACCTGCCATTTCCTCCAGATGCATTTTTTTTTATAATTTGCTATCTTGGCTGTGAAGGGGTGGGGGTGGGGTGGGGGTGTGCCGGGGTTCTTGTTCCATCATTAAGAAGGGTTTAGCAATCTGGAGAAAGGCTGTGTGTAACTTAAGTAAGAGTCCAGAGACAAAAGATAATTTTGAAAGGCATTGGGGATCCGAGGAGCCTAGCTAAAGAAACTAAGTTCTCCTTGTCTCAGGACCCCTTGCTTTTTATTAACACAAATTGTCCTAAGGCAAGGTGGAGATATACACTTCAAAGGGTAGGGTTTCGTCTACAGAATCCATTGTCAGATTGGGAAATAGCCTACGGTTGTTCAGGTGTTTGGCCAGTAGGATGCAATAATATGTAGATTAAGATGTCCTGAGCTGTCTGGCAGCAAACAATCCATTTAATGCATCCTTTTCAGGTTTGGGAAAATGCCTTCAGCCATTCCCAACAGGTGACAACATATGTGACTCAGCCCTTGTTGAGTCCCCAAGTTCCATCAACCTTTTGATGAAATTCTTGCAATTATGACATGCTGGAATTGGCTTCTGGCAGGGGTGGGGTGGACAGTTTCACCTTTAGGCTTTTCTAACTATGATAGCTCTTACTTTATAGGCAAGAACCCAATATGGGTTTTTTTCCAACTACCAAGTATGGCCATTTCAAGTACACAGAGAAATGATCATGAGGGGAATCCATGGACCCAGTGATTCTACTATCAGCTGGACTTAGACTATGGCTCCAGGTCTCCATGTTTCAGTGTCAGCTTAGACCCTGAATCCAAAAGACCTCAAAATGCTTGAGTAATCCCCTTTTCCCAATGTGCATTTTCCTAAGTAAATTGCCATAGGTCCCTTTGGGAAAATACTGAGGAAGTCATGATCATGTATCCTTTCTATGCTGTTGCAGGGTCTTCCCTGGTGGAGACCTGACTCCTCCTTCAGGCAACAGATTCTGGATCAGGTCTGGAAACTGGGCAATGGATAGGAATAGCTATCCTTAGCTTCCTCATTATCCATTCTTGATTTATTTTTATTGTAAAGGTTGAGCAACGCTTTTGTTGGCTTCCCATCTATCTTGCCCCTAAGAACTCTGTGTTCTCTTTAACTATAGCCTTCTATATATCACGTCCCTCTCTGGCTGCCACTCTTACCTTGCTGCTCATTACAATAATTGTGCCCAATTTGTTAACTGGCAGTTAAGCACTGCCACCTGGCTTCTATTATGTAGCAATCTTGTTACCTCTGATGCTATTGGGGAGCTCAGTTCTGTAATGTCATTTCCTACTGTCAGCCCTCAGGATCTATTCCAACTTCCCTATCCAATCTCCAAACCAACAGCTAGGGTTAAGTCATGATATAATATAGCTATGAAAATGTTGAGTATGTTAATAAAGAATTGAGGCTATAATCCTAAGGAGGTGCACTCACCCATCACACAAGATTTAACATTCTAGTTAGATCCTTGAGAGGTAGGTGGTGTTAACTGCTGTTCAATGGTTTTTGGAAGCTTGGAGAAAACAATGGCCTGCACTAAGTGGACTACAAGTGTCAGAACTCTTGCAGCAGATGGCAAGAAAGGGGATCAAAAAATTCCTAGAATAGGGCATGCTAGAGTGAAAATACTAGTACAATAAAAGGCTATGCTCCACTGATGGGCTCAGAGAACATTTGAAAACCATAAAGATTATGCTTAAGGAGAAGGTCACCAGTATCATGAGAAGCTCAAGAATGGCTTTTTCATAGTCAGAGTAGCTTTATAATAGTATTTTTTCTTGACTAAATACAATAAGAGACCTTTTTGGTTAAAAAACTAAATTTTAGAAAGTAAATAATATGGAAAAGTATAATATTAGGGAGAAAAAATAACACTAAAATTTCATCACCTTGAGAAAACATAGTTAACATTTTAGTGATCATTCTTTTATGCATTTCGTTATATATTTGTATATACCCATGTATAGTTTTACATTAGTTGAATGTCATCTCTCCTATCAGAACTGTAGAGACCTTTCTTTTTTTAATTTATTTATTGAATAAGGTATTACATGTGTGTCCTTATCCCCCCATTACCCCCCAAACCCCCCACTCATGCCCTCACCCCTGTTTTCTTTTTAAAACAACCTTATTTGCTCCTCCCTTTCCTCATCTACCCAGTCCATCAATTGCCATTCTCCACTATCCAAATCAATGTTAACAATGTGCTGTTTATTCATTTATAACTTTTCTCCTGCTTTTAACACATACAATTTTCCTTGTTCTTTCTAATTTATTTATATTACAAAAATGGGGTAATATTTCATAGAGTTTTCCACTTGATTCTTGCTTATCTTCCTTAGTACATGATGTAAATCTTCCCCAAGTTAACTATTATAAATCTATCTCATTCTTTATAATGGCTAGAAAACATTCTAGGATGTGGAGGCACTACCAATATTCTATTACTGATAAGCATTCATATGATTTCCAGCTATTGTTATTATGAATAATCTATATATATATAAAAGCCTAATATGCAAAGTGTCCCCTCGGGAGTTCAACCGGGAGACTGGGAGTTTGATCACTCACTATGACATGCGCTGACCACCAGGGGGTGGCGGGGAATGAAGGAAGGCCCCAGCTGTCATCCAGAGTTTCTGTATACTCTTTACCCAGTTTTCCTTACATTAGCATTTTATATTACCACTAGAGGCCCGGTGCACAAAATTCGTGCACTCGGGGGGGGGGGGGGTCCCTCAGCCGGGCCTGCACCCTCTCGCAGTCCAGGAGCCCTCAGGGGATGTCCGACTGCTGCAGAGGCAGAAGAGGCTCCCACCACCGCTGCTGTGCTTGCCAGCCATGAGCCTGGCTTCTGGCTAAGTGGTGCTCCCCCTGTGGGAGTGCACTGACAACCAAGGGGCAGCTCCTGCATTGAGCATCTGCCGCCTGGTCCTCAGTGCACGTCATAGCAACTGGTTGTTCCGCCATTCAGTCGATTTGCATATTAGCCTTTTATTATATAAGATAATATATTTGTCAAAAATAAAAAAAACAACATTGTACATTATTACTAGTAAACACCACTTTTTCCACAAATGTTCTTTTTCTGTCCTAAGATCCAATCCTGGATAAAATGTTGCATTAGTTGTTGGTATTCAATTTATTAAGTGCATTTTTATACATAATCAATTTTTTTTTAGTTGTTTTAGGCAGGAGAGTAAACTTGGTTCCTATTTCCCCATCTTGACTGGATTCAAAGTCTAAAATTAGTTTTAAGTAAAGCAGGAGCAAAACATTTCCCTTCTGATTTAAAAATTATTTACCCTCACATTTCAAGACCAGTATTTATCCAAAAATAAAACACTCTTCAAGTTAATTAATGAGGCCCCCTCTGGCAAATTCCACCAACATAGCGTAATTTTAATTTAAATAAAATAGTTACTTAAAAATATGCTAGAAACTTGAGAATGCTGTTGCTGTTAACAAATCCCACATATATCTGCAATTTTTCACCTCACTGCTTCCATTCTCTCTCCTTTTTTCTTATCCACAAAGATACGTTGCTTTATAAATTAGAAACAATAGAAGAAGCATGAAAACATTGAATCCCATGCATATAAAGACTACTAACACTCATTCAATGGTAAATACAATTATTCTCAGAAAACAGAACTATAAACTAAATATGTCAAGAAAATTGGGAGAAAGTCCAAACAGAAATTGTGATTTTAAAAAAAAAGATTAGCAATGACCATGACAAATAATCCTCATGCAACCATTTCAAATATTTTAGTTATTTCTTGTCAATTTATTTGTCATGGTCATTCTATTCTCTCTTTACCCAAATCTCCCTCACTGGCAAGAGAGCTGCAAGTATGAGAAAATTTACTAAACAAGTCTTTCCTTCCTGGTTAAGTGACATGTGTAACCAGTATTGATCCATGTTGATTCACACTGATGTATTACCTTGGCTTTGCAAGAATAACTAAGCATTCCTCATAGCTCTAGTAAGCATTACAAGGCAGAAAGAAATATAATAAAGCAAAGGTGAAAGAACAAATTGAATCAAGTGTTAAGTTAAAAAAAACTGTTAATGTAACCCACCTCATTCAGAGATTAAACCAGAAAGCCCCTATGCTCTTCTCATAAAAAAATATGATAAAATCCACACTCATTTATGATAAAAACTCATAAAAGAGTAAAAGGAAACTTCTTTACACTGCTAAGAGGCACCTACCAAAACCCTACAATAAGCATTCTAATGGTGAAGCATTAGTAAGTTTTCCTTAAAAAATTATGAATCATGCATTTTATTTATACTTCTGTTCAACACTGTACTGTAGGTCCTAGCCACTACAGTAAGACAAGGAGAAACAAAACAAAACAAAACTCTGTAAGCATTGAAATGAAAGAAGCAAAACTTAGCATGTGGATTTGTAATGATTTTTTACGAAGAAAAAAACAAAATAAAATATCTACTTTAAAATGATCAAAATTGGCCCTAACTGGTTTGCTCAGTGGATAGAGTGTTGGCCTGTGGACTGAAAGGTCCTAGGTTCGATTCCAGTCAAGGGCATGTACCTTGGTTGCAGGCACATCCCCAGTAGGAGGTGTGCAGCAGGCAGTTGATCAGTGCTTCTCTCTCATCGATGTTTCTAACTCTCTATCCCTCTCCCTTCCTCTCTGTAAAAAATCAATAAAATATATTTTTTAAAAAATAAAAAATAAAATAAAATAAAATGATCAAAATTGCCAAGGGAGCTGGATAGAAAAATCAATATCATTCCAACACCTCAGCAAGAATTTACTATTAAAAGTATTTACAGCATTTACAAGAGAAAAAAAAAACATACTGAATAAATATAATGAAAATGTGCAACATCCTTATTGATAAAATTATAAAACTTTTTGAAGGCTATTAAAGAAGGCTTAAACCAACAGACAAATCAACTGTATTTACTTATAAACATAATCATTAGGATGTCAGTTCTCCCCAAGTTGTTGATCTACATATCCTAATATATAAAAAGCCAGGGGCCATCACGACCGAAACAACCGGATGGACAACCGAACAGCAGGCTGCGTGGGGCAACCAGGCCAGCAGAGGGGTTAGTGAGGGACAACCAAATGACTGAACAGTAGGCTGCCTGGGGTGACCAGGCCAGAACGGGGGGTGGGGGGGCAATTGGGGCAACCAGGCCAGTGGGGGGGGGGGGCAGTAAAGGGTGACCAGGCCCACGGGAAGAAGTTAGGGGTGACCAGGCCGGCAGGTGGGGCAGTTATGGGCGATCAGGCTAGCTGGCAGAGGCGATTAGGGGTGATCAGGCTGGCAAGGGGGCAGTTAGGGGTGATCAGGCAGGTAGGCAGGTGAGCAGTTAGGAGCCAGCGGTCCCAGATGGTGAGAGGGATGTCCAACTGCCGGTTTAGGCCCAATCTCCGTGATGGGGCCTAAACCGGCAGTCGGACATACCCCGAGTGGTCCCGGATTGGAGAGGGTACAGGCTGGGCTGAGGGGACCACCCCTCCATGCACGAATTCTGTACACCAGGCCTCTAGTAATTGAGTAAAATTCTAATCAAAATTCAAAATTTTCATGGAACATAACAAGCATATTTTTTAAAATTATGCAGAAAAGCAAAGGATCAAACCAAAAGGCTCTTTAAAAAGCACTAGGCATGGAAGAGGAGTAGTAGGAGCCTGTTTTATAGGATGTTAAGATTTAATATGAGGCTATAGTCACAAAGATGAGTGGTTCTGGCACAAGGATAGACAAGTAAACCAATGGAACATAATAAAAAGCCAAGAAAGAGACCACACTGGATTGGCAAGGGAAATCTTTTATTATACTATAACTAGAGGCCTGGTGCACAGATTTGTGCACTGGTGGGGTCCCTCAGCCTGGCCTGTGGGGATCGAGCCGAAACCGGCTCTCTGACATCCCCTGAGGGGTCCCAGATTGAGAAAGGGTACAGGCCAGGCTGAGGGACCCCACTGGTGCACTACTGGGGCCAGGGAGAGACCACGGGAGGGCTCTAGGGCATGTCGGGCCCATCTTGGCCAGTACTTATTGGCTGGACCCCAGCAGCAAGCTAACCTACCGGTTGGAGCATCTGCCCCTTGATGGTCAGTGCACATCATAGCAACTGGTCGAACAGTCGAACAAACAGTCGGACACTTAGCATATTAGGCTTTTATTATATATGGATAACTAGTTCACCCTGAAATAGTTTCACTTGCCACAACACAGGTTTATTTCTCATTCATATCATCAGTTATTGAAGGTCACCAGGGCTCTCCCTGGTGCTCTCTTGCAACTTGGAGTTCTGAGCTGCTTCCATTTTGCAACTCCATATCTTGGGATTCTTTGTTTCTAGCCACAGGGTGAGGGGGAACATAAGTATTGAAGACTCCCACCTGCTACTCCCACACACATTCCCATTGTCAAGAACTAAGGCACATGGTGTCAATGCAAACACAGGAGAGGCTGGGAAATGCAGTTTTTCTGTGTGCCCAGGAAGAGGAAATGGTGTGATGAACCAGCATTATCTCTGTTAAAAAAAGAAAAAGAAAACTTATATAAGGCAGAATTGGCATAGCGGAAGCCTGGGGAAAGTATTAACGATTAATAAATTATGCTAAGAATTAAAAAAAAGAACTCAATTTCTTCTTTACATTGCACCAAAACAAATAACTTTCAAATGGATTAAGCTTAAATGAGAAAGACAAAAGGAGAATATGACCCAGGGATGGGGAAAGAGTTCTTAACACACAGATATATATATATATCACAAACCCATAGGAAATGATGGATAAAAATACATCATAAAGAGAAAAGACAACCTGGTAGAATATATTTTCAATATATACAACTAAAAAAATATTAGTATTTAGACTGTAGGAAGAAATTATACTAGCCTATTGCCACAAAAGAATAATCTACTGGAAATAACTATACTTCATTGCAAGTCAGAAAGTTAAAATTAAAATCACAAGAAGATTCCATTTCACAACCATTAGACTGAAAAAGGTAGTCATACAGCATCAATGTTAACAAGGAGGAGGAGCTATGGGAAATCCTTTCCACTACTTGTGAGAATGCAAATGGATATAAAAAGTTTGAGGAATAATTTGACACTATCTCACAAAATTAAAATTGTGCATACCCTGAAGAAATAGCAATTCCACTTGTAGACAAATTCTTGCAATTATGAATGAACTATGATTAGGTACTTCAACACAAATAGTAATCTTGAAAATACAATGTTGAGTGAAAAAACAAGATACAGAAGAAGACATATTGTATGCCATTTTATATAGTTAAATCAAGCAAATGTAAGAGTATTTTGAGAATCCACACATACAAGAATCCATACATGTGTTTAAGAATCCATTCTATAAAGAAAAGCAAGGGAATAAGCAAAGTGAACATTTAGGGTAGTGGATACTGTTGGGGATGTGGCTGGGGAGCAGGGGTGGGGAACTTCAAGGACACCAATAAAGTTGGATTTCTTAAGTGGGGTAATGGCTTCACAGGCATTAATTTTATTATGTAACTAGAGGCCTGGTACATAAAATTTATGCACGGGTAGGGTCCCCTAGGCCAGCCTGGTGATCAGGGCCCAATCAGGTTCCCCGCCTCCCACCCTCCCTACCTTCCTTCCCTCACTCCCTCAGCGCCCCCCCCCCCGTCGTTGCTGGTCACCCACCACGTTCCACGCTGCCCCCTGGTGGTCAGCATACATCATAGCAAGCAATCTAACTCCTGGTAGAATTCCCAAGGGGGCAATTTGCATATTAGCCTTTTATTATATAGGATAAGCTAGTGTTGGCATAAATATTCCCTTTGCACCAAATATTTAATTTTTAAAATCAACTCACACACACACACACACACACACACACACACACGGAAAAGAGTAAGCACTCTGCAAACTGACTCCCATTTAAGAGAGCTGTTGATTTTGCAATTGCATAGGAACAGAAAGAATGAGTGAGTATATGTGTGTTTTTTTTAACACCACATAGTCTGTAGCAAGACCCTCTTTTCTTCTAACATTTAAAGTTTGTTTCCTTTTTGTAATTATCTCAAAGCCCCTAACAGTATAATTTATTTCATTTTTACTTGTTATTTAACGTCAAAATTCTGTTTCATTTTTCCCCAGTGGCCAGGTTTTATCTGCTCTTCCTAGAACCTCTAGGCAAGTTCAAATTCTGCAGAATCTTACTACAACATATGAGGTAATTTTTCCCTTATTTATTTGTATATTAGAGGCTCAGTGCACGAATTCGTGCATGGGTGGGGTCCCTCAGCCTGGCTGGCGATCAAGGCCTATTGGGGAGGGCGGCCAACCAGGAAGAGGGCCCGCGGCAGGTTGGCCAGCTCGGGGGAGAGGGGCCACAGGAGGTTGGCTGGCCAGGGGGAGGGGCCGTGAGAGGTTGGCCACCTGGGGGGAGGGGCTGCGGGAGGTTGGCCAGCTGGCCCCCCATTGGGGCTGATCTGGGGGGCCAGCCAGCAGGGGAGGGGGGCTGCGGGAGGTTTCTGTGGGAGCACACTGACCACCAGGGGGCAGCTCCTGCATTGAGCGTCTGCCCCCTGGTGGTCAGTGCGTGTCATAGCGACTGGTCGGCCGGTCATTCTGGTCGTTTGGATGCTTAAGCTTTTATATATATAGACTAGAGGCCCAATGGACAAAATTCCTGCATGGGTAGGGTCCCTGGGCCTGGCCGGTGATCAGGGCTGATCTGCAGGGCGACTGATGGGGTGATCGAGGGGGCTCCCACTGGCACCTGCCTTGGCTGGCCTGGGGCCACCCATTCACCAGCCCCGCCCCCCGCTGCCACCACCGGTCACCTCCCTCTGAAGGGCAACCGGTGGGGCGATTGGGGGGCCCGCTGGCACCTGCCTTGGCTGACCTGGGGCCTATGAGCTGGGGGAAACTCCTGCATTGAGCGTCTGCCCCCTGGTGGTCAGTGCGTGTCAGAGTGACCGGTCGTTCCACTGGTTGTTTTGCTGTTCAGTCGATTTGCATATTAGGCTTTTATTATATAGGATTATTTTATTTTGTGGAAGTATTGTATGCCATGCTCTCTCCTATGTTTTCTAACTTACATATAGCTGGTATAAACCCCTCTTCTTATACTCTTTTTCCCCTTCTCATAATTACATGATTTTACTGGTTCCCAAAATCAAACCTTCTTCATTTGTACTATTGGCTTTTTAGCTAACCACATAATCGTACCTTGGGATTGAAAGTGTGTACTTATAAAGATACTATGATAAAAAGAAGTTCAATAGGACTTTGCTTATAAAACAATGGTTTTTAACTAAGAAGCAAACATCAAAAAGACAAGGGAAAATTTACTAACATTTTCATGCCTGGCACCCATCTCCCCAGAATGCCTGATAAGGGCTACAAAATATCAGGGTAAGAAATTGACAGCTCCATGTTTTTCAGTTAGACCAGATTAAAGTTTCAATAGAAATACATGTGTAGCATGAAGAGGGGGGAGCTGGAGATGACTGGGAGCACCCTTAGACCATGCAGCTCTGACACCTGTGCAGAAAGGAAGATTGTGTATGAAGAGTCTCTAGACTGAAGGGCAGTTCCTATGTACGTCTGGGGGACCAGTGATGAGTCCTTAAGCCAGGCATCCTCAAACTACGGCCCGCGGGCCACATGCAGGTGTTTTTGCCGTTTTGTTTTTTTTACTTCAAAATAAGATATGTGCAGTGTGCATAGGAATTTGTTCATAGTTTTTTTTAAACTATAGTCCGGCCCTCCAACGGTCTGAGGGACAGTGAACTGTCCCCCTGTTTAAAAAGTTTGAGGACCCCTGCCTTAAGCCAATGTCACATGTAAGAAGAAACTCCTCTCTAGAAGGAATAAACCTGCATTATTTTTTTTTGGACCTGCATTAATCCTATCTAATAATACACAAATATGCAAATTGACCATACCTCCAACACACTCACAAGCCACGCCCACAAGCCACACCCACCATCCAATCAGAGCGAGTATGCAAATTAACCCAAACCAAGATGGCTACAGCCACAGACAGCAAGGTTTCCTAGGTAACAGAGGAAGCCAAGCTTTCTGCCAGCCGTTGCAGGCCTAAGCCTCCACTCAAGCTACAAAGTTTCAATTATAGAAGGTAAACAAATTCAAACAAATGGCGGCAGAATGGAGCTTGAGAGAGCAGGCCAGGGTTGCCCCCGGCAACAGGGGAAGCAAAGCTTTCCGCACACCCTGGCTGGGTCCACCCGCTTAAGGCAACAAAGTTTCAATTATAACCCCAACACAAACGGCTGCGGGCCTCGGAGGGAACCCCAGGCTTGGCTCTGCTCCAGGCTACAAAGTTTCAATTGTAGAAGGAAAATAAATTCCAGATACCAGGGCCTCAGCTTGCGTTGCCAGGGGGCGTGGCCCGCCTGCAAACCACCACAGGCCACTTGCTCAGGCCGCCCCACGCCCCAAGGGAACCCCACCCTGATCAGGGACACCCTTCAGGGCAAACCAGCTGGCCCCCTCCCCTGTACCAGGCCTCTATCCTATCTAATAAAAGAGTAATATGCAGATTGATCATCACTGCAACACACAATATAGCTGCCCCCATGTGGACACAATATGGCCACCACAAGATGGCCAGCAGGAGAGGGCAGTTGGGAGGCACCCGGCCTGCAAGGGAGGGCAGTTGAGAAGGACCAGGCCTGCAAGGGAGGGCAATTGGAGGTGATCAACCCTGCAGGAGAGGGCAGTTAGGGGTGACCAGGCCCGCAGAGGAGGGAAGTTGGGGGCAAACAGGCTGGCAGTGGAGTGGTTAGGGGGTGATCAGGCTGGCAGGCAGAAGCAGTTAGGGGCAATCAGGAAGGCAGGCAGGCAAGCAGTTGGGAGCCAGCAGTCCTGGATTGTGAGAGGGATGTCCCAGATTGGAGAGGGTACAGGCTGGGCTGAGGGACAATCCCCCTCCGTGCACGAATTTCGTGCACCGGGCCTCTAGTATAATCATAATGCTCAATCACTGGCTGTCTACAGCCCCGGAGAGCATGGTCTCAGTCTCTGGTGGATCAAGAGCAGGAACAGCTGGTGAGGTCAGTTAACTATGTTTCTCCCAACAGAAGAGTTGAGCAGTGAATTTTCATAGCCAACACATTGTGGACAGAGGAAATACCACCAAAGGAAGCATCAGAGATTTAGATTTTAGTTCTTAGTCTGCCACTCCTAAGTGTATGATTTTAGACAAGTTAACTATGAGCCTTAATTTCTCCACCTGAATAGTGAAAAGAATAATACTTGCTGGGTCTATATCAAACTATTACTATAATGATCACAGGAAATGAGTGTGAAAGTGCTTTGAAAAAGTGCAGTGAAATAGGGAAAAAATGTGAATAATTTTGGAAGATATTGACCAAAGCTCATAATTAGATTAAAGAATGGGAACACAGATATGATGATTACATCAAGAATATGGATTTTTTTAATTAAAGAAAATCACCATTTAATCAACTTTCTGTACAAAATTTTATTTCTCTTCTAAGCATCTGACATACTAGTACACATCCAGTTTTATACAGTTGTGCCTCAAGTATATTCATTCACTCCTTCATTCATTGTTTCATCAAATATTTATTGAGTACCTACCATGTTTTAGGCCCTCCTTAGCAACTGAAATTGCAGAGAAAAATAAAACAAGCTCCACACAAAACAAAAGATTATAATGCCATATATATGAATGAGGACCAGTGGCCAGGAATCATATTTTCACTAGAGGCCTGATGCATGAAATTCGTACACAGGTAGGGTTCCTAGGCCTGGCCCATGATTAAGGTTGACCTGTGGTGGGGCAATCAGGGGGCCCCCACTGGCACCCATCTTGGCCGGCCTGGTACCGCACTCTCGCAGGCCCCACCCCCCACCTTCTGCAGAAGGCGACCGGTGGGGTGATCGGGGGCAGCACTTGTCTACTCACCGGCAAGCCCCACCCCACCAGCCTGCTCGCCGGCCAGGCCCTGCAACCTGCCACCTCCCACTCTCTGGCCACCTTCACCCCCTGCCACCAGTCACCTCCCTCTGCGGGGCGACCAGCAGGATGATCAGAGGGCCCCTGCTGGCACCCGCCTTGGCTGGCCTGGGGCCTGCGGGCTGGGGGAAGCTCCTGCATTGAGCATCTGCCCCCTGGTGGTCAGTGCACGTCATAGCAACCAGTCGTTCCATGGATCGTTCTGCCATTCGGTCAATTTGCATATTAGGCTTTTATTATATAAGACTAGAGGCCCAGTGCACGAAATTTGTGCATGGGCAGGGGGGGTCCCTCAGCCCAGCCTGCAACGACGCCAGCGTCCAGCACCCTGGCCGTTATGGGTGCCGCCATCTTTGTGATGGAGTGATGGTTAATTTGCATATTACCCTTTTATTAGATAGGATTCTCCTTATAGATACACTTTTATGAGATTAGCTGCAGATGAGAATAACATGAACAACATTTTTGTTTTATCAATTTTTCCACTTAAAACTGCAGATTGTTCTGTGGCAGCCAGTAACAGCTGACTTTATTGCAAAAGCAAAAGAAGTCCATTTTTTTGTGAATGCAGTTGATATAATCAATGTGAAATCCCATTTACAAGAGAGCAGAATTCCATTCAGGTAAGCATCATTTAATTTTTAATGAATAGTTATTATAAGCACCCATGAGGCATATGACTAGCAGATGGTACAATTGCTTCTTGGAAAAATAAATACTTATGTTAGATCTCCAAAATAGACTGGTGATAAAGCCCAAGTAGCTGACTCTGTGACCTTGAACAAGTGGTTTAACCTCTCATGACCTCGCTCCCTTATCTCAAAATGATTGTTAGACTCAATGATCTGTGTAGTTTCTTATAGGTCCTCCTAATTCCTTCCTTCTTATAGTTCTTCTAATGTATACCCAGACTTGGCGAGCAAAATTGTCATTCGCTTGAGTAGACTTTGTGGTACCTCTCAAAAAAGCAGCTGGTAAAGAGGATTTTGCTTCCTTCACTAGGTCATTGAACATCCCTGAATGTCTGCCTCTAGACTAAAGTGTATCAAATGCAGTTTTTGCTCAGAGTTCATGCCCTCTTTCTTTTGAAATCTCCTATCTAACATCTGCTCTCTGTGTCCATTGTTCAAATGCCAGTGTCCTCCTGTTGCCCTAGCACTTCATGAAGGCCATGCTCTCTTCTATGCACCAGAGGGCAACCTTTGGAGAAGGCTCTATGATAATTATTAATAACTAGAGGCCCAGTACATGAAATCATCCATGGGGGGGGGGGTCCGTCAGGCCGACCTGCACCCTCTCCAATCCGGGAGCCCTCGGGGGATGTCCAACTGCCAGTTTAGGCCCGATCCCTGTGGGTTCGGGCCTAAACTGGCAGTTGGACATCCCTCTCGCAATCCAGGACCTCTGGCTCCTAACTGCTCGCCTGCCTGCCTGCCCTAACCACTCTGCCTGCCTGTCTGGTCCCCCTAACTGCCCTCCCCTGCCAGCCTGGTCACCCCTAACTGCCCTCCCCTGCCGACCTGGTTGCCCCTATTAACTTTTTTTAATCTTATCCCCTTCACACACAATTGTATTTGACTTCCTTATTGGCTTCTCCCTCTCACACAATTTTTCTCTCTCCTTTATGTAACACTTTGTCCTACTGACTCATCATTTATAAACTTTTCTTTACTCCTTATTTCCTACTTCTGTTCCATCATCCTTCTTCCCATCTTTCTCCTCCTCTCCCTCCCTCCCCACATTCCTTCTTTCCTTTATTTTTACCCCTGCCCTCTCTCCCCTTTTCCTTCCTTCCCACCTTAATTTTTTTCTTCACTTCATCCCCCAGACCTGCTTTGCTCCCTGCCCCATTTCTTCCTTCTTCCCATTCTCCTTTTTAAGCTCTACTGGCTCCCCTTTAAAACTTTTCTTCCCTCCCTCTTTCTCTCTCATCCTACCTTTTCCATACATTCTTCTCTACTTACTTCCACTGTTTTAATATCTATCTATCTACCTGCCTAATTATTTTTTCTTTTCTGACTCCTACTTTTAAAATCTGTCCCCAGTACACAACTATGCTTGATTTTCATTATAGCTCCTACAGTTCACTCATACATCCTCTTTCCTTCTTTAACTCTGCTCTCTACTGACTCCTTTATAAAGTTCTTCCTTCCCTCCCTTCTTAAAGCTTCCATTCAAGGGGGGGAGGGGTGTTAACTCCAGCCCAGGGCTCAGCCCCGGACAGGTGTTCACCACCCCCCCTTCCCCGGCCTCCCCGCCACCATTCTGCTCCCATTCCCTGCCCAGGACACCCCATCCAGCGAGGGTAGCCGAGGCCCACGCGGCCTGGGCACTGCTGCTGCCGCCGCGAAGCAGGAGCACCTCTGCCCAGAAGGCCTCGGACTGTCCACCACTCCATCCCAGACCTGTGGGCGCCTCCCCGCCAGCAGCCCGCACCAGGGGCCACCACCCTCCTCCCACATCTGGGCGGGGCTCCCTCCCCGCCCCTCGCTGGGCTCACCTGCTCCCCCCCACGGTCGCCACCCCCTCCCACGTGCAGCCCCGAATTTCCTTCCCTTTTCCATTCCTGCGTCTTTTTCTTGTTCCCTTTCTGTATTTCTGTTTCTCCTCTCAGCTTGTCTGCATGCAGGCCTGCCTTCCTCTCCCTCTCCTTTCTTATTCCCTCCTATCATATCCTATCCTACCCTGGCCTTGCAGCTGCCTGAGCAGAGGGCGGGGATGCAGCCTGCTTATCCGGTCATGACGTGGCACTATAACAGATAATTTGCATATTTCTCTATTATTAGTATAGATGTTTGTTATAGGTGTTTACTGCTTTCTAGAAACTGTGCTGGGTGTTTTTATACATTGTATCATTTACTCTTTATTTAACTCTGTGAGATAAATACTCTCCTCATTTTGCAGATGAAAATGTTTTTCAAACTTACAAATGAATTTCTCTAGGTCAATTGGCTAGAACATGGCAGAGCTAGGAGCTGAACCCAGATCTTTCTGATGTCAAAGCCTTGATTTTTATCTATTGGCCTCAATAAAAGTAAAGAAATGTTATTAAAATGATAGCTAACTTTCAACTTGTTCATCTCAGGTAATTAAATGGCTGATTCAGTTAAAATGTTTGCCTCGTTAACAATGTGGCACTTCTCAAGAGACATTAAATAAGATGACTTTACCATACCTACCCTATTCCTGTGCTTCTATTTCTCTAGAGATTTGATCATCTTTGGCTATGCAGAACATGTGGTATAGTTCAACAATTGTCACAATGAAAAATAAAGACAAAAAGCTTTCTTCTTCTCCTTGGTTTTTAACTGAAAATAGAATAATACAATATTACTCTGGATTAAAGAAAGCTGTCCACTAACCTATATGTTCACATAAAAGACACTGGTGAAGCACAATTGAGAAATGTTGATAATAATAGGGAAAGGGTGAGATTTTGGAGGCCTTGAAAACAGACCATATAGAAATCACTTTCTCTCCAGTGTCCATATGTGCTCTACCAAGAAGGTTTGTGAATTTCAGCTCAGCATAAGGTTAGGTGGTATAGTTTTCACCTTGATGAACTTTCGCTTGTTAGATTTCTTAGTGATTTTTCCCCATGCTCACCTGTTGTGGCTACAATGGGCCATGTGGGGAAATCAGAGCCCTTTTTGAAAACCAGCTCACCATCTGTTTTATCATCTAGTATCTTGATGGAAGATGTGGAAGATCTTATCCGCCAGCAGACTGCCAATGATACCATCAGCCCCCGGGCCTCCTCCTCATTCTATGAAAATTATCACCCACTAAATGAAGTAAGCCATCACATTTCTCTCCAAAATTACTATTTTCATTTAACCAGCATTTTCACTTCAATGATGGAAAATTATTAAAATATCATAATTAATGGAAGAGGGTAAAAAGTATTACAATTAGGTTGATGGTAGTAACTCATCCTTTTGTAGATATTTTCACTGGGAAAATTACCATCATATTTGGTAAACTGCCTCTAAGCAGGATTTTGTCCATAACTAAGAGTATCTCTACCTGCTGGGAGTAATACTACATGCTAAGGAACAGCAGGAAATAATAAATAGGGCCTTTTTATTGAAACTGCTACACAAAAATTTAACAGTCCACTGTGTTAGTCTGCCATAACAAATTACCACAGATTGGACAGCAGAACATTATTCTCTCATAGTTCTGGAGGCTAAAAGTCAACAATGGAGGTATCAGCAGGGTTAGCTTCTCCTGAGGCATCTCTCCTTGACTTGCAGATGGCTGCCTTCTCGCTATGTCCTTACCTGGCCTTTTCTCTATATGTGCACATCCCTGGTGCCTCTATATGTCTCAGCCTTTACTTCTTATAAGGACACCAGTTAGAATGGATTAGGACCCATACTAACAGCCTCATTTTAACTTAATTACCTCTTTAAAGGCCCTATCTCCAAATATAGTCACATTCTAAGATACTAGAAGTTATGGGCTTGAACATATGAATTTGGGAGGAACACAATATAATAATGACATTCCAGAAAATGCCTTGGAACTCTCCTCCCTTCCACCCCCAGTCCTTTCTAGGAGGTTCATAGGAACCATCGTAATCTTGCTCTCAGAAAATTCCTCCAAATCCTCCTTCCCCTTCAGCACTGATCTCTTTTTCAGTCCTCACCACAAGGTGGGCAGGAGGTATTCTTTTGTCATTGACTCTCACTAAGAAGACGTAAGTAATCCACTGTGGGGAGAAAAACAAATAGCCATAAAAATACTTTTTAAAACAAATAGCAAAACAAGACAGTTGTTCAAAGGATGTTGTCTTCATTACCTCAATTAGATTGTGAAATAAAGAGCCTTCTATGAAATTGCCTTCATATAATACAGCCTCCCCTGTGGGAGGAATTCTACTGAACCATCACTGGAACACAAAACAGTTGTGTGTAGTTGTTCTTTCAGACGTAGTCATTCCTTAGAAGAGTAGCACGGTAAACAGAGGCCCACTGAGGAAATCCCTGATGGCTAAATCTCCAGCACCTCAGACATAGACAGCGCTGGTGTTTGGCAGCAGGTAGGCCTCCCAGGAGCATCTTTGGACACTAGCCTAAAGTCAGGCCTGGGATTTTTATTTGTCCTTCCACTATAATCTTGATGGAATCACAAGTACCACTGGACTGTCATCTAGGAGACAAGTCCAGAATCAAACACCTTCTCAGGGTAGAAGAGAATTGTTTTCCCCTCCAGATTGTTTACACCTTTGCCTCTCATCATTTCACAGATCTTCTTGTGAATTCACAGGTTTCTAGTGGGAAATAATGGCACTATCATTTATCCTGTGCAAAGACAGTGTCCAGAGCTTCCTTAGGTTACTCTTAAAAAGTGAATTTAAAAAAAATTTTAATATAAAAGTGAACTTGTGAATGAATGATAAGGAGGATTTCATACACAGAGGCAGGGATTTGATGTGATGAGCCTTTAAAAATAACTCTTAGGGGACATACTTTAAAGATGAACTTTTCCTACTTTGTCATATGGTTCTCAGTACTTTTCTACTCTTTCTCTAAACTTTGATAATTTTCAAAACTTTACTTTTATTGATTTTTCCTAAATAACAGAAGAAACACCTGCCCCAAGTATTTTAGTTCCTCATTCTTTCCACATACACAGGTTTTAGAGAGCTCTCCTTCCCTTGAAGATGTTGTCTGCTTCCTTTGGTCAGGGAAATGCTTTGAACTTACTCTATGACTGACTGCTTATGTCCATTTTGATAGATCTATTCTTGGATAGATGTTGTAACTGAGCAGTATCCTGATATGATTGAAAAAATCCACATTGGATCCTCATATGAGAAGCGTCCACTTTATGTTTTAAAGGTATGTCATGGGGGAGTCATTGATCTGTCGACTCCAGGGGATGTGTTAATTCTCCAGCGGTACTTGTTATAATTTGGATTATTTTTCTTTGAGTTCTGTAAGTATTTGTATTACAACTGTTCCTCCACTTTAATACTCAGCTACTGAGGGTTTATTTTTTTTTCCCGCTTTACTAATGCACTGTTAGTCTATGAGTGGAAACCCCAATTTTAGGATCTACTCTGTCTCTTTTATGTGACATAGGTAAATTCCCGAACTTCAAGACCTACTGTCATAAAATAAAGGGTGAGGAGTGTGGTCTGGATTATTTTTCAAGCCCTTGTTTTATTTATACCACCACCACCACCTCTGACTGCCTTACGAAGGAAGAAGAAAAGAGAGAGATAATATGTTATTGGACAAACACTGACACTGGCGCAGTTTTTGGAACAAAACAAAATGAAACAAAAAGCTGAACAACCAAACCCAGGGAAGGATAAGAACCAGGGAAATGCTGGGGTCCTGGCAATAGGGTTGATATGATAGCTTCTGCTCCAATCACAGTTCATTTGGTTATTTATTTTCAGTTGAATAAATTGGCCTTAGTAAAGGTGAGTAAATGTGGCCAAAGAAGAATTTGGGGGAGCCATAAAACCATACTAATTCTTTCTTGATAATTTATAATTATGTGCTTCTGTTTTGTACCACTTTCCCACCCTGAATATATATATATATATATATATATATATATATATATATATATATATAATTTTAAAAAAAGCTCTGGAAAAAATTAATCATTGGAAAAAATCTTTTATTTACTAGTATTTAATTTACATTTAGTTTCCCAACATTATCTAAATTGTGATAGGTGAGCCTTTTGATCCTTTAAAGATAAGATTTGGAGTCAGGATTTCTAGGTTTTAATCTGTTCTGAAGAAACTTGCAGTGCAGACCCAAGACATACATATGAAACTTTGGGTCTTCTTGGTGACTGAGTTGCTCAGATTGGATCCTTGTAATCATGGCTTCCCATCCATGACATTTGCTTTCAGCATGTCGTGTGTACTCATTGGAACTTGTGTTTCTGGTACTTAGATGTACATGTGGGAAAACCATGCTTCTTGCATGCTTTAGTCTCACTCTTCCTTGGCCAAGGAGGCCCACATAAGGACATAATGTAGGTCTCTAGGGTTCCTCCTGCTTGCCAGTGTCAGGACCAGTACCACAGAGCTTGCTTAGCATGGACAGAAGACAACTAATTCAGACAACTCAGGGTTTGCTATTAAATGGAATAGATTAAATCAGCCAGGCAGTTCTCTTCCTTGAGTAATTTAACCTTTCACAGACAGTGAATGTGAATTTCTCACTTGCTTTCTCATTGAATATTGCTATCTCCAAGTTAGTCAAGAAAATCCTACTTGGGTGGTGCAGGTGGCAATTTAAAAATCTAACTCTCTCTTTACTTATTTTGAAATTTCAACCCCACATATTTGTTTGATTTTATAACACTCTTCTCCCTTCTCTCCATACTCTAAAATTGGGTTGTAACTATTTTTTAAAAACAAGTGAAATATAATTCTTTTTTTTTTTGAGATGATTTTGAGAATTCTGCTGAAGACATCAAAGGCTATCACTGAGGAAAGAAAGGTTGGAAAAATGTCTCTTTTTCCAGAGACTTGACATCATGCACTAGCCCTCCCCCCCCCCCCCCAATACTGTGAATCAGAACAAGCCTACTGTCCACAGATATATTGGTGACAAGTTTGTGTGAAGTTAGATGTGTGATTCTTTTTGTGTGAAATGGGGAAATAGCCTACTGGCCCCCCTTTCTCAAGCCTTTCTTTGTTCCACACCTCCCACAGAAAGCTGCCTACCCAACACATACCCGTTTACTTCTAATGATGTGTGAAGAAAGTGCCCAAAGCACTAGTTCTCTGGTCTCTACTTCTACATTCCCACTAGTTATAACTAGTTAAATGTTTGGGGAATAAAAGAGCTTTAAGTCAAAAGTCCTGGCTTCAATCCTTAATTCTGGCACTTACCAGCGATGTGATCTTAATAATTTTATCTCTTCACTTTTAATCTCACCAGCTTTAAATTTTCCTTCAGAATTCTCAAAGTAATTCAGAGACTAGTGCATATGTCATATATTTGTTAAAAGGATCTATAATAATAAAAGCATAATATGCTAATTAAACCGGACAACCTTCCGGAGGAAGCCGGGGCTGCGAGTTAAGCCCGGGTCCCGGGTGACAGGGGGAAGCCGGTGCTGGCAGCCAGGGGAAGGAAGGCGTACTCTTGCACAAATTTCATGCATTGGGCCTCTAGTTAAAATATAAGCCCTAAATAAATGAAAATTATCCTGAGGATCCTTGTTATTATTTTTTATTTTCTTTGGGCAGGTTTCTGAAAAGCAACAAGCAGCCAAAAATGCTATTTGGATTGACTGTGGAATCCATGCCAGAGAATGGATCTCTCCTGCTTTCTGCTTGTGGTTCATAGGCTATGTAAGTACATTATTCACATTCTCTTAAACGCAAATCAATAAATGTGATACATCACATAAAAAAAACCTGAAAGATAATAATCACATGATCATATTAATAGACACAGAAAAAGCATTTGACTGAATCCCGTACCATTTTTTATTTTTAGAAAGAGCGTAGAATAGAGGGAAAGACAGAGAGAAATATCGATGTGAGAGAAACACATCAACTGGTTGCCTCCTGCATGTCCCTGACCAGGGCCTGGGCTAGAGAGGAGCCTGCAAGCAAGGTACATGCCCTTGACCGGAATCAAACCTGGGACCCTTTGGTACGCAGGCTAAAGCTCCATTTATTGAGCCAAACTGGCTAGGGCCAGCACCCATTTTTTATAAAAAACTCTCAGCAAAGCGGGGGGGGGGGGGGGGGGGTAAAGGGAGCATACCTTAACATAATAAAGGTCATATATGACAAACCTACAACCCATCATACTCAATGGGCAAAAATTAAAACCATTTTCCCTAAGAATAGGAACAAGACAGCAATTTCTCTTTTACCACTCCTGTTCAACATAGTACTGGAAGTCTTAGCCACAGTGACCAAATTTTCTAGTTTACCTCAAGAATACAGTGGGGAATTTGCTTTATGTTTACAATCCAGAGTCAGAGCAGTACAACCAAAGGAGCCATCAAACTAGAAGAGTCTTCCCCGCTCTAGCCCCTGTAGCTTTTAGAAATGTTGAATTCAGTTTTAAGAAGCACTGAAACTCAAGACTCAACAGTATCCTCTCTAATAAAATGGTAATATGCAAATTAACCATCACTCCGCTACATAAGCCATGCCCACCAGCCAAGCCACGCCCACCAGCCAATCAGGGCGAGTATGCAAATTAACCCAAACCAAGATGGCTACAGCCACAGAGAGAAAGGTTTCCCAGGTAACAGAGCAAGCCAAGCTTTCCATAGCCGTTGCAGGCCTAAGCCTCCACTCAAGCTACAAAGTTTCAATTATAGAAGGTAAACAAATTCAAACAAATGGCGGCAGAATGGAGCTTGAGAGAGCAGGCCAGGGTTGCCGGCGGCAACAGGGGAAGCAAAGCTTTCTGCACACCCTGGCTCTGCTCACCCGCTTAAGGCTACAAAGTTTCAATTGTAGAAGGTGAATTAACTGCCACAGAAATGGCTGCCGCCCAGGAGGGAGCAGCAGGCTTGGCTCCGCTCCAGGCTACAAAGTTTCAATTGTAGAAGGAAAATAAATTCCAGATACCAGGGCCTCTGCTTGGGTTGCCAGGGGGTGTGGCCGGCCTGCAAACCACCACAGGCCCCTCGCTCAGGCCACCCCACACCCCAAGGGAACCCCCACCCTGATCCGGGACACCCTTCAGGGCAAACCAGCTGGCCCCCACCCCTGTACCAGGCCTCTATCCTATCTAATAAAAGAGTAATATACAGATTGATCATCACTGCAATACACAATATAGCTGCCCCCATGTGGTCAAAGATCCTGCCCCCATGTGGACACAAGATGGCCACTACAAGATGGCCAGTAGGAGAGGGCAGTTGGGAGGCACCCGGCCTGCAAGGGAGGGCAGTTGAGAGGGACCAAGGGAGGCACCCGGCCTTGCAAGGGAGGGCAGTTGGAGGTGATCAACCCTGCAGGAGAGGGCAGTGAAGGGTGACCAGGCTGGCAGAGGAGGGAAGTTGGGGGCAAACAGGCTGGCAGGGGAGCAGTTAAGCATCAACCAGGCTGGCAGCGGAGTGGTTAGGGAGTGATCAGGCTGGCAGGCAGAAGCGGTTAGGGGCAATCAGGAAGGCAGGCAGGCAAGCAGTTGGGAGCCAGAAGTCCCAGATTGGAGAGGATACAGGCTGGGCTGAGGGACAACCCCCCGCCGTGCACGAATTTCGTGCACCGGGCTTCTAGTTGTATTATAATCTTCTTATGTGCTGAGAGACTAAATATTGATTATTCCCACCACACAAAAAAAGAAATGGTATGTGATGTGATAGAACTTATATGCACATATGCATTGCCCATAGACATAGACAATAGGGCGGTGAAGGCCTGGGGCAGGGTGGGAACCTGGTAGAGGGGGGCAATGGGGGGAAAGGGGAGACATCTGTAACACTCTCAACAATAAGGATAAAATTTTTAAAAAGAAGGCCATGTGACAATGGAGGCAGAGATTGTAGTGATGTAGCTATGAGCCAAGTAATGCCAAACAACCACCAGAAACTAAGAGAGAGTCATGGAACAGATTCTCCCTCAGAACCTCAAGAAGGAACCAATCCTGCTAACACCTTGATTTTGGACCTCTGGCCTACAAAATTGTGAGGGAATAAATTTTAAGCCAAAGAAAGAGATAGAGAGAGAGGCAGACAAAGAAACCTACTGTGCCGCATATATTAAAACTTCAACAAACTTTGTAGAAATTAAAATGATAAATGCTTTATCACTTTAAAATAAATGAGGTCTCTAATCTTTTTCTGATAATTAACTGCTATGTTAATACTGAAACATGATAATACTGAAACATGACTTCAACATAAATTTACAAATTTAGTGCATAAAAATGTATTTTACTAGTGCTCAACTCTTGAAAAGATCTCTTCTTTTATTCTATAAAATTTGCTTCCTTCTCATTAAGCTTTCATTTCTGACCCATAGTAGATTAAAAAAAACCTTGTACTTTAGCTTTCCTTTCTCCCATATTTCATAAGTGGTTGTCCATTGCAAAAATTTTTAACATGACTCATGATTGTTTTAGCAGAATATGAAAATAATATTTTAAAAAGAGAAAATGGTAAAGCTTTTGCTATAGCTAAGGTAGGATCTGAGGCATTTTCTTTTGTCAATAATAAAAATATATTTTAAAAACATCTTTTGAGTTGTTTTTGAGTAAAGTTTAAAGCAACAAATAATTGTAAACTAATCCACAAATTAAAGTATAACAATGTTGTCACTACTTCATTGTGATAGTGTGTTTAAACCCAAGCTTAGTCCTAGAAGCAATGCTTTAACCAGCTGAAATTTGTCTTTGTGGTTATTCTGCCTTTATATTTGGTTATTTTGGGGGTGCACTTTTCAGTCATCAAATGAGGATGTCATTGGATCATGTTGGAAAATGTGACCCTAAGGTAGGTATGGGTCTAAAGCAAATGAGCAGTGTCAGGTAATGCCTATTAGGAAACTCATAGCCACTACTTAGGAAAAGCTACCACTGATTTTAAAGCCAAATGATCTGATGCTTGGAAAACATACTGCTACTATAGCAAAAATTTAGCTCCAAAAGCTACAAAGACAATGTAGAAAATATCACTACAGTAGTCCTACCTGGATATAAGACAAAGTTAAAGCTCTGATTGATATGGATTACTGAAAAAAACTATATCTAGGCTTTTGCTTCCTTAAATCTTTGTAGTGGGCTTTATGGATTTAATAAATAATTCTTTTTGTTTCTCAAAGGAAATTTTATAAAATGTATGGTTCTGTTTTCTGCCTCCATTTAATAGGAAGACCATTTGTCTCATTTCCAAGGAGTTTACCACCATTGGCAGCTAAGTATCCTAAGTATCCTAGTTTTTCTAGGAATTGATACTCTTCCTAAAAGTTAAATTTGTAAATCTAAACATGCTAAATGATTTTTAAAAAGGAAGGGGGACACATAAAAGAAACAGACTAGCCTGACTGGTGTGACTTAATGGTTGAGCTTCGACCCGTGAACCAGGAGGTCATGGTTTGATTCCAGGTCAGGGCACATGCCCGAGTTGCTGGCTCCATCCTCAGTAGAGGGCATGCAGGAGGCAGCCAATAGATGATTCTCTCTCATCATTGATGTTTCTATTTCTCTCTCCCTCTCCCTTCCTCTTTGAAATCAATAAAAACTATTTTTTAAAAAGGAAAAAGAAACAGACTAAGTTTAGAAGAACTTAAAAGAGATATTATTTAACACACTTGGTTTTATTTGTAGGTAACTCAATTATCTGGGGAAGAAAATCTGTTTACCAATCTTCTGAGGCAGGTGGATTTCTATGTTATGCCGGTAGTTAATGTGGATGGTTATGACTACACTTGGAAAACGGTAGGTGAAGGCAAAGAAAAAACTTGCCCCCATTGGGGATACTTGATACACTGGATTAATTATTTATAAAATCCTGGATCTTGACACAATAATTTTATTATGAAAAAAATAATAATTCTCATTACAGAAAAGATCAACCTTATGTGAGTGGAAATAATTTTATAGTTCACTCCTATGTACCTGTCAGACAGCTTCAGAAATAATCACCTTAAGCCAATCTATTTTCATCTATATACTCAACTTTTTTCTGCCTTACCCATATTATTTAAAGCAGATCTCAGACATCATATCATTTCATCAATAAATATTTCAGTATGCATCTCTAAAAAAGCTCTTTAAAAAATAACCACAGTAGAAATATATCTAAAAATTAAAAATAATTACTTAAAATAAAAGGTTCAATCAATATTTTAAATTCCAATTACATAATAACTTTTAAATAAATTTCTTTGATTCAGGATCCAAATAAGCCTAATATGCTGTGATTGATTTATATGTCTTTTAATTCTATTGTAATCCATAAATGGTCATGCTCTCACTCTTCCTTGCAATTTATTCATTGAACAAAAAACGTTTCCCATTGTCTGAATTTGCTAGTTGCATTTTGCCATGTTGCAATTTAACCTATTCCTCTGTCTCCTGTATTTTCTAAAAATTGCTGTTTGGATTCTGTGAGCTTAATCAGATTTAGAATTAACTTTTTTGGCAAGACTACTTCATTGTGATAGTGTGTTCTCAGATCAGGATGTGTATAATATCTAGTTGTGACTCTTTTTGAGATATTAGTTACCACTGATGCACAATGCCTAGATCCATTTATTCTTACTAGGAATCCTTTAAATAGAATTTTTTATTTGTAAAATCATAAATTGCAAGACTTAAAACAGAGTTAATTGAACTTTTATTCTAATGATATGTGAATTTAAACCTTACTACACTTTAACTCAATCATGAGCATGAGTATCCTGATCAATCTCACCTCTATTGGAAACCATTATCAATAATTTTTCTAATCTATAAGTATCATCATTCATGTAAAATTACTCAAGCACTATGATATACATTCTTTTCTAATTTAATGAGGGGCACATAAAACATAACTGAGCATATATCGGTTAAGAGAAACCTACTTGAGTAGCACATGTAAACACTACAGGGAATTAGAAAAGTGCAGAGATTAGAAACATATGGGATTGCACAGGAATAATTTCATGTTGGAGTTAATTTGTGCAGAATAGATCAGAATGGAGATTGATGAAAAAATCATATCAAGTAAGAGGAATACTATGAATAAAAGTTTTCAGGTGGGGGTGGGCAAATCCTAAACTAAGTAAATGAGAAATACCTAGCATAGCACATAATACTAATTTAGTGTTCAATAAGTGATCACATCTAGATGATGTTATAATAAATGTATGCCTTCACCAGAATCACAGTGGAATTTAACCACCCTTTAGATGTTTCTACTTTTCAGCTGTCCTTTGTGTCTGAACTCTGCCAACTAGTAGTCCCTGCAGTTCAAGAACCTAATTTCTTCACAGAAAGTGTTGCTACCAAACCACAGGCCAGGGTTTGGAAGCAGAATGAGAGGCTTGGTAGAAGAGTTGGTGAGAATAGGGGGAAAGAGTGCCACATCACCCCAACCTTAGACCTAAAGGCTGTGCACCTATTAACCTGATCAAATTTTCTAGTTTACCTCAAGAATACAGTGGGGGATTTGCTTTATGTTTACAACCAGAGTCAGATCAGTACAACCAAAGGCGCCATCAGGCTACAGAAGTCTTCCCAGCTCTAGCTCCTGTAGCTTTTAGAAAATGTTGAATTTAGTTTTAAAAAGCACTGAAAGTCAAGACTCAACAGTATTGTATTATAATCTTCAAACTTGCTGAGAGACTAAATATTGATTATTCCCACCACAAAAAAGAAATGACATATGGTGTGATAGAGGTATTAACTATCCCTACAATGGTAATCATATTATAATATATAAATGTATCAAATCAACATGCTGTACACCTTAAATTTATGCAATGTGAAATGTCAAATATATTTCAATTAAAAAAAAAAGAAACTCATGACTCATAGTTTTAATTTGAGTTGGAACACAAAGTTATTTTACTTTTATTATAAGGAACTCAATAATGAATAAAATTACTTTAAAGGAATAAGACCAAACAAAAAGGCCAATTAGAAGCCTACCAAAACCAAGTGACAATATTAATTCTCTAGGTCAAAGTTAATCAAATATTATTATTTTTTTCGGTTTAAACTAAAATAGTTTGAATTAATGTGATTGAGACCTGGATAGAAACAGGAGCTGTGCAAAAAGAATGCCGTAAGAAAGGGACAGGATGAAGTGATGGGATTGCAGGAGAGAAATATACCCTGGCCACTTAGGCATTAAAAGTCATGTTTTGCCCGGCCAGTGTGTCTCAGTGGTTGAGCATGACCTTTGAACCAGGAGGTTATGGTTCGATTCCCACAACCCAGGCACACACCCAGGTTTTGGGCTCAATTCCCAGTATTGGACATGCAGGAGACAGCCAATCAATGATTCTCTCTCATTATTGATGTTTCTATCCCTCTCTCCTTCTCCCTTCCTCTCTGAAATCAATAAAAAATATGCACTGAGTGGCCAGATTATTATGATCTCTGAACGCATCATAATCTGGCCACTCGGTGTATATCCTATATAATAAAAGGCTAGTATGCAAATTGTCCCCTCGACCAGGAGTTCGATCAGCAGGCAGGCCGGCCAACCGCCCATGTCCCCTCTCCCTAGCCAGGCTGGCTGGACCCCACCCATGCACGAATTCATGCACCAGGCCCCTAATATAATATTCAGAGATCATAATAATCTGGCCACTCAGTGTATATTTTTTGAAAAGTCATGTCTTTCCTTAAACCACAAACATGGCCACACTGGTTATCTGTATCTTGTTTACTTAGAATCGAATGTGGAGAAAGAACCGTTCTGTTCATGAAAACAATCGTTGCACTGGAACAGATCTGAACAGGAACTTTGCATCCAAACACTGGTGTGGTAGGTTGTTTGTTTCATTTTGGGTAATGTTTCTTCATTAAAAAGGTGATGTTCATAAAGAAAGGTGCATTAATTCAAATATAGTGGGTCTTTCTGAATCAGCAAATAATTTATTTATTTATTTTTTTAATATATTTTTATTAATGTCAGAGAGGAAGGAAGAGGAAGAGAGAGCTAGAAACATCAATGATGAGAGAGAATCATTGATCGGCTGCCTCCTGCACGGCCCCCAGTGGGGATCGAGCCTGCAGCCCGGGCATGTGCCCTTGACCAGAATCGAACCTGGGACCCTTCAGTCTGTAGGTCGATGCTCTATCCACTGAGCCACACTGGCTAGGGCTGAATCAGCAAATAATTTAAATAAACATTTTAGTTAAGAGTAGTGCTGTGAATATTAACTAGAGTCAGCAAATTACCTTAACCTCTCCTTCCTGCTGTTTCCTCGTCTGTAAAAGAAGGAAGTTAGACCAGTTCTTTAAGTCCCATCTAGTTTCAAAATTTTAAAATCCTATTTTTTCTAGAATAATAAGGATGTGACTATTAAATTTCCTGCTGTAATAAACAAATAATTTCACCCCTAGAATAGCAGAGACCAGGGTCAGGTGGGTATCTCTAATTTTTAATTGCATAGTTAAATGTTTACCTCTATAGTGTTTGAAAGCATTTTCTTTTGTGTTAACTATTCACTGTCTTAGCATGTTCTTACTTTCATGAATATTATAAAAATAAACTTATGTCTAGCACGGTGGGAGTTTATCATTCCTTGATTTGAATGAGTTAAGGAACTCAGTGAATACTGATTTAGGTATTCAAGAATATTGTCTGCTCTCAGGGAAGTAGGTGTTAGTTCACCCTCCAGACTCCTATTATATTTCATAGCCACTACATTGAAGAAACAGTTACAAAATAAAACTACACAGATAGATGTCAGAGGAATGGTAGCATGAGAGATCCCCTTGGCCTCTTCCCCTGAAATTATAACAAGTTAACCAACTATAACTCAACAAAGAATTCCCTGCTCAATACAGAGGCATGCCTGAGAGATTCGCACATTAAAACATCTAAAGGTGGGCAACTAGGAATAAACAGGGATATGAGCAGGGAGGAAAGCACCGATGGCTCACAAATGCAGCCCTGTAGCCGGACCTCAAGGCTGGGCCTGGAGAGAGGAGGAAAACAGCAGTAGCAGGCACTTTCTTCGGCCAGGAGGAACAAAGAGCTGTAGGGGGCAGTTCAGCAGGACAAGCAGTGAGTGGAGGGGACAGTGACTGAGCCAGCAGATGCCTGACACAGCACAGGGGTTCTGCCATGTGGCTCTCCACTGTCAGGCTAGACAGTGCTGTTTCAGACAAAGAAACAGAACCATACTTGAACTCTCAAAATTCACCTCCTGTTGCCCTTGGAGTCAGGTCGAGGAGCATATTATCGGTAAACCAAGAGGTATTGCAGTAGAACCGCTATTTCCCTCTGTGACTGATCCCCACATGGGATGCTTGGGGTGGGACCCAATGGAGGTCAGGGGTCACCATTACAGTAGGGGCAAAATAAACCACACCCACACACAACACAGCTGAACTGTCTTATGGAAGCCCTGGAGGTCAAAACTGGAAGACCACAGAGGTAAAAAATCTTGCAATTCAGCACCATCTACTGGAAAAATCATAGAAAGACTTGTTCAGAGGAAGCTGCTATCAGCCATAAATATTCCTATATAATAAAAGCCTGATATGCTAAGTGTCTGGTCAGCCGGTCGGCCCTTCAACCAATCCAAGTGTAATATGCTAATGATATCCTAAGGCTGCTCAAGAACTCACTATGACGTGCACTGACCACCAGGGGGCAAATGTTCAACTGGTAGGTAAGATTGGGGTCCAGCCAATCGGGACTGAGCAAGATGGGCCACACACGCCCTGGAGCCCTCCCGTGGTCTCTCCCCAGCTGGCCAATCTCCCATATCCCTCTCCAACCCCAATCATGCACCGGTGGGGTCCCTCAGCCTGGTCTGCACCCTCTCGCAATCCAGAACCCCTAAGGGAATATTGGGGAGCTGGTTTCAGCCCGATCCCACAGGCCAGGCCAAGGGACCCCACTCATGCACAAATTCGTGCACCATGCCTCTAGTAGACAGATATAAATGTTTAGGCAAAGGAGAACAGCAAATACCATGAATAACCATGGTAACAAGGTTACCATGAAAAATCTCCAGAAAATAGCCTGGAACACATGGAAATGTGATATAAATTATGGAGATTTCAACATTGCAGTTCTGAAAATACTCAACAAGATGCAAGAAAATACAGACAAGCAATTCAATGCACTCAAAAAACAAATCAGTGGACAAAATGAGTACTTTACCAAAGAGATTGAAGCTTTAAAAAAGAACCAATCAGAAATCTTGGAAATGAAGCATGCAATCAAGGAGATTAAGAGTGAACTACTGAGCCCTAGCTGGTTTGGCTCAGTGGATAGAGCATTGGCCTTCAGACTGAAGGGCCCGGGTTTGATTCCAGTCAAGGGCACATGCCTGGGTTGCAGGCTTGATCTCAGTATCAATGATTCTGTCTCATCACTGATGTTTCAGTCTCTCTCTCCCTCTCCCTTTCTCTCTGAAATCAATAAAAATATATAATTTTTTAAAAAGAGTGAACTACTGAGCATAGAAAACAGAGGCAATCAGATGGAGGAAAGAATTAGGAATAATGAAGATAGAAATGGCACAGAGGAGAGAAGAGAGACCTGGGCAGAAAGGAAAATGAAAGAACCCTACAAGAACTATCTGACTCCATCAGAAAAAGCAATTGTAGAAGTATAGGCATTCTGGAAGAGGAAGAGAGGGAGCAGGGAACAGAGAATCTATTCAAACAAATAGTGGATGAGAACTCCCCAAACCTATGGAATGATTCTTGGATCATAGGATCCAAGAATCAAACAGAACACCTAGTTACTTCAATCTAAAGAGGTCCTCTCTAAGGCACTTTGTATTAAAACTGTCAAAAATTAATGACAAAGAAAAAATTCTCAAAGCAGCCAGGGAAAAGAAGGAAATGACCTACAAAGGAAAACCCATCAGAATTTCATATAACTTCTCAGCAGAAACACTATAAGAGATTGGAACCAAATATTCAGACATCAAAAAGAGATTAATTACCAGCCACGAGTAAGATACCCAGAAAAAAATATCCTTTAAATATGAAGGAGTAATAAAGTCACTCCAAGACATACAGAAGCTGAGGGATTTTATCACCAGAAAATCTCCATTGCAGGAAATACTCAAGGGAGTTATTCTACCTCAAACAAAGAAAATAAGGTCACACCACTACAAATAAGATCACCAAAATACTTACAGCATAAACAGGGATAATTTGTGACAACAAAAACATAAAAGGGGTGTGGGTAAAGATCTGAACTAGTAAAGGAGGATGAAGATCAGACTCACTCAAAAGAAAAAAAAACACACCTTTGGTGTATATTTAAGTTTATTATTTATAAACCTAATGGTAACCACACAGAAAAATCTCCAAACCAGTACACATAGCTTAAAAAAAAAGAGGAAACAGAGGAAAGAAATATGAAACACTAAGCAAAAACAACATATAGAAACATAAAGGAAAAGGACCAATGGAGGTACAGAGCTACCAGAAAACAAAAGATAAAATGGCTATAGGGAATCCTCATACATCAATAATTATTCTAAATGTAAATGGTCTGTGTGCAACCAATAAAGAGGAACAGAATAACCATGTGGATCAAAAACAAAATCCAACCATGTGCTGCCTACAAGAGACACATCTAAGCTGCAAAGACAAAGGTAGATTCAAGCTAAAAGGGTGGAAAATGATTCTACAAGCAAATAACATCCACACAAAAAGCAAGTGTAATCATACTTATATCTGACAAAATATATTTCAAGATAACAATAGACAAAGATGGACACTTTATAATGATAAAGGGTACTCTACATCAAGAAAACATAACACTTCTTAATATATATGCACTCAACCAGGGAGCACTGAAATATATAAAACAACTACTCACAGAACTAAAGTAAGAAACAGATCAAAACACAATCATAGTTGGAGACCTTAATACTCTCTTTACAGCTCTAGACAGATCAACCAAACAAAATCAATAAAGAAATATCGCTCTTAAATGAAACACTAGACCAAATGGACATAATTGACATTTACAGAAACTTTCATCCCAGAACATCAGATTATACATTCTTCTCCAGTGCACATGGATAGACCATATGTTAGGTCACAAAAATAGCATCAACAAATGCAAGAAAATTGAAATTATACCAACCACGATGCCTTGAAATTAGAAATCAACTGCAAAAAGGAAGTAAAAAAAAACACACACACACACACAAATCCATAGAGATTAAACAATATACTACTAAAAAATGACTGGGTCGAAGAAGAAATAAAAAATGAGATCAAAAGATATAGAGAGACAAATGAGAATGACAATACAACACATCAAAACTTCTGGAGCCGAAACCGGTTTGGCTCAGTGGATAGAGCGTCGGCCTGCGGACTGAAAGGTCCCAGGTTCGATTCCGGTCAAGGGCATGTACCTTGGTTGCGGGCACATCCCTGGTAGGGGGTGTGCAGGAGGCAGCTGGTCGATGTTTCTCTCTCATCGATGTTTCTAGCTCTCTATTCCCTCTCCCTTCCTCTCTGTAAAAAATCAATAAAATAAAAAAAAATAAAAAAACTTCTGGAATGCAGTGAAAGCAGTTTATATAATTATAGGCCTATCTCAAGAAACAAGAGAAATCCCAAGTAAACAACCTAATATCATATGTTAAAGAAGTAGAGAAAGAAGAATAAAAGCAACCCAAAGTCAGAAGAAGTTAAGAGATAATAAAAATTAGAGCAGAATTGAATGAAATAGAAAATAAAAAGACTATATAAATTAATAATACAAAGAGCTGTTTCTTTGAAATGATGAATAAAATTGACAAACCCCTGGATAGACTCACTAAGGAATAAAGGTAAAAGACCCTTATAAACAAAATCAGAAATGATAGAGGAGACATCACCACAGACATCATAGATATACAAAGGATCATACTAAAATATTATGAAAGACTATGTTACCAATATCAATAACGTAGAAGATATGGATAAGTTCCTAGAATTATATCATCTGCCTAGTCTAAATTATGAAAATTGGAAAATATAAATAGACTGATGAGCAGTGAGGAAATTGAAACAACCATCAAAACTTTCCCAAAAAACAAAAGTCCAGGACCAGATTGCTTCACTAGTAAATTCTACCAAATATTCAATGAGAATTTAAAACCCATCCTTCTCAAAGTCTTCAAAAAAATTGAAGAGTCCATCCTTCCTAACACATTTTATGAGGCCAATATAACCCTAATACCAAAACCTTGCAAACATAACACACACAAAAAAAACTACAGACCAGTATCTCTGATTTATACAGATGCAAAATCCTAAACAAAATACTGCAAATCAAATATACTAGTACATAAAAAAAAAATACATCACGATCAACTGGGTTCATTCCAGGGTCACAAGGATGGTTCAAATACGCAAATAGATTAATGTAATACACCACATTAACAAATGAAAGGATAATCATTTGATCTGATAAATAGATGCAGAAAAGCATTTGATAAGGTACAAAATTTATTTATAACTAAAAAACTCAATGCAATAGGAATACTAAGGAGAAAATAAACAAATGGGACTACATGAAAATAAAAAGTTTCTGCACAGCAAAAGAAACCATCAACAAAACGAAAAGGGAGCCCACTGTCTGGGATAACATATTTGGCAATATTACATCTGATAAATGGCTAATATCAAAATATATAAGGAACTCATACAACTTAACAGAAGGAAGACAAATAATCCAATTAAAAAATGGGCAAAGGACCTAAATAGAAACTTCTCCAAATAGGACATACAGATGGCCAAGAGACATATGAGAAAATGCTCAAAGTCACTGATCATCAGAGAGATGCAAATTAAAACAACAATGAGGTGGTCCGGGTGAGGCCGTGGGCCCCTGGATCCGGGTGAGCCTGGGTCCCGGGTCCGGGTGAGGCCGTGGGCCCCTGGATCCGGGTGAGCCTGGGTCCCGGGTCCGGGTGAGGCCGTGGGCCCCTGGATCCGGGTGAGCCTGGGTCCCGGGTCCGGGTGAGGCCGTGGGCCCCTGGATCCGGGTGAGCCTGGGTCCCGGGTCCGGGTGAGGCCGTGGGCCCCTGGATCCGGGTGAGGCCACGCGACCCTGGGTCTGGGAGAGGCCACGCGCCCCTGGGTCCGGGTGAGGCCATGCGCCCCTGGGTCCGGATGAAGCTGAATCCTGGGTCTGGGCGAGGTCGTGTGCCCCTAGATCCGGGTGAGGCTGGATCCCGGGTCCGGGTGAGGCCGTGGGCCCCTGGATCCGGGTGAAGCCGTGCCCCTGGATCCGGCCGAGACCAAACCAGAGGGAGTCGGACCTGCATTACCACCATTTGTCCACCATCCAGAGCTGAGGGGTCAGTGCCGACATGTACTCATAAGGAACTGGTGGACATTGATATTGGGTCTCAAAAGAACTGTTGGTCCAGAAAGAAACTCACTACAGACTGATTCATTTGCCTGTCAGCATAACTATTATTGCTCGTCACACATTCAATTCTTATAAGTATATCTCTAGTGACACATGATTTCGCTCATCTAGGGGAAATGATGAACAACATAGACTGATGAACAAGAACAGAACCAGAAACAAGGAGGCATCGATCGGACTATTGGGCCTCAGAGGGAGGATAGGGGAGGGTAGGGGGAGGGGGGAGAGATCAACCAAAGGTCTGGTGTGCATGCATATGAGCCTAACCAATGGTTAAGTTCAACAGGGGGTTGGGGCATCCATGGGGAGGGGTGTGGGATGGGAATGGGGGGATGAGGACAAATATGTGACACCTTAATCAATAAAGAAATTTAAAAAAAAAACAATGAGGTATCACCTCACACATGTCAGATGGCTGCCATCAACAAATCAACAAATGACAAGAGTTGGCAAGTATGTGGAGAAAAGGGAACCCTAGTGCACTGCTGGTGGGAATGCAGATTCATGCAGCCATTATGGAAAACAGTATGGAGTTTCCTCAAAAAATTAAATATGGAACTGCTATTTGACCCAGAGATCCCACTTCTAGGAATATATCCTAAGAAACTCGAAACACCAATCAGAAAGAATGTATGCACCCCTATGTTCATAGCAGCACAATTTACAATAGCTAATATCTGGAAACAGCCCAATTGCCCACCAGTAGATGAGTGGATAAAAAAAGCTGTGGTACATTTCTACCATGGAATACTATGCAGCCATAAAAAAGAAGACTCATACCCTTTGAGACAGCATGGAGGGACCTGTAGAGTATCATGCTAAGTGAAATAAGGCAGTCAGAGAAAGACAAGTATCACATAATCTCACTCATACATGAAACCTCAGTAACAAAATAAACTGATGAACAGAGTAGATCCAGAGACATGGAAGCATGGAACAGAGTGTGGAATCCCAGAGGGAAGGGTGGAAGGGTGGGTGAGTGGGAGGTAATCAACGAAGGACCTTGTATGCATATATGCATGGCCCATGGACACAGACAATGGGATGGTGAGGACCTGGGCTGGGGGCAGGGGTGGGCTGGATAGGGTCAATGGGGGGGGGGGGGAATGGGACATATGTAATACTTTCAATAATAAAGAATTCTTTTTTAAAAAAGAAAAGAAATATATTTTTAAAAATAGGAATAGAAGGAAAGTACCTCAACATAATAGAGGGCATATATGATAAACCCTCAGCTAATATCATACTCAGTGGTGAAAAACTGAAAGCTTTTCCTCTAAGATCAGGAACAAGACAAGGATGTCCACTCTCACCACTCTTAATCAACATAGCGCTGGATGTCCTAGCCAGAGCAATAAGACAAGAGAAAGAAATAAAAAGCATCCAAATAGGGAAGGAAGAAGTAAAACTGTCACTTTTTGTGGATGACATAATTCTGTATATAGAAAACCCTAAAGACTCCACAAAAAAACAAAACACTATTAGAAACAATAAATAAATACAGTCAAGTTGCAGGATACCAAATCAATGTGCAAAAATCCATTGCCTTCCTGTATACTGACAGCAAAACTTCAGAAAAAGAAATAAACAAACAAACAATTCCTTTTGTAATTGCAACCAAATGAATAAAATACCTAGGAATAAACTTAACAAAGAATGTGAAAGATCTATATACTGAAAATTACAAAGCATTATTAAAAGGGATTGAAAAAAACACCACAAAATGGAAAAATATCCTGCGTTCATGAATTGAAAGAATCAGCATAGTTAAAATTGCCATATTGCCCAAAGCAATATACAGATTTAAGGCACTCCTTATCAAAATCCCAATGTCATTTTTTAAAGATAGAACAAGAAATCATCAGATTTGTATGGAACCACAAAAGACCTCAAAGAGCCAAAGCAATCCTGAGGAAAAAGAACAAAGCTGGAGGTATCACACTATCTGACTTCAAATTATACTGCAGAGCTATGGTAATCAAAACAGTATGGTATTGGAAGAGAAACAGACACACAGATCAATGGAACAGAATAGAGAGCCCAGCTATAAAATCACATATATATGGACAGATAATTTTTGAAAAAGAGGCCAGAAACACACAATGGAGTAAACATAGTCTCTTCAATAAGTTGTTCTGAGAAAACTGGAAAGCCACATGCAAACAAATGAAACTGGATTACAATTTGTCCCTATATACAAAAATTAATTCAAAATGGATCAAAGACCTGAAACAATAAGTTACATAGAAGAAAATATAGGTACTAAACTTATGTACCTTGGTCATGGAGAACATTTTATGAACTTGACCCCAAAGGCAAGGGAGAAAAGGCAAAAATAAATGAATGGGGCCATATCAAACTAAAAAGCTTATGCACAGCAAAAGAAACTGACAACAAAACAAAGAGGCAGCCAACCAGATGAGAGATGATATTTGCAAACAGTAGTTCTGGCAAAGGTTTAATTTCAAAAATATATAAAGAACTCATAGCCGAAACCAGTTTGGCTCAGTGGATAGAGCATCAGTCTGCGGACTGAAGGGTCCCAGGTTCGATTCCGGTCAAGGGCATGTACATTGGTTGCGGGCATGTCCCCGGTGGGGGGTGTGCAGGAGGCAGCTGGTCGATGTTTCTCTCTCATCAATGTTTCTAGCTCTCTGTCCTTCTCCCTTCCTCTCTGTAAAGAATCAATAAAATATATTTTTTTTTAAAAAAAAAGAACTCATAAAACTCATCACCAAACAATCCAATCAAAAAGTAGGCAGAAGACCTCAAAATATACTTTTCCCAAGAAGATATACAAACAGCCAATAGATATATGAAAATATGTTCAACTTCACTAACAATTATGGAAATGCAAATCAAAACTACAATGAGATACCACCTCACACCTATTAGAGTGGCCATTATCAATAAGACAAGCAATAAGTGTTGGAGAGGTTGTGGGAAAAAAGGAACCTTCATTTACTGCTATTGAGAATCTAGACTGGTACAGCCACTATGGAAAGCAACCTGGTGATTCCTCCAAAAATTCAGAATAGAGCTACCATACTACCCAGAAGTCCCTCTCCTGGGTATATACAAAAAAAAACCCCTCAAAATCATGTTTTTGCAAAGATATATGCACCCCTATGTTCATTGTAGCACTATTCATGGTGGCCAAGACCTGGAAACAAATGAAGTGTCCTGCGGTAGAGGACTAGATAAAAAAGAGGTGGTATATATACACAATGGAATACTACTCAGACATAAGAAAGAATAAAATACTGCCATTTTGACACCATCGATGAACCTTGAGAATATCATGCTAAGTGAAATAAGTCAGTAAGAACAAACTAAGGACCATATGATTTCACTCATATGTGGGATATAAACCTGAAACTCATGAACACGAACAACAGTGTGGTGGCTGCTAGAGGAAGGGGTGGGAGGAGAAGAGGGTCCTAATATAAGGTGACAGAAGATTTGACTTTGGGTGGTGGGCACATGGTGCAATATGCAGATCTTGTAACATAGAAACCCACACCTAAGACCTATATGTTCATGTTGACCAATGTCTCCCCAATCCATTTAATTTTTAAAAAATTACACTGAACAATAAGTTTGAATCAACTATATTTTGGGAAGGGGGCACACGGGGATCCTTGGAGACTACAAGAGAACAAAGCTATTGTAACCGCAGAAACACCCTCCTTTTCTTACTCCTTTGTCCTACACAATCCTATGATAATGATCTGACATTTTTCTTTAAATTTGTGCTTTTGAACATTTCATCATTATCCCAAGGCATATAGGAAAACCCCACAACAGAATACTTACCTTATTTCCTTCCCCCTCCAGGTTAGAAACTCCATGAGGGTAAGGATCATTATCCACGACCTAGTCCAGTCCCTGAAACATGGAGGGTTCTCCAAAAACCTTAATTCAATGATCATGTAAATGGATTTAGTTGTTCTAAGAGAGCTAGAGTTGTACTTAGTAAGGAGAGGAAAGAGCTGTTAATCCTACTTCAGGCTCAAGGGAATTATATAGTTGTTTCTCTGTAAGAGCCATGCTTAAGATTATTCAATAGAAGTGCCTGCTGAGGCCCAAAGACTGCTGAGGCAGTAATTAGTTGGCAGGGAGTCAGTGAAATAGCAGCTAATCTATATATATAAAAGGCTAATATGCTAAGTGTCCGACCATCCGACCAGTCGCTATGATGCACACTGACCACCAGGGGGCAGATGCTCAACGCAGGAGCTGCCAAGCTGCAGTGACTTGCAGAGGCGGTTCTCAAGCTGCAGTGACTTGCAGAGGCGGTTCTCGAGCTGCAGTGACTTGGCAGCAGCGGTTCTCGGGTGATGCACCCTGAAACCAGAGAGGAGGGAGCCCGATTCCTCACGGGGCTGTGCAATTCCACCTTCAGCCAGGGGTTATGTTGTTGCTGGGGCACTGTCGGTCCTGAATATGATTTATTGCACACTTGAATTTGTGTTCCACACCCTGTACAACAGCAACTTTGGAGAGTGCCCTCTCGCACTCCGGGACCCCCTGAGGGATGTTGGAGAGCCGGTTTTGGCCCAGTCCTCGCAGTCCAGGCAGAGGGACCCCACCTGCCTGAGGGACCCTACTCACTCTGCAGATGCCGGGGAGGGCCCATGGGAGGTTGGTTCCAGGACACGTCCGGCCTGTCTCGCCTAGTCCCGCCCCACCGGCCACCTTCTAATTAATTTCAATGTGCATGAATCCATGCACTGAGTCACTAGTCCTATATAATAAAACCCTAATATGCAAATCGACTGAATGGTGGAACGACTGGTTGCTATGACGTGCCCCCTGGTGGTCAATGTGCTCCCACAGGGGGAGCACCGCTCAACCAGAAGCTAAGCTCACAGATGACCAGCGTAATGGTGGTGGCAGGAGCCTCTCCCACCTCCACAGCAGTCGGACATCCTCTGAGAGGTCCTGGACTGCAAGAAGGCACAGGCTGGGCTGAGGGACAACCCCCACCCCCCGCCCATATGCATGAATGTCATGCACCAGGCCTCTAGTATAAAATAAAGCTGAATAAATCGGGCTGACAGTTACTTAGTACAGAGCAGTTTACATAGTGTATCTCCTAGATTTCATTATCAAAATATCATGAATGGAGAATCCCAGACTTTAAAACATTAAGTCCCTTGCTGGAGATCATGGAGCTAAAAAGTGGCAGATATGGGATATAAAGCCAGGCTTTATAGTTTATTGATTTTTAGAGACAGAGAGAGGAAGGGAGAGGGAGAGAGAGAGAAACATGGATGTGAGAGCTTAATACCAATTGGCTGCCTCCTGCACACCCCCTACTGGGGGTTGGGGATGGAGCCCACAACCTTTTGGTGCATGGGATGACACCCAACCAACTGAGCCACACCAGCCAGGGCTGATTGAAATTATTGGATTTCTGACAATAACTCTTCAGTTATAAATTCCCTTTTGGAACTTCTTATTTTATCTTTAAGCTCTTTTGGTGCTCTATTTTACTTAATACTTCCATGGTGAAACCAATATTACCTAATTTGAGTGGCAAAGTGGTCAAAATATATTGCTATTGCCAAAAAGAAATATCTCAGGCCCTTCTTAGGCATGGTGCTATATTATATTATGTTGTCATATATTATTACATATCACAAGAATTAAAAACAGAAAGAGAAGCAGCATGCATATAGACAAGAGAGAGTTCCAAGTAAGCCAGTGAGAAAGAAGAATTAAATCTTCTGTGTTCCTTGTCCCTACAACTAGAATGTGCCTTTATGATACTTTCTAAAGGATCTATTAGAGCACCTCACTTATTAGTAGGAAATTATATATCAAGCCTACTTATTCATTTTATGTTTGTTTTACCCTTCCTCTGTAGTAAAATTGTCCATACGTTAGAGATGGGAATGAGGTTGAGGATATCTTATTCTGCTAGGGCTGTCATAGCAAAATGTCACAGACTGGGTGGCTTAAACAAGAAAAAGACTGGAAGTCCAAGATCAAGATATCAGAAGGATGAGTTTTTCCCAAGACCTCTCCCTCTTGGCTTGCAGATGGCTACCTTCTCATTGTTCTCTCATGGCCTTTTATCTGTGTTATGCATCATATCTCTCTCTCTCTCTCTCTCTCTCTCTCTCTCTCTCTCTCTCTCTCTCTCCCTCTCTTTCTCTCTCTCTTCTTATAAGGACACCAACCATATTAGATCAAGACCTTACCTCTATGACTTCATTAAAACTTAATTACCTCCTTAAAGGCCCTATTTGCAAACACAGCACATTGTGGAATAGAACTCAAACATAAATTGGCAGCGGGGGGGTGGGGGAGGAGGGAGGCAGAATTCAGTCTATAACATGAAGAATTTTGTGAAAACCTCTGTTCTCAAACTTCCTAAGACAGATACACTCATTTTCTAAAATGGTAAGTTAAATTACAAAGTTTTTGCAATAGTTATGCACTTTTTAAAAATCCATTATTTCTATGATATGGTAGTGTCTCTTATTTTTTATTGCAGTAAAATATATATAACATAAAATTTGTCATTTTAACATTTAAGTGTACAATTCAGCAACATTAAGTACATTCACAATCTAGTTGAACCATCACCTATATTCATTTCAAAACTTTCATCATCCCAAACAAAAACTCTGCAATCATTAAGCAATATCTCCTCGTTCCCTGCTCTCTCAGCTCCTGGTATTTCTAATCTATTTTATGTCTCTATGAATTTGCCTCTCCTGGTATTTCTTAATTCCTTGCCTACAAGAGCAAATAATGTTTGAACTTGAAGAGACCTGGTAGACCTCTTGGCACAGATGAAGCATGAAGACAAAGCTTGTTCAGATTGACATGCCTGCTTAATGGAAAAACAGTCTCAAAGTCAAGTTTCCTGACTGACTGTCTCTTTCCACTAAAAGGTTTGACATCTCTAGAATGAGTCCCAGAATGAGAATCTGAAGCTGCACTGTCCATTACAGTAGCCACTAGTCACATGTGGCCATTGAGCACTTAAAATGTGGCTTGTTTTAATTGAGATGTGCAGTGAATGTAACATGCACACCAGATTTTGAAGCCTTAGTGTGAAAAAAGTAACAAAATATCTCATGAATAATATTTATATTGCTTATATTTGAAATGATAATGTTTTGTATATATTGTGTTAAATAAACTGTACTATTAAAATCAGTTTCACCTGTTTATTTTTTAAAAGTGATTACTTGAAAACTTAAATATGTGACTTACCTTATATTTCTATTAAACCTCTCTGGTCTGAGGATTTATATAAGGACAAGCCTCTCCAATTCTTTCATGTCCTCACTTCATCTACCCCCAATGTACATGGTGGGGTAGGGAGCGGAGGCAGGGTAGAGGGGGTCAATGGGGTAAAAGGAACATCTGTAACATTTTCAACAATAAAGATAATGTTTAAAAGTAGATTATGTGAATACACAAAACAGAGTTTATTCTTATATTATTATTTATCTATTATTGTGTTATTTTCCATACAAACAGCTGTAAATTAACTTTTTACCCACCCTGTACAATCTCTATCCTTTAGAACTATGTATCAGGAAAAAAAGACCAGGAGTATTCAAAGTTGACCAAACTCTCAAAACTGGTTTGTCCATTCACATTATTGGTTAAAAATTAAAACAAATAAAATACTTGGAAAGTCATCGGATGTTTAGTACAACATTTCCTTATGGGAAAAAGAACATTAAGGTTGTTTCTGTTGCAAATAACAGGAAGAAAGCTTAAATAAGAAAGACAAGCTCTGTAAGAAAGACAAGGGTCCTATTAAAAGCATCTCCAATTGCAGTGTTGAGGCAAGAGCAGCCCCTCCCCCCTCTTTTGGAATGTAGTGGACAATACAAGCTTAAATAAGAAAGACAAGCTCTGTAAGGATAATGGAGTGGCCCAAGGAACCCGAGGACAAGAATGCAGCTGGGACTCAGAAACAGACTAGAACTGGGCCTGGAGCAGTGCAGGGGCTCAATGAGTCCTTTCTCTCCCCATCTCATCTCTGTGACGCAGACCGGCTGTTTTGGGTCCCAGTACAAATGAAGATAATGATAATGATGATGACTAGGACAAGAAACAAACAGTAAATACTTAGTATTTGCCAGGCACTGTATAAAGCACGTTATAGGCATTAACTCATCGGATCTTCATTAAATACTCATTTAATGTTGTTGTTTTTTTTCATTAAGCAAATAAGGAAATTGAAGTATGGATAGGTTAAAAAAAATTACCCAAAGCCAAGATTAGAATCAAGTGATTGGGTGATTAACAATATGTAACATAGATCTTATTGTAAAGGATGGTTACCAACTAGAGTGCCCAAATTGCATCTACTAAAACAAGAGCATTTATTTCATAGGGTTGCTCTGAGGATTAAATAAAATATTTTGTGTAGATCATTGTAGAGTTCCTGATATACAGCATGTGTTCTGTGGGTGTCAGCTGGCAGTGTTATTATCTTTTTTGTTCAAAAGAGCAACTATACTGAAACTAGCATCTTCATCTTGATTTCAACTTATCACTGGAGGGATTCAGATTTTTAGGACACAAGTTAAGGACCCAATTCAGACCTAATCAGCTATTTCCAGAAGGGGTGGCTCCCTGGGGATCCAGCGCTATGAATTAGGGACAGGAAGGAGAAGTGTTGGGGGGAAGGCTACCATTCGAAGTAATATATGCTATTACTCTTTCAACGGAAGGAGTAAACATTACTCTGGCACCAAATATCACCATCACATTTTATTTTCTAAGCCACTTTAGCAAGTTAGAAGTAACACTGAAAGCAGACTTATATATTCTGAGTTCCCAAATGAGTCTTTTCTTTTATGGGTTCTGTTAATTAGCAATTTTTAAACAACATATAAAATAAACTTACAATGGATTAAAGAAAATGGGGTTTATTGTTCTCACATAAACAGGAGTTGGGAGACAGGGTGAGCATTTCTGAGACGCGAGTAGACTTTCTCGAGGTTGCAAGATGGTTGCCCCCCAGGCAGCAACTGTTAGAGGTCTGCTGTGAGGGCATGTGAATAATCAACTTCAAACGGGACATCAACAATTTAGTGGATATCATAAATATACTCTTTACAGAGCTCTATCTAACCCATTTCTAAAAATGTTACACCATAGATATTAAGAGAATACATTGTAAGGGAAATCACAAGTTACAATAGAATGTAATATAATTTCGGTCTATCGATTTCACAACAGAGAAGGGTGCATCAAGTTTCTCGTGCTCGGAAATCTACTGTGGCCTTTTCCCTGAGTCAGAACCAGAAGTGAAGGCAGTGGCTAATTTCTTGAGAAGAAATATCAACCGTATTAAAGCTTACATCACAATGCATTCATACTCCCAGATGATAGTGTTTCCATATTCCTACAACAGAAGCAGAAGCAAAGACCATGAGGAACTGGTAAGCGCTGTTTAATTATTTTTATTATTAGCCTCTCAGAAATAAATTAATATTTAGTTTCAAGAATTAAAAACTCATCTAGGGTTTTGGCCTAACTCTACCGGGAGTAATCCCAGGGGAAAGTTCAATGCAGGACTGTAAAACATGGGGGCCTTACACTGAGGACACGACCTTCAGTCCAGCAGATGGGCTCTCTAAGAAAAATATCACACTCCTTAAAGGTCAGGAGGGAACCATTCCACCTGGGTGTGATCTACATGTGGAGCCATATGAGCAAGGACCAGGACAAGAGTCTCTGGAATTATGCATCTGCTTTGTGGTCACTAGCTTTCTACAATAGCCACCACAGATCAAGTCTCAGCACAACACTCACCAATTTGCTATCAGCATTAGGAATTGGTTGCATGCTGACATCTCTAACTCCAAAGGGTCCTATTAAAAGCATCTCCAATTGCAGTGTTGAGGCAAAAGCAGCCCCTCCCCACTTTTTTGGAATACAGTAAAAGTAAAGGGAATGATAACATGCTATGATGCCAAGGAACAGACACAATTTCAGCCAAACATTGAAAGATGGAATTTCTATATATGGACAGCGAAGAGAAGACATTCCAAGCTGAGAAGATGGTGTTTCCCACAAGAAGTATGTTCAGGGGATTGTGAGAGTGCCAAAGTGAAGGTGATACCATCAGAAAGTAGATGAGGTCTGCTTGTGAAGATAAGGTCAGCTTATTTGAATGTCAGAATAAATTTACATTTCATTCTGTAGACAACGGGGTTCCATTCAAATCTTTATTTTGAATAAAGGAATGGCACAGCATCGTACCCACTGATATTCCTCTGGGTTATTCAAGAGAGTGACAGTGAACAACATCCAACTTCAGAAAAGATCTGGGTATCTGGGTACACTAGAAACAAATATAGTAGAACATGGGGTTTATTATCTTGCTTCGTAACCAAAACAACATCTTTTTTATTGGATGAGTCTTAGGGAGTTACCTGACATTTTACTCAAGACTAAAATAGAATTTCTGAAAAGGATGAGAAGGGAATCAGGGACACTCAGGTATAATATTGTTTAGAGAACTTGGATTTAAAGTTTGGTGATACTTTTATCTAGGAATGGGGTAACCTCAAGTTGTTTGCCTTTGAAATATCATTATACTTCATTTTACAAAGTTAATAAATTCCTATAAAAGGCTGATGAGAATTATTTTTTCTTCAAATTAAATAAAATTTTCAAGGTATTAGAAGAGTTTATGGCTAGAGTCACTCAATTGTGATTTCCATAAAACAAAACAGATTTTTTGAAGTTAATTTATTCTTCTTGATTTACCTTTGGGTAAATGCAGATTTTTCACATGTACAGTTTTTTTCAAATTTATTGAGATATAACTGACATATAAAATTATGTAAGTTTAAGGTGTAAAATGTGATGATTTGACACACATATATGTTGTAAAATGATTATCACAATAGAGTTAATACATCTATCATCTCAGATAACTACATTTTTTTTCTTTTGTGGTGAGAACATGTAAGATCTACTCTTTAAGCAACTTTCAAGTATATAGACAATATTGCTATAGACAATATTGCTAACTATAGTCACCACGCTGTATATTAGATTCCCCAGGACTATTTCATCTTGTAATTGGAAATTTGTATCCTTTGACCAACATCTCCCCATTCCTCCCACCCTCAGCTCCTGACCACCACCATCCTACTCTATATTTATTCATGTATATAGTCTGAGTCAATTAACATATGATTGAATTTTTTAGAAATTTCCACCTGTCCTGTTTTAAAGTTTTACATTAACTGAAATTTCATATTCTATTGATTTCAGTCTCTACTGGCCAGTGAAGCTGTCCAGGCTATTGAGAATATTAGTAAAGATACCAGATATACATATGGCAGTGGTTCAGAAAGTTTATGTAAGTATTTCTTAAGATCTTAGAAAACTGTGAGCTATTTTTAAAAAATCTGTGTTTGGTTTTTCTGTATAGATTTAATTTTTCTAAATGGAATCTCTAAGCAAGGTCACTTGTAAAACAATTGGATTATAACCATTACAAATGGAAGCATAATAGCTATGACAGCACTGAACAAGCTATATTAACAAGTGAATACTTAAAAAGAAGACAAAATTCTATTTAGGAAATATGCTCATTGCTATAGAGTAGGAGTTATAGAAATGGCATCACACAGGTTGAGTGAAGCAGAAAAGGTCATAAAGGGTGAAAAGAAAATGGAAGCTGTCCAAGGCCACCCTGTAAGGTTGTGTAGGTTGAACACTATACACATCTAGTGTATAACCATTACATTAGTTGCCTTTCAGTGACGGCCTGTGCTCTAGAGTATAGCACACTATAGTTGAATGTCTTTGGTTTCTATCACAGTGATGAGAATATGTATGTGGCAAACTCCTAACAATTATTTGTTGAGGGATTCCTTTGTAGGTACAGTGGTATAACAGACAATGATTTTACTTTTTTGAAGCTGGAGGGGGAGATGAGAGAAGAGGAACAGAAAATAAACATGTAACCAACTATCAGCAAATCATGACCCACAGGTCATATCAGCCCACTGCTTGTTTTTGTATAGCCGGAAAGCTAAAAATGATTTTCCAGGTTTTTTAAATGCTTAAAAAACAAAAAACAAAAGAAGAGTAAGATTTTATGACCTTTGAAAATTATATGAAATTCAAATTTCAGTGTCCTCAAATAAAATTTGAAGACACAGCTAAAATCATGTATTTGTCTGTGGTCTATGATAGTTTCATGACAGTAGAGTTGCATAGTTGTGACATAGACTATGCTGGCCATAATGCCTAAAATATTTACTATCTTGTCCTTTACATAAAAAGTTTTCCATTGCTGATATAAGCAATTAAATAGTAAAATAAAGTATAATTCCACTGATAAGTAAAGACAATAAAATAGGCTTATGGGTTTGAGAATGACCGCAGGAGAGAGAGGCTATTTAAAGTTCTCTGAAGGTCTCTCTCTGTAGCTGACATTTCTGGGAGACCTACCTGGTACGTGGCTGCCAAACAAAGATGTGAGGGGAAACCAGGTAGAGGAAATAGCATTTAATTAGGTATGATCTACAGGGTTATAAAAAACACATTCATAACAATAATCACACCAGATGTCCTATTAATAAAAAGTCCAGACAGGAACTTTCCTCTTCCTTCTCAACAACCCAAAATTATCTCAGAAAAAAACTGAGGTCACATGGTATCTCTGTCTCTTGTGTCACTGATCCATTTATTGCTGCTTTATCTGACTAGGGTCCCCGCTCTGTCACAGAAAAATCCCACAACTTCCTTTCACAATTCAGAGCTTTCTTGATTCCTATCCTCTTCTCTACTAATATTCCCCAAAGCATGACCATAATGCCTCAGGACTAGAGGAACTTATAGAGCAAACTTCCTGTTATGATGAAATCAGTCCATCTCCACTCATGTTCATTCATTCAGGACACATTTATGTGTATGTGTGTGTAAGCATAGGAGAATGGTTAGAATAAATAGCAAATATTGATAATGTCTGTCAGAAATATTTGCTGAATAAATAACAACTAATCCACTGTTGAAGAATATTTTTCAATATTAAAACAATGTTTCAATAAACACCTTTGTATTAATTCAAGTGTATTAGAAAGAAGCAAAAATGATCACTTTGTATATTATATGGTTGTCTACATGGAAAACAGTAGAAAATTCACAAAAATATTAGTAACAATTAAAAAGTTGAGTAAGGTGGCCGACTATGAACTAAATATCCACAACTCTATAACTTTCTTATATACCAAAAATAATCAGGTAGAAATAAAGTGAAAAAAAAAGATCCTACTTCCTCTATATATGTACATGTATATATGCACACATATTACATATAGATACATACATATATGTGAATTCATTGTTAAATGTATATATGCATGTACACACACAAATCCATATAATCTATATATGTTAAAAACCTAAAAAATTTTACTGGTGTGATAAAAGAAGATGAACAAAAGGAGAAATCTGCCATGTTTTTGAGTGGGAAATCAATGTGAAAATGTGTCAGTTGTTCTAAAGTAATTAGTGCATAAATCCCAATGAACACTGAAATGATTTTGAACTTCATTTGAAAAAAATACATTTAGTAGAAGAGCTTGTAGAATTATGAAAAATAAGACTAATAAGAGAGAATTCACCCAACCAAATATTAAAATACATTAGAAACCTCAAATATACAAGATGTAGTACCTCATAAATAAAGGATTTCTAACCAGTTAAGAATGTTAGATTATTCAATTAATAGGGTTGAGAACCCTGATGTTACTTAGAAAAAAATAATTGGGTTACTAACATATCTTTCTCCAAAATAAATTCCAGGTAGAGAAAATATCTATATATATAAAAGCCTAAGTGACCATCACAACCAAACGGATGACCGAACAGGCTGCATGGGGCGACCAGGCCGGCACGGGGGGGGGGGGGGGGGGGGGGGTTAGTGAGGGGTGACCAAACAACTGAGCCACAGGCTACGTGGGGCGATCAGGCCGGCAGGGGGGTTAGTGAGGGGTGACCAAACAACTGAGCAGCAGGCTGCATGGGGCGACCTGGCCGGTGGGGGGGGGGGGGTAGTTGGGGGCAACCAGGCTGGTGGGGGGGGGCAGTTGGAGGTGATCAGGCCGGCAAGCAGAGGCAGTTAGAGGTGATCAGGCTGGCAGGGGGGCAGTTAGGGGAGACTAGGCCGGCAGTGAGGGCAGTGAGGGGCGATCAGGCCAGCATGCAGAGGTGGTTAGGGGTGATCAGGCTGGCAAGGGGGGAAGTTAGGGGCAATCAGGCAGGCAGGCAGGTGAGTGGTTAGGAGCCAGCAGTCCAGGATTCTGAGGGATGTCCGACGGCCGGTTTAGGCCCGATCCCTAAACTGGCCATTGGACATCCCCTGAGGGGTCCTGGATTGGAGAGGGTGCAGGCTGGGCTGAGGGGACCCTCCCCCTCTCATACACAAATTTCGTGCACCGGGCCTCTAGTTTTTATATAAAAATCCAGTCATAAACCAAGTTGAAAGCTAAATAACCAAATAAGAAGAAAAACTTCCCCCCATATTACACAAGGATAACACCAATGTTGCTTTTATAAGCAATCTATAAATTGGACAAAATAGAAATGAGTAAGACAATCAATAAAAAATATATAAACATAGACAATAAATATATCAAACAAAACATTCAATACACTGGTAATAAAAGAAACATAAAGGAAGACAATTTGATATTATTTTTTCACCCATAAAATTGCCATAAATGCAAATTTTCATGGATAATGTGGGAGGGAGAAGTGGGCATATTCATACCTTGCTAGTGCAGGCATAAATTGGTGAATCTTTTGAAACTATTTGGCAACATCCTATATAATAAAGAGCTAATATGCAAATGGTTGTCATGCCCTCACGCCGTCACATTGTAATGGCTCAGACACTCAAAATGGGGACCAGCCAGGCTGTGGCCCCTGGAGAGGGACAAGCCACCTGCCGAGGCACCTGCAGCTGCAGCCTGAGCGAAGCCACCTGACCATACTACTCTGAAGCTGCGGCCAGCCCAGGCGAAGCCAGGTCCTAGATGCCTGCGACCAGCTGGAGGAGGGAATCCTGGGTCCCGGGTTCAGGGTGAGGCAGAGGCAGTTAGGGGCGATCAGGCCAGCAGGGGAGCAGTTAGGGGCAATCAGGCAGGCAGAGGTGGTTAGGTGCGATCAGGCAGGCAGGCAGAGGGGTTAGGGGTGATCAGGCAGGCAGACAGGCGAGCAGTTAGGAGCCAGTGGTCTTGGATTGCGAGAGGCAGTACGACATTCCCCAAGGGGTCCAGATTGGAGAGGGCTGAGGGACCCACCTCCCGTGCATGACTTTTGTGCACTGGGCCTCTAGTGTAGAATAATTGTAAAAAGTACATACCCTTATGCTAGCAATCTACTTCTAGGAAATAATATTCTAAAGGAATAAAGAAGCAGTTATGTCTAAACAAGGTTGTTCATTTTAATGATGTTTATATTACCTGGAAATTAGAAAAATAAAAAGGTCTCAAATAGATAATTTAAATTAATTTACATCCAGCTTTATAGTGCAATGCTATGAGTTAAACATTATTTGAACTCATCGATACATAAAACTGGTCACGACAGATACCATGTTTAGAAATGTTAAAAAACAGAATGTATAGAATGATCTTAGTATGTAGGAAAAATATTAACTTAGAAAATTTTAAAAATTAAGTTAAATTTTTGTTGTTGTTGTTAAAGCCTTCACTACAAAATAAAAGGCACTAAGACATTAATGGTGATTATCACTTCTTGGTAAAGTTATGGATAATTCTGATTTTCTTCCTTAACCTGTTTTCCACCAATCTCCATTGTTTTATCAGCAATGTATATTACTTACTAATCAGAAAAATGCAAAGCAATTTTCATTTTTAGGGGGAAAGAACACATTTTGTTAGTTAATTTGAAACATCTGTATTTTGAAAAGTAATTTCTTTTTCTTCTTATAGATCTAGCTCCTGGAGGTCCGGATGACTGGATCTATGACTTGGGCATCAAATATGCCTTTACAATTGAACTTCGAGATACTGGCAAATATGGATTCTTGCTGCCAAAGCATTTCATCAAACCTACTTGCAGAGAAGCTCTTGCTGCTCTCTCTAAAATAGCTTGGCATGCCATCAGGAATGTTTAATGCTCTTGATTTTTTCACTCTGTTCTCACATTTTAATTTACTGATTCCAAGACCAAATCATTGTTCCAGTTTCTTTTTTAAGTTTTAGTTTTGGTAAAAGGTTTCCTTATTCCTTGGTTTTGTCAGAGAACGAAATAAATGTAATAAATAAATACACATTTTCCCCCTTTTTGTTTAACTTGTAAGAAGCTAGGTACTGATTTTTTTTTTCTTTGATTCGTGATGTTTGACTAACTGTAACTGGACAACCAATGGGTCCTGGCTGCCTGTCACTTCTTGAGCTAATTGAGAGGAGACAGGATTGAATCATATATGAGTGTTTATTCCAACAAAGCCGGCAGCATGGGAGAGGGAGAGCAGCAGTTCATCCACAAGCCAGCTGCTTACATTGGGTAGAGGGACAAAGATTACGTGGGAAAGTAGGCAAGGTATAATGGTTACAGGCCATGTGGGTTTGGGGGTCGCCCCGGGACTAGGACTAAATCGTTTAATCTTTCCATAATAGGTAGTTCTGGAAAAAAGGAAGATGGACTGCATTCTGATGTAGGTTCTCATATCCCGGGGCCTACATCTTTCAGCCAGGTTAAAATGTGCTTTCTCTAATCAGAATAGAAAAATCATGGTTAACAGAGCATGATTAATATTTCTTATAATTATAGCTAGTCCCCAATAGTCTGTTTCTGCTCCTAACATAACCATCTCAAGCAATTTTAACTAGTTTAATGCAAATCATTAGACCCTAAACAAGGGGGGGGGAAAGGTTGCCAGAAATCCATTAAATATTTTTGCTTTAATTTTCAACAAATTCTGCTTGTGCCTTTAAAAACACAGCCGTGAGTCTGTTCGCTCCACAGGAATAGACCATGGCCCACAAAGTGGAGTGTCAATAACAGAATAAATATTTCCTGTCGCTCCAGCTCATCGTTCATTAAACTTTGTAGAGCCAATGCATGTACTTACTTCCTACAACAAATGTGGCCTTTACCACCTTTACAACAGCTTATTGCAAGAACTAAGAATTAATGTAATAAAAGAACAAAACTCTCCCTCTTAAAATATTTTTACTGATTTCAGAGAGGAATGGGGGCGGCGGCGGGGGGGGGGGGGGGAGAGAGAGAGAGAGAGAGAGAGAGAGAGAGAGAGAGAGAGAGAGAGAGGAGAGAATCATTGATCAGCTGCCTCCTACACCCGCACTGGGAATCCAGCCCTGACCGTGAATCGACCCTGACTTCCTGGTTCACAGTTTGACGCTCCATCACTGAGCCAGGCCGTCTGGGCTTAAAATTATTTTTAATGGGGAACTTGAGAAGATCCTCTCCAGGGATCTCTCACAACGACAAGCCCATTCCCACTGCCGCCTCCGGGGGCTGTGGAGGGCGTGTCCACGGGGGGGCGGTGCCTGCGTGCTGACGTCTAATTTGGCAGCCGGAAGTGCCTAGGCCTAGAGAGGAACAGGGCAAACCCTCGACTTCCGGCGGCATTTTGAGGCGATCCTTCTGGTTCCCTGAGAGTGTTTTCGTTGGCTTTTCTTACTTTCCAGCGTCTCCTCGTTGTTTTTCTCTCTACGTCCCAGTCTCGCTGGATACTGGCGAAGCGGCCGGCGAGTTCCGCTTCCCAGCCGCCCCCGGGGCCCCCCGCCTGCCGAGGGCCGGTTCCCGGGAGCCGCGCGCGCACCTCCCCCTTGTTGGTGTCCTCCCGGGGCCAGGCGCGGGGACAGGGAGTCGCAAACCCGGCTCCTCCGAGCGGCGGCGGCGGCGACGCCTCCCGGCTGTGCTTGCGAAGGGAGCGCGGGGAGGAGGTAAGCTTGAATTGTGTGCTTTGGTGCGGGTCTCGGGGGGAGGCGGGGGGCGGCCCCGGGGTGGGAAGGCCCGCAGGAGTCTCCTTACCCACTTGGGACACGCCGCGACTTCGAGCTCCTCCTCTTAGTTCTGCAAAGGCTCCCGGGCTCGGGTCTCCCTCCTCGCCCTCCTCCTGGTTCCGGTGAGTTTGTCTGAGGGGGCAGGCGGGTTCGGGTGAACAGGGCTGGATCTGAGGTGGGCTTGGGAACCCTTGCGTGGTATTCGCTTTTGAATGCAGTGAAAGGCTGTGGGAATATAGTTTTAGATTTAGAAGCTCCCCACCCCCCCCCTTTTTTTTTTACGCATTCCAGACTTTCTGGGGGAAAGTGTCTTACTTTTGGTTGTATTTGGTCCTATCTCCTGGCACTGATACCTTAACGATTTGGGGCCTCGGAGTTGAGGAGTGCTACTTGACCACCTTCACATTCCCCCGTTAGGTAGCTTGGCCGCTATATGGCCGCGGCCGGGGAGAATGGACGGAGGGCGCCTGATGTTTGGCATTCTCTGAGGTATGACAGGATGACTCCTGTGGCTGCAGGGTTACTCGGAGTTGATATTACTTACTAGTAAATGGTATTGGTAGGATCTTGTCTGTGGAGTCGAGTGCCAAGCTATTTAGTTATTTTGCGAGGTTTTCCGATCATTTGAACTACTTTGAAAACTATGGGCATATGCAATCTCTTCAGGTTTTTCGCTTTGTGAAAAAATAATTTACAAAGTTTAGAAAAGATCGTCACACCTCAAATTTTCAAAGTTCACGATACTTTGCAGTAAATCTTAATACGTTTATGCAGTACAATCCAGGCATAATTAGTCTCGTTCTGTAATATTTGAAATTACTGTCTTTAGTACCTAAGCGAAAGTATTTGGGAGTTTTGTGAACAAAATCTGTAGATTTTCCAATAATTTCCAATTTCTTAGTGAAGTATTTAGATTGTAACATGACCATTTCAACAAGATACTGAATGTTGATGCAGGTACTTAACAAATTGTTCTGTGAGAATAGTTGCAGGGTGAAACTAAGACTGGATCTGGTAGGATCCAGTTTTATCAAATACATGACTTACTGGCTTCCTAATTATTGGTGATTTGAAATGAACATTGATTGCATATTTTAAGATATGCAGATTCATCCAATTTCCATATCTGTAAATCTTCGGGCAGATGTTATTTTAACTCCCGTACAAATTATCAGTGTTAATTTGTATTATAATATGCATTGTGTTTACGTATAGAAAGCAAAGTTGTTTAACTTACCAACTGGTATTTGAAGAAATGGTTTTCAGTGCTCATTGGTTTCCCCATCTCCCCCAAACCTCTCTCGTCATATAGAGTTAGAACTGTTTCAGCAGATATTTAGTAGCAGTTGAAACGCTAACTTGTGTTGATATATAAAGTGTCTTTTTTTTTTTTTTTTTTGTAGTTTGTCTTTTGCAGTTCTGTTTACTTCTCTTTGGTGACCAGCATGGGATTTTTCTGTGCATAGTCTTTTTAACAAATTATTTTTTTCTGCACAGTGCAGCAGTATTATTGCCTTGTTCATACTTGTGTAGTCAGGTTAGTTTGGTCACTTCAGTTCACAATTCAGTTTGGAATTGTTTTAGTCTATTTACATATAAGTGATGTGCAAGATTGTTTTAGAAAGTTCTTTTTAAAAAATTCTCCCCGACTGCATCAAATAAACCTAAATTTTTTCTTTCAAAAATATGAAATATAAATATGAAGAGACCTAATATTTAACATAACCCTTTTTATTTTAGAACTGCAGTGGATAGGGATTTATTCTACTACAAGTTAGTACATTTATGTCATCTTAATTGTTTAATTATTTGACAATTTACTAATATTATGCTGCTGCTCATCAGATTATGCTTTCATTTTTGCTACTGGAAGATGAGACCTCAAAAAGTTGTGGTTAAGGATTGAAGAGAGCATACTAGAACTGATACATGTTTTATTGACAAGACTTCAGTCATTAGACCTCAGAAATAATTGTTTACAAAGAGGCTGCTGTATGTTTTTTCTTTCTCAGTCAAATTTATAGCATGAATTACAAACATTATGATGTTTGTATGTTTTTTGAGGGGGCGGACAGTTCCATTTATTGAGACTGTGTTTTATTGTGTCTTAATGATTCAAACTTTATCCCCTATTTTTCTTTTTCAATTGAAAAAAAATATAATAACCTCTGATCTTTCATTAACTCTGAAAATGAAGAGGAAAAATAGGAAAATACTGTAACAATAGACTCACCAGTGTCACTCAGATTTTAATAATGCTGCTGTTTGGGAAAGACATAATGTGAAGTGTGGTGGCAACTTAAAACCAAAGAAAAATTTGAAAACAAAACTAGAAAGAAAACCTTCAAAGACTCTGAGCTAAGGAAGACTTAAATATTTGCATTTTTAAAAAACTTATTGTTTCTAATTTTTCTCATTTACTCTGAAACATTTACTTCTTATTGAAGCCTCTGTAGATAGTAATTAAAAAAGCCCCTCTTCCCCAGTCAAATTTGCATTTTATTCTGTTGCGGTAGTTACCTTCCTTTGTAGGCTCAAATTTTTAGATTGAAAATTCTAATTAAGTCACATTAGTTGGTAACAGTTTAAGTTCATTAATTACTGTATATGAGTAAATGCTTTTCTGGTGTACTTTAGATTATGTGTACATATTTAGACAAATAGGATATAAAGTATTTTTTGTATTCTTTGCAAGCATAAAGCATTTATCTATGCAAAATCATGAATGTTTCAGTAATACTTAGATAACTTGACTACTGATGAAAGTTCTTAGATAGATAGATGATCAGAAGAATTCTTATTTCTTTCATTTAGAAAACTCCAGTTCCTAATTTTTCCCTTTTGCTTCAGATTTATTTTATTTTATTTTTTTAGTTAGGGTCTTCCTGTAACCTAGACCTGGTACTCAAACTCATTGGGACAAGGTCTGACACTGTTGGACTCTCTTGAGAAAAGAGGAGAACACACCTTTACTTCATTGCTGTTCTTCCTTAAGTTGGTAGACTCAACAGTAGCCCTGGGATAAGCACTATGTAGGTGAATCTTGAGAAGTTCTAATGTCACCTGTAAAAGCAACTTTGTCTCTGTGTGAAGGAACTTTTTTAGTGGCAAGAATACAAGGAGAGGGGCAATATGGAATTATTAGTCTTCACTTGATAGTCTGACATAGCAGTCCAAACCCTTTGAAATCTTTAAAGCTTATGTTAGGGATCTGGAATGGAAGAGAAGCTGTGAGACTATACAGGGAAGGAGAACAGTGCTGATCCAACCCACAGGTTACAGAGCAAGAAGAGAAACCAGAGTTAATACCTGGAGCCCTCAGAAAAACACGAAAGAAGCTGACAGATGACCAGTGTTACAAGTATAATAATAATAGCTGTTGCCCCAACTGTGGAAAACACTACCATTGACTCTTGGAGGAGGGTGTATTGGGAATGAGGGCGTGTTGGGAATAGGCATTTGAGGACAGAACCATTTCAATTGATAGTAGAGAGGAAAAATTATAAGGTTAGGGTTGGTTTTTCTTTGAGACAATGTGGTGGGATGGGTGCCTCTTTTCCACATTCCACATAACTAATAATAGCTAATATGGAACTTTTAAAACTCATTTGATTTTAAGTTTATTAACAAATGTTTTTAAAATTAGTGAGCATTACAATGTAATCTATATGTTAATATTTATAGTAACAAAATGAAACTTTAAAATGTGTTTTTGTTCTAACTTTTCCTATATGTTTTATTACATATTTGCTTTTCAAATTCTGCTCATTTTTAAATTATAAAATAGTGGTTTTCTCAATCAAAGCTCTACATTTTCTACCTCTTCATCATCTCCACTCATTGGCTTTAGTTCTTTTTGTTTAGTAAAACAAATGGGCATTTGAAATTTTACCAACTTTTCCTTTGTAAATTCACATTTGGACTGAGAATAAGCTCAAGTAAAGTTAAATCAAAGATTGTCTTATAATACTGACTACATTATGTAGGGTTCACTGTATAGTTTTTATTTGGAAAACAGAGAGGAAAGGAGAGGGAGAGAGATAGAAATATCAATGATGAGAGAGAATCATTGGTCAGCTGCCTCTTGCACGCCCCCCCCCCCCCCCCCACTGGTGATCAAGCCCGAAACCTGGGCATGTGCCCTGACCTGTGTCTTAGAAGATAACTTCTGTATACCTATATTTACTTGTGACCTCCTATTCCTTTATTTTTGTCCTGAGAAAAATCCCTTATACTTTTACAGTGTTATCTACAGTTTTATCTACTTGCAAGTTATGTGCTGTGTGCTGTTATTTTAAATTGAAGAATTTTACTGTTTAGTCTCTCTCTCTCTCTTTCTTTCTCTCTCTCTCTCTCTCTCTCTCTCTCTCTCTCTCTCTCTCTCTCTCTCTCTCGTTTTTTGTTAAAGTAGTACAAAATGTCAAAAATTAGAAGGAAAGTCACAGTGGAAAATACGAAGACCATATCTGAAAGCACATCCCGAAGACCCAGTGTCTTTGAGAGGCTTGGACCCAGCACTGGCAGTACAGCAGAGGTGAGTTGTCACTTGTACAGTCTCAGGGGTTCTCTTGCAATCCTTTTTTTTTGAAATACCGAATTGTATCATAAAGGTGAACTGGTTATAGGTATGTTGGTTCAGTACATTTTTAAAAATGTTTCATTAAAAGACTTGAAAAGGGTGATAGGGTTTGTGGGTTGTTTTTTTCTCTGATGTTTTATTATTTGGGGAGTAATGTATATCTCAGGTTAGCTGCAATTTTGATAGCATTTGTTTTAATTTTCCACTAGCATCTTTTGTCCAGAAATAAATATGAAATTTACATAGTAATATCTGTCTCTTAGACACAGTGCCGTAACTGGCTGAAGACTGGCAACTGCCTCTATGGAAACACATGTAGATTCGTACATGGCCTTTCACCCCGTGGTAAAGGTTATAGCAGCAATTACAGAAGGTAAATTGAGAACTTTGAATTGTTCATATACAATTAGAAGATGGCTTTTATAGTTTATCTAGTATAAAAATCTGAAATAAAACCATATATTTGGTCAGATTTTTTTTTTAATCTTGGTAGTAGTCTTGTTGATATGTAATCAAAGATAAGATCTTTTTAGTTTTAAATTCAAGGTTAATAAAATGTTTGCTTTAAAGTTAACTTTTTTGTTCAATATTTACTTGTTTTGACAATAGATCTTTTTTATGATATATGTGTGGCTTACTTACACCTTCCAATTTTGTATTAAACTGCTGCTAAGGCAGAATTTTATTGCAGTTTAAATAGGACATCATTTTAGCTTTTTAAGATGTTCTAAATTTGAATCTTAATGACAAAAGACAATCTAATGCAAACTCTGAAGGTTAAAATGCATTTGCCAAATCCTTATCGCAGTGTATTAATGTAAATGAAAATATGTATTTATATGAGGATAAATGGAGCAATTTTGGACATCATATGCCTTTAATAAAGGCAGAACTAAATTAATCTTTCCTAATAAAGACCTTTTATTTTTCTTTTGGTGTCCTTATGATGATTTTATTATGGTTGGTGTTTAAAGATGTAGCTTATGTAAAGTTTAAACTTGATTGGTAAAGAAATAATTTATCTAGTTTTAAAATTGGATATACTGATTGTTTTGGCTATAGGAATAGTATAAAAATTGAACATTAGGATTTGGAGATTTTGTGTGTGTGTATATAGGTTTTAAAGTTTAAATGAATTTAATATATTTTATTGATTTCAGAGAGGGAGAGGAAGAGAGAGAGAAACATCAGTGATGAGAATCATTGATTGGCTACCTCCTGCACGGCCCCTACTGGGGATCGAGCCCACAGTCCGGGCATGTGCCCTTGACCGAAATCAAACCCAGGACCCTTCAGTCCACAGACTGACACTCTATCCACTGAGTCAAACTGACTAGGGCTCAAGTTTAATTGAATTTAAAATTCAAACTTTCTGTTCACTTAAATGTTGCGTATTTTTGTTTACTTGTGATGCTGAATCTTGTCTTATTTGTGTTTAGATTGTCATTTGTCTTTTCTCTTAATGAGGGGAGATTAATCTTAATAATTTTAATTACCTGTATAAACACATACCTGGTAAACAATTTCAGTAATGTTAATGTTTTGTTTGTATTATTACTACACTTTTAATAATGTTTTAATTCATCTTTGAAATTTATTATTAACTGAGTCAATTTTTATTCAGGAGACAGTTTTGGGGGAAATGGCAAAGAAATTTATCTAAAGTAGAAAAAAATAGTATCATACTAGACTTAGCATAAAGGAATTTTTGTTACAATTTTGCCTTTTGTGTATTTTTTCTTTTATCTGATAACTTCTCTTATATTTGTGTAATTTACCTTTTTTGTAGGGAAGAAAGATAGTCATAATGGAATTCAAAGAAGGAAAGAAAAGCAATGTATTTCAGATATGCTTATTTAGTCAAAAGACATTTAAGTCATTATTGAGCATTCATGGTATATAGAGTACTCTGTTAGATGCTGTTTAGGATAGAAACAGGTTTACAATAAATTTTTGTTATATACAGAAAACTAAGACAAAAATTTACATGTACATCATAATTATAATTTAAAAGGTTTATGTACTGGTTTATAATAAGAATTTCGTTTTTTCATATTTTTTTATTGATTTCAGAGAAGAAGGGAGAGGGACAGATAGAAACACCAATGATGAGAGATAACCATTGATTGGCTGCCTCCTGCATGTCCCCTATTGGGGATCGAGCCTGCAACCTGTGCATGTGCCCTTGACTGGAGTAGAACCTGGGACCCTTCAGTCTGCAGGCTGGTGCTCATTCCACTGAGCCAAACTGGTTAGGACTAAGGAGTTGCATTTTTAAGTTCAGCTTTAGCTGTTAAAACATTTAATATAGATCTATAAAATAAGCATGTAAATGTTAATTAGATCCTTTAAAGTTAGTTAACAAATTACTAATTCACTATGTGAGCTGTAGTAATGATTGATACATTAAAGGAATTGATATGATTGATCAATTGTTACTTGAAATAGATGTGAATATTTATGTGATTTGTATTTATCATTTGAAAATATTATATATAATATTTTTTGATGCCTAAAGAGGGACATATTCTTTAATTTATATTGCCTTTTTTAAGATGTTCTGGGAATATTCTTTAAAGGCAATATGTTTTCTATCTCTGTTTTGTTTTTCTTACTTAGTAATGGTGTGAAATAATTGAACAGCCATTTATCAAATTTCCAATCCTATCTAATAAAAGAGTAATATGCAAATTAACCATCACTCTGCTACACCCACAAGCCAATCAGGAGTGGGTATGCAAATTAACCCAACCAAGATGGCTGCGGCCACAGAGAGAGCAGGAGGGAGACTTGGGTTTCCCCGGCGATGGAGGAAGCCAAGCTTTCCGCACACTCTGGCCGGTCCAGGCCTCCGCTTAAGGCTGGCAGAGGAGGGAAGTTGGGGGCAAACAGGCTGGCAGGGGAGTGGTTAGGGAGTGATCATTCTGGCAGGCAGAAGCGGTTAGGGGCAATCAGGAAGGCAGGCAGGCGAGCAGTTGGGAGCCAGCAGTCCTGGATTGTGAGAGGGATGTCCGACTGCCCGTTTAGGCCCGATCCCACCAGGATCAGGCCTAAACGGGCAGTCGGACATCCCTCGAAGGGTCCCAGATTGGAGAGGATGCAGGCTGGGCTGAGGGACATCCCCCGCCCCCCCGTGCACAAATTTCGTGCACTGGGCCTCTAGTTTAAATTATAAAGCATTACCAGTGTTGAATATAAATATGTGTATTTTTTTTAAAAATCTAGAGTAGAATATAAAATCCCTGTCTAAAATATTGCTATGAATCCTTTATTTTTATTATGAAATCATTTTAAATTTAAGAAAAGTTATAAGAATTACACAAAACTTCGCTATTTAACTTTGATTCTTAAGAGGCATAAAGTATTTTCTCAGTTGTTGATGTTGTATCCAACTAAATACATGTGTAGATGATTATACTGTTGCTTTTAGATTAATTTTGCAATGTCATGGTTTAAAACTTTATCTTCCTACTTTTGTTTTCAAATATAACTAATACAGGGTGGGGCAAAAGTAGGTTTATGGTTGTGAGTACTCAAAACACAGAGTTTACTCTTGTTTTATTATTTATGTTAATATTAAACTGAAACAAATTAATTATTTTTTCTGAAATTTAGGAGCCATGGGCAGTTAGAAAAATTGTATTGAGATTTGTGAGTTTATTTCTGCAAATATATTCTTATAAAATGATATATAAATATAGATTTTTGCTGTTTTGCTTTTGTTTTGTTTTTAAAGGTCACCAGAAAGACCTACAGGGGATCTTAGAGAAAGAATGAAGAACAAGCGCCAAGATATGGACACTGAGTCCCAGAAACGAAATATAGAGGAGTCATCCTCACCTGTTAGGGTAGGAATAAATTTCCCAAAGTAAAGTTAAATTTCAGTAGTGACCTGTCATTTATGTTCTATTTTAAATATTATCTTGTGTGGTAAATATATGGTAAATGTGTACTATTGCATTATAATGTTCTGTATAGATAAAGTAATTTAGAGGAAAAAAATAGTCCTCTGGCAAAACTCATAATTCTGATTGTTTCACTTCTTGGTGGTAGTTAAGGTGAAGAGAATTCATTGATAGAGCTCAAGCTGAACTTCTTAAGGTTTCTTTACCTTGGTAGGGGTCATGAATACCTAAACATATTCTTAAGTTTTCAGAGTTTAAGCCAACCATCATATTCTGCCTGCTTCCAAGAATGAAGCGGCTTAAAATAGAACACTTAAAACAATGAAAGTAAGGCATGGTGTTAACAGAAACTGAACTAGAAAACTTAGGTAAAGGACATGTGACCACAAAATTTAGTGATGAATTCCTGGCAGTTAAGCTAAAGAGAAGCATAATTTATGATGTAGTTTATTGGATAGAAGGACACAGGTGTTTGTTGGGAATGGAAGTCTTTTCCAGAGCTCCCCCCCCCCCCCCCCCAAGAAATGTAACAGATTTATTGAGATAGAATTAAAATACTGTATAATTCACCCATTTAAAGTATACACTTTCGTGATTTTTTTTGTATATTCAGTCATGCAACCATCACCACCATTAATTTTAGAACATTGTCATTACTTCCAAAAGAAACCCCATGCCCTTTAGCAGTCATCCCCTTATCCCTCCAACTTACCTGAAACCCTAGGCAACCACTATTTGACTTACTATCACTGCATATTTGCCTGTTTAAGATATTTCATACAATATATTTTTTGTGTGACTAGCTTGTTTCACTTAGCATAGTGTTTTCAAGTTCATGAAAGATTATAGTGTGTATTCATATTTTATCCCTTGTTTTTGCCAAATAATATTCCATTGTTTTAACATATCACATTTTGTTTATTCATTCATCAGTTGATGATCAATTGGGTTGTTTCAACTTTCTGACTCTTATGAATAATGCAGTTATAAATTATGAACATTCATATACAAGATTTTGAGTGGACATATTTTTCATTTCTCTTGGGTTTATATCTAGAAGTAGAATTGCTGTGTCATGGCTTAAACCTTTTTTAATCTCTATGTTTAACCTTTGGAGGAACTGCTAGATCGTTTTCCAAAGCAGCTGTACCATTTTACATTCTTGCCAACTGTACAATGTTTCCAATTCTCTACATCCTTGCCAACAGTTGTTATTATCTAACTTTTTGTTTATAGCCATCTTAAGTGGGTGTGAAGTGGTAATCTCATTGTAGTTTTGATTTCCTGATGGCTAAATAATGTTGATCATCTTTTCATGGGCTTATTGGCCATTTGTATATCTTGTTCAAAGAAATGTCTATTTAGATCTTTTACCCATTTTTTAAAATTGAATTGTCTATTGATTTATAACAGTTCCTTATTTTGGATATAAGTTTTTTATATATATGATTTGCAAAAATTTCCTTTATACTGTGGGTTGTCTTCATGTTCTTAATGGTATGCTTTAAAGCACAAATGTTTTTAATTTAGTGAAATCTAATTTATTTTATTTTTTTCAATATTTAATTTCGTTATTGATTAAGGCATTACATATGTGTCCTAATCCCCCCATTATTCCCCAACGCCCCCCCCCCCAAACACACACACACACTCATGCCCTCACCCCCCTGTTGTCTGTATCCATTGGTTGGGCTTATATGCATGCATGCAAGTCCTTTGGTTGATCTCTCCCCCTTACCCCCACCCTCCCCTACCTTCCCTCTGAGGTTTGATAGTCTGATTGCTGCTTCTCTGTCTGGATCTGTTTTTGTTCATCAGTTTATGTTGTTCATTATATTCCATAAAACAGTGAGATCATGTGGTATTTATCTTTCTCTGAGTGGCTTATTCAATAAGCATAATGGTCTCCAGTTCCATTCATGCTGTTGCAAATGGTAAGAATTCCTTTCTTTTTCACCACAGCATAGTATTCCATTGTGTAGATGTACCACAGTTTTTTAATCCACTCATCTGGTGATGGATACTTAGGCTGTTTCCAAATCTTAGCTATGGTGAATTGTGCTGCTATGAACATAGGGATGCATATATCCCTTCTGATTGGAGTTTCTAGCTTCTTGGGATATATTCCTTGAAGTGGGATTGCAGGGTCAAATAGGAATTCCATTTTTAGTTTTTTGAGGAAACTCCATACTGTTCTCCACGGTGGCTGCACCAGTATGCATTCCCACCAGCAGTGCAAAAGGGTTCCTTTTTCTCCGAATCCTCGCCAACACTTGTCATTTGTTGATGATAGCCATTCTGACAGGTGTGAGATCATACCGCATTGTCGTTTTGATTTACATCTCTCGTATAATTAGTGACTTTGAGCATGTTTTCATATGTCTCTTGGCCTTCTGTCTTCTTTCGAAAAGTATCTATTTAGTTCCATTGCCCATTTTTTGATTGGATTGTTTATCTTCCTTTTGTTAAGTTGTATGAGTTCCCTGTAAATGTTGGAGATTAAACCCTTACTGGTGATAACATTGCCAAATATGTTCTCCCATGCAGTGGGCTTTCTTGTTATTTTGTTTATGGTTTCCTTTGCTGTGAAAAAGCTTTTTATTTTGATGTAGTCCCATTTGTTTATTTTCTCTTTAGTTTCCATTGCCCTAGGAGCAGTATCAGTGAAGAAATTGCTTTGACATATATCTGAGATTGCACTGCCTGTGGATTCCTCTAGTACAGTGGTTGCAAACTCATTAGTCAACAGAGCCAAATATCAACAGTACAACAATTAAATTTGTTTGAAGAGCCAAATTTTTAAAACTTAACCTTTTGCACTCGGATGTCGAGTGTGACTTGACACGGTTAGCATTAGAATAAAGGAATCGAGAAAAAAGCAAGCGATTGCAAAGGGTTAAACTTCTTCTAATGCCACTTCTTCAAAATAGACTCGCCCAGGCCGTGGTATTTTGTGGAAGAACCACACTCCAGGGGCCAAAGAGCCGCATGTGGCTTGGGAGCCGCAGTTTGCTGACCACGGCTCTAGTATTTTTATGGTTTCTCGTCTTATGTTTAAGTCCTTTATCCATTTTGAGTTTATTTTTGTGTATGGTGTAAGTTGGTGGTCTAGTTTCATTTTTTTTGCATGTATCTGTCCAATTTTCCCAACGCCATTTATTGAAGAGACTGTCTTGACTCCATTGTATGCTCTTGCCTCCTTTGTCAAATATTAATTGGGCATAGTGGTTTGGGTCGATTTCTGGGTTCTCTATTCTATTCCATTGATCTATATGTCTGCTCTTGTGCCAGTACCAGGCTGTTTTAAGAACAGTGGCTTTGTAATACAGCTTGATATCTGGTATTGAGATCCCTCCTACTTTGTTCTTCTTTTTCAGGATTGGTACAGCTATTCGGGGTCTTTTTTTATTCCAGATGAATTTTTGGAGAGTTCTATCTAGGTCTGTGAAATATGCCGTTGGTATTTTAATGGGGAGTGCATTGAATCTATAGATTGCTTTGGGTAGTATAGACATTTTGATGATATTGATTCTACCAGTCCATGAACACGGTATGTTCTTCCATCTGTTTATGTCTTCCTCTATCTCTTTTTTCAGTGTCCTGTAGTTTTTTGCATATAGGTCTTTTACCTCCTTAGTTAGTTTATTCCTAGGTATCTTAATTTTTTTGGTGTGATGCTAAATGGGATTGCTTTTTTAGTCTCTGTAAGTTCACTATTGGTGAAAAGAAATGCCATAGATTTCTTGGCATTAATTTTGTATCCTGCTACATTGCCGAATTCATTTATTAAGTCTAATAATTTTTTTATGAATTCTTTAGGGTTTTCTATGTACAGTATCATGTCCTCTGCGAATAAGGACAGTTTTACTTCTTTTTTACAAATTTGGATGCCTTTTATTTCTTCTTCTTAACTGATCAAAATGGCTAGTACTATGTCAAACAGGAGTGGTGAGAGTGGGCATCCCTGTATTTTTTCTGTTCTTAGGGGGAATGGTTTTAGTTTTTGCCCATTGAGTATGATGTTGGCTGTGGGTTTGTCATATATGGCTTTTATTATGTTGAGGTATGATCCTTCTATTCCTACTTTGCTGAGAGTTTTTATCAAGAAAGGTTGTTGGATTTTGTCAAATGCTTTTTCTGCGTCAATTGATATGACTGTGTGATTTTTATCTTTCCGTTTGTTTATGTGATGTATCACGTTCATTCATTTGCGGATATTGTACCATCATTACATCCCTGGGATAAATCCTACTTGGTCATGGTGTATGATCTTTCTGATGTACTGCTGGGTCCGATTTGCTAGAATTTTGTTGAGGATTTTGGCATCTATGTTCATGAGGGATATTGGCCTGTAATTCTCTTTCATTGTGTTGTCTTTATCTGGTTTTGGTATTAGGGTGATGCTGGCTTCATAGAATGAGCTTGGAAGTGTTCCTTCCTCTTGAGTTTTTTGGAATAGTCTGAGGAAGATAGGTTTTAGTTCTTCCTTGAATGTTTGGTATTACTCCCCTGTGAAGCCGTCTGGCCCTGGACTGTGGTATGCTGGGAGCTTTTTGATGACTGCTTCAATTTCTTCCATGGTTATTGGCCTATTGAGATTTTTCGAATCTTCCTGATTGAGTTTTGGAATGTTGTATTTTTATAGAAATATGTCCATTTCCTCCAGGTTGTCTAGTTTGTTGGAGTAGAGTTGTTCATAGTATTTTTTTAACAATCCTTTGTATTTCTGTGGGGTCTGTTGTTATTTCACCTCTTTCATTTCTGATTTTTATTTGGGTCCTCTCTCTTTGCTTCTTGGTGATCCTGGCTAGAGGTTCATCAATCTTGTTTATCCTTTCAAAGAACCAGCTTTTGGTTTCATTTATCTTTTGTATTGTTTTTTTGTCTCTATGTCATTTATTTCTGCTCTGATCTTTATTATCTCCTTCCTTCTGCTCACTCTGGGCTTTTCTTGTTGCTCTCTTTCTAATTCTTTGAGTTGTAGAGTTAGATGATTTCTTACCATTTTTTTCTTTCTTTTTTTTTTTTTTTAGTTATGCCTATAGAGCTATGAACTTCCCTCTCAGGACTGCTTTCATTGTGTCGCATAGATGTTGGATTGTTGTGTTTTTATTGTCATTAGTTTCCAGGATGTTTTTAATTTCTTCTTTGATCTCATTGGTAACCCAGTAATTATTTAATAGCATGCTATTCAGCTTCCAAGTGTTGGAGTTTTGGGGAATGTTTTTATTGTAGTTTATTTCTAATATTATGCCATTATGGTCTGAGAAGATGCTTTATATGATTTCAGTCTTCTTGAATTTGGGGAGACTTTGCTTGTGACCCAATATGTGGTCTCTTTTTTGAAAATGTCCCATGTGCAGTTGAGAAGAACGTATATTCCATGGCTTTGGGGTGAAATGTTCTGAAGATGTCAATTAAGTCCATCTGATCTAGTTTGTCATTTAGGATTGCTGCTTCTTTGCTGATTTTTTGTCTAGAGGATTTAACCAGTGATTTCAGTGGTGTATTAAAGTCCCCTGCTATGATTGTATTTTTGTCTATCTCTCCCTTGATACCTTCCAGGAGTGTTTTTCTTTTAAATGTATTTGGGTGCTCCTGCATTGGGTGCATATATGTTTATCAGGGTTATATCCTCTTGTTGTATAGATCCCTTTAGTATTATGAAGTGGCCTTCCTTATCTCTTGTTATGGCCTTCACTTTGAGGTCTATTTTGTCAGATATAAATATTGCTACCCCAGCTTTTTTTTTTTCATTTCCATTTGCCTGAAAGATATTTTTCATCCCTTCACTTGCAGTCTGTGTGAGTCCCTTATGCTGAGGTAGGTCTCTTGTAGACAGCATATATATGGGTTGTGTTTTTTTATCCTTTCGGCCACTCGGTGTCTTTTGATTGGAGCATTTAGTCCGTTTATGTTTAAAGTTATTATTGAAAGGTACTTGTTTGTAGTCATTTCTATTTTTGTGCCTGTTTACTTTCTTACCTTTTTATTTCTTCTTTTTACAGCATTCCCTTTAGCATTTCTTGCATTGCTGGCTTGGTAGTGATAAACTCCCTTAGCCTTTTTTTTGTCTGTGAATCTCCTGATTTCCCCTTCAATTTTGATTGATAGTCTTGCTGGATAGAGTATTCTTGGATTTAGTACTTTGCAACACTTTGTATACCTCTTTCCATTCCCTTCTAGCTTGATATGTTTCTGTTGAGAAATCATTTGATAATCTGATGGGGGATCCTTTGTAGGTAACTCTCTGTCTCTCTCTTGCAGCCTTTAAGATTCTCTCTTTGTCGTGAACATTTGCCATTGTAATTATGACGTGTCTTGGTGTGGGTCTTTTGGGATTCATCTTGCTTGGGTCTCTCTGTATTTGTGTAACTTTTTTCTTCCCCATATCTGGGAAGTTTTCTGTTATTATTTCTTCAAATAGATTTTCTATTCCCTGCTGCTCTTCTTGTCCTTCTGGCAGCCCTATTATATGTATGTTACTTCGTTTCATGTTGTCCCAAAGCTTCCTTAAGCTCTCCTCCTGCTTTTTAATTTTTTTCTCCAGTTGCTGTTCAGATGGAGCTTGTTTCTCTACCTTATCTTCTAACTCACTAAATCGGTCCTCTGCTTCTTCTAGTCTACTGTTGAAACCTTCCATGGTATTTTTGATTGTAGCTATATCACTTTTCATTTCTTCCTGATTCTTGCACAACTTGTTGATTTTCTCATCCATCCGGTATATGAATTGTTACAACCATTACTCTGAATTCTTTTTCTGTCATGTTGCATGCTTCAATTTCACTAATTTCTTTCTTTGGCAACTCCTCATTTTCTTTCCTCTGGGGATTGTGTCGTCTCCCCATTCTGACTATCACCAGAAGGTTCAAACGTAGAGTTGCATGGACCTGGGCTCTGTGCAGTGTGAGTTTCACACCACCTGAGTGTCACTGAAGTGCTCCGACCCTAAGAGGTGTGGCTGCTGTGGGTTGGTGGGAACCAGGCTCTCCAGGGTCAGTGATTACCAGTGCTCAGTGTGGTCTTGTGTACACACCTAGAATCAGGGACCCCGCCTGCACCACACTGAAACAAAGACCCTGTTGGCGTGTGCCAAAAATCAGAGTCCCCTAGCGCATGCCAGGAGTCAGAGTTCCCCAGTGTCTGCACCAAGAGTCGAGTATCAGCGTCTCTGTTGCTTCATGTGGCCTCTCGCTGAGAATCAGGGTCCCTGTGTGCGCATGCACCAAGAATTGGAGTCACTGGATCTTAGTGTGAATGCACTGGGAGTCAGGGATCCCAGGCGCATGTGATAAGAAACAGAGTCAAGTCAGTGGTGCTCAGTGCTGCCTCCCACCTGGAGAATCGAGGTCCCGGTCAGCTTGGGGGACTGGTTGCATGGTAGCACTGTGTCGGCAGGAGGTCTGCTCCTGTGCTGTGGAAAACAGACTTCCGTGTGCGCTTGCCCAGAATCGAAGTCAGGTGGCACTGCTGCCCTGCGTGGGCTTTGGGTTTGGTTGCCCGATTGCATTGCGGGGAACAGATTCCTAGTGTCCACACTCTTCCAGGCTCAAATTCCTGTAGCGGCACTGCGGCCCATGCAAGGGATGGGTCCATCAGTTACTGTGGCGCTGCCTGCAAGCCTGTGGGGAGGGGGATAGGCTCTGTGATTCACAGAAATCTGCGACCAGGATGTGTGGATTCTTGGTAGCTGTGGGTCTGCAGCTGTGGTCGCAGGTCTCTGTCCCCAGTGACTGCAGGGTCCTGATTTGTGTCTGAGACCAGACTGGGTGGTGCTGAGGCCAGGATCCTAGTCTCGAGCAGCTCTGTTTCTCAAGATGGCATGGTCTCTTGAAATCCAATTTATTTAAATGTTTGTTGTTTAAGAAACCATTGTCTAATTCAAGTACACAAAGATTAATGCCTATGTTTTCTTCAAAAAATATTAGAGCTTTAACTCTTACATTTAAGTCTTTGATCTATTTTGAGTTACTCATTATTTATAGTACTAGAGGCCCAGTGCACAAAATTTGGACACGGGTAGGGTCCCTAATGGTTGCCAGCTACCGGCCGAGGCCTTCCTTCGTTCTGTGCTGCCCTAGTGGTCAGCACACATCATAGCAAGCATTCAAACTTCCAGTTGGTTGAAATCCCGAGGGGACACTTTGAAAACTAGGCTTTTCTATTATTATTTACTAGAGGCCCAATGCATGAAAATTCATGCACTTAGGAGGGTCCCTCAGCCTGGCCTGTGCCCTCTTGCAGTCCGGGACCCCTTGAGGGATGTCCATCTTCCGCCTTAGGCCCACTCCCCAGGAGATCGGGCCTAAGCTGTTAGTCAGACATCCCTCTTGCAGCCCAGGAGCCCTAGGGGGATATCCGACTGACGACGTAGAGAGTGGGCCTTAAGCCGCAGTTGGACATCCTTAGTTCTGCAGAGAAGGTGGGAGAGGCTCCTGTCACTGCCGCTGCGCTCACAGTTGTCAGCCTGGCTTGTGGCTAAGCGGAGCTTCCCCTTTGGGAGCGCATTCACCACCAGGGGCAGCTTCTGTGTTGAGCATCTGCCCCCTGGTAGTCAGTGCGCGTCATAGCGACCAGTCGTTCCTGGTAGTTCCGCCGTTAGGGTCAATTTGCATATTGCCCTTTTATTATAAAAGACTAGTGGCCGGTGCATGAAATTCATGCACATTAAAAGGGAATTAATTAGAGGAAATATTTTAATATCGCTATTTGTCCTTTCTCTATAATAGAAGTGTCAGAGTTGAAAGAAAATTAGTAAAATGTATATGAAAATCTCCCTCCTGTAAGAGTCTGGGGCGCACCGCCGCACCCAGACTCAAGTCCACGCCCACCCTTGTGCCTCAAAATCACGCAATAGCCAGACGCTGCCAGCCTTCCCCCCGTCAAGCCCCAACGGGCGTGGGGCACAGCCTCAGGTCCCCCGTCAAACCTCACTGGGCGAGGGCACAGCCTCAAGTTCCTCATCAGCCCCGCCGGGTGGGGGGTGCAGCCTAGGTCCCCCATCAAGCCCAACTGGGCGAGAGGCACAGCCTCAGGTTCCTCGTCAAGCCCCACTGGACGGGGGTCACGGCCTCAGGTTCCCCGGCCCCAGTGCGAAGGCACAAAAACCATTTGCACATTAGCTCTTTATTATATAGGACTAGAAGCCCGGTGCACGAAATTCATGCACGGGGATGGGTACCCTCAGCCCAGTCTGCACCCTCCAATCCGGAATCCCTCGAGGGATGTCCGAATGCCAGTTTAGGACATCCCTCTCACAATCTGGGACCACTGGCTCCTAACTGCTCACCTGCCTGCCTCATCACCTGGTCACCCCAAACTGCCCCCCTGCCGTCCTAGTCGCCCCCAGCTGCTACCACCCACCGGCCTGGTCACTCCTAACTGCCCCTCCGCCAGCCTGGTCGCCCCTTACTGCCCTACTTGCCTGCCTGGTCACCCCAAATCCTCCCCCCCGCCCCCACTGACCTGGTTGACCCTAACTGCCCCCATCTGCCCGCCTGGTCACCTGCAACAGCCCCTCCGCCCCCCCCCCCCCCCCGCCAGCCTGGTCGCCCCTGACTGCCCCCGTCTGCCGACCTGGTTGCCCCTCACTGCCCCCCCGCCAGCCTGGTCGCCCCCAACTGCCCCCTCTGCCGTCCTGGTTGCCCCATGCAGCCTGCGGCTTGGTCGTTTGGTCACCCCTCACTAATCCCCTGCCGGCATGGTTGCCCCACAGCCCACTGCTCAGTCGTTTGGTCATCCCTCACTAACCCCCCTGCCAGCCTGCTCGCCCCATGCAGCCTGCTGCTCAATCCTTTGGTCATCCCTCACTAACCCCCCTGCCAGCCTGCTCGCCCCATGCAGCCTGCTGTTCAGTCCTTTGGTCATCCCTCACTAACCCCCCTGCCAGCCTGCTCGCCCCATGCAGCCTGCTGTTCAGTTTCTGGTTGCGATGGTCACTTAGGCTTTTATATATATACATTATTATAGATAGTACTAGAGGCCCAGTGCACGAAATTCATGCACGGGGGCCGGGGGGTTTCCCTCAGCCCAGCCTGCACCCTCTCCAATCTGGGATCCCTCTCACAATCCAGGACTGCTGGCTCCCAACTGCTCACCTGCCTGCCTTCCTGATTGCCCCTAACCGCTTCTGCCTGCCAGCCTGATTACCCCCTAACCACTCCCCTGCCAGCCTGATTGATGCCTAACTGCTCCCCTGGCAGCTTGTTTGCCCCTAACTGCCCTCCCCTGCAGGCCTAGTCACCCTTAACTGCTCTCCCCTGCAGGCCTGGGTCCCCCCCTACTGCCCTCCTCTGCAGGCTTGATCGCCCCCAACTGCCCTCCCCTGCTGGCCATCTTGTGGTGGCCATCTTGTGTCCACATGGGGCAGCCATCTTTGACCACATGGCAGCCATCTTGTGTGTTGGAGTGATGGTCAATTTGCATATTACTCTTTTATTAGATAGGATAGGATAGAGGCTGGTGCATGGGTGGGGGCCAGCTGGTTTGCCCTGAAGGGAGTCCCGGATCAGGGTGGGGGTTCCCTTGGGGCGTGGGGCAGCCTGGGCGAGGGGCCTGTAGTGGTTTGCAGGCTGTCCACACCCCCTGGCGACCCAAGCGGAGGCCCTGGTATCTGGGATTTATTTGTCTTCTATAATTGAAACTTTGTAGCCTTGAGCGGAGCCAAGCTTCCTGCTTGCTCCATGGCCGCAACCATTTTTGTTGGGATTTATTTATCTTCTATAATTGAAACTTTGTAGTCTTAAGTGGAGACCAAGGCAGGCCAGGGCTGCGGAAACTTGGCTTCCTCCATCACGGGGGGCAATTCAAGCCTCCTGCTCTCTCTAGCTCTGTGGCTGCCGCCATTTTTGTTGGGATTTATTTATCTTCTATAATTGAAACTTTGTAGCCTTCAGCGGAGGCCTGGGCCAGCCAGGTACTTGACTTCCACCATCACCGGGGAAACCGAAGCCTCCTGCTTGCTCTGTGGCTGCCGCCATTTTTGTTGGGATTTATTTATCTTCTATAATTGAAACTTTGTAGCCTTCAGCAGAGGCCTGAGCCGGCCAGGGTGTGCAGGAAGCTTGGCTTTCTCCATTGCCGGGGAAACCCAAGCCTCCTGCTCGCTCTGTGGCCGCAGCCATCTTGGTTGGGTTCATTTGCATATTCGCTCCTGATTGGCTGTTTGGCGTGGCTAGTGGGTGTAGCGGAGGTACGGTCAATTTGCTTATTACTCTTTTATTAAATAGGATTAGGTAAGGATCCAAGCTCATTTTTTGCATGTGGATATCTAGTTATCTTATTATAGTCTTTGTATGAAAGTTATTAATTAGTATAAGCAGCAACCTCTTTAACCTTTTGCACTCGGATGTCAAATGTGACTCGACACGGTTAGCATCGGTAGCAGCTCTTTTTATACTCTTTGAATGTATCAATAATTTGAAATATAAAAAAATCCAAATAAATAAGTTTGTCTGAAAAGAAACTCCAGTTTTTTATTCTACTGCCGCGCTTTGTAAAATCTGGGGTATTTAAAAAATTAAATCCCGAGTAGAATAAAGGAATCAAGAAAAAAGCAAGCGAGTGCAAAGAGTTAATAATTCAAAACCTATAGAAGCTTTCCTATGGCTATTTTTTGATCCTTGATCAAAAAAAAAATGCTGTGTCACAGTTTTACGTATAGTTTGCAAAGACTTTTTTGGGGGACTTAACGTAATGCAGTTTTCTGTATCTCTCTAGGATCTAATATGGTAGATACATAATATTGTTTTAGATACCTCAAATAGTTGTTCTTAGGTGGAGGTGTGTATCAAAATTTTTTTGGAAGAGAGATGGTCTTTTTTTAAAATACACATGTAAAAAAAAATACACATATAGATACTCTACTCCTGTCCTACTGAATTTTAATTTCTGGGTAGGGGCTGAGCATGTGTATTGCATTTTGAAATAACCTGTTGATTCAGAATAATGAATGGACTTTGTTTTTTTGCTGGTAAATGTTTAACAGTTACTCAGGGGAAAAAGAGAAAGCCATGCTTTGAAGGATTTGCCAATTTCTTTGGTGTAAATACTCTTATCATGATCAGTTTCAAGCTACCAAAGTATTGTTACTGAATACAAAGCTGGGAAAAGATACTGTTTCATACAATTCTATATTATTCTCACACACAAGCATACATACATACATATGTACATACATACATACATATATACATATAGTAAGTGTAATTAACCACAAGAGTAAAATGTGCTGAATATTTAGGAAGTGAGTTTTGAGTAATTATTACCTTTGTCATATTATTTGTTTTTACTTGATATAATTTAATTTTTAATCATAGTTTTGTTTAACAATAACTTGTATAGTTCTTAAAATTTAGCAGTTGGGCCTAGCCAGTGTGGCTTAGTGATTGAGTGTCAACCCATTAACTAAGCGTTACCGGTTTGATTCCCAGTAAGGGCATATGCCTGGGTTTTGAGCTCAATCCTCAGTAGCGGGCATGCAGGAGGTAGCTGATCTAGTATTCTCTCTCATCATTGATGTTTCTATCTCTCTAGCCCTTTCTCTTCCTCTCTTTCTAAAATCAATTTAAAAACATTTAAAAAAATTTAACAGTTGGCTCTTATGTGTCAGTGTAAACTGGTTCCAGCACACTACTCATGGATAATAGTTAATGAAAAGGACAGACATCTCAATTTTATATTCTGAACACATTACTTTAGGAATTATTTAACACGAGTTGAGTTTTCTTTCTAATATAAATTGGTTTTGGGTTTTTTAATAGGAGATGAACATCAGCAGTAGAGATATAGGTACTTAACGGGTATCTAAGTTTAAGTGTGTTGTTGATCATAAAGATTTATATGCTTAGCATCATAACAGTTTACATATTTATCATACCATCTTAGTAAAGGTTGGCATTTGATTAAGAACTTTAAAGCCTGATTTTTGCTTTCCCTAGATGAGAAAGCCCTCAAAGGCACTGAGCTTCATGCGCACCTAAGGGATACAGTCATAAGATTCTAGAATGGTCAGTTTTCAGGGAATTTGCTATTCAAACTTAAGAAAATATACTGTTAATAAGCTAGTGTATTAGGATATTCATTATTTTGAGTGATGACAGGGTAACAGCTGCTAATCATTTCTGTGATACATTTATACTGTAAGTGTAAAATACATCCTGAATTTCAAAAAATTGGTATAAAAAAGTTAAAAATCTCATTAATAAGTTTTATGTTGATTATGTATTATATTGACAATATTGTTTATATATTGGGTTAAATAAAATATACTATCAACATTTTAATTTTACCTGTTTCTTTTTTCTTTCAAATGTGACAAGAAGAAAGTCTTAAAAGTACACATGTGGTTTGCATTATATTTATATTGGAAAGAGCTGGTCTAGGTATTTGAATCAGACTTAAGACAATGAAACTGAATTTAACACAGTCAGAGGCTTATTTGAGGTAGAGTCAATAGGATTTAACGAGGAGACGGATTGGGTTTTGGTCCCGTTTTTATACTAGACTAATATGATCATGGACAACTAATTTTTAGCACTATTTACAGTACTTGTGCTGACATTAATAGGCTATTTTGAAACATTTATGAAATAATATATTACATTTTTATGGCATTAGATACTTTTAAACTATAGGACTTTTCAAATGCAGTAACTGAATTGTGTTTTCTTCTATATATTGTTTGGTGCCACTATTCTGTGGCACACCAAACAATATATATTTTTGTTGAACTGAAAAGAATAGGTATAATTTTGATTTACACAAAAAATAATAGTAATTAGTCACTCTTGCTCCAAAGTAACCTTTAAAAAAATCATGTGCCTATTCTTGTATGTAAATTCTGGTACCAAGAGTTAACCAATCAGACATAATTTTATTATGCAACAGGACTGATAAGATGCAACTCTATTGTATGACCTGTGTATTTATGATTCAAGATTAGATGGCTATTGTTGCATTGGCTGTTGTCATTTTTTTAATTTGACAATCTAAAGGAAAAGAGGTCACCACCACTAATTATTAGCAAGTATTGCAAGTTGTAAAAATTCTTGCACGCCCTGGCCAGTTTGGCTCAGTGGTTAGAGCGTTGGCCTGCAGACTGAAGGGCCCCAGGTTCGATTCCAGTCAAGGGCATGTACCTTGGTTGTGGGCACGTCACCAGTAGGAGGTGTGCAGGAGGCAGCTGATCTATGTTTCTCTCTCATTGATGTTTCTAACTCTCTATCCCTTTCCCTTCTTCTCTGTAAAAAAACAATAAAATATATTTGCAAAAAAAAACAAAAAAAAACCAATTCTTGCAGTACACCAGTTGAAAATCAATGATCTTACATTATCAAATTTGTGGGTATAGTATTGTTAATAGTATTCTTTTACTGTTCTTGGGATCTATAGTGAAGTTTTCTGTTTTGTTTCTAATATTGATAACTTATCTTTCTCTCATTTTTTTCTTAGCCTGGGTGTAGGCATATTGATTTTATTTATCTTTTTAAAAAACAAGCTTTTGACTTTATTGAATTTTCTCTGTCAATTGCCCATTTTTTATTTCATTGATTTTTGCTCTAATTTTTATTATTTATTCTGATTGCTTTAGATTTAGTTTGCTCTTATTTTTCTAGTTGTCTAAGGTGGAAACTTAGATTATTGATTTTAGATCTTCTGTTCTACCATATGCATTTAATGCTATAAATTTCTAAGCACTGCTTTCACTGCATTCCACAAATTTTGATAAGGTTTGTTTCATTTTCATTTAGTATGAACTATGTAAACATTTCTCTTAAAATTTTTTTTTATTCATGTGTTAATTAGAAGTGGGCTATTTAATATCCATATGTTTTGGGATTACCAGCTACCTTGTTACTAATTCTAGTTTAATTCCATTGTGGTCTGAGAGGAGACAGTATATGATTTCTGTTTTTTGTAAGTGTTTTATGTTCCAGAATGTGGTATAGGTTTTGTTTTTGAATATTCATCCAAGGATATATATTTCTGATTTTATAGAGATGGGAGGAGAGAGGTAGAGAAAAAAAGCATTGATGTGAGAAAGAAATGTCGACTGTGCCTCCCTTATGCACCCCAACCAGAGATCAAATCCGCAATGCAGATATGTTTCCTGACCGTGACCTAACCCACCACTTTTTGGTATATGGGATTAAACTCCAACCAACTGAGCCATCCAACCAGAGTTGAGGATTTTTTTTAAAGTATTTTATTAGTAGAATGTTTCTGTCTAGTTCTCTCCCCACCTCCTGTGTTTTCCACTCTTTACTACTGTATCATTGGGTACATAGATACAGAGATATTAAAAAGAGAAATTTGGATTAACGTTAAATATAATTCTATCCCAGACTATAAAAAGCTAAGTGCTGCCCTAACCGGTTTGGCTCAGTGGATAGAGTGTCGGCCTGCAGACTGAAAGGTCCCAGGTTCGGTTCCAGTCAAGGACATGTACCTTGGTTGCGGGCACATCCCCAGTGGGAGGTGTGCAGGAGGCGGCTGATTGGTGTTTCTCTCTCATCAATGTTTCTAACTCTCTATCCTTCTTCCTTCCTCTTTGTAAAAAATCAATAAAATATATATATATATTTAAAAGCTAAGTGTTCATCACCACCAAACCAGTATTACAAGAAATGTTAAAGGGACTTCTTTAAGAAGGGGGAGAGAGAGAGAGAGAGAGAGAGATCAAAAATAGGAATAATAAAATGACAAAAACTACATACCTGCTAATAATCACCTTAAGTGTAAATGGATTAAGTGCTCCATTTAAAAGATAAGGTTGCTGAATGGATAGGACAATAAGATCCATACATGTGCTGTCTACAAGATACCCATTTCAAATGGAAAAGGATATATCATGCAAATGGAAATGATAAATAAAAGCTGGGGTAGCAGTACTTATATTAGACAATATAGACTTGGGACAAAGGCTATAACAAGAAACAAAGAAAAGCATTACATAATGATAGAGTGATCAATCTGATGAGACGATATAACCCTTGTAAACATTATTGCACCCAATGTAGGAGCACCTAAATATATATTGATGGATATAAATGTAGAGATTGACAGTAATGCGGTTATTGATGTCAATGACAATTGACATCAATGGATAGATCATCCATTGATCAAGGAAACAGCAGCCTTAAATGACACATTAGACCAGATGGATTTGATATTTTAAAGCATTTCACCCTAAATTCTTTTCAAGTGCACATGGAACATTTTTCGGGCTAGACCACATATTCGCAAAACAAATATCAGTAAATTGAAGACGATTGAAATCAAATCAAGTATCTTCTCCAACCACAATGGTATGAAACTAGAAATTATTTACAAGAAGAAACTGGAAAACACGGCAACACATGGGGCTAAATAACATTCTACTAAAAAATGGATGGGTTAACAACAAATTCAAGGAAGAAATCAAAAGATACCTTGAGGCAAATAAAAATTACCTAGAATGATCCAAATTGAAAAGTAGAAGTAAAATTGTCATTATTTGCAGCTAACATGATTCTCTGGATAGAGAACCCCAGAGATTACAAAGACACACTAAATTATTAGAACTGATAAATTCAGCAGAGTAGGATACACAATATTCTGAAATGGATTGCATTTTTGTACAATAATGAACTATCAGAAAGAGAAATTAAGAAACATAGACTTGATTCTAGTTACAAAATGTAAATTGTAGTAATATAGCATAGGGTGGCATGACCTAACAGTTTTGGAGAAATCCAAGGGTGAACTAGTTGACTGTTTTAAACCAGGGGTGGGGAATGTCTGGTTTGCAGTCCATATAAGGCCCGAAAAATCACTTGGTCTGGCCCTGCCATAGCAACCGCAGGTGAACCTAGAAATTCAATAAATCTAGGAACTTTTTTCATAGCAACACAAATTTGTATTAAGTGAATCATAACGTAAATTTTTAGGGACAAACAAAGAACGTCCATTGCGGAATAGACAGCACATGTATGAGTACATGACAGGACAGACACGTTTGCTTCTCATGTGCTCCAGGCCCATCTGCCTATATTACAGTGACTCAGAGGACAGTCAGTGCCAGGTAGGCTGTGAGTGTACACATTGTGGAAGTGTTAGCACATTGGTGAAACCACAGTGATCTGGTGATGATGAGATGAGATGAGATGAGATGAGATGAGATGAGATGAGATGAGATGAGATGAGATGGGATGAGATGAGATGGATGAGATGAGATGCGATGCGATGCGATGCGATGAGATAATTCCTCGAGGCGTTAATGACCTTGCCTCCAATGATTGACATGATGTTGTTGACTTCCTTCTTGACACAGACAATAACTCCAATCTAACCTTTATCCACATGTCTATGATCAACAGTCTTCACAAAAACGGAATCTTATGAATATTGTGGAAATTACACTACATAGAAAAGACCTCAAGAGTCAAACGTTGGATATCTTCCAAATCCAAGATGCAGGATTAGAACAGTAATCAAAGCAAAACAACAGCGACTCTGGCAACACACATACTGGATAGTTATTAAAACATACGTGGTGTGATATTCTACAAATGACAACTACAGAAAAATAAAAGTTGATGCAGGGTGTCAATCTTTCCAAGAAAAATGGAAAAATGATTATTTTGTTGTTGTTGAAGTCAAAGGCAAACCTAGGTGCCTAGTTTGTGGCGATGCATTAGCAGTAATAAAGCCAACCTGGAGCATCATTATAGCTCAAAACAGGCTAACCTCAATGAATTGGGAGGCCAAATGTGTCTGGATAAAATCAATGTTCTGCAGCAGAGTTTGGAATCACAACAGGCCGCTTTCATTAGGACTTATGACAGAGACAATGTTATTCAGACCAGTTATGTAGTGAGTGAGTTCCTCACAAAGAAGCTGAGGCTTCATGTAGATGGGGAGTTTGTGAAACAGTGTGTGGTGGCTGCTGGAGAGTTGTTGGCACCAGACAAAGTAAAATTGTTTCAGAGTATTGGTTTTTCTCAGAGAACTATCAGATCAGAGTAATGATTTAATACAAGGTATTAAAACACTGAAGGATTCTGCAGGAGATTTCCAATTTTTCTCTCTGGCTTATGACGAGACAATGGACATAACGAATACTGCCCATTTGACCTTTTTGTTCATGGGATAACTGCAGAGTTTGACATGCGAGAGGAACTGCTGTCACTGGAAGCCAGGCATGGTATTACAAAAGGTGAAGACTTATTAGAGACTTGTTTTATCAATGAAAAAATTTGAGCTAACATTTGAAAAGACCTGATTACAGGTGGAGCTCCAGCTATGGTTGGCTTGCAAAAAGGGTTATAATTGTGCATTTATCAAGAAAGAACTAAATCGTCTCAGTCTTGATCCAAGTGATTTAATTATATGCCACTGCATCTTACACCAAGAATGTCTCTGTGAACAGTGGTTGCGACCCAACAATGTAATGTCAACTGTAGTGTCAGGCATAGATTTTGTTAAAAGCAGAGGGTTTAACAGCCACCAGTTTAAGGAGTTGCTGAAGGATCTTGATGCTGAGTACAGTGATCTTATTTATCACTGTGAAGTGTGGTGGCTGAGTCACCGGAACATGTTCATGAGGTTTTACTAACTGCAGGATGAAGTCAAGCAGTTCATGGAGCTGAAGGGAAAATCAGTCAGGGAACTCAATGATAGCAAGTGGCTGTGTGATCTAGCGTTCATGGTGGACATTACTAAGTACCTCTCAGAGCTGAACCTCAAGCTGCAGGACCCCAACCAGCTTCTCGGCTCCCTGCTTTCAAAAGTGAAATCATTTGAAGCTAAATTAAGGCTGTGAAAAGTACAACTTGAATAACATGGTGTGCATTTTCCCACTCTAGAAGGACAAAAGCCTTCTACGACACTTGAATGTGCTGGTGAATGTGCAAAAACTAATTGAGGCATTTAATGTAAGATTCAAGGACGGGAAAAGTAAACAAATGGAATTGAACATCTTTGCTACACTGTTCAATGTTGAACCAGCTGATATGCCTAATAACCTACAACACGAAATCATTCAACTGAGCTGAAAGCCACATAACCTACAACACGAAATCATTCAACTGAGCTGAAAGCCACGTACAACCTCCCACTGCTTGTGTTCTATAAATGTTACATAAGCAAAGATGAATTCCCCACTTTGAGGAGAATACATTGAAATATACATCTGTGTATGTACAACTTATTGCTGTGAGCCGTTCTTTTCAAAACTTAACATCACAAAGAGTCAACTGCGCTCCATGGAAAAGCAGTTGCAAGTAGCAACATTGTCAATAACAGTTAACATCACACGCCTTACCAAAGAGAAGCAGTTCCAGCCATCACATCAGGGCTGAGTTAATTAAATGTTTGACCAAATATAGCAGGCTAATTTTTAAGTTGATAATTTTGTATGGCCTGCTAATTATGTTATTTATACAAATACAAATGGCCTTTGGCAGAAAAAAGGTTCCCCATCCCTGCTTTAAGCAACAGGCAAACTGACATGATTTCTATAAAAGTGTAGTCTTAATTCCTCTTTCATCATTATTATGGGTTATATACTCTGATGTTCCTTCCTCCCATTACAACAAAACTGGATCCTGGATAAGAGACAGCAAGTACTTTTTTAATGCAGTGCTGCTTTCTGAAGAACACAAAAGAGCAGTAAAGACAAGGAAGTAAAAACAATTGAAACCAAGGATTGAGCAACAAATCTGAAAGCTGGTGATGGCCTTGAAAATTTTACAAATATTAGAGCTGGTTATAGACTAATTAAGCCTTACTTAGGAGAGAATTGGTGAACTGAAAGATGGAGCTGAAATTTTATCCTGAATGCTGCACATAGAGACAGAGTTATAGAAAATATTGAAGAGGTTCAAAAATGTGGGGAAAATACTTAGAAAATCTAATGTACATCTACTCGTAATCCCAGGAAAATTAGAATGTGAGAATGACAACAATGTGAGAATGACAACATTTAAAAGAAGTAGTGACTAGGCATTTTCCATAATTGATGAGATATAAATCTACAGATACAGAAAGGACAATACATGTCAAGTAGAGTATTATATTGAAACTGCAAAACTCCAGAAACAGACAAAATACTATAAATGTCCTGAGGGAAAAAACCGGCAAATCCTCCTACAGAGAAGCAGCAGAATGACAGAATGACAATGGAAGCCAAAACACAGTGGAATAATATTCTCCAAGTGTTGAGATAACATCTGTAAACCCATAGATATATACCTAGCAAACAGTTTTTCAAGAAGATATAATAAAGAGGTGTTCAGATAATATGAAAGTGGTGATTACTAGGAAACTTTCACTAAATAGGAATGTATAAAAGGTTATGTACATCAGGAAGATGTTTCTTCTTAAATGTAAAAATGAAAATGTTTACTAGATTGGAAAAGACTTTTGTTATTGTATATGCAGTTATCAAAAATGTAGCATGGAACTTGGAGAAGGTGAAGTATAGTATCAAAAGTATAGAAGGTAAATTTTTTACACTCCCCAGAATCCATTCTATCACCTTTTCATTTTGTACCTGCACTATGGTTTGGGGAATTGACCCAAAGTTAACAGCTGGGCCTTGGTTAGTGTAATCTAGTCATAATAATCCCATTCTCCTTGCTGCTAATTCACTTGATTCAGCGATCAAGTGAATAGCTATTATCTTGTTATCAATTATTGATTCAGATGTGGCCAGAAGGAAAGAATTCTTATGTTGTAGGAGGCGAGAGGCACCCTGGGGAAACCTAAATTGGTTGGTTGTTATTATGGTAAAAGAAATATGCCTTAATGTGGAGTGAAAACTAGGAATAGTAATCTGTGGGAAAGGAAAAAAACAGTAAGAAATTTTGGGTTTTAATGGAAGTTAGGCATAGTCTTATTTGTCAGCAAAATCTGATCTTAATTGGCATAAAACTATAGTTTTAACCCAATGGGAGAAGTTTGTTTTGCTGCAAAAATTATTAGCAAGTTTGATCACAGGTTGTTGCTCCAGGATCTACTGTCAGTATTACATAATATATTTAGAAATCCAAGTAAATTCTGAATTCTTAAAATATCGCCGTCCAAGGGCACTGCTAAAATATTGTGTGTGTCTTTAACAAATATTTTAACATGTACATGTTGCAGGGTGACTAATTTATAACATACTAGAGGCCCGGTGTATGAAAACTTACGCACTGGTGGCGGGGGGGGGTCCCTCAGCCCGGCCTGCCCCCTCTCACAGTCTGGGAGCCCTCAGGGGCGGGAGGCGACCTGGCAAGCAGGGGAAGGCGACGCCCCATCACACCTCTGCTGCTGCCACTGCCAGCAGCACAAGCCTCGGCCGGCCCTGGTTACCTGAGCCTCGGGCGGCCCTGAGCGACTGGGCAGCTTCCATCCAAGGTTTGCCTGCGCCTCGGGCCAGCCCTGGGGGGCTGGGGAGCTGAGGGGACTAAGGGACTCCAGAGGCAGGCTCGCGGAGCGGCCGGGACACCTGCAGGCGGGCCCGGCCTTGCTGCGTGCCTGCGGCCCTGGCGGGGCTGAGGAGACTGGGCATCTTGTGGCTGTGGGTGCCGCCATCTTTGAGGGAGGGGCATCAATTAGCATATTCCCTCCTTATTGGCTGTGGGTGCCGCCATATTTGAGGGAGGGGCATCAATTAGCATATTCCCTCATTGGCTGTGGGTGCCATCATCTTTGAGGGCGGGGAAGTCAATTAGCATATTCCCTCCTTATTGGCTGTGGGCACTGCCATCTTTGAGGGAGGGGCAGTCAATTAGCATATTCCCTCCTTATTGGCTGTGGGCGCCACTATCTTTGAGGAGGGGCAGTCAATTAGCATATTCCCTCCTTATTGGCTGTGAGTGCTGCCATCTTTGGGACGGCGTGAGGGTCAATTAGCATGTTCCCTCTTTATTAGATAGGATAATAAATTAAATGGTCGCCCTTTCAATTAATGTTTGCACTTATGAGAAGAGGACAAGCCATTCTGTTCAAGAAATACAGGAAGGTGAAAGAACAGACTATGCTGTACTACATAGGACAGGTAATATCAGGCCCTGTTTATTAGAATATCAGAGAAGGGGGAAATAACTTTATTTGACAATAACATGCCTAAACAATTTATATACTGGTGAACTGGAGAAATGAGGATATACAATATTTTTTTTTACTGATCTTAGCCTCAATAAGTGTTATCAAAATAATTTTCTAGTCTGGCCAATTATTTCTTATAAGGTTAAATGTATACTTGCCCAGCCAGTGTGGTTCAGTGGATTGAGCATTGTCTCATGCACCAAGAGGTCACTGGTTCGATTCCTGGTCAGGGCACATGCTCAGGTTGCAGGCTCAATCCCCAGTAGGGGTCTTGCAGGAGACAACTGATTGATGTTTCTCTCTCATCCATGTTTCTCTCTTCCTCCCTCCTCCTTCCCCCTTACTCTCTAAAACAATGATGGGCAACCTTTCGAGCTTGGTGTGTCAAACTTCGCCAAAAAACTGAGCATAACTCGGGTAGTGTGTCACTTTGAGGAAAAAACATTATTTCGCAAATGTTTCATCCTCAGGAGCGGCAAATGTTTCATCTTTGGCATGCGGCTGCCTCAGTGGCCGCGTGTCATCAAAAATGGCTACGCATGTCAGTGCTAACATGCGTGTCATAGGTTCGCCATCACTGCTCTAAAATAATTTTCTATATTATGATTTGAGGTGGGATATTGACAAAAGTATTAGAATAAAACATATTTCCTAACTTGAAATTTCTCCAAATATTGAAGACTGCATTCAGTCTTTATTACTTACTGAATATATACGGTCTTTGGGAATAGTATCAGAGTTATATTGAAAAACAATAGAGAAGTCATTATAATATATATAAATTGTTAATGAAATTTAATGAGATTACATTTCTGGTTCTAAATCTGTTAAAAATATCTACACTAATAAAAGAAATATGCAAATCGACCATACCTCCGCGACACCCACCAGCCAATCAGGAGTGAGTATGCAAATTAACCCAAAAAAGATGGTGGGTTAATTTGCATACACGGAGTGGCTGGGCGGGATGCCTGCTATGAGGGGAAGAGCGGGGGGCAGAGGGAGCTACAGGAGCAGCGCTCTGGCCAAAGCGAAGATGGAAGGCGGCAGCGGCCAGAGCGAAGGCCTGGGTCCCGGGTGCTGGAGGAAAACCGGAGCCGGCAGCCAGGGGAAGGAAGGCCTATTGCACGAATCTTCATGCAATGGGCCTCTAGTTCTGTTATAATTTCACAGAATATTTATTTTATAGTATAAGCACTACTACTGCTCAGAAACTTCTTTCAAGTAATCTGTAGTTGGATATTACATGATACTTTAGACAAAAACCATAACATAGCCCTAGCTGGTTTGGCTCAGTGGATAGAGCATGGGCCTGCAGACTGAAGGGTCTCAGGTTCGATTCTGGCCAAGGGCACATGCCCAGGTTGTGGGCTCGATCCCCAGTATGGGGCGTGCAGGAGGCAGCCGATCAATGATTCTCTCATCATTGATGTTTCTATCTCTCTATCCCTCTCCCTTCCTCTCTGAAATCAATAAAGAATATTTAAAAGAAAGAAAGAAAGGTCCTGGAATACATACTAATATATATTTATAGTGGATTTAATCCACAGAACATTCAAAAGTTATGTGGTATATAGAATAGTTTCTGATAGTCCATAGAATATATTTTAAGAATAATGTTACTTTTTTCCTCTTGTCTCTATAAATAGGAGTTGGTTTTGTTTTGTTTTTTGTTTTTAGACTTTTGCCATTTTTTTCATGTCGGGTTCAACCAGAAATTTTTACGATTTATGTCAGCTTCTGTTGTCTTACCAGCAATCATATGTCATTTCATTGAGCAAGTAGTACAACATGACTACATACCTAAAAATATAAAATTTACTAGTTTCAATAGTCTAACCACTAAACTGTACACCAAAATCAATACATAATATAAATAAACAAATACATAAATAAAGAAATAAAATTGAAAAAATAAAAGAAGTCTTCAAGGATAAATTAATTTGTGTTTTAAGCAGCCAAATTTTATGTCTGATAATGCCCCAAAAGAACTTTTACCCTTTATTGTCCTTGTGTGTTAGGGTCTTTCATAGTCAGGATTTAATGTTAAAAAAAGGTGATACAGCCCCTGGGTCCGGGTGAGGTCACGCCCCCCTGGATCCGGGTGAAGCTGGATCCCGGGTCCGGGTGAGGCCGTGTGCCCCTGGATCCGGGTGAGGCTGGGTCCTGGGTCCGGGTGAGGCCACGCGCACCTGGGTCCGGGTGAGGCCACGCGCACCTGGGTCTGGGAGAGGTCACGCACCCCTGGGTCCAGGTGAGGCCTCGCGCCCCTGGGTCCGGGTGAAGCTGGATCCCGGGTCCGGGTGAGGCCATATGCCCCTAGATCCGGGTGAGGCTGGGTCCTGGCTCCGGGTGAGGCCGCGCACACCTGGGTCCGGGTGAGGCCACGCACCCCTGGGTTCGGGTGAGGCCTCGCGCCCCTGGGTCTGGGTGAAGCTGGATCCCGGGTCCGGGTGAGGCCGTGTGCCCCTGGACCCGGGTGAGGCCGCGCGCACCTGGGTCCGGGTGAAGCCGTGCCCCTGGGTCCGGCCGAGACCAAACCAGAGGGAGTCGGACCTGCATTACCACCATTTGTCCACCATCCAGAGCTGAGGGGTCAGTGCCGACATGTACACATAAGGAACTGGTGGACATTGATATTGGGTCTCAAAAGAACTGTTGGTCCAGAAAGAAACTCACTACAGAATGATTCATTTGCCTGTCAGCATAACTATTATTGCTCATCTCACATTCAGTTCTTATAAGTATATCTCTAGTGACACATGATCTCGCTCATCTAGGGGAAATGATGAACAACATAGACTGATGAACAAGAACAGAACCAGAAACAAGGAGTCATCGATCGGACTATCGGGCCTCAGAGGGAGGATAGGGGAGGGTGGGGGGAGGGGGGAGAGATCAACCAAAGGACTTGTGTGCATGCATATGAGCCTAACCAATGGTTAAGTTCAACAGGGGGTTGGGGCATCCTTGGGGAGGGGTGTGGGATGGGAATGGGGGGATGAGGACAAATATGTGACACCTTAATCAATAAAGAAATTTTAAAAAAAAAGTGATACACTGTGGGTGAGAAGATAATTATATGATACTGGTTACTTTATTTTTTTACCACTTAGTTAATTGTGGTTTGTTGTCTTTCTGTTATGTGATATATGTTCATTAAATTTTATAAGCTAATTACTATTATCCTGTTTTGTCAGTAGGCTGCTATTACACCTAGAATAAAGTGTAAAACCTTTTTTTATGCGCAGTATACTAGTATGCACTGATTTCTAACTATTTTGGCTACCATTTTTGTTTTCATCAAAATAGGGCAAGTCTCTCTTTTTTTAAGCATTTCTAATGAGTTTGGATTTATCTTTAGTGTGTGTAGGAAATGCTGTTATGTTAAAATCACAAACCCTTGTGTATATTATCCATCTTAAACTGTCTTTTACTCTGTGAATTTCACACAAAAAAGTATGTAGCACACTATCAAAGTTTAAAATAATAGATTTGCTTTGTATATTTTAAAATCTTAGTTACTCCTTATATGTACTACATCGCTGTTCTTTAGTGACTAGGTATTCTATAATGTCTTTTCATTGTGGTGCTACACTAGAACTTGTCACATCCTCTACTTAGTGGATAAGTGATTATTTGCAAAACTGATTCTTTGTTAAAACAAAGATGAATGAAGTTAGAAATATTTTGTATTACAATAACTATCTCATTCAATTTTTTAAAAAATGACAGTAATTTCTGTGTATTTATGTACTTTTTAGAAAGAATCTTCAAGGGGGAGACATAGAGAAAAGGAAGACATAAAAATCACCAAGGAGAGAACTCCAGAAAGTGAAGAAGAAAATGTAGAGTGGGAGACTAATAGAGATGGTGAGTTTCAAAAATCTTTTTATAGTCAATTTATTGATTATTCACTTTACAGACACTTTTTTGGGCTTCAGCCCAAGTGCCCATCAGTAAATGAGTAGGTTCAAAACACTTTTCAACTGTGATCTCCCTATCAGTAGAAAATGGCATATAATTGAAGAACAAAGGCAGAAAAAACTGTTTACACTGCATTTTTCAACTTCCCCTTCCTTTTTTTCTTCCTATAACTTTATTGTGCACCATCACAGTCCTTTGGAATTTTATTACTTTTGTAGATTTTCAGTTCCTCAACATCAGGGTTAAAAAATTAAATCTAAATTTATATTTGTTGTTTTTCATAAAAGATTAAAAGATTAAAAAATTTTAAAGACCTGGGAAAATTATTTAAAAGGTATTGTTGACTTTCATTTTTCAAAAGAGATCCAAATCCAATAATAAGCATGATCTGGGATTTTTTTTATGAAAAATTAGCAAAATCATCTTTGAGTCATTGACTTAACAAATAAGGATTTATTTTCCATACTACAAATATTCACTTTTTTTTTTTTTAATTTATTGATTTTTTACAGAGAGGAAGGGAGAGGGATAGAGAGTCAGAAACATCGATGAGAGAGAAACATTGATCAGCTGCCTCATGCACACCTCCCACTGGGGATGTGCCCGCAACCAAGGTACATGCCCTTGACCGGAATCAAAGCTGGGACCTTTCAGTCCGCAGGCCCACACTCTATCCACTGAACCAAACTGGTTAGGGCACAAATGTTCACTTTTATGATCTTCTTAGAGATCTAAATATAGAGAAAGGGAACTCATTTGTTGAATGTGTTGGGTGTGCTAGGCATTTTAATAAAATTTATATAATTTTCTCAATTTAATAGCTTTGCTATTTCTTATATATAACTAAAGAGTTTAAGAACTTAAGCAACTTCTCAGCATAAGCTGAAAACTTAGACCAGGGGTTATAAAATTAAAATTGTGGACCAGGCACCTCTTTGCAAAAAAAAAAACTTGGTTGGAACATAGCCATATCCATTTGGTTACATATTTTTTGTAGCTGTTTTTGAGCTCCCATGGATGAGTTGAATCTTTGTGGAAAGCCAAGAGCCTGCAAACCTAAAATAGTTACGCCTATAACTAAGAACAATCTCTGAAAACTTACCTAGTATAATACTTGAATTGTACCCTAAATGCCTCTTCAGTAATTTGAACATCAGTACTTTTTAAGGGAATTTATTCCATCTTTGAACAGCATTGTCTGTTGAAGAGTGCTTCTAAGAACAAACAGGAAACTCTCCTGTGATTAGTTCATTGGGATTTCATAAGCCAAACTAATATCGCTTAGAAAATATAGTGTGTCCCCCCAAAATGTATACACACTTTAGCAGCTAATAGCTCAATTTTGAAAGTGAAATGTATTTTAATAAACACTCCCTTTGTAATTATTCAAAGTGTATGAATACATTTGGGGGAGACACCCTGTAGTTGTAAAGGCAGCTGTAATGTTCCATTGTGTTTGACCAATCTGTATATATAAAGAGGTAATATGCAAATTAGGCCAGGACGCAGCAACAGTCACAACCAGCTCAGGAGGAGGGGCCCCTGAGGGAACAACACAGCGTGGCCCACACCCGGCCCCAGAGCCGTAGAGAACAACATGCAGGGGGGCTGGAGTGGAGACACAAACCCGCAGGGGGCCAGGCCAAGCCAAGCCGTCCGGTGGTCCCGGGGCGAAGAGGCCAAGCCAAGCCGTCCTGCGGTTCCGGGGTGAAGAGGCCAAGCCAAGCCACCTGGCGGTCCCAGGCAAAGAAGCTGCTCCGCTGACCAGCCTGTGCTATGGACCTGTTGGTTGCATGGCGCAAAGTCCAGGGCCTCTAGCCTGCAGTCACAGGAAGTCTCCCTCTCCCCAGAGTTAGGAGCACCAGCCCAGGTCCACCCATCAGCCTAGTCCTGACTGTGTGGGTGAGTTCCTGCAGGCTAGGGTTTGATCCCCATGCATTAGCAGTAGGAGACCAGTGCCTTTGTTGTTGCTGTGTGTTTGGGTTTTAATTGGACAAATGCCCGGCAGTCCCGGGGGAAGAAGCTGCCCGGCGGTCTTGGGCGAAAAAGCCGCCCGAGGTCCCGGGCGCCAGCTTAGCAAAATCTTTCAGGAGGAGAATTCTATCTGGGTTTCCCCAAATTCCCTCAGCCCCTACTCACCCCTCTGTAAAGGCAAAGAGCAAGTGAGGCCTCTTAAATAAAAGTCAGAGGTCTCCAGCAACGGTGGGCCTCTCTCATCACTGTCATTTGGACTGGATGGCATTTGAGTATTTATCTAGGCACCATGACAGAGAAACACAAGCTCAAGTCATGATCTCTGTCCTTAAATAATTCATAATCTTATTAGAGCAAGTGGATGATAAAAGCCCAGTAATGACATCAGAATGTAAGGCAACAATACAGAGAGGAGGAGAGGTAATTGCTAGGGTGATTTTCCAACAATTAGTACAAAGAATATGTGCTGTGAATTAAATAAATAAAAAAATGTGTGGAAGTAGCTGCTTCATGAGTATGGCATCCCTTCCTATTTTAAAGGAAGCTGAATTCCATGTGAACTGTGTGCTATGTTATATCTGAGGCACAAGACAAGGGAGGCCCTAAGTGTACTATGCTTTGATATTTGAGTCATTCTTTATTGTTCAATGTGATTTATTTCTGTATGCCTCAGTTTTGTAATAGTTAAATTACCAGAATAATACATCTTGCTATAAGATATTACTAGATCAAATGATCAGGTGACATTTATTGTTATTTTCTATAAATGAACACAATCTCTGGTATGCTAAAGTGAAAAGTATTATAAAAATAGTCAGACAGGGAGACCTACAGGCTTGATTACAAGTGAGGCTTCCTATCACAACCCAAATTTATTGCTTAAAAAAAAGCAGGGAGCCAACTAGAAACTGAACCAAATATAAGCCCTTGAAAGGCAAATGTAAATTGGATAAGCTTCACTATTACAAGAGCAACAAGAAAAAATTCAGACGCAAGAATGAGAAGCACATTGCATCAACTCTTAAGTTGCTGCTAAAGAAAAAGAATGGTATACTATGGAAACAATATAGATTGTAAAGAGATTTGTTCAAAGAGGATTTCCTAGAGTAGGTGGTATTTCAGTTAATTTTTTTTAAATGTGAAGAGGTTAGCTAGATAAGAAAAAGGGTAGGGATCCCAAATTGCAGAGGGTGCAGGCCAGGCTGAGACCCCCACCCTCCCACCCCGTGCACGAATGTTGTTGAAAATAAAATATTAGAAACCTTGACTCTTCAAAATTGGATAGCTAACTTTTCTGGAATAGTAAGGAATTAACTCAACATACCCAACATTCTTTTCTTTTTATTTTACTTGTTTTGGGATTAAAATTTTTCTGAAACTTCTTAAAAACTTCCTATCTTTAAAAGTAAAATTTCTCTATTACAATAATGCATACATTTTATTAAAAATTTAAAAGGTTCAGAAAAACCTGTCATTTTTCTCCATGTTTTCATAGTACCTATTTCAAAAACTTCTCCTTAAATTTCTAATCCCTTTATTTGTCCTGCTTGCTCTTTACTACACAAAGGTGATAGAACTTTTCATCCACAAGCTGCCTCAACTTCCTGAAAATAAACACTTACAAACTAGTTTTTTATGTACGCCTAAACTTTATTTCCCTTTTGTTCTGTGGAAGAGGCCTTCCCCTGCTGTATAAGGTTATATTCCCCTGTATTCTGGATCTAAATTCCTCCCACCTTTACAATCTTGTTTATTTAATACTAGAGGCCTGATGCAAGAAATTTATGCATGGGTAGAGTCCCTAGGCCTGGCCGGCGATCAAGGCTGATCTGCAGGGCAACTGGCGGGCTGATAGGGGGGCCCCCCGCTGGCACCTGCCTTGGCTGGCCTGGGGCCTGCAGACTGGGGGCAGCTCCTGTGTTGAGCGTCTGCCCCCTGGTGGTCAGTTTGCATCATAGCGGCCAGTCGTTCTGCTGTTCAGTCGATTTGCATATTAGGCTTTTATTATATAGGATGCATTCTCTTATATCTTTTAACATTCATCTTGACACATTTTTTCTTCTCCCCATGATACTTTTAGCCATCACCCTGTTTGTTCCCACTTTGTAATTAAATTCTTAAAAGGGTTCTATACCTTACTGTCTCTACTTTTCACCTCATATTTATTCAGTCTTCTGACCCATGTCTTCACTACAATTGGTTTTCAAGGTCCCCAATAACCCTCTCTTTGCTAAATAAATGGAGACATTCTTGACTCCATCTTTTATAACCTTTGTGCAGCACATAACACATTCAGGAACCTCTGCCTTCCTGAAGTACTTTTCCCCTTGGCTTCCATCTATCACTTTTCAGATTTTCTGTCTTTCTGTTCAGGCTCTTTGTTTTTATATAGACTCCTTATAGTCTATCTCTTCCTTAACTGTTGATTGCCAATGCTATATTCTAGACTTTCCTCTAAAAAAAATACTAAAGTGACTTTATTACAAGAACCTTTTATATATGCAACTAGAGGCCCAATGCACGAAGATTCGTGCAAGAATGGGCCTTCCTTGCCCTGGCTGCCGGCACTGCCTTCGCTCCGGCCCGGAGCCGCCTTTCTGCCTTCCCATGCTGCCCAGAAGCCAGGAGCAGCTGGGGCAGTGTGGAACGCCTGCATTGTCGCCATGGCGACAACGCAAGCATCCTGTCCCGCCCCCAGCCTCCCGGCGCCTGCGTATGCAAATTAACCCACCATCTTTATTGGGTTAATTTGAATACTCACTCCTGATTGGCTGGTGGGCATCGCGAAGGTATGGTCAGTTTGCATCTTACTCTTTTATTATTGTGGATTATTTTAAAAGATGAGTAAATGTCTTTTATGGTGATTTCACTTACAAAGTATTCACATGGCTATTTATGTTTTCTCTTGGTTGAAACTGGCAGGTTTTGGAAATAGTGTATCTTTATGATTTACAGTTATCTGTTTGAAAAAATATTGTATCATGGATTTAGACAGTCACGCCTGTCCCCAGATAGTGACACTGAACTGGTTTTATAGACTTACCATTCCTTCTGCATTTTCAAAGTGAATGCAATTTTAGCTAAATGTAAAAGAAATTGGTCTGTAATGGTATGTCTAAAAATTTACATTCTTTTTAAGGACCCCATATTAGAAATTGAATATGAGAAATTTTTAAAATATTTACTCATTAATTCATTTTACAATAACAGTAATAAACCCAACATAAAATTATATGGAAAATAACTATGCTTTGCAAAACAAAAATAAAAATTGTGAGTTGGTGGCATGTTTTACATGTTTTTCCAAATCTTTTTTAATGTCCAGTCAGGAAGCCAGAAGAGGTAAACTCTGTGCTTGCCTTTTCTTATGACCACATTGGCACTATAGCTAAATTATAGAACAGTCAGTCTGGATAACCATCTGAAGACTAGGTGAATAGTAGTCCTATAACTAAAAGTTATAGGACTAAAAGTTTATACTAAAGTTATAAAGTAGCCATGTCAAGACTGGTAGGGGGGCAGAGTTGCAAAACGGGTTGGCCCCACACCCAGAGGTAATTGAGAATTGGGAGGAATATCTCATTGCAGAGGAATCCCGTACATGCACCACCACAGGCTCTTTTAGCAGTGGGCAGCCAGACTTGATCAAGTAATCAGCTACAGTATTTTCTTCAAAACTCTTGGAAGTCCATAGGCACCAGGCAGGCAGCAACTGTGACCTGTCCCTCTTGCTGAGTGGCCCTAGGGTTGGCACTGGTACCAAATCTGAATCTGTATTAACCTGGTGAACACCACTCTCCCCATTCTGCTCTTTCTGAGACTCTGTCTCACCCAACTTGTGTATAGCCCACAACTCTTTCAGTGACTGAGCCTTATGGGCAGCTGGCAGCTGGCCTCAGGGTATCCTGTGCATTTTTCTCTGGTCCCAAGCCTGGTACTAGTACCGCCAGCCTTGATTTTAGCATCATGGCCTCTCCCACATGCCTCCAGGCCCAGCACAGGCAGCAGCCAACTATAGATCACTTTGTATGTTCTACCAGGTAACCCCAGATTATCATAGGGAGCAGCTGACCTTGGCCTACACCAGAAACTTACCCAAAGGCCCCAGAACCAATACACCTTGTAGCTAATTTGAGACCATAACAGAGTACCACCCAATTAACTCCTCTAGCAGCACACACAATGGGTGGTCTTGGCAGGCACCAGAGCCCTGCTGGGGTGAATCTGTTCCATGGGGAGAGCCACCACAAAGCAGTTTGTACTCTCTGGTTGTGGTTAGTCCTCACAGCCAGTTAGCCTACAGGTCAACACTATTCCCTGATGTGCCAATAGCAATCAAGGTTCAACTACAGTAGGGGGGCACATTACAATTCACACAAGGGATTCTCCTGGAACATCTAGCTCAGGTGATCAGGGTGACTGCACCACTGGGCCTCCTGGGTCACTTATATCATAAGACCATACTGCCAAGACTGAGAGACATAGCAGATCTACCTAGTACATAGAAGCAAACACAGAGAGGAAGCCAAAATGAGGACACAAAGAAATATGTCCTAAATGAAAGAACAAGAGAAATCCCCAGAAAAATAATGATATGGAATGGAAGCAACCAAATACCAGATGCAGAGTTAAAAACAATAGTTATAAGGCTGCTCAGGGACTTTAGGGGAAGAATGGATGATCTCAGTGTAAACTCAAACAGAGATAGTAAGCATTTAAAAGGACATAGAAACCATAAAAAAAGGACCAGTCAGAAATGAGAATACAGTAACTGAATTGAAGACTACACTAGAAGGAATCCAGTAGATAAGATGAAGCAGGGGATTGAATCAGCAATTTGGAAGACAAGATAGCAGAAAACACCCAATCAAATCATCAAAAAGCAAAAAGAAATTTTTAAAATGAGGATAATTTAAAGGACCTCTGGAATAACACCAAGCGTAACAACTTTCACATCACGGGTCCCAGAAGGACAAGAGAGAGCAAGGAATTGAGAACCTATTTGAAGAAATAATGACTGAACATTTCCCTAACCTGGCAAAAGGAATGTACATACTAATCCAATAATCCCATTAGTTGCTACAAGGGAGCTTTCATAAGACTGTCAGCTTTATTCTCAACAGAAACTTAGAAGTCCAGAAGGGATTGGCATGAAATATTAAAAGTGAAGAAATACAAGGACCTACAATCAAGACTACTCTACCTAGCAAGGCTATCATTAAAAATTAAAGGAGAGATCAAAAGCTTTCCAGACAAGAAAAAGCTAAAGGAGTTAGTCACCACCAAACCAGTATTACAAGAGATGTTAAAGGGACTTCTTGAAGAAGTAAGAAGAAGAAGCAAAAGGAGGGGGAGGGAAGGAGGAAGAGGAGTCATAAGTACAAATAATAAAATGCCAATAACTACATACCTTTTAGTAATCATTTTAAATGTAAGTGGATTAAATGTTCCAATCAAAAGATATAAGGTAGCTGAATAGAAAAGAAAACACCACTCATACATAGAGACCAATTTCAGATTGATAGACACAGACTGAAAGTAAAGAGATGGAAAAGGATTATTTCATGGAAATGGAAACAAAAATTATCTGGGGTAGCATAACACTTGTAAACTTTTATGAAACAACATAGGAGCGCCTAACTATAAAGCACAAATGGACAGACAAAGGGAGAGATTGACAGTAATACAGTCATAGTAGGGGACTTAGCACCCCAATGACATTAATGGATAGCTATCTAGACTGAAAATCAATAAGGAAACAACAGCCTTCAAAAACACATTGGAACACATGCTTAACCCATTTCACCCCAAAAGCAACAGAATATACATTGTTTTTAAGTGTACATAGAACATTCTTCCACATTAGACCACATGGTAGTCCACAAAACAAGTCCCAATAAATTTAAGAAGATTGAAATCATATCAAGCATGTTTGTTTTTTTTTACCACAATGCTATGAAACTAGGCATCAATTACAAGAAAAAAAAACTGAAAAATAAATACATAGAGGACATACATATGGTCAGTCAATATATGAAATGATGTTCAGTGTCACTAATTATTAGAGAAATGCAAATTAACACACAATGAGATATCACACCTGTCAGAATAAACAAGTGTTGTCAAGGATGTGGAGAAAAGGGAGCCCTCATCCACTGTTGGTGGGATTGCAAATTGGTGCAGCCACTATAGAAAACATGGAGATTCCTTAGTAATTAAAAATAGAAATACCTTATGACCCAGCAATTGCACTTCTGGGGTATCAAGCCAAAGAAGTCCAAAACACTAATTTGAAATGATATGTGCATCCCTATGTTTATTGCAGCATTATTTACAATAGCCAATATATGGAAGCAACCTAAATGCCTGTCAATAAATGACTGGATAAAGAAGATGTGGTAAATATATACAATGTAATAATACTTGGCTATAAAAAAGAATGAAATCTTACCATTTGAGACAACATGGATGGACCTAGAATGTATTATGCTAAGGGAAATAAGTCAGACAGAGAAAAGACAAATACATGATTTCATTTTTTTGTGGAATCTAAAAAAAATGAACAAAACAGAAAGAGGCTGATAGATATGGAGAACATACTGATTATTGCTAGATGGGTGGGGCTTTGGGAAACCTGCTGAAAAAGGTGAACGGATTAAGAAGTGTAAATTGACAATTATAAAATAGCCCTTGGAATGTAATGTCAATAAGGAACAATAGTCAATAATATTGTAATAATTATGTATGATGCCAGGTTGCTACTACTAGGCTTATCAGGTTATCACTTCGTATGTTCTAGAAATGTCTAATCACTATGTTTTACACGTGAAAAAGAATAAAATCAAATTGCCCAGAAATAAAAGACAAAAAGAAGTACTTAAATATATACCAGGTGTACTGGTTAATAATGGGATTTTTTTTTCAAAAGATGGAGTTACACATATGTTGATATATATGTGATTTGATAGGTATGCTATTTTGTTGTATTGACAGCAAGCTTTAAAACTTCATTATGTCAAATTTTCTGAAGGTGTAAACATCATAGATATTTTTACATTAAAAATGTTGAGTTTCATGTCAAGAAAAGAGCATTTGCGGGAAGTTTTAATTCATTACTTTATTTTGAAGAAAAGTGCTGCTGAAAGTTATCGTATACTTCGGGAAACTTATGGTAAAGATGCTCCATCTCATGTTTACAAGTGATGATTTCAATGTGAAAGACAAAGGACATCGAGGTCAACCGAAAAAGTTTGAAGACCAACAGTTACAAGCATTATTGGATGAAGATGTGTGTCAAACTCAAAAACAACTTGCAGAAAGATTAAACGTTGCTCAGCAAACAATTTTTAATCACTTACAAGCAGTGGGAAAGTTTTTAAAGGAAGGAAAATGGGTGCCACATCAACTGAATGAAAGACAAATGGAAAACCGAAAAGTCATCAGTAAAATGTTGCTTCAACAGCACGAAAGAAAGTCTTTTTTGCATAGCATTGTGACTGGCAAAGAAAAGTGGATTTATTTGGAGAATCCCAAATGCAAAAAATCATCGGTTGATCCAGGCCAACCATCAACATCAACTGCAAGGCCAAATCGCTTCGGAAAGAAGACAATGCTCTGCATTTGGTGGGATCAGGAAGGTGTGGTGTATTATGAGCTTCTAAAACCAGCTGAAACCGTTAATACTGATTGCTACCAACAACAAATAATCAATTTTAAGCACACTTTGATCATGAATTGACCAGAATGAGCCAGAAGACACGGCAAAGTAATTTTGCTTCATGATAATGCACCATCACACATCACACACTTCAAAACCAGTTAAAGATACATTAAAAGATCTTGCCTGGGAAGTATTAACCCACCCGCTGTATTCACCAGACCTTGCTCCTTCAGATTACCACTTGTTCTGATCGATGGAACACACACTTTCTGAGCAGCACTTCAAAAGGTATGAAGAAGTGGAAAATTGGGTCTCTGAATGGTTTGCCTCAAAACAAAAGTTTTATTGGGACGGTATCCACTAATTACCTGAAAGATGGGGGAAATGTGTAGCTAGCAATGGACATTACTTTGAATAAAGCACTTTTGATGTTTCTCTTGAAATTATCGTGTTTTCTTTGATTACAAAATTCGCGTTATTAACCGGTGCACGTGGTATGTAGTCTTTAACACATTAAGCCCCATGTCAGTCACCAGTGACTGACACTATACTTCCCGTCTGGAAGACAAAACAGGCTGGGTGCTTGACATGTTAATTGTTATACTTTTTATATATCTACTAGAGGTCTGATCCCCAGGCCTAAACCGGCAGTTGGACATCCCTCTCACAATCCGGGACCGCTGGCTCCTAAATGCTCACCTACCTGCCTGCCTAATCGCTCCTAACTGCCCTGCCAGCCTGATCACCCCTAACCATCTCTGCCTGCCAGCCTAATCGACCCTAACTCCCCTCCCCCCCCCAGCCAGCCTGGTCGCCCCTCACTGCCCCCTCTGCCGACCTGGTCGCCCCTCACTGCCCCCTCCTCGGCCTGCTTGCCTGGTCACCCCCAACTCCCCCCCCCTTGCTGGCCTGGTTACCCCCAATCCCCCCCCCCCCACTGTCCTAGTCACCCCTCACTGCTCCCCCTCCCGCCAGCCTAATCGTCCACAACTGCCCCCCCCAACTGCCTGGTCACCCCACACAGCCTGCTTGCTCAGTCATTTGGTTGTCCCTCTTTAACCTCCCTGCTGGCCTTGTGGCCCCATGCAGCCAGATGTTACTGTGAGGGCGTCCTGACCAATTTGCATATTACCCTTTTATTGGTCTAGACTAGAGGCCCGGTGCACAAATTCATGCACAGGTGGGGTCCGGCCACCTGCCCCAATGAGGGCTGATGGGGGGTGGGTCTGGTGGGGGTGTGGTACATGGGAGGTTGGCTGGCCAACCCCGCCCCCAATTGGGGAAGGGCCGCCCAGGGAGAGGGGCTGCAGGAGGTTGGTCAGGCCGATCGGGCCCCGTTGGGCAGGTTGGTCACTGCAGTGCTCATCATAGCAACTGGTCGTTCCAGTCACTTGGCTTTTTTATACATATATATTTATTTATATATATATATATATATATATATATATATATATATATATATATAGAGAGAGAGAGAGAGAGAGAGAGAGAGAGATGATTATTTATATACAATTACTAAAAGTAAAATTGCTAAAAGTTTAGAATGTTCTTAAAGCTTTACCCATATTGCCAAATTATTTTCCAGGATAGATGTACTAGTTCATATTGCTGTCACTAGAGAATGAACATTTTTTATATGTACCTTTGCCAATACCTAATATTCTAATTAGAAAAAAATGGCTCTTTAATACATGAAAATAGCATATTTATATATCATTTACATTTCTTTCTTTTTGTAAGTTGCCTGTTTATGTCCTTTACCCATTCTTTTTTTAATTGGTAAGAATTTTTTATATATAAAGAAAGTCAACCTTATGTATTACATGTGTTTTTGTTATATATTTTTTTTAAGTTGCCTTCTTAAATATGCCATTTTAATTAGTTTTTCTGATGACAGAATCTTCTATATGAATTAATTTTAATAAGGCAATTGTAATTATTTTGTTGCTATTTTGGTCAGGAGACTGTCACTTGCAGTCACTATCAATGGGAAGGAGCATTTGGGGGTAGGTGGAAGGGTGAGCAAAAAAGAGAGAACTCATGGACATGGACAGCAAACAATGTGGTGATTGTGCGGCAGTGGTGGTGGAGCTGGAAGAGGGCATAGAGGGGGGAAATGGTGATGGGAGAGAAAGTTTATTAACAACATGCCTACTTTGTAGCCCATTTAGTTTATTAACAACATGCCTACTTTGTAGCCCATTTCTTATGGACTAGAAAGGCATCTTTCTTTTGATTATAAAAATATGCATAAAATAAAAATAGTTTCTGATTAAAGACTCAAACTTCCCTTTAAGCAAATTACATTAGCTGTAGTACATACATTGTCTTTGACATGTGTTTTAACTGTTCAGGCCTACTTCCTTGGTTGGGTGGTTGGGAATGAAGTCTGAAAGCCAACTTCTCAGTTCTTACATGTATTCTGTATTGGTGATATTTCCACATAGCAGCTTTTTGATGGGCACAGTATTATTGTTAATACTCTTTGTTTACCCTTAATATGTAGTTATAAAATTTCATCTGTCTATTAATAATTTAAGAATACAATCAAACCATGTCTTCCAACCCTATTATTTACTGATCTATGTCAATGGGAAGTAAAATAGTAACTAGATAGATCCATTTTTAATTTAATTCACCATCTCTAATTAATTTACCTAGTAAATGTTATATGCCACTTAATGATTGTTTTGTGACTGATAAACATGTGTTAGTCTAGTTTATATATTTACTGAGAAGTTGTTATATTCTAATATAACATGAGTAATCAAGTTTAATCACACAGATAACAGATATATAACCAGTGCACCTGGTTTGCTACACTCAGTCCCCATGCATAAGTGGATAGTTGACATTCTATTGTATTTTATCCATACATGACAATGATGTCCATTTTCTTGTGCTTTAAGCAGTCTAGTAGAACTAGATATCTTTGTTTTTTAGTTCATTTTATTTCTTTACTCCAGGTTAAGAAATGGTGTTCTTAAGTGCTAAAAATATAGTTTGAGAAGGTACCTCATTTTGTAATCCATCAAGCCCAACTAGTCATGTGTTAGGTTAGAAGTCAGTAAAATCCCCACCTCCAGGCTTCTTGGCATTTATAGCAAATGAGAATGAGATATTGGGTGGTGGTGCCAATAGCCATTGAAAACTTGTCTGTATTATAATGAAATAGCTCTGCACACCACTCTTACTTTTCTTTTCCTTAACCAAGTTTCTTCCTTGCTACCCACCTCCATTGGAAGAGATGAATAGAAATAGAAACATAGTATCTGATCCACTGAGGAGATGTACAGTTCTAATCTAAGGAACTAGTACAAATCACTTTTAATGAAAATGTTACAGATCCTTCAGAAATTAGCTCATGTACACATTAGTATTAAAAATAGTTAACCGGCCGAAACCGGTTTGGTTCAGTGGATAGAGCATCGGCCTGTGGACTGAAAGGTCCCAGGTTCGATTCCGGTCAAGGGCATGTACCTTGGTTGCGGGCACATCCCCAGTAGGGGGTGTGCAGGAGGCAGCTGGTCGATGTTTCTCTCTCATCGATGTTTCTAGCTCTCTATCCCTCTCCCTTCCTCTCTGTAAGAAATCAATAAAATATATTAAAAAAAAATAGTTAACCGTATTTAGTTACAAATCAGTTGTGCCACTAATTAAAAAAAAAACACTATAGAAGCAATATTGCCCAACTAATGTAACCTTTATTTAGTACTAATGAGTCTTTAAGAAAATTAAGGAGGTAATGATTAATTTTATATGCAGCGTGTAATATTGAAGGCTTTGGTATGTTTAATGCTTAGGATTTATAATTGTTTTATTTTATCTTTTAAAAATCCCATCTCTTAATCAAAACTGCAACTCCCAACAACCCAAAATTACTTCCAGCAAATCCAGAAACCTTAAAAATATTTGGCTTTTCATAAATCAGCCATATTGATTTTAATCCTTTATAGAAACAGTATATTTCTTTTATCTTTTAGAAGTATGTTAATCTAATAAAGGCTTTACTATTTTGATTTGTATAAAAATTATTTGAAAAGATTCTCTAGATTTTATAGAGATTATTATGATAGTTTCTTAAAAGTAATGAGATTTTTTGTTTAAAGATTCTGACAATGGAGATATTAATTATGATTATGTTCATGAGTTGTCATTGGAAATGAAGCGTCAGAAAATACAGAGGGAATTAATGAAGCTGGAACAAGAAAACATGGAAAAGAGAGAAGAAATTATTATTAAAAAGGAGGTATGCTATTTATTGAAATATGTTAGTCGATTAACATCAACATGAATATTGACCAGAGAACTCATTAGCTTCTTGGCACATCTTAAATTGTATTGGGCTATTGATACACATATTGGTCAACTTGCTCTATATCAGTCATTTCATATGTGTTAATCATTTAATCTTCACATTACTTTATTAGTTAAATAGATAATAAACGGGTGAACAAAACTGAAGTTCTGTTGCCCAGAGTCACCAGCTAATGTAAAATGGGATTTGAATATATATATGTCTGTTGTTTAGGCCCATGCTATTTCCAGAATAATTGTTTCATTACTAAAGAGTAGAGAGAGAATTTATTCGAATATAATTTGTGATTTTTTTTAGGAGATTTTGAAATTTCATAACTTCATTTTGTTTTGTTGGTATTACTATTATTTAAGGGAGTTAATTAGCATTTTGTTTAAAAGCATAGGTTCATAAGTCTGACTACTATCAATACATGGCTATCGTAATAACACTTAATATTTCATCTTAATTTTGGTATGGTTTAAAAACCAGTGCTTTGCTGCCTGATTATTATAACCATGACTGGAGGAGTTTCTGAATTGACTTACTGAATTTTTTGAAAGGTTTCACCAGAAATGGTTAGATCAAAGTTATCTCCATCACCTTCTCTAAGAAAGTCTAGCAAATCTCCAAAGCGAAAATCAAGCCCTAAGTCATCATCTTCAACCAGCAAGAAGGACAGGAAGACAACTACAGTATCCTCTCCCATGTTGGACCAGCAAAGGTTAGTAAGGTGATAAATAGTGCTGGAAAGAAATAGCTTTTTCTGAAATCATACTCTTAAGTAATTAGTAGATTGCAGAAGGGTACTTTTAAAACATTCAGTATTTAATGTAACAAATAAAGATACAGAACAATAAAATAAATATCTGTCACATCTACATATGCTTCAGAACTTTTTATTTTTTAAGAAATGAAACATAATATTTCCTGTTTTTCCCCTCTTGAATTTTGTTTTATACTTGTGCATGTCTTTGTACTTTCATAGTATGTATTATTTTGCAATATATAGTATTTTCATCAATTTAATCTTAATACAGATACATTATAACTTTTTCACTTAACATTTTTTACATTTATATGTATTGATATATGTAGCGTTAGTTTTTTCGTATTTATAGTATATATTAATCTACCTTGTTGAATATTTAAGTTGTTTCTAGTTTTTAGCTATTAGAAATGATACATGATGAACTTAATTTTTGTCTTGTGTACATGATCAAGAGATTAAATTCTTTACAGTATATATGTAGCAGTAATAATATATTATTTAGTTTTATTATAGTAGCCAGTTGAAGAAATAAAAACAGATGTGATTGAATATTGTTACATTGCAGGACTGAGAATAAGGCATAAGACATGCTGTACTATTTAAATTTTAATTAAAGTACATACACTGATTTTGTTGAAGGAAAATGCTAAATAAAAATCTCTTCCGAACTCTTGACCAGTTGGAAACCCTCTCTATCTGAACCCATAATGAAACTCATATTTTACTCCTTTCTTCTAGTTTCCAGAGGCTCTAATCCTATTTCAGATTCTGGTTACTTTTTTGCCTAGGTTATTATATCATCTCACTAATTATATTGCCTTTATCTAGTATCTATTCCCCACACATATAAAGAATCAGATACCCCAACCCGTTTATTTTACAGATGTTATAAGAGAAATCTTGAGAACAATTCTAATTAATTATATCATTGAAAAACGCAGTGGTTTCCATTCTCTTTAGTGAAATTCAGGTTTTTTAAAATGACGTTTTCCTTTGATCTTTCAGTATTGCCATATTTTTATCCAAACATCCTTCTATAGTCTCCCATCTTTAATCCCTCGATGTCTAACTCAATTTTTATCTTTCTGCTAAGTTTTTCCATTTTTCTTTACTGAACATAATTTGTATTCCTTTTGTGTGTATCAAATTTTATTATATCCCCCTTGTAATATTAATTATTGTTTGTATTATATTTTAGCTGTGGCATACATGCTTTACAACCTCTATTAAATTTAAGCTCCTTGTAGATTGGGATTTTTTTTAATACATATTTTTATTGATTTTGGAGAGAGGGGTAGGGAAGGGGAGAAACATCGATGTGAAAGAGAAACATTGATTGGCTGCCTCCTGTATGCCCCTTACTGGAGACCAAACCTGCAACCTGGGCATGTGCACTGACCTCCAGGTTCATAGGTCCGTGCTCAACCACTGAGTGACACTGGCCAAGCTATATTGGGATCTTGATGGTTCATTGTTCTATCTCTGCAAAGTACCTAGTTTGCATAGAGTTTTGTATTTTAATAAGGCACTTTGTAGAGTTGGCTTGATCCTTTCCTTTGCTCCTGGGATTGAGTAAATATGGCAAGTATATGGAAGAGGTTAAACATAGAGTGATGTGATTTACCCCTACTTGCTCTATATCCACTTGGCTAACCAATTATTAACTTTTCCTCACTTCCATTCATTTTCCTCTCAAAAAACAGCATACCAGAAATATTCTTTTTATTTTCTTATTCTTTCTATTTATAAAATCTTTGATGCAAGAAAATAGAATCTTTGAAATTTAATCTTTTCATAGAAATCATAACTATTTAGATGTGTGGTTAGTTGTATCCTGTTCTTTTTCATGTAATCATCTCTTACTGCTTTTTAGTAGCTCACTTATCTTGTGATAAATATTTAGCATGAGTAATTACTTATTGACTTAACTGTGATATTTCCTGTATTCTACAATGTTGTTGACTTTAAGATTTACCATTAATTTAACCTCTTGCACTCGGATGTCGAGTGTGACTCGACACGGTTAGCATCGGTAGCAGCTCGTATGTATTTGAAATATAAAAAAATCCAAATAAATAAGTTTGTATGAAAAGAAACTCCAGTTTGTTATTCTACTGCCGCGCTTTGTAAAATCTGGGGTATTTAAAAAATTAAATCCCGAGTAGAATAAAGGAATCGAGAAAAAAGCAAGCGAGTGCAAAGGGTTAATAATAGAAGCAGAAGGATCTGGAAAACAGTACATTATAGGCAAGTAAATTATTTCTTTGCTCATTTCTGTCTTTTTCCTAGATATTGATTACTAGTATAAAAAATATTCAAAGGCAAGCTATTGAAAGGAATGCCACCATTTTTAAAATGTTGTTTGTTAAAATGAGAAAAATATCCATTAGACCTTCTAAAAGTATTTGGACCTCTAATGATAACTTTGTGTTATCTTCAGGAATTCAAAAAGCAACCAAAGTAAAAAGAAAGGACCTCGAACTCCTAGTCCACCTCCTCCTTTACAGGAAGATATTGCTCTGGGAAAAAAATATAAAGAAAAGTATAAAGTAAAAGATAGGATAGAAGAAAAACCAAGAGATGGAAAGGACAGAGGACGGGATTTTGAAAGACAAAGAGAAAAAAGAGACAAGCCCAGGTAAGGAGGATTCTGAGTTGTTGACAATATTGCTTTTTGTAGAATCTAAAATACTTATTCAGGAGCTCTTAGGCATTACTGTAATGGATTTTTTAGTGGTATTAAACTGTTTATGTATACTTAATAATTCCCATATTTAGTTATGGATAATTCAGTAAATATTAACTTAACATTTTTTTTATTGTGATTAAAAAACAAAATTTCCTATCTTCATTTTTAAGTGTACAGTTCAGTAGTGTTAACTATATTCACATTGTCATGAAACACATCTCCAGAACTTTTTCATCTTGCAAATCTGAAACTCTAGACCCATTAAAAAATTCCCTTCCCCTCTCCCCTTGCTCCCAACTTCTCAGCCCCTAGTAACCACTGTTCTACTTTCTATTTCTATTAACTTAACCACGTTAGATACTTCATATAAATGGAATAATTTTGTCTTTTTGTGACTGACTTAGCATAATGTCTTAGGAGTTCATCCATGTTGAAGTGTGTGACAGGATTGCCTTCCTTTTTTAAGCTGAGTGATATTTCATTGTCTGTATATACCACATTTGTTTATCCATTTATCTCTCAACTAGAGGCCCAGTGCATGAAATTCGTGCACGGGAGTGGGGGGGTGTCCCTCAGCCCAGCTTGCACCCTCTCCAATCTGGGACCCCTCGAGGGATGTCCAACTGCCTGTTTAGGCCCGATCCCACCGGACATCCCTCTGACAATCCAGGACTGCTGGCTCCCAACTGCTCGCCTGCCTGCCTTCCTGATTTCCCCTAACCTCTTCTGCCTGCCAGCCTGATCACCCCCTAACCACTCCCATGCCAGCCTGATTCATGTCTAACTGCTCCCCTGCCAGCCTGTTTGCCCCCAACTTCCCTCTTCTGCCGGCCTGGTCACCCCTAACTGCCCTCCACTGCAGGGTTGATAGCCTCCAACTGCCCTCCCTTGCAGGCCTGGTACCTCTCAACTGCCTTCCGTTGCAGGCCTGGCCCCTCCCAATTGCCCTCTCCTGCTGGCCATCTTGTGGTGGCCATCTTGTGTCCACATGGGGGCAGGATCTTTGACCACATAGGTAAAGCTATCTTGATCTTGTGTGTTGTAGTGATGGTCAATCTGCATATTACTCTTTTATTAGATAGGATAGAGGCCTGGTGCACGGGTGGGGGCCTGCTGGTTTGCCCTGAAGGGTGTCCTGGATCAGGGTGGGGTCCCCTTGGGGCGTGGAGAGGCCTGGGCGAGGGGCCTGTGGTGGTTTGCAGGCCAGCCACGCCCCTGGCGACCCAAGCAGAGGCCCTGGTATCTGGAATTTATTTACCTTCTACAATTGAAACTTTGTATCCTGGAGCGGAGCCAAGCCTCCTGCTCGATCCGTGGCTGCCGCCATTTCTGTTTGGATTTTTTTTACCTTCTATAATTGAAACTTTGTATCCTTGAGTGGAGGCCTGGGCCTGCCAGAGTGTGTGGAAAGCTTGGCTTACTCTGTCGCCGGGGAAACTCAAGCCTCCCTTCTGGTAGCCATCTTGGTTGGGGTTAATTTGCATACTTGCCCTGATTGGCTGGTGGGCGTGGCTTATGTAGTGGAGTGATGGTTAATTTGCATATTACTCTTTTATTAGAGAGGATGGATATATGGATTGCTTCTGTCTCCTGGCTATAGTGAATAGTGCTATTATAAACATGGGTTTAGTATGTTGATCTTTTGGTTCACAAGATTTATGAAATGTTTACAGATTGAATAGAGATGTTTTATCCTTGTTAATATTTTAAATTCATTTTGAAATTCTTTTATGAAACTAATATTTCCGCAAGAAAATATATAACTCTAGAGATCTCTTAGTCTCTTTTCTTTTTGAGTTACAATGTAATAGAAAATACACAAACCTTGAATTTGCACAAACAGGAACTTGTATCTTGGCTCTGCCAGTTACTTGATGTGAGACCCTGAGTAAGGTATTTGTTTTCTCAGAGCCTCTGTTTATTCCACTGTAAAATATGCATGATACTGCCTCATAGGATTGAGGTGAGGATTAAATGGGGTAAAGCTTAAAAATATGAGCAAAGTGCTCAATAAATATACTCTTTATCTTTCTACTTGAGTAATAATTTACCACATAGTAATATTTAAATATGCCTTTCCATTTGTAGGCTTTCACTTAAATTAATACTTAATCAAATGTTGCCATAAAGTTATTTAGTATTTCTAATTTTTATTTTTTTCTGTTACTGATGCAGTATTGTTAGATTTAGAATCAGCTGTTAGAAATAAGGATTCATGCCCAAACTTTGCTGCACATTGGAATCACCTGAGTGTCTTTAAAAGTATTGATACCTAATTCCAGTCCCCAGGTATTCTGATTTATTTAGTATGGGTTGCTACCTTGGTATCCAAAATTTTAAAAGCTCACTAGAATTCCAGTGTTCAGCAAAGGTTGGGAATCATAAATTGTGATTTATTCTTTAAAGAAGGTCAGAGGGAGGTGGGTCTGAGACTGATACACTAGTCCTCAGTGTCATGACACTGGATTCCTTGTGCATGCTCACTTTTCAAGCAAAAGGTTAGATATCTCATGGTTAAATTTGACTGCTAATGCTGTATAGCCTTTACATCCATATTCCACGCAATAGGAAAAATTAAAGGAAGAAAGCCTTAACCTTCCAAGAAGTCTCACACACTATTTCCCCTTACATCCTATTGGCCAGAATTTAGTCACATGGCTACATCTAGCTATGAAGGCATCTTGGGAATGTAATCCTTTAGCTGCGCATATATCTCAAGCAAGTAAAATTGGGGTTACTAACAGCAAGGAGAGATAGGACAGTGGTCGGCAAACTCATTAGTTAACAGAGCCAAATATCAACAGTACAATGATTGAAATTTCTTTTGAGAGCCAAATTTTTTTAAACTTAAACTTCTTCTAACGCCACTTCAAAATAGGCTCGCCCAGGCCGTGGTATTTTGTGGAAGAGCCACACTCAAGGGGCCAAAGAGCCACATGTGGCTCGTGAGCCGCAATTTGCCGACCACGGGGATAGGACATTGCAATCTCTGCTACACCTGTGTGATGGCCATTTCTCCTCATGTTATTAAGTAATAAGATCATTAGAGTAAAACCAGTATTATCTGGCCCTTTATCTGGAAAGCTCTGTGAAATGGTATTTGTAATATTATTAAGAATAAATGATCTACCTAATAAGCAGTTATTATAACTTTGTAAGTTTGCCAAAACCCAGTAATTTCCCAAAAATATATTTTGGTGGTAAGCTTAGTCCTTTCTTTGTCTTCATAAGAGATCTTATCTAACTTATTTAGGTAGATCAAATTTTTTTTTTCCCTCTCCCCTGTGGTGACTTAGAAGAACCAGAATGATTCTCTCAGCTGTTGCTAGGATCTGGCAACATTGTGTTTTTCTGGAGCAATAAGAAAGTGGTTAACTGGCACATTCACAATTCCTGAACATAATTTCCTAAAATATACATTGTATTTTATTCAATCAAATAGCTATATTTTGAAAATGACATATAAATCAGATATAAATTATGTTAAATGTTCTTGTTGACTTACAGTTTAAGAAGTTTTTATTCTTCTCTGATGGTTCTTGGTGTTCTTATTTTGTTATTGTGACCCAGAAATTTCTGAGAGGTGGTTCTTAGCATATGTCCCTACATAGTTCATCATTGAAATGATAACACATTTTGTATTAGGAGAAATTGAGGTTGATTGTTCATTTTCCAGTTTTTCTTTCTGGCTGTCCAATAATTGCCCATTAAAATTAATTTATATATAGATGAGTTTTCAAATAAAAGTACAGCAGATTCTCAACATCATTTTGTTTTAATATTGATGAGGTGCCATAGGAACTTAACTCTTGTTTATATCATTTAGCCTGTGGTAAAATTCGTCTTGTTATACATTGTTTTACTTAAAGTTAAGGAACCTGTCAATGATGTTAAGTGAGGACTTTCTGTATTCTAATTTATATATTTGTCCAATAGTAATTGAATACCTAATATGTGTTATAGGTTCTGTTCTAAAAGCTGATGATGCAGCAGTGAAATGTTGTCAGAAGCTTTGTTACTATGGGGTGGAAGTAATAACAGTAATAATGTGTGTGTAAAATAATATCTTTTTGAATATGGATTTTTTTCTTTCCTTCCAAGTAAGACTTAATAGGCCTATTTAATATGGGGGGGAGGGGGGTGTTTCAGTGGTTTCCTATTGAATTACTAGAAAAGTATGCATTCATATGGGAAAATGATGCAAGAAAACCACATGACCAATTAAGTCCCTGTCTTCTGTGTCTCAGTTCTACACCCTTTTAGATCAGGGGCTGATAACCTGAGATCCATTGGTGGATTTTAGTAGTCTGCAAATTTCTTGATACTTGGGTAAAATTTTGCCCCTGTGTTTTGGTGAGGGAGAGTACCCATAAGTTTCCAAGCAAAACTTATGATTTCCCCCTCAAATTTTTTTAAGAATTCTTAAACATTCCTTAGGCCTCTGTCACTGATCTGCCATCCAAGATTTGAGTATTATCCTCAGAAATCTACATTGGCCACATTAACTTTGTTAAAAATATATTCTGGCCCTGGCTGGGGTTCCTCAGTAGTAGTGGTTAGAGCATGTACCAGGGATCAAAGAGTTGCAGATTTGATTCTACTCAAGGACATGTACCTCCATTGGAGGCTCCATCCCTGGCCCCAGTTAGGCCCATGCTGGGGGCAAACAATCAATGTGTCTCATATTAGTCTCTCCTCCCCCCAACCCACCCCTCTTTTCTCTCCTCCACTCTCTAAAAAAAAAAATCAATTGAAAAAATACTGAGTGGGGATTAAATAATAAATACAAATTTAAAAATAAAAAAAGAATATATTCTGTTCCCAGAACATTTATTAACTAGAATAACACTGAAATCTGTCGTGTAGTTGCTTTTGAAGTGAATAGCTTGGAGGCCACAGTTATTAAACAAATGTTTATTAATGTCTTTCAGTTTGAACAGTAGAATTTTTTCACTGGATTATTTATCTAACATTGATTAAAACCTGACTACTGGTTTATAAAATAAAAGACGTATGGACTTACTTTGTTACTTTGCTTTTAGAAAATGTAGCAGTTTTCCATAATTTTTAAAAATAAACTTTTCATAACCTAATCTGAGTAGAAAATAGTAAAATCTTGATTACCTAGAACTCACCTGAATCATTATTTGTGGAGATTATTATGTTCTTTCTTTGTTTTCAATTTAAATTATTTATTGTTTAAAGTATTACATACATTTCCTTTTTCCCCATTGACCTCTCCCTGGCCACACCCACCCCCCAGCACAAACCCTGGCCCCCCTACTGTCTGTGTCCATGGGATATGGTTATATGCATACATATAAGTCCTTTGGTTGATCTTTTACACCTCCCCCACACCCACCTTCCCTATGAGGTTGGACGGACTGTTTGATGATTCTACTAGGTGTATCAGTTAGTAATACGGATTTTGTAATACAATAATTTCAAGAGAAACATCAAAAGTGCTTTATTCAAAGTAATGTCCATTGCTAGCTACACATTTCCCCCATCTTTCAGGTAATTTGTGGATACCGTCCCAATAGAACTTTACTTGTTTTGAAGCAAACCATTCAGAGACCCAATTTTCCACTTCTTCATGCGTTTTGAAGTGCTGCTCAGAAAGTGCATGTGCCATCTATCAGAACAAGTGGTAATCTGAAGGTGCAAGGTCTGGTGAATACAGCGGGTGGGTTAATACCTCCCAGGCAAGATCTTTTATGTGTCTTTAACTGGTTTTGAAGTGTGTGATGGTGCTTTATCATGAAGCAAAATTACTTTGCCGTGTCTTCTGGTCGATTCACGATCAAAGTGTGCTTCAAATTGACTATTTGTTGTCGGTAGCAATCAGTATTAACGGTTTCACCTGGTTTTAGAAGCTCATAATACACCACACCTTCCTGATCCCACCAAACGCAGAGCATTGTCTTCTTTCCGAAGTGATTTGGCCTTGCAGTCGCTGTTGACCTGGATCAACCCATGATTTTGTGCATTTGGGATTCTCCAAATAAATCCACTTTTCATCGACAGTCACAATTCGATGTAAAAAAGACTTTCTTTCATGCTGTTGAAGCAACATTTTACTGATAACTTTTCGGTTTTCTATTTGTCTTTCGTTCAGTTGATGTGGCACCCATTTTCCTTCCTTTAAAATCTTTCCCATTGTTTGTAAACGATCGGAAATGGTTTGCTGAGCAACGTTTAATCTTTCTGCAAGTTGTTTTTGACTTTGACACGCATCTTCATCCAATAATGCTTGTAATTGTTGGTCTTCAAACTTTTTCGGTTGACCTGGACATTGTTGTTGTGGTTTGTTTTGTTTTGTTTTGTTTTGAGGTAGGCCTGTAGGTTATAAACGTGTCTTTCAGGACTGCTTTCACTGTGTCCCATAGATTTTGGATTGTTGTGTTTTCGTTGTCATTTGTTTTCAGGATGCTTTTTATTTCTTCTTTGATATCTTTGGTAACCCAATCATTATTTAATAGCCTCCAAGTGCTTGATTTTTGTTTTTCATTGTTTTTATTGTAGTTGCTTTTGAATTTTATGCTTTTGTGATTCTAGAAGATGCTTGATTTGATATCTATCTTCTTAAATTTGAAGAGACTTTGCCTTTGTCACAATATGTGGTTTGTCTTTGAAAATGTCCTGTGTGCACTTGAGAAAAATGTATATTCTGAAGCTTTGGTTGAAATGTTCTGAAGATGTCAATTATTTCCATCTGATCTAGTGAGTCATTTGACAGTGCTGTTTCTTTTCTCTCCCTCTCCCCTCTCCCCTCTCCCCTCTCCCTCATCATTTCTATTCTGTAATTTGCTTTAGAAGAGAGATAACTCGCAGGAAAGTTCAAATTGAATACTTAGTCAGAAATATTACTTGTGAAGGGAATATTGTGTCTCAATATCCCTAACTTAACCTATTACATCTAGATAATCCTATTGTAGATGTTACACTGATGGTTTAGTATACCTGTAATATTTTCTTTATCAGTGAAAATCTGTATTCTATATACTTTGCTGAATCAGGAAAGTTAATCAGTATATCAAGGGCTTTAACAAAGGAAAACTTTATGGGTATTAGTTAATCAGAGAAGTTACCTCATTCTGCTGGACATTTGATTAAATATGGTTTCATTGATGACTGGTAATACATTTTAGTCTAAATGGTAGGTAGCAGGATTTTGTGGTTAAATGAGATGATACTGTTAACAGCGTAGCTAATTTATCTTTTAATCACTTCATTATAATTACCTGAATATCGAAACCTTCTTTCCTTGGAAAAGTGCCAAAGGGTGACTTGTTTTTTTAAATATATTTTTATTGATTTCAGAGAGGAAGGAAGAGGGAGAGAGAGAGAGAAACATCAGTGATGAGAGAGAATCATTAATCAGCTGCCTTCTGCATGCTCCTTACTGGGGATCAAGCCTACAACCTGGGCATGTGCCCTGACCAAGAATCGAACTGAGGTCTCCTGGTTCATAGATTAATGCTCAACCGCTGAGCCATGCCATTCGGGCAGTTGACTGTTATTTTTAAACTGCACTAAAAGCTTTTGTAAACTCACATTTTCTCACTTTTTTTTCAATGTTATATTATTTTCTGGTGTACAGCCCAGTGGTTAGACATAACTTACTAAGTGATCATCCTAATAAATCTCATACCCATCTGATACCATACATAGTTATTACATTATTATTGACTATATTCCCTGTGCTGTACTTTACATACCCATGACTATTCTGTAACAACCAAGTTATAATTCTTAATCCCTTCACCTTTTTACCCTTTTCCCCCAAACCCCCTTCCATTTGGCAACCTTCAAAATATTCTCTGTATCCTTGAGTGTGTTTGTGTTTTGTGTGTGTGTTTTTTTTTGGGGGGGGGGGGTTTAGATTCAGTTGTTGATAGATATGTATTTATTGTTCATATTTTTGACAATTTTTTTCTTCTTAAAGAAGACCTTTTAACATTTCATGCAATATTGGTTTGGTGATGATGAACTCCTTTAGCTTTTTCTTGTCTAGAAAGCTCTTTATATGTCCTTTGATTCTAAGTGATAGCTTTGCTGATTAGAGTAATCATATTTGTAGGTCCTTGCTTTTCATCACTTTAAATATATTTTGCCAGTCCCTTCTGGACTGCAAAGTTTCTGATGAGAAATCAGCTGAAACTCTTATGGGATCTGCCTTGTAGATAACTATTTTTCTGTTGCTGCTTTTAAAATTCTTTCTTTGTCTTTAACCTTTTGCATTTTAATTCTAATGTGTGTTTGTGTGATCTTTTTTTGGATTCATCTTATTTGGGAATCTCTGTGCTTCCTGGACTTGTGTGTCTATTTCCTTCACCAGGGTAGGGGAGTTTTCTGTTATTATTTTTCCAAATAGGTTTTCAATTTCTTACTCTCTCTTGTTCTTCCGCCACTCCCATGATGCATATGTTGATAAGCTTGAAGTTATTGCAGAGGCTCCTTACACTATCCTCATTTTTTGTGTTCTTATTTTTGCTATTCTGATTTGATATTTTGTTTTTTTCCTTTATTGATTAAGGTATTACAAATGTGTCCTTATCCCCCTGTTGACCCCCACCCCCAATCCTGCCCTCACCCTCACTCCCTGTTGTCTGCATCCATTGCTTATGCTTATATGCATGCATACAAGTCCTTTGGTTGGTCTCTCCTCCTTACCCCCACCCTCCCCTACCTTCCCTCAGGTTTGAGCATCTGAGCGATGTTTCTCTGTCTTTGGATCTGTTTTTGTTCATCAGTTTATGTTGTTCATTATATTCCACAAATGAGTGAGATCATGTGATATTTATCTTTCTCTGACTGACTTATTTCACTTAGCATAATGCTCTCCAGCTCCATCCATGCAGTTGCAAATGGTAAGAGTTCCATCTTTTTTACCGCAGTGTAGTATTCCATTGTGTAGATGTACCACAGTTTTCTAATCCACTCATCTGCTGATGGGCACTTAGGCTGATTCCAAATCTTAGCTGTTGTAAACTGTGCTGCTATGAACATAGGGGTGCATATATCCTTTCTGATTGGTGTTTCTAGTTTCTTGGGATATATTCCTAGAAGTGGGATCACTGTGTCAAATGGCAGTTCCATTTTTAACTTTTTGAGGAAACTCCATACTGTCTTCCACAGTGGCTGCACCAGTCTGCATTTCCACCAGTAGAGGGTTCCTTTTTCTCCGAATCCTTACCAGCACTTGCCATTTGTTGATGATAGCCATTCTGACAGGTGTGAGATGATACCTCATTGTCATTTTGATTTGCATCTCTTGGATGATTAGTGACTTTGAGCATGTTTTCATATGTCTCTTGGCCTCCCTTATGTGATGTTTTTTGGCTTCCTTATATTCAAAATCGTTTTTTTGGTTCTCTGCTTCATCTTCTCTACTGTTGATTTTCTGTAAATTATTCTTCATTTTAGTTAGTGTATCCTGCATTTCTGAGTATTTCTTTTTTAGAGTTCCAATGTCCTTTTTTATGCTGTTGAAATTCTTACTAAGTTCCTTGAGCATTAGTATAACCCCGTGATGGGCAACCTTTTGAGCTTGGTGTGTCAAACTTCGCCAAAAAACTGAGCATAACTCGGGTAGTGTGTCACTTTGAGGAAAAAATATTATTTCGCAAATGTTTCATCCTCAGGAGCAGCAAATGTTTCATCCTCGGCATGCGGCCGCTTCAGCAGCCGCGTGTCATCAGAAATGGCTATGCGTGTCAGTGCTGACACGTGTGTCATATGTTCACCATCACTGGTATAACCAGTATTTTGAACTCTGCATCTAGTAGATTGCTTGTCTCCATTTTGTTTAGTTCTTTTCCTATAGTTTTGTTCTGTTATTTCATTTCGGACATGTTTCTTTGTCTCCTCCTTTTCTCAGCCTCCCTATGTTTGTTTCTATGTACAAGGTAGAGCTGTTACATCTCCTGGGCTTGGTAAAGTGGCCTAATGTAGAAGGTGTTCTGTATAATCTAGTGGCTTAGCTTCCACGGTCACATGCACTAGGCACTCCAGCTTGTCCCCCTCCACAATCTTGTGTGGACTGTATACACCCTTCTATTGTAATTGATCCTTGATTGCTGTTGGCACATCAATGGGAGGGATTTACTCCCAGGCTGATGGGCTGCAAGGACTAGCTGTGACCACCAACCACTGTGGAGAATGAGCTGTACAGGGCCCACCCCACAGAGATGAGCCTGCATTGGTGGGGCGCTAGTGCCTGCTGAATCCGCCCCAGAGTGTGTCACTTTTGGAGGTGGTTAGCTAGTGCTTCAATGTGATCTGAAGCTGTCCACCAGGTGCACTGGTTCTGGGGCTTCCTGGGAAGTGCAGCCAAGGTCAGCTACCACCTGTCTGGGGCCACCCAGCATGAGCTACAAAATAATGGCAGGTGGTTGCTACTTGAGCTAGCATTAGAGGTGCCCAGGCAAGGCCAAGCTGGAAACTACGGCCAGCTGCTGCTACTACCAAGCCTGGGGCCATTTAGCGAATGGTAAAGGGCACACTGAGGCCAGATGCTGCTTGTTTGAGAAATTTTAGGAAAGTCTGAAGCATGAGCCAGGACAGGCCATTTGTGTGGAAATAGCTTGGGTGTGCCTGCCAGTTTGGTGGAGCAGGATTTCAGGGAATCACCAGGGCAGGGTTAATAGTGTTACTCAGGTTGATGGAGATTCAGATAGAGCACCTACCTGCTGGCTCTATTGTGGGGGAGGGGTAGTCTCAGAAAATGTTCAGTGTCCTCTGCAAGCAATTTTGTCTAGTAGAAAGCTATACCCTCAGTTCTCTCCCGATGCCAGACAATTCACTTCCTCTACATATGTCCCAGGTGCCTTTTGATGTATTTCCCCAGCACTAGAGCTTAGAGAGAGTGAGTTTGAGTAAGTGAATGCATAGGCCCTTTAAAAGGAACTGCTTGGAACTCCAACAACCTCATATTACTCAGCCACAATCCTTACTGATTTTTACAATCAGAAGTTATAGGGACTTCTCTTCCTGGCACTGGAACCCTCGGTAGGGAGGTTGGTAGGCTGTTGTGGGGCTGGGACCCCTTGCTTCACAAGGGATACCTCCACAGCTGAGGTAGTTCTCCCAATATTTACCCACCACACGTGGGTGTGGGGACCAGCCCATTCTGGATCTCTGACCCTACTGCCAGTCTCAATGTGGCTTATTCTTTGAATCCGTAGTTGTAGGACTTCCAGTTAGCTAGATTTCAGGCAGTTCTGAATGATGGTTCTGTATTTTAGTTGTAATTTTTATGTGGTTGTTACGTTACTTCTTGATAGAAGTACAAATGTGCTCGTGAACCTTGCTCAGATTGAAAAACAGATGTGGTCATTTAAAGCTAATTGGTTTTTACTTCAACTTAGAATCAGCAAATTACCACCAAATTGGCAGTGTTATTTCCTTTTAGGGATTGCACCTATTTATTAAAATAATTAAAATAAATTTCAGACATTTGACAAAGAATAATATCTGTTGAATTCATTATTTGATTTCTTCACTATTTATCATTCATGTTCAAACACCAGGCTCTGGACTGGTAAATCTCATCCTGTGACCATGACCCACAGGACAGGAAGGAATCCATGAGTAACAAGCATATTCTATAGACTAAATTGATAGTTTCTTGAGTAACTGTATACTAATGCTGCTTGGTTATATACAGTGGGTAGAAAAAAGTATTACATTTACATTATTATGGACTATTCACACACATAAAAATAGAATAGTATAAGGGTCCTTATATCCTTCTTGTTTCATTAGTATCCCTGTTCACCTCCCCAACCCCAGTAATATTTTGAAGCACATTCTTGCCATTTTACCATTTCTTTTGTATACATGTTAGTATATCTCTCCAAGAAAGAACACTCAAAAAAATGTAATCATCATACCTGTATCACACTTAAAAGAAAAAAAGAATAATGTAATTTTAAAACACAAATTTTACAAGCACTTTTTGTCATATCTTTTATAACATTTATTTGTCATATCTTTTATATCATTTTCCCAATTAATGGATATTAACAGAAATATCATGAAGAATATGCAAACCTTTTAGTAATCGAATGGAACCTGTGTGTTCAGGTTGGAAATTGTTTGTCTAAAGCATCGTCCTTTTTTCTACATTTAATTGAGCCCTGTCTATCAATTTAAAAAGTTTTTTCATTTGAATGCTAATTTAAGCTAGGGATATAATATTAAGGTACTTAAAGAAATGTGTGATATAGCTGAACGCAGTTATATACTAAGTTTATGATAGACTTTTGTTAAACATGAGTTTTGTACATACCAGAATAACTTAATTGCATTGGGAAAAAAGAAAACCTTTTCATTTCGTCCAATTGGTCAAGGCTTAGGCTCTCATTTGTAGGTGTGATATTGGGAAAACTTGTCAAGACAAAATCTAGTGTGGCATTTATGTCCCTAAAAGTTGTACGTTTATCCAACAAGCTTGGTAGAATTAGAGACTTGGAAAGAAAGCTGTTCTCAAGAAATTTCAGAGAGGTTTTCAGTAGCATGAGGTGGTTGGGATATTTAGTCCTGTTCCAGTAATTGGTCCAATCAGAAATGCAAAACATGGTAAATGCCAAAAACTCATTTTGGTAAAAGTGTGGGGTTGTGTTGTATGTGATAAGATTAATTAAGTAACAGACATCCATTCCAATCTGGCTGTGGTTTAGTAGTGTATGATGGTAATTTTTTCACTGGTAGTTCTGACCTGTGTCTGGATAGAACTTCTAGGACAGTGGCAGGGATTTCAAGAATTTTCCTTATTTGGTACCCATTTTGTTGGTCTGAGCTGAGGAAATAATGGGTCTGGGAAATGGGACCAAAACTTGAGAACCCTCTTTCCCAGGACTGGATTGTGTATTGTTTTTGGCATGGTCTGCTTCTCTTCATCATCTCACCATCCCGCCCACCCCATCCCTGAAGAATGTCAAAAACATTGGCATTTATGCCCCTAAAAGTTGTACGTTTATCCAACAAGCTTGGTAGAATTAGAGACTTGGAAAGAAAGCTGTTCTCAAGAAACATATAACAATGTTTCTTGAGGATTAAACAAGGCACAGGATAGGAGGCAGTTGTCTTAATTCATGTTATACTTGTGCATGTTGTTTCTGAATTTTATTGCATTTGAATATTTACTCTCTTACTCCTAGAGCATAAAAACAATCTCATGTGCCAGGAATACCAGGTACTTGTCACTTTTGACTATGGGTCACAATGGTAGGTACAGTTACCAGCTAAGTCATGTGATTGAACAAGTCGGTGTAAGGTTCCTGAACCAAATTCTGAATATCATTGAAGGATATGTTGATTTAGCGATTATCTTAACAGTCTTCATTCTTAAATTGAGATTTCTTTAAATTACTTCATTTCTACATAAATGCAAAAGTGAAATCTAACTAAAATTATTACTACTTAGCTTAGATTTACTTGTATTATCTAGAACTTCTTATTAGTTTGTTTGAATCAAATGTTTTACAAGTATCATTATATATGTTTACTAGAGGCATGGTGCACAAAATTCATGCACAGGGCGGGTGGGGGGGGGTGTCCTTCAACCCAGCCTGCACCCTCTGCAATCTGGGACCCCGGTGGGATCGGGCCTAAATGGGTAGTCGGACATCCCTCTCACAATCCAGGACTGCTGGCTCCCAACTGCTCACCTGCCTGCCTTCCTGATTGCCCCTAACCGCTTCTGCCTGCCAGCCTGATCACCCCCTAACCATTCCCCTGCCAGCCTGTTTGCCCCTAACTGCCCTCCCCTGCAGGCCTGGTCATCCCTAACTGCCCTCCCCTGAAGGCCTGGTCCCCCCCAACTGCTCTCCCCTGCAGGCCTGGGTCCCTCCCAACTGCCCTTCCCTGCAGGCCTGGTCGCCCCCAACTTCCCTCCTCTGCCAGCTTGGTCACCCCTAACTTGGGTTGCCAGGGGGCGTGGTCAGCCTGCAAACCACCACAGGCCCCTCGCTCAGGCCGCCCCACACCCCAAGGGAACCCCCACCCTTATCTGTGACACCCTTCAGGGCAAACCAGCTGGCCCCCACCCGTGCACCAGGCCTCTATCCTATCTAATAAAAGAGTAATATACAGATTGATCATCACTGCAACACACAATATAGCTGCCCCCATGTGGTCAAAGATCCTGCCCCCATGTGGACACAAGACGGCCACTACAAGATGGCCAGCAGGAGAGGGCAGTTGGGAGGCACCCGGCCTGCAAGGGAGGGCAGTTGTGAGGGACCAGGCCTGCAAGGGAGGGCAGTTGAGAGGGACCAGGCTTGCAAGGGAGGGCAGTTGGAGGTGATCAACCCTGCAGGAGAGGGCAGTTAGGGGTGACCAGGCTGGCAGAGGAGGGAAGTTGGGGGCAAACAGGCTGGCAGGGGAGCAGTTAAGCATCAACCAGGCTGGCAGCGGAGTGGTTAGGGGGTGATCAGGCTGGCAGGCAGAAGCGGTTAGGGGCAATCAGGAAGGCAGGCAGGCAAGTAGTTGGGAGCCAGCAGTCCTGGATTGTGAGAGGGATGTCCGACTGCCCGTTTAGGCCCGATCCCACCAGGATCGGGCCTAAATGGGCAGTCGGACATCCCTCCAGGAGTCCCAGATTGGAGAGGGTACAGGCTGGGCTGAGGGACAACCCCCCACCATGCACGAATTTCGTGCACCGGGCTTCTAGTTTTTAAAATAAACTCTGTTGTAAACATGTTGGTTTCTAAGTGAAATTACTTGCATCTTGAATATGAGGAGTTTTTCTTTTTAATTTCTTAACCTTTTACATTTTTTCCCAAATAAAATATACTCTGAATATTCTCATTACACATCATGTCTTAATTATAGCAACATTAAAAATCTTTTGATGGGAACCAAGTCAGGCTAAAGATCATCTTTCCCTTTGTGCTATAAGCTACAGTTCCCTTGCTGACAGTGTACAGATAACTGTTTTAAGGTGTTAAGCTTCTCATGGTGCACCAGACTTTCCCTTTTTCATTTTATTTATTTATTTTTTAAAATTTAAAAAATCTTTATTGTTCAGATTATTACAATTGTTTCTCCTTTTCCCCCCCATAGCTCCCCTCCACCCCACCCTCTGCCCTTACCTCCCCCCCTCCCCGCTGTCCTCATCCATAGGTGTATGATTTTTGTCCAGTCTCTTCCCGCACCCCCCACACCACTTTTCCCCTGAGAATTATCAGTCTACTCCCTTTTTATGCCGCTGATTCTATTATATTCACCAGTATATTCTATTCCTCAGATTTTTAATTCACTTTTCTGAATGATAACTTTGCTGGGTAGAGTAATCTTGGTTGTAGGTTCTTTCTATTAATCACTTTGAATATTTCTTGCCACTCCCTTCTGGCCTGCATAGTTTCTGTTGAGAAATCAGCTGACAATCGTATGGGTGCTCCCTTGTAGGTAACTAACTGTTTTCTCTTGCTGCTTTTAAGATTCTCTCTTTGTCTTTTGCTCTTGGCATTTTAATTATGATGTGTCTTGGTGTGGTCCTCTTTGGATTCCTCTTGTTTGGCGTTCTGTGCACTTCCTGGACTTTTAAGTCTATTTCACCAGGTGGGGGAAGTTTTCAGTCATTATTTCTTCAAATAGGTTTTCAGTATCTTGCTCTCTCTCTTCTTCTGGCACCCCAATAATTCTGTGTTGGTTACACTTGAAGTTGTCCCGGAGGCTTCTTACACTATCTTCAACTTTTTGGATTCTTTTTGCTTTTTGCTTTTCTGGTTGAGTGCTTTTTGCTTCTTTGTATTCCAAATCTTTGACTTGATTCTTGCAATCCTCTAGTATGCTGTTGGATCCCTGTATATTATTTTTTATTTCAGTCAGTGTATGCTTAATTTCTAGTTGGTCCTTTTTCATATCTTTGAGGGTCTCGCTAAATTTATTGGCCTTTCCTAGGAAATTCTTGGAGAACCTTATAACCATGGTTTTAAACTCTATATCCCGTCGTTTGTTTTCCTCCATTTCTTTCGTTTGTGATCTGTTTTTTGTCTCCGCATTTTTGCTGCTTCCCTGAGTTGGTAGGGTAGCTTTGTGTGCTAGGTGTCCTATAGGGCCCAGTGGGTCGACTTCCCCAGTTACCTGAGGTGGACACTCATGGTGCACCCCTTTATGGACTGGGTGTACAGCCTTGTTGTAGTTAAGTCTTGATTGTTGTTGGTATCACTGGGAGGAATTGACCTCTAGGCCAGTTGGCTGTGAGGATCAGCTGTGTCTACTCCGGGAGAACTTCTGTGCTGGATTCAGCCTTATGAGACAAGACTTGCAAAATTGCAGAAGCCTCTGTGCTCAGCTTGGATGGGGCGGAGTCTCAGGGCTGAGCAGACAGTCTTGGCTTTCTGTCAGCCCTGCCCTATGAGGCCCCTGGGTTTCAGTATCCCTTGGTAATCATTGCAAGCACCTCTGAGAGAAAGCTGCCCTCAAGTTTCGCCCGCTGCCAGACGGTCCAGTTTCTCCCCCAATGAATCTGGATTCCCAGATTCTTGCCCAGAACTGGAGTTCAGCACAGTCGGGAGCTTCCAGTTTCCTCCAGCTAGAGAAAGCCAGCAGCACACTCAGCAGTCAGTCCTCTCTGCGCGCACTTGCGCGCACGCTCCAGACCTCTATCTTTTGCGGCTCCCCTGAGTTGCCGCCTGACAGTCCAGATTCCCCCCGTAAGAGCCTGGGTCCCCAGGGGCTTGCCCAGAACTGGGGTTCAGTGCAGTCAGGAGCTTTCGACTCCCTCCCGCTAGGGAAAGCCAGCGGCAATCTCAGCAGTCAATCCTCTCTGTGCGCACTCGCACACGTGCCTTCAGATCCCTGCCCTCCGTGGCTCCCCCGAGTTCTGTGTGCCTTTCTCTCTACCTGACAGTCCAGACTCCCCCGGTATGAGCCTGGGTCCACAGGGTCTCGCCCCGAACTGGGGTTCAGTGCAGTCTGAACTGGGGTTCAGTGCAGTTGGGAGCTTCCTTCTCCCTCCCGCTAGAGAAAGCCAGCCAGGCACTCAGCCGCCCTTCCTCTCTGCACGCGTGTCTTTGTACCTCAGCCCTTTGCGGCTCCTCTGATTCTCCGTGAGCTTTTCTCTTTCCTTCTAGTTGTAGAATTTCCACTCAGCCAGCTTTCCTGAGGTTCTGGATGATGTCCATTCTGTCTTTTAGTTGTAGTTTTGAAATTGTTGTGCGAGGCAGCAGTTTAGGTGCTTACCTATGTCGCTATCTTGGTTTCTCCTTTCCCCTTTTCTTTATTTGAATTTCACGTTTCACTTCTTATCCCTCAGATAAGAAACCAGCCAATTCTAGAGCATAAAACTAGTTAATCTGAAATTACTGCTATTCTAAGGGGAAAGTAATTTAATACTGTATATCTCCACAGTAGTCTAGAAGCCACCATACTGATAATTTTATCATATTTCAAGATGATTTTATTAAAGTCACACCTTTTATATTTGCAAAATGAACATAGTTCTTGGTATAGGCAGGCTCACATCAATAATTTGATCCATCTTGTTTCGATAGCAGATCCTCTCTTTTCACTGTTCTTCAGTCCTCAAATTAAAACAATAGTAACAGAGTGAGAATGTAAAGATGCTGTCTTAACCAACCTGGGCTAGTATTGCAAAATACCATGGGCTAAGTGGGTTTAAAATAGAAATTAATTTTTCATAGATCTAGAGACTAGAATCCAAGGTCTAGGTGCCAGGCAGATTTGGTTCCTGGTGAGGGCCCACTTCAGGACTCCTAAATGGCTGTCTTTTCATTGTGTCCTCTCATGAAAGAGAGATAGAGAGGAGCACTCTGGTCTCTTCCTTTTCCAATAAGGACACTAATCCAGTTGTGGGAACCCCATCCTTAGGACCTCATCTAAACCTAATTATTCCCGAAGGCTTCACCTCCAAATACCATCATATTGGGGGTTGGTGTTTCCATGTAAAAATTGAGTCTATAACACAAACATTTCCACACAAACATTCAGTCTGTGACAAATGCTTAAAATAAATCAACAATTTTCATAAAATATTTTCCTCTAAAAGATTGGTAAGATGAAAAATACGATTAACCCTTTGCACTCGCTTGCTTTTTTCTCGATTCCTTTATTCTACTCGGGATTTAATTTTTTAAATACCCCAGATTTTACAAAGTGCGGCAGTAGAATAAAAAACTGGAGTTTCTTCTCATACAAACTTATTTATTTAATGTAAGAAAAGCCCAAATAAAGGAGGAGGGAGCGAGGGAGGGAAGGGAAGGGCTACCGATGCTAACTGTGTCGAGTCACACTCAACATCCGAGTGCAAAAGGTTAAAAGCTGAAACCATAACTTGACAACACATTGGTGCTCTGACCTTAATGCAATTGCTCGATTATTCAAAGCTTGAACTGAAAAATTTGTTTCCACCAAATCTGAGTAATAATTATTGTAAGCATTGAAGGTAATTCTAAAATACTTTAACTAGAACTTCTAGCCCTCTAAATGATTTGAGTAAACATCTAGCCCTCAAAATGATTTGAAGAATATGATATTTATCTGGGTATGTGATATCTGGAATGTTAACTTTTAAATATTAGTCCTGTTTTTAATTATTGCACAAATGTTTGTATTCCAGCTCTTCATTATGCACACATTTTGCATATTCATTGTAGACAGGGCCCAGGTCATAATAGATTGTAGGAGTGATTCAGTATGTTATTTCCTTGGCATCAGTGAAAGAAGATGATTTTAAAGGTGTATAGAATGCCTTAGTTAAACCAAGACTTACAGACTAAATCTCATTTTGTGCTGTCCAAGACTGAAGGCAGATTATTTGATACTAGAGGCTCAATGCACGAAATTCATGCACGGGGGTGTGGGGCTGGCCTTAGCCCGGCCTGTACCCTCTCCAATCCGGGACCCCTCAGGGGATGTCCAACTGCCGGTTTAGGCCCGATCCACAGAGATCGGGCCTAAACCGGCAGTCGGACATACCTCTCGCAATCCAGGACCGCTGGCTCCTAACTGCTCGCCTGCCTGCCAGCCTGATCGCCCCCTAACTGGGCCCCTGCTGGCCTGGTCACCCCCAACTGCCCCCCTACCAGCCTGGTCTCCCCCTAACTGCTCCCCTGCTGGCCTGATCGCCCCTAACCGCCTCTGCCTCAGCCCCTGCCATGGTGGCTTTGTCTGGAAGACGTCCAGTCTAATTCGCATATTACCCTTTTATTAATATAGATGAAATTATATAGACAGTACATTCTTTTCTTAACCTTAGTAATTTTTCCCCATTCTAGATGTCAACTCAGGCAGGGCAGACTAGGTTTGACTTAAGTTTTTCCCTTTCCCACAACCTTGAAGTGTAGGCATTCTCACAGCTGCTTTCTATCTAGATCTTACCAGTATGTTTTTTCTTTAGCTCTTTGTGGGTTCCCCCCTCCAAGTACCTAGTCACTCTATCAGAGATTACCTGTAATGAAAGTGAATTCCATATTTTAAGTAAGGGTTAGACCATCTGTGCTCAGGGAGAATGTTACCTTGCAGCCACAGCTTAGGAGAAAGGCAGTGCAAATCTCTAGAACTGTTCCTTTGAGCTGATTTAAAAATCCGTCAAATCGTTAAAAGTCAACTTATTATTTTATAGCAGTGTGAATTAAAATTTATCCTAGAATTATTCACAATTTTAGCTTTTTTACATGCAGTTATTTTTGTTTTATTTTGGAAAAAAAAGTATTTTCTTTTGGCTAGAAATGAAGGCTCTTAAACTATTTTTTATTAATGTTATTTTTCCTTATAGGTCTACTTCCCCTGCAGGACAGCACCATTCTCCTATGTCTTCTAGACATCACTCATCTTCCTCACAGTCAGGATCATCTATTCAAAGACATTCTCTTTCTCCTCATCGAAAAAGAACTCCTTCACCATCTTATCAGAGGACAGTAACTCCACCTTTACGATGTTCTACTTCACCTTATCCTTCCCATTCCCTGTCTTCTCCTCAGAGAAAGCAAAGTCCTTCAAGACATCGCTCTCCAATGCGAGAGAAAGGGAGGCATGATCATGAACGAACTTCACAGTCTCATGATCGGCGTCATGAAAAGAGGGAAGGTATGCACTGTATTTTATCTGGATTTTTAAAAGTCATTTAAGTAGGTTTTTTTTTTTTTTTTTTTTAACTTAAGACTTGGACATTCAGATTTATTATAATAAGGGATAGAAGAGAACTGTGTTATACTAAGCCTTCTGTAACACACAGAGGAGAGGTCTTGAGGACAATAGGAGGTGCTTAATGGCATGGGCATGTAAGCTGTTAGCATGTGTATTAGTTATTTATATGTATACTAAGTTGATGCTTTCTTTAAGAAGTTTTATTTGAGCTCTAAGTTTTATTTTGTCTCAGTGGCTAGAGCATCGGCCTGCAGACTCAAGGGTCCCAGGTTCGATTCTGGTCAAGAGCATGTACCTTGGTTGCGGGCACATACCTAGTAGGGGGTGTGCAGGAGCCAGCTGATCGATGTTTCTCTCTCATTGATGTTTCTAACTTTATCCCTCTCCCTTCCTCTCTGTAAAAAATCAATAAAATATATATTTTTTAAAAAATTTTTATTTGAGTACTCTCGAGTTCTAGAAATTTTTGGTCATCTTATTTGTAGCGAACCCTCCTAATTGCTGAGTTAATTCTTTTAAAAAATAACGAGGTGAAGGAATGAGAAGCAGCCAACCAGAGGGCAGAGTTTCAAAGCATCAGAAGTGTTTTGATAAAGAGGTGAGAGTAGGGGGAGCATTCAAAGGGTCAGTGCAAACCAAGTGATAGTTTTCCAGGTATAACTCAAGAAAGAAGTAAAGTAAACAAAGTAGTTTCCTTTCTTAGATCCCTGAGAATTAAGTTAACTTTGAATTTGTTACCTCTGTTCAAGCTGAGTTGCTATCATTACCTGACAATACAGTATAATATCTCTAATATCTCTATACTTGTATAAGCTTCTTGTCCTTGTTTATTTACCTTGACAAGTTTTTCCCTAACTTGTCCTCAGTTAGTTTTAACATAATGAGTACTCAGAAAATACTTGCTTACTTGCAATAACAGTTCTGTTTAATATGCATTTTAGAAGGCTGTTTATGAGTATAGTATAGCAGTCTCCCATGAAACATGTTGAATTTAGTTGTTCTCTTCCTATCAACAGTGCAAGCAATAATTAATCAAATTTTTTTATTCACAAAAATAATGGATACGTAAGTAGAGACTGGAGAGAGCACCTATTTTATAGAATTACCCCTGTGTACATGATTTTTGGAATAAGATCAGTACATTAGTATTTTAATAAGATATTTAACAACTAGAATTGATTAGAAATCTATTTCTTTAGTGACTACTGAATGAAAACTCTTTATTTCAAAACATAATTATTAAACACACTAATGAAGAGGAATAGTATACAGTTGAGTATTTGGGAGATTGCTTTTTTTGTGATAAGAGTGGCTTATGTTATAGGAAGAATCCATACGTGTTTAGGTTCTTTGTAAGGAGGACATTTCTTTAACCTTCCATACAAGAGTGTAGCAAGATGTTTGTTCCTCTCTAGATGTCATTTTCTGAAATAAGAATAATTTTAGTGGAAGAATGAAAAGGGAGGTAAAGAAAAAAATATAATCAACAAACGACAAATGCTGGCGAGGATGTGGAGAAAAAGGAACCCTCCTGCACTGCTGGTGGGAAAGCAGACTGGTGTAGCCACTGTGGAAGACAGTATGGAGTTTCCTTAAATACTAAAAATGGAACTCCCATTTGACCCAGTAATCCCACTTCTAGGAATATATCCCAAGAAACCAGAAACACCAATCAGAAAGGATATATGCACCCCTATGTTCATAATAGCACAATTTACAATAGCTAAGATTTGGAAACAGCCGAAGTGCCCATCAGCAGATGAGTGGATTAGAAAACTGTAGTACATCTACACAATGGAATACTACGCTCCTATAAAAAAGAAGGAACTTTTATCATTTGCAACAGCATGGATGGAACTGGAGAGCATTATGCCAAGTGAAATAATCCAGTCAGAGAAAGATAAATATCACATGACCTCACTCATATGTGGGATATAATGAGCAACATAATTTGACGAACAAGAATGGATCCAGAGACAAATGGCAAGGGGGGGCAGAGGGGGTTGGTTAGAGAGCAACCAAAGGACTTGTATGCATGCATATTAGCGTAACCAATAGACACAGACACTTGGGCGGTGGGGACTTACCCGGGGTGGGAATGGTGAGGGGCGGGTGGGGTCAATTGGGGGAAAAAGGAGACATGTAAAACTTTAGACTAAAAAAAAAACAAAAACAAAATATAATAATTAGATGTATTTCTACAGACAGATGGGGGCATCATGAAAAAAAAAATACTATTAAGTGAACATTTTTTAGGCCAGTTGATATTGGAAGAGGACTAGAAGTAATAGATGTTTACAAGAAGGGATGGAGACATATCAAATCCTTGCCTTTGCCATCCAGCTTATTCACTGTAGGCCACTATAAAGTCTTTAATGCCATTTGAGGTGGTCACGTGTGGTCTAATCTGACCTAATATTTGGTAGAGATGATTAAAGTCACTGTGTGCCTCTGCATTTCCAAGTGATTTCTTAAAAGTAAGCCACCAATTATATGAGATCAATTTATTTGTTTCAATTGTTTAAGAAATAAGTATGACCTTAACTGGTTTGGTTCAGTGGATAGAGCATTGGCCTGCAGACTCAAGGGTCCCAGGTTCAATTCCAATCAAGGGCATGTACCTTGGTTGCGGGCACATAACCAGTAGGGAGTGTTCAGGAGGCAGCTGATCGATGTTTCTCTCTTCGATGTTTCTAACTCTCTATTCCTCTCTGGAAAAAATCAATAAAATTTATTTTTAAAAAAAAATAAAGAAGTATGGGTAAATTGGGGCAGGGGAAGATCTTTAGAGTTTATTCAATAAAAAACAATTATCTAAGCATTAGTAAAAATTACCTTTGGAATTTTAACTTTGGATGGATTTAATTTTCTTACTTGACCATATTTTCTCCTTTTATTTTCTTCAAAGAACATGAATTACCATTGTAATAAAATTTTTAAAGCTCCATATTAAATATATTGGGGTTTTTTATTTCCAAAATTGCATTACAGAGACTAGAGGCAAAAGGGATAGAGAAAAGGACACAAGAGATGAACGAGAGTATGAACAGGATCAGAGCTCTTCTAGAGACCACAGAGAAGACAGAGAACCTCGAGATGTTCGGGATCGAAGAGATGCCAGAGATACTAGAGACCGGAGGGAGCTAAGAGACTCCAGAGACATTCGGGACTCCAGGGAGATGAGAGAGTATAGCAGAGATAACAAGGAGAGCCGTGATCCCAGAGATTCTCGGTCTACTCGTGATGCCCATGACTACAGGGACCGTGAAAGTCGAGATGCTCATCGAAAGGAGGATGCATATCCAGAAGAATCCCGAAGTTATGGCAGAAACCATTTGAGAGAAGAAAGTTCTCGTACTGAATTAAGGAATGATTCCAGAAGTGAGTCTCGAGGTGAAATTAGGAATGACCGGATGGGCAGAAGTAGGGGAAGAGGTCCTGAGTTACCTGAAAAGGGTAAGATTTCTGACTTGTCAGTTAACTGTATCTTGTATATTTATATAGAAATTATTAAATCTCCTAAGATTTCTAAATATATTATTTCTACATCTATTGTCATTATTTTGTCAAAGTAATTTTCAGTTAATTAACTCTTAACTCTGAATAGGAATTGTGAGCTAAAGTAGCAAAAGGTAAGTTGGGCCTGAACTAGACCCCCAGTTTGAATTATATCATGCCTAAAATCTCGATTAATGTGAAACACTAAGAAAATTGCTCTCAGGAGAAAAAAAGGGAAAAGGAAATAATTTCTATACTACATTTCATTTCAAAATAATCATTAAAATAGGATTAAATGGTGGGCTTTCAAAATTGGTGGTGTCAGAAATGACTAATTTGTGTATTCTTCAGTATTTGTACTTGCTTCAAAACACCTCAGATCATCACATATCAGGATTTTGAGCCATTTTTCTAATCTTTCCCTAAAAAAGCATTTGTCTTATCATAAAACTACTAACTAAGATGTATTTGACTATCTCCAAACTGCTTGGAATGAATTAACTTTGTCTTCTTCCACCATCCTTTCTCCCTTCCCCAAAACACTGCTGCTCAGCCTGATTACTCATTCTTTTCATTGGTCTGTTGGTCTCTGTTGGTCAATATTACAGCTTCACATTAAGCTGAAGGCCCCTCACCTTCTTCTTCATAGTTGTCTTGGGTTTTCTTAGCCCTTTGCTTTTTTATTTACATTTCACAAATGTAAATAAAATATACCCTTTTATTTAAAAAAAAACAACTGACTATATACTGCTCTATACCCTACTGTTTTCACTTTAAAAATATATTGGAAATAATTCCATATTACTCAATTTGGTAAACAGCCACTGTCTTTTTCTGGTGCATAGTGTTTATTTAATAGGATAGACCATCTATCTATATAGTATATCTATAATAATAAAAGCCTAAGTGACTATCGCAACCAAACAGGCTGTGTGGGGCAACCAGGCCAGCAGGTGGCAGGGAGGAGTAAGGGGCGACCAGGCTGGCGGGGGGGGGGGGGGGGGGGAGTAATTAGGGGCGATCAGGCAGGCAGGCAGGTGAGCAGTTAGGAGCCAGTCATCCCGAATTGTGAGAGAGATGTCCCGGATTGGAGAGGGTGTGGGCTGGGCTGAGGGAACCCCCCACCCCAGTGCACAAATTTCGTGCACCGGGCCTCTAGTCCTAATAAAGTGGTAATATGCAAATTGACCGCACCTTCGCTACACCCAGGCCACGCCCACCAGCCAATCAGGGTGAGTATGCAAATTACCCAACAAAGATGGCGGTTAATTTGCATACGCTGAGGGAAGGAGGAGTGAAGACTGAAGACAACTTAGAAGGAAGAGGGAGGAAAAGCGGAAAGCAAGGTGGCTGCCATAGGGAAAGCCCAGGTGGAGCGGGGCGGGTGGCAGCGGCGCGGCGCGGGGGTGCAGGCGCAGCAGCCGCAACAGCGGCAGCAGCGGCCGCTTGCAGGATTCTTCCTGCAAATGGGCTACTAGTATATATATAAAAGGCTAATATTCAAAGTGTCCCCTCAGGCCCAAAACAGATTCGATTGCTCGCTATGACGTGTGACCACCAGGGGGTGGTGCAGAACATGGTGGGCGATCAGTGGCAATGGCCGGGCACTGAGGGAGTGAGGGAAGAAGGAGGCAGGGGGAACTGCGTGGTGCCGGTGCGCAGGTGGTGAGGGAAGGGGGAAGTGGGGAACCAAATCGGCTGTGATTGCTCCCCAGGCCTAGGGACCCTATTCGTGGACGAATTTTGTGCACCGGGTCTCTGGTAAAAGTAATAAACCCTACATTGGTGGATATTTAGATGTTTCAATCCTTTTTTTGGAACAGTGCTTAAATGAATAACTATGTATAGGTGTCACTAACTGATGTCTTCAAAAGCATTTCATTTTCTTACGCTTATTGCGTGTATATGGAAATGATAATTAAAATTTGTATTTTAATCTTACATTGTGATATTGCTTTATTTTCCTTGTAGAGCTAATTAGATGATCTTAAACATCTATGTCTGGGAACAGACCAATTTGACTCTTCTTTTCTGGTTTTTACTTACTTACTGTCAATAACCTGCTGGGCAGCTTTTGTAATACACAGTGGTATCTCAGTTCTCTAATTTAATTCATTCCAGAAAGCTGTTTGACAAGTGATTTGTTTGAAAACCAAATCATATTTTCCCATTAGAAATAAAGTAAATGGAATTAATTCATTCAAGACCCCCCAATGATTTCCTGATTTAACCTTAGTTAGATACAGTACAGCACTTCTTTTCTTAAATTTATTGAACCATCCCCTACTATCCTTAACCCTTTGCACTCGCTTGCTTTTTTCTCGATTCCTTTATTCTAATGCTAACCGTGTCGAGTCACACTCGACATCCGAGTGCAAAAGGTTAAGTCACTTTCAGCATTCATTCCAGAAGTGTCTTTCAGGAGGTCAGTAACAGCATTTTCGGTTTTTCACGTATCACTGTCTCCGAAATGCTGTCACTGGCTAACTGCTTTTTGTTTACCCAATTCAACTACAGTTTTTCTACCTCTTCAATTGCCTGTGATCATATTTTCTTTTACACCCTTAGCAACAATAGCACTCTTTATTATTTAAAATTGTGCTAATCATCCATTTGCCAGCAACAAAAGCAAAAAAAAAAAAAAAAATGACACAAAAACATTCACAGTACAGTTTCCCGAGGTGTTACCAAGGTGAGGTTTAGCCATAGACTACCTCATACAGGTGCATTCTCTTCTTTGTTTTTGGCCTGACAGACACTTTTTATCATGTTGATATATCGGAAGGAAAGCTTGGTGTTTATAGATTTTTTTTTTTTAGCAGATGCTTTTTATTGTGTTAAAGATGTCTCCTAATTAATTTTCCCATTTTAGCTAACATCTTTTATCATGACTGATTTTTCTGTATCTTGAGAAGTTCATAGAGTATGTCTCTTTAGCTTTGTTACCTATGTTAATTTTTTTAAATTTAGAACTATGCTTAAATTACTAAGATAAATGGCATTTAAAAAATTTTTTTTAAGTTTTAGAATAGGTTTATTAAACTTTAATTTTCTTTTAAATTTCCATGGTTTTAATTGAGATTGGCATAAAATTAGTGTTTTTATTTATGGTAAATATTTATAACTAACACTTCAGAAAAAAAGTCCTCACTTGTAGCTTTTACCAATACCATGGTATAAATACTCCTGCCATAGCAAAGGAGTTTTAGGGATAAAATTGGCAGGTTTAAGGAGTTTTAGGAATAAAGAGCATCCATGGGGGGACTGCATAGGTAAGGGCTTGGGAGCTGCCAAAAGGCATATATTCATAGAGAAAAAGAAAAAGAGGTGCCAAAGGATAAGGGGAAAGGAAAACATCCATTCATAGAAGATAGGGAAAAGCCACAGGGTATGGGGAGAAAAAGGAAACAAACTTTCACAGAGGAAAGAGAAATGCTGACAAATGGGAGAAAGAGGAAAACAGATTTTCACAGGAGATAGAGTATTCTACCATTGAAGGGGGAGAAAAAGAGGGGCGCACCATGCGGGCTTTAGGCTTTGAAACTGATATTCTACCAATTGGAAGATAGTGTGAAAAGACAAAGATAAACCTTAGAAAAAAGGAGCTTAGTGGGTTACCCCCCTTGGGATCTCCTCCCTACATGGAGTCTGTATTTGCTTCCAATAAATTTCCACCCTTTTCATCTACCACCTTTTGTCTTGTCTTCATTCTTCTAATCCATCTGGACAAGAACTGGGGAAAGAAATCACCCTTTCCCCAGTTCTTGTCCAGAAAAACCCTTTCCCCAGTTCTTGCTCAGGAAAACAACCTGACTCACTAACATGTCACTTGATGTGGAATTGGGAAGAGATGTGCACAATTGACTCTTTCAAGCGAGTGTGAACCAGTTCTACAATACCACTTACTGCAGTTTGTTTTATTGTATTGTCCTTCTTTGGATTAGGGATCAAAGTTATACTAGTCATTAAAAGTGTTGCTTCTTTTTTTCTCTTCTCTGGCACAATTTGTAGATGATATCTGTTCTTTGACAATTTGATAACATTTCTCTGTTAAACCTTGTTTATTATTTTTCTGGTGTTTAGAGCTTTTACTACTAATTGACATTCTCTAAGAGTTAAATATTTAGATTATTGTAGTAATTATAGATTTCTGTTTTTTCTTGAAGCAGTGTATTAAGTTACATTTTTCGAGGAAATTGTTTTTAAGTTTTTATACAAAGCTGTTTCTTTCCCCTCTCCCCGCCAACCCCCAGGTAGAGATTTTACCATTTATTAATACCCAAGTAGAGCTTTTTGTAATTTATTGCAAACTAGTGGCCCAGTGCATGAAGTTGTGCACATTAAAAGGAAATTAATTGGAAGAAATATTTTAATATCGCTATTCGCCCTTCATAATAGAAGTGTCAACCAAATTCACGATCAACAATGACAAATAGAAACACACGCATGCGATTGGCACCAGCGAGAGCTTTATATGTATCGTGCATAAACAAGTCAACTTAGCCTTTTATATACACTGAGTGGCCAGATTATTATGATCTATGAACAAATAATAATCTGACCACTCAGTGTATATCCTATATAATAAAAGGCTAATATGCAATTGTCCCCTCGACCAAGAGTTCGACCAGCAGGCCAGCCGGCCAACCACCCATGTCCCCTCCCCCTGGCCAGGCTAGCCAGATCCCACTCATGCACCGGGCCTCTAATATATAGTGGCCCAGATTATTATGCGTTCAGAGATCATAATAATCTGGCCACTCAGTGTATATATGTATAGGATAAACTTGCTTAATTAGACCTGCTTTCTGATTTAGCTAAACTTTTTCCAGCCCAGTGAAGCACCCCAACTTCTCTTTCATGTAATTGTCAGCAACACAGCAGTAAATATCAACACGAAGCAGATTATTATTGTAGATCACGCAGGGAGAACAAATATTTAACTGCAGCAGTGTTTGACTATATTCTGCGCAGTGAGAAAACCTGAAGTCATTTTCAAGGTCCACCATTTCTTACTTCTTTTCAGTCGGGTCAAGTTTCTAAGCTTTCTAGTCTCCGTTTTCCGACTAATGAAAAGAAAATAGAATTCCACCGAGTCTCCTATCTCCAGGACTTCTGTGAGGATCAAATGAGATGAGGCATGGGAAAATGCTTCACAGACATTTGGTTACAGTGTAAAGTGTTTCCACCTGGATATAAAGCAAGTCCTCATAGCAACTGGTAGGAAGGTGGCAAAGACACTTAGCATATTAGCCTTTTATATAGATAGATTACAATGTGGGTGGCCCTTGCCCATGCTGCCTGCCAATCAATACAAAGCTGATTCTAAATTCCTTTTTTAAATCTGTAATAATTGTTAGGGTCACGGAAGGAGGAACGCATGAGGCCAAAGGGGGTAAAGAATTATGAATTTGGCCGAAACCGGTTTGGCTCAATGGATAGAGCGTCGGTCTGCGGAGTGAAAGGTCCCAGGTTCGATTCCGGTCAAGGGCATGTACATTGGCTGCGGGCACATCCCTGGTAGGGGGTGTGCAGGAGGCAGCTGGTCGATGATTCTCTCTCATCGATGTTTCTAGCTCTCTATCCCTCTCCCTTCCTCTCTGTAAAAAATCAATAAAATATATTCAAAAAAAAAAGAAGAATTATGAATTTGTTAGGTCATCTGGATAACAGATGGGCTGAGCCCCAAAAATGGTGCCAGATTTTAAAAGACTCTAGGCAGGCTTTTTCTGGGCAGAGAATTCTCTGGGTGGGTCCTAAGGGGAAAGATAATGGTCTTAGTAAGCGGAATGTGGTCTAAGCAAAAGGGAATGTCCACTGTGAAGTGGTCTAAAGGTCAGATCCCAGGGGAGAAGGTGTCCCTTCAATTACTCTATCAGACCTAACAATTATGTTCCCTTTTCTTTTTCTTGCTCCATCTTTCCAGAGGTTTGTCCATTTTGAGTCTTTTTAAAGAACTAATCTTTGGTTATCCTAATTTACCTTTGTATCTAATTTGTTCAATTTTATTAACTTCTCTTATTTTTTACTTTGTTGTGAAATGTGTGTTATTTATATTCATAAACATTCTAAATACTTTCTAAGTTTTAATGCAATTTTTTTCTTGGACTCATGAGTTATATAGAAATAAGATTTTAAATTTTATCATGTCCTCCCCCAGTTTTAATTATTGTCAGAGAATACTATACTTTCTAAAGTCATATCTTTAGCAGTTGTATTTGTTAAGATTTATTTTGTGGTGTAGCAGTCTGTTTTTATAAATGTTCTTTGTATGCTTTTAATAGTTGGATGCGGTTTGTTAACTATGCTTTCAAATCTACACTTAAATTTTTTTTAGTGTGCTTTATCTAACATTGCACTATCATTGTGAATGTGTATAATTTGATCCATTACTTTTTTAAATTAAATTATTGGGGTAACACTGGTTAATCATATAGGTTTCAACTGTACAATTCTATAATCTAACATCTATATATTGCATTGTGTGTTTACCACCCAAAGTCAAATATATTTCCATCATCATATATTTTATATCCTTTATCTTTTACTACTTCCCCCCACCTTCCTTTTACTCAGGTAGCCACCATACTATGTCCATGTCTGTGTCTGTGAGTTTTTGTTTGTCTGTTAATCTTTCTTGTTCATTGGTTGGTTTCAGTTTTATATCCTACATATGAGTGAAATCATGGTTTTTTATTTTTTCCATCTGACTTATTTCACTTAGCATGATATTCTCAAAATCTATCCATGTTGTCGCAGAAGGCAGTATTTTATCTTTTCTTACTGGTTGAGTAGTATTTCATTGTATATATATGTACAAACTCTTCTTTATCTAATCATCTGTCAGAGTACACTTTGGTAGTTTCCATGACTTGTACACCGTGAATAATGGTGTAATGAACATAGAGTTGCATATATCTTTGCAAATAAATGTTTTCAAATTTTTCAGGTAGATACCCAGAATAGGGATTGCCGGGTCTATTCTAAATTTTTTGAGGAACCTCCATATTGTTTTCCATAGTGACTATACTAGTTTGCATTCCCACCAGCAGTGAATAAGGGTACCTTTTTCTCCACAACCTCTCCAGCATTTGTTTATTACTTGTCTTGTTGCTAATAGCCATTCTAATGAGTATGTAGTGGTAACTAATTGTAGTATTTTTTTTATATAGTTTTGTTGATTCTAGAGAGGAAGAAAGAGGGAGAGAAAATCATTGATTGTTTTCCTCCTGTATGCCCCATGCTGAGGATCAAGCCCACAACCCAGGCAGGTGCCCTGACCAGCAATCAAACTGTGACCTCCTGGTTCATAGGTTGACACTCAACCACTGAGCCGTGCTGGCTGGCTCATTGTAGGTTTTTGTTCTTTTTTAAAATATATATACATATTGACTTCAGAGAGGAAGAGAGAGGGAGAGAGAGAGAGAGAAACATCAATGATGAGAGAGACTCATTGATTGGCTGCCTCCTGCACGCCCCCTACTGGGGATTGAGCCCACAACCCTGGAATGTGCCCTTGATTCGAATCAAACCGGGGTCCCTTCAGTCTGTAGGCCAACATTCTATCCACTGAGCCAAACCAATTAGGGCTCATTGTAGTTTTGATTTGCATTTCCCTAATAGATAGAGAAGTTGAACATCTTTTTGTATGTCTTATTGAGAGAAGTATCTGTTCAGGTCCTCTTCCCATTTATTAATTGGATTGTTTGTATTTTTCTTGTTGAAGTATGTAAGTTCTTTATATATTTGGGATATTAACCCCTTATCTGATATGTTAGCAAATATCTTCTACCATTTTGTTGGTTTCCTTATTGTTTTGTTGAAGGTTTCTTTTGCTGTGAAGAAACTTTTTAGCCCTCACCGGTTTGGCTCAGTGGATGGAGCCTCGGCCTGCGGACTGAAGGGTCCCAGGTTCGATTCCAGTCAAGGGCACATCCCCAGTGGGGGTGTGCAGGAGGGCAGCTGATCGATGTTTCTCTCTCATCGATGTTTCTCACTCTCTATTCCTCTCCCTTCCTCTCTGTAAAAAATCAATAAAATACATTTTTTTTAAAAAGAAACTTTTTAATTTGATATAGTCCCATTGACTTATTCTTTGTTGTGCTTCCATTGCCTTTAAGGTTGGATTCATAAAATTTAACATCATCTTTTTTTCTTTTTATTGATTTCAGAGAGGAAGGGAGAGAGAAAGATAAAAGCATCATTGATGAGAGAGAATCATTGATTGGCTGCCTCCTGAACACCCCCTATTGGGGATCAAGCCCGAAACCTTGGCCTGAATGTGCCCTTGACCTGAATCGAACTTGGGACCCTTCAGTCTACAGGCCGACATTCTATCCACGGAGCCAAATGGTCCAGGGCTAACATCCTTTTTAAAGGTTTTTTTCTAGATATTTTAATCTTTTTTTGTTGCAATTACAAAAGGAATTATTTTTCATTTCTTTTTCTAAAATGTCATTGTTAGTATATAAAAACACAATTGATATTTGTACATTGATTTTGTATCCTGCAACTTTACCGTATTTGTTTATTGTTTCTAATAGTTTTTTAGATGAGTCTTTAGGGTTTTCAATATAAAGAATCCTCTCATTTTCAAAAAGTGACACTTTTCCTTTTTTATTCCCGATCTTGCCTGCCTTTTATTTCTTTCTCTGACCTGATTGCTCTGGCTAGGACTTCTAGTATTCTATTGAATAACAGTGGTAAGAGTGGGCATTCTTGTGTTGTACTTGATCTTACAGGAAAACTTTTCAGTTTTTCACCATTGAGTATGATATTAGCTGAATTTTGTCATATATGGCCTTTATTATCTTGAGGTACTTTCTTCCCATACCCATTTTATTGAGTATTTCAATTATAAAGTGGGTGTTGTATCCTGTCAAATGTTTTTCCTGCATCTAATTAATATGATCATATGATTTCTATCTTTTATTTTGGTGATGTGATGTATCACATTGATTGGTTTGCATATGTTGAACCATCCTTGTGACCTTGGAATGAACTTTACTTGTTCATGATGTATTATCTTTTTAATGTATTGTTTTATTCGATTTGCTAGTATTTTGTTTAGGACTTTTGCATCTGTATTTGTCAGAAATACTGGTCTGTAGTTATCTTTTTGTGTGATATTCTTGCCAGGTTTTGGTACCAGGGTAATGTTGGCCTCATAAAATGTGTTAACAAATATTGCCTCTTCTCCAATTTTTTGGTGAAGTTTGTGAAGGTTCTGTAGTAAGTCTTCTTTGAATGTTTGGTAGAATTCACTAGTGAAGCCCTTTAATCCTGGATTTCTACTTGTTGGATAGTTTCTGATTGCTGTTTCATTTTCCTTAGATTTTTCAGTTCTTCATGATTCAGTCTAGGAATGTTATATATTTCTAATAACTCATCCACTTCTTCTAGGTTATTGAATTTGGTGGCATATAGTCTTTCATAGTATTCTTGTATAATCTTTGTATTTCTGTACTATCTGGCGTAACTTTCATGTTGTTTCTAATTTTGTTTTGTGTGTTTTTTCTTTAGGCTTAATTTTTTTTTTCCTTTTTAAATATATTTTTGATTATTGATAGTATTACAGATATCTCCCACACCTCCATACCCACCAGCCCATACCCACCCCCATCCCTCCAGGACTTCACTACCATATTGCCCTTATCCATGAGCTATGCATATAATTATATAAGTTCTTTGGTTTATCTCTTCTCATCCCCATAATGCCACATTGAGGTATATCGGTGTGTTCCATGCCTCCCTGCTTCGGGTCTTATTTCCTTGGTCACTTCATTTTGTTCATTAGATTCCACAAATAAGTGAGATCGTGTGATATTTTTCTTTCTCAGATTGTTTTAATTCACTTAGATAATATTTTCCAGGTCTATCCATGCTGTCCCAAAGGGTAAGAGATCTTTTTTTTTTTTTTTTACAACTGCATGGTATTCCATAGTGTAAATGTCGTAAAGCTTTTTTATCCATTCATCTACTGATGGGCACTTGAGCTGTTTCCAAATCTTAGCTATTGTAAATATGCTGCTATGAACATAGGGGATCATATATTCTTTCTGATTGATGTTTTGGGGTTGTTAGGTTATACTCCCAGAAGTGGGATCACTGGGTTCCATTTCCAATTTTTTGAGGAAACTCCATACTGTTTTACATAGTGGCTGCACCAACCTTCATCCCCACAGTAGTGAATTAGTGTTCCCTTTTCTCCACATCCTTGCCAGCACTTTTTGTTTGTTAATTTTTTTATGATAGCCATTCTGACAGGTGTGAGGTGATATCTCATTGTGGTTTTAATTTGCATTTCTCTGATGATTATTGAGTTTGAGCATCTTTTCTTGTGTCTCTTGGCCATTTGTATGTCCTCTTTGGAGAAATGTCTATTCAGGGCTTCTGCCCATTTCTTAATTGGATTATTTGTCTTCCTTTTGTTGAGCTGTATACTTTATATATATATCTTGTTACTTTATATATATGTTTATATATATATATATATATTTGTTACTTTATATATTTTGCATATTAAGCCCTTATCAAATGTGTCATTGGCAAATACACTGAGTGGCCAGATTATTATGATCTCTGAATGCATAACAATCTGGCCACTCTGTGTGTGTGTGTGTGTGTGTGTGTGTGTGTGTGTGTGTGTGTGTGTTAGAGGCCCGGTGCATGAATTTGTTCATGGGTGGGGTCCAGCCAGTCTGGCCAGGGAGAGGGGACATGCACGGTTGGCCGGCCTGCCTGCTATTCAAGGGGACAATTTGCTATTGGCCTTTTATTATATAGGATACACACTGAGTGGCCAGATTATTATGTGTTCAGAGATCATAATAATCTGGCCACTCAGTGTATGTTCTTCCATTCACTGGGTTCCCTTTTCAATTTGACGGTGCATTCTTTTGCTGTGCAGAAGCTTTCAATTTTGATATAGTCCCATTTGTTTATTTTCTCCTTAGTTTCCTTTGCAGAGAAAATAAAGGAGCTCTTCTAAGAGATGTATCTGCAAACATACTGCTACAAGAGAGGTCTCAAATTTTACTGCCTATGTTTTCTTCTAAAATTTTTATGGTTTCATGCCTTACATTTAAGTCTTTTATCCACCTTGAGTTTATTCTTGTGTATGGTGTAAATTAGTAATCGAGTTTCATCTTTTTTTTTTTTTATTAAGGTATTACAAATTACCCCATTGCCCCCCAACCCCCAATCCTGCCCTCACCCTCACACTCTGTTGTCTGTATCCATTGGTTATGCTTATATGCATGCATACAAGTCTCTTGGTTGATCTCTCTCCCTTACCCCCACCCTCCCCTACCTTCCCTCAGGTTTGAGCATCTGATCGATGTTTCTCTGTCTCTGGATCTGTTTTTGTTCATCAGTTTATGTTGTTCATTATATTCCACAAATGAGTGAGATCATGTGATATTTATCTTTCTCTGACTGACTTATTTCACTTAGCATAATGCTCTCCAGCTCCATCCATGCAGTTGCAAATGGTAGGAGTTCCTTCCTTTTTACAGCAGCATAGTATTCCATTGTGTAGATGTACCACAGTTTTTTAATCCATTTTTCTGCTGATGAGCATTTAGGCTGTTTCCAAATCGTAGCTATGGTGAATTGTGCTGCTATGAACATAGGGGTGCATATATCCTTTCTGATTGGTGTTTCTAGTTTCTTGGGATATATTCCTAGAAATGGGATCACTGGGTCAAATGGGAGTTCCATTTTAGTTTTTTGAGGAAACTCCATACTGTTCTCCACAGTGGCTGCACCAGTCTGCATTCCCACCAGCAGTGCACGAGGGTTCCTTTTTTTCTGCATCCTCACCAGCACTTGTCATTTATTGATTTGTTGATGATTGCCATTCTGACAGGTGTGAGATGGTACCGCACTGTCATTTTGATTTGCATTTCTCAGATGATTAGTGACTTTGAGCATGTTTTCATATGTCTCTTGGTCTTCCTTATGTCTTCTTTCAAAAAGTATCTATTTAGGTCCGTTGCCCATTTTTTGATTGGATTGTTTATCTTCCTTTTGTTAAGTTGTATGAGTTCCCTGTAAATTTTGGAGATTAAACCCTTATCGGTGATAACATTGGCAAATATGTTCTCCCATGCAGTGGGCTTTCTTGTTGCTTTGTTGATGGTTTCTTTTGCTGTGCAAAACCTTTTTATTTTGATGTAGTCACATTTGTTTATTTTCTCTTTAATTTCCAATGCCCTAGGAGCTGTATCGGTGAAGAAATTGCTTCAGCATATGTCTCAGATTTTGTTTCCTTTGGATTCCTCTAGTATTTTTATGATTTCCCGTCTTACATTTAGTCCTTTATCAATTTTGAGTTTATTTATGTGTATGGTGTAAGTTGATGGTCTAGTTTCATTTTTTGCATGTATCTGTCCAATTTTCCCAAAACCATTTATTAAAGAGACTGTCTTGACTCCATTGTATGTTCTTGCCTCCTTTGTCAAATATTAATTGAACATAGTGGTTCGGCTCAATTTCTGGGTTCTCTATTCTATTCCATTGATCTATATGTTTGTTCTTGTGCAAGTACCATGCAGTTTGGAGAACAGTGGCTTTGTAATACAGCTTGATATCTGGTATTGAGATCCCACCTACTTTGTTCTTCTTTCTCAGGATTGCTGCAGCTATTCGGGGTCTTTTTATTCCAGATGAATTTTTGGAGAGTTCTTTCTAGGTCTGTGAAATATGCCGTTGGTATTTTAATGGGGAGTGCATTGAATTTATAGATTGCTTTGGATAGTATGGATATTTTGATGATGTTGATTCTACCAACCCATGAACACGGTATGTTCTTTTTTCTGTATGTTCTTTCTTCCTCTATCTTTTTTTTTCAACATCCTCTAGTTTTCTGAGTAGAGGTCTTTTACCTCCTTAGTTAAGTTTATTACTAAGTATCTTAATTTTTTTTGTGCAATGGTAAATGCAATTGTTTTTTTAATCTTTCTGTAAGTTCACTGTTGGTGTATAAAAATGCCATCGATTTCTTGGCATTAATTGTGTATCCTGCTACATTACCAAATTCATGTATTAAGTCTAATAATTTTTTTGATGGATTCTTTAGTGTTTTCTGTGTACAGTATCATTCGAGCTGTCATCTGTGAATAATGACAATTTTACTTCTTTTCCAATTTGGACGCCTTTTATTTCTTCTTCTTTTTTATTGCATTGGCTAGCACTTCTAGTACTATGTTGAACAGGAGTGGTGAAAGCGGGCACCCCTGTCTTGTTCTTAAGGGAAATGGTTTAAGTTTTTGCCCATTGAGTATGATGTTGTCATAAAAGGCTTTTATTATGTTGAGGTATGATCCTTCTATTCCCACTTTGCTGAGCATTTTTATCAGAAAAGGATATTGGACTTTGTCAAATACTTTTGATATGATTATGTGATTTTTGTCTCTCAATTTGTTTATATGATGTATCACATTTATTGATTTGTGGATATTGTTAGTTTCATCTTTCTGCATTTTTCTGTCCAGTATTCCCAGCACCATTTGTTGAAGACACTGTCTTTACTCCATTGTATGTTCTTACTTCCTTTGTCAAATGTTTATTAAACATAATGGTGTGGGACAATTTCTGGATTTTCCATTCTGATCCATCTACTAGTCCTAATATATAAAAACCCTGGTTCGTAATGACCGGAGGCTGACCAACCGGTAGTCAGTGCTGGTCCTGCCCCCAAGCAAGTGGTAAGGGGCAATCAGGCAGGCAGGCAGAGGTGTTAAAGGTGATCAGGTAGGCAGACCAGCAGTTAGGGTGATCAGGTAGGCAGGCAAGTGGTTATGGGAGATTGGGTAGGCAGGCCAGTGGTTAGGGGTGATCAGGTAGCCAGGCAAGTGGTTAGGGGAGATCAGATAGGCAGCCAGTGGTTAGGGGAGATCAGGTAGGCAGATGGCCCCTTGCTGGGCTGACCCCCCTCCCCAGCAAAGAAAGAGGGAGGCCCAGGCCAGCTAAGCCATTGCACCCCAGCCTGTCACCTGCAGAAGGAGGGCACCAGTGGCAGGAGCGAGGGGGCAGCGCTGCATAGATGGCAAGCAGTGGCAGCGGCTGGAGTGGGGCCAGCTGCCTGCAGCCCGGGGAAGGAAAGCCTCGATAGGCCCTGATCTCAGGTCAGGCCTAGGGACCCTACCCGAGGGGTCCCAGATTGTGAGAGGGTGCAGGCTGGGCTGAAAGACCCCCCCCAACCCCCCCACCCCCGAGTGTGCGAATTTTCATGCACGGGGCCTCTAGTATATATATAAAAGGCTAAGTAGACCATCTGACCCTCTGGTACCTATAACACTTACTGACCACCAGAGGGCAGATGCTCAACGTAGGACATGCCGAGCTGTAGTGACTTGGCAGCGGCGGTTCTCAGGTGATGCACCCTGGAACCAGAGAGAAGGGAGCCCAATATTAAAATATTTCTTCTAATTAATTTCCTTTCAATGTGCACGAATTTGTGCACCGAGCTACTAATTGGTGTATATGACTGTTCTTGTGTCAGTATCAGGCTGTTTAGGTAATAATGGCTTTGTTGTATAGTTGATATCCTGTATTGTGATCCTTCCTACTTTCTTTCTTCTTCTTTCTCAAGATTGCTGCAGCTACTCAGAGTCTTTTATGATTCCATATAAATATTTGGAATATTTGTTCTAGCTCTGTGAATTATGCCATTGATATTTTAATAGGGGATACATTGAATCTATAGATTGCTTTGCGTAGTTTAGACATTTTAATGATGTTAATTCTTCCAATCCATGAACATGGTATATGCTCCAATTTGTTTGTATCTTCCTCTATTTTTTTTGCCAATGACCTATAATTTTCCAAGTACATGTCTTTTACCTCCTAATTAAGTTTATTCCTAGGAGTCTTTTTGTTCTTGCTGTTGCAATAGTAAATGGGATTTTTTTTTTTTTTTTTTTTTTTTTTTTTTTTTTAGTTTCTCATTCTGACAGTTCATTATTGGTGTATAAAAATGCCATTGATTGCTGGATATTGTTTTTGTATACTGCTATCTTGCTGAATTCATTTATTAAGTCTAGTAGTTTCCTGGTGGCGTCTTTAAGGTTTTCTATGTAGAATATGTCATCTGTGAATAATGACAGTTTTACTTGCTCCTTTCCAGATTGGATGCCTTTTATCTCTTCTTGTTGCTGATTGCTGTGGCTAGGACTTCCAGTACTATCTACACTAATAAAAGAGGAAAATGCTAATTGACCGTACCTTCACTACGCCCACAGCCAATCAGAGCAAGTATGCAAATTAACCCAACAAAGATGGCAGTTAATTTGCATACGCTGAGGGAGGGAGGAGTGAAGACTGAAGACAGCATAGAAGGAAGAGGGAGGGAAAGCGGAAAGCAAGGCGGCTGCGGGAGGGAAAGCGCGGGCGGGGTGGGCAGGCTGTGGCGGCAGCTGAAAAGTGCAGGGCAGCAGCGGAAGGGAAAGCACGGGGCAGTGGTGGCAGGAAGGAAAGCGCAGCGGGGGCGGAGGCTGCGGGAGGGAAAGCGTGGTGTGGGGGGCAGAGACAGTGGGAGGGAAGGGAAAGCACTGGGCAGCGGCGGGAGGGAAAGTGCGGGGCAGCGGTGGTGAGAGGGAAAGCGCGGGGGGGTGGCGGCTGCGGGAGGGAAAGTGCGGGGCAGCGGTGGTGAGAGGGAAAGCGCGGGGGGGTGGCGGCTGCGGGAGGGAAAGCGCAGAGGGTGGGGGTTAGGGGGCAGAAGCGGTAGGGAAAGCGCGGGGGGGCGGGAGAGGTGGCGGTGGCGGGAGGGAAGCCCGCCGGAAGCCCTATTTTTGCAGGAATCTTCCTGCAACAGGCCCCTAGTGTTGAATAAAAGTGCTGAAAGCAGACGACATCCTAGTCTTTTTGCCCATTGAGTATGATGTTGGCTGTAGGTTTATCATATATGATCTTTATTATGTTGAGGTATGATCCCTGTATTCCCACTTTACTGAGTTTTTATCAAAAATGGATGCTGGATTTTGTCAAATGCTTTTTTTGTATTGATATGATCATGTGGTTTCATCTTTCAATTTGTTTGTGATGCATCACATTTATTGATTTGCAAATATTGTACCAGCCTTGCATCCCTGGAACAAATACCACCTGATCATGGTGTATGAGCTTTTTAATATATTGCTTGATCCAGTTTGCTAACATTTTGTTGAGGATTTTAGCATCTATTGTCTCAGTGATATTGGCCTGTAATTTTCTTTCTTTGTAGTGTCTTTACCTGGTTTTGGAATTAGGATAATGCTTGCTTCATAAAAAGAGCTTGGAAGTGTTCCTTCCTCTTAGATTTTTTGGAATAGTTTGAAGAGGATGGGTGTTAGTTCTTTTTTGAATGTTTGTTGAAATTTACCTATAAATCTATTTGGTCTAGGACTTTGTTTGCTGGAAGTTTTTTAATAACTGTTTCAATTTCATCAGTTGTTATTGGTCTCAGGTTTTCTCATTCTTCCTGATTGAATTCTGCAAGATTGTATGTTTCTGGAAATTTGTCCATTTTGCTCAAGTTGTCCAGTTTGTTGCCAGATAGTTGGTCATAGTATTTGCTTAGCCCAGAAGCTGGGTCTGCCTTGATTCTTACATTTTGGTTGACCCTGTACTTCCCCCATAGAGCTGGTCCCAGAGATATCAGCTCTAGGTACTTGCGGTCCCACTGGCTTTTGCCTTGCTGAGCAGTCCTGGATGGTGTATGGGTACCCAAACTGCTGTTTCTGACTAATTATATCAGGCAAAGACTCAAAGCTTCCAGAGAACCGCCTCTGCCTACAGACTGATTTGATTCAGTCTGGAGCAGTCTCAATCACCTACAGTTGGGGTGAGGTTTTCCAACAAGGTGGGACAATTGCTTCTGCCTGGAGGCTAATTGTTATTCTCAGTCTCTTAATAGACTTCAGAAACTCCACAGGGTAGGGCAAGGGATTTTCCATTAGCGTGGTCGACTGTCTTCCCCTCAGGCAAAAACAACAGGATAGCAAAGGTTTGCCTGAGAAAGATGGCCCCCACAGCATGAGAGAATGACTCAGCACAGGAAACCAAGCTGTCTGCCTTCCAAGCTCTAACCCCAGATACCCCAGCCTTGGCCTATGTTTATACAGCTCCAGTCCACTCTTCCCTACCTCTTCTGGAGCCCAAGGTGAGTGGCTGCACTCAAAATATTCTATGTTGGCCCTTTAAGAGGGTGCCTACACTTCCAGCTGTCTCTCCCTGGCAGTTAGCAACCCTGCTGTTTTTCACAGCCTGATGTTATGTGGCCACATTTCTCAACACTAGTGCTCTGGGTTGGGGTGGGGGTGGGGGCTAGCTTGGGGATTAGACCCCAGAGTTCTCAGTGGCAAACCCCCACAGCTGAGATTATCTCTCTGGAACTTTAGCTGCTGCCTGTGGGAGCCCAGCCAACCCTTTCACTCCTCTGTCCTTCCCACTAGTCTCCAGTTTCTGTCCTAGGTTATCAGGGTTCTCTCCAGCAAGTCTTCAGCTGATTATTTAGGATGATTCTTTTGGGGATTTTTTCCAGTTTGATACTGGGAACATGTCTGTGAGTTTCCACTTACTCTGCTACCTTTTTTTCGCTCCTTTTCTCTAATTTTATTTATCTGGGTCTTTTCTCTTTTTTTCTTAGTGATTCTAGCCAAGTGGTTGTCAATTTTATTAATTTATTTAACGAACCAGCTCTTTGCTACATTAATATTTTGGGGGCCAGTCTTTTTTTTTTTTTTTTTTTCCTCTATTTCATTCAGTTCTGTTCTACTTTTTATTATTTCCTTCCTTCTGCTGACTTTGGGCTGCATTTGTTCTTTTTCCAGTTCTTCAAGATGTAATGTTAGGTTGTTTATTTGGGGATTTTTGTTTCTTAAGATAGAACTGTAATGATATGAACCTCTTAACTACCAATTTTGCATTCCAAAAGTTTTGATGTGTCGTATTATTATTTGATCTCTCATTTTATTTCTTCTTCGACCCAGTCATTGTTTAGTAGCTTGTTCTTCTATCTCTACATATTTGGTTTTACTTTCCTTTTTCAGTGGATTTCCAATTTCAAAGTCACAGAATATATGCTTGGTATGATTTCAGTCTTCTTAAATTTGTTGAAACTAGCTTTGTATTCCATCAAATGGTCTATCCTTGAGAATGTTCCATGTGCTATAGAGAAGAATCAATAATAATAAAAGCGTAATATTCTAATTAGACCGGACAGCCAAAACAACCTTCCAGACGTCATTCTGGACATCCTTCCTGATGAAGCCGTGGTGGTGGGGGCCAAGGCAGAGGCAGTTAGAGGCAATCAGGCAGGCAAGTGAGCAGTTAGGAACGATCAGGCAGGCAGGCAAGCAGTTAGGAGCCAGCGGTCCCGGATTGTGAGAGGGATATCCAGTTTAAGCCCGATCTGGCAGTCAGACATCCCAGAGAGGTCCCGGATTGTGGAGGGTGCAGGCTGGGCTAAGGGACCCCCTCATCCCTGTTCACGAATTTTGTGCACCAGGCCTCTAGTCTATATATATAAAAGCCAAGCAACCAAATGGTGGAACGACCAGTGGCTATGATGTGCACTGTGGCAGCCAACCGACCCAACCGGGGGCTGAGCTGGCCAGCCAACCACCTGAGGCCCCTCCCCCTTGCTGGCCCCACTCCCAATCGGCCCCCCAACCCTGATCACTGAAGTGTGACCTTCAGTTGATTCTAAGTAAGTAAATGCTCTCCAGCCTTCATAGACCAGGAACCTGAATGACGAGTGATCAGGAGGAAAACTGCTCACAGTCTGGATCGTCAGTCAGGTGTCCAGGAGAGGTGCCCAGCACAACCACGATCTTCCTGCGTTCTCTCTCCACTGCTTACTACCAAAGAAGGCAGCTATATCACACCGTGGCTGCTCTTTATAGGGTTTGTCAGCGGGGAACTAAACCGCATTACCTGTCTAGGGAGAGGCTTAGAAACGGAAGCTGTAAGTGTCCCTGACACTAAAGCGCCTTTGAAGCTTCAACTCATCCAAAAGCCAATAGCAAACGTGTATACACCCCGCAAAGATCTTTGACACTAATAACTCCCCCCAGCTGGTCCCACCCCCGATTGGCCCCCCTCACCCCGATATGGGGCGGGCAGCCGGACCCTACCCATGCACAAATTCATGCACTGGGCCTCTAGGTTATAATGTCCTAGGATAAAAGGCTCTGAAATGTTGATTATGTCCACTTGGTTTAATGTGTCATTTAAGGCCAAAATTTCCTCATTGATTTTCTGTTTGGCTATCCAAGCTGTCAATGAGCTATTTAGGTTTCCTACTATACAGTAATTGTGGTTTGTCAGTTTTTCCTTTCAGTTCTGTATTAGTTGCTTTACATATTTTGGTGCTCCCTGATTGGGTACATATATATTGAGAAGTGTTGTGGTTCTTTTTGAGGGGGGGTGTTGTTTTTTGTTTGTTTTTTGTTTTATTGGCATTTCCTTCCCAGGACTCGCTGAGCTCTTGGTAGAATTTTAGGGTCACCCCAGGGCAGGGAGGGCAACAGGTATGGTGAGTGTGTCAAATCCTTTGGGGCAACCACATGAGAGCACACTGTAGAGAGAGCCAAGAAACTCCTGCTTGCCAGCTGTGCAACTTTTAGGGAGGCATTAACCTCTCTGGGCCTCAGCTCTGAGCATCCAGGACTAAGTGGGGATGACAGGACAGGTTATCAGAGCCATGCAGAGTTCCAGACGATGCTCATGTGGAGATGAGAGGACTCATTTGCTGCCCTTATCACAACCCCTTTCACCCTTCTGATGGGCGCTGCAGGGCTTGGGGACTTGCACTCGTGGTCTGGGGCTATCAGAACAAAGGACCATGAGCTGGGGGCTTCAACATCACAAGTGCATTGTCTCCCAGCTCTGGAGGCTGCAAGTCCAAGATCAAAGGTTCAGCAGGGCTGGCTCCTCCTGAGGCCATGAGGAAGGATCTGTTCTAGGGCCTTGTCCTTGGTAGGTAGACGCCATCTTCTCCATGTCTTCACACAGTCTTTCCTTCTGTGAGCGTCTAGATCCAGATTTCCCTTTTGTATAAGGACACCAGTCATATTATATTAGGACCCACCCTAATGACCATGTAATGACCCTATCTCCAAATCAGGTTGCATTCTGAGATTGACTCCAAATTCAACATGGATATTTTGAAGAGGGGGAGAAAGGAACCCAATTAAACCCATGACAAAGCCAAACATGGCTCTGGTATCAGACAGGCCCAATTTGTCCCCTTTATCATTATAATATCTCACTTGTTACCTATTTTATCTTGAAATCTGTTTTGTCAGATAAATTAGGTGTACCGGTTAATAATAGCGGATTTTGTAATCAAAGAAGACATGATAATTTCAAGAGAAACATAAAAAATGCTTTATTCAAAGTATGTCCATTGCTAGCTACACATTTCCCCATCTTTCAGGTAATTTGTGGATCCCTCAGACCTTACCCCAGATTGCAAGAGGGCACAGGCCAGACCAAGGAACACCACTGGTGCACAATTAGGTCCGGGGAGGGACGCAGGAGGGCTCCAGGACCTGTCCGGCTCATCTCGCTCAGTCCTGATCAGTCAGACCCCAGCAGCAAGCTAACCTACCGGTCAAACTGTCTGATTCCTGGTAGTTGGTGCACATCATAGCAACTGGTCAACCGGTTGACTGCCCCTGGTAGTCAGTGCATGTCATAGCAACTGGTCAGCCGGTCGACTGTCTGTCCCCTGGTAGTTGGGGCACATCATAGGGAGTGGTTGAGCGGCCTTAGCATATCATTAGCATATATTTTGATTGGTTGAATGGACGACCAGACACTTAGCATATTAGACTTTTATTACATAGGATGATTTCGTATAGCCATTTTATCTTTAGTTTTCTGGTAACTCTGTGTTTCCATTGTTTCTTTTCCCTTGTGTTTCTATCTGTTGTTTTAGTTTGGTGGTATTTATAATTTTTTTCCTCTGTTTTTTCTTTTTTATGTTATGTGTCTCAGTTCTGGATTGTTTTTCTAGTTACCGTTAGATTTGTGCAAAAGAAAGCTTTATATATAAATATAAGTCCTTTTCCTTTTGAATGCATCCTTTCTTCACCTTTGCAAATTCAGACCTTTACGCTCTCCCCTTTATATTTTGTGGTGTCACAAAGTATCCCTGTGCATTCATTTCTGAATGCAGAAGCTATTGTTTTCTATCTTTTTTAATACTTTTACCTTCTTTAACTTTTATATTTAAGAGTATAATACCCTATTCTGAAAATGGGTGGCAATATCTTGCTTTTATTTGTCTATTAGATATCTTACTCAAAGTTTTATATTCTTTTGTCCTTTTTGTTTCAGAGGTTAAGCATCTTCAATATTTTCTATAATGGAGGTCTTGTAGTGGTAAATTTCCTTTTTATATATGTCAGGAAAAGTTTTAATTTCTCCTTCATATTGAAAGAATAACTTTGCTGGATATGTTATTTTTGACTGGTAATTTCTGTTTTTCAGTAGATTTTATATTTTATACCACTACTCTTGCCACGCTTATAGGATTTCTGCTGAAAATTTGATGATAATCTACTGGGATTTTCTTTATAGATTACCAACTTCTTTTTTCTGGCTGCCTTGAGAATTCTTACTTTGTCATTAATTTTTGACAGTTTTAATTTAATGTGCTTTTTAAAAAGGCCTTTTGGATTGGGATAATTAGGTGTCTGTTTGCTTCTTGGATTCAAGGATCTAGCTTGACACTACATCATCCTGTACAACTGATTTGGGAAGTTCTCATTAACTATTAGCTTGAATTGGATCTCTGTTTCCTTCTCCCTCTCTTCCACTATACCTTATTCATATATTGCTCTTTCTGATGAAGTCACATTTTTCTTGTAGAGTTTTCTTCTTTTCTTTTTTTTAATCTCAAAGTATTTCTCTTCTTTCATGTGTGTCATTTCTAGATTTCTATCCTCCATCTGTTCAGCTGTTTCCTAAGCTCACTAGTTCATTCTTCTTCTAGTTTATTGAGTTTTTCATGTCCAGAATTTTTTTGGGTTCATTGGTTTTATTTATTTATTTATTTATTTTAGTTTCTCTTGCACTGCCTGGCTTCTCTGATCTCTGTGGGGTGGTAGAAAATGCCCTGTATTACCTGGGGAGGTGAGCATCTCCTCTGTGACAAAGTTCCTTCCGTCTCAGGGCATGGTTCCTGTGGGGGAATGTGGTAGCAATGGGGTTCAAAGCTGGGGAAATCCCAGTGCTGTCCCTGCAACCAAACACTGCCAGCAGTCCAACCATGATGGGTGGGGGGAGGGTAAGCTGGGAGAGGCTGGTTGGTGCTTTTGTGGGTTTGTTCTCCTCCCAATAATGACAACTGCAAGACCTTTGCTGCCAGTGGCAACCACCTGACAACCACAGCTACACCTCTGTCCTTCATCTCTGCCCAGCTCACTGGGGTTAGCCACAGCACGTACCAACTACTCCTATAAGAATGCTCACCTCAGCCTTAGACAGTTTGGCTCAGTGGATAAAGCATCGGCCTGCGAACTGAAGGGTTCCAGGTTCGATTCTGGCCAAGGGCACATGCCAGGGTTGTGGGCTCGATTCTCAGTGCGGGGAGTGCAGGAGTCAGCCGATCAATGATTCTCTCTCATTATTGATGCTTTTATCTCTCTCTCCCTCTTCCTTCCTCTCTGAAATCAATAAAGAAATATAATTTTTTTTTTAAATGCTCGCCTCATTGTATCTCTGCTCCTCTGGGCTGTAGGGAGTGCAGACAGCAACCTGATTTCTCTCCACTTCCGTTACCCACAATGAGCTCCTTGCTGTGTCCTTGACACCTGTCTCTACTCTTCTCCCTTCCCTCTTTCTCTACTCTAACCTACTTGCCCACCTTCAGATTTTCAATGCATGGATCTCTCAAATGTATTTGTGCATTGAGCAGGGAATCCTTTGATGAATTATAGCTGTTCAAATTGTTGTAACTTCAGTGGGAATAGACCAGTGGAACCTCTCACACTGCCATTTCTCTGATGTCACTCGACCAATTTCTTTTGGTTAGTATTTGTTTGATACGACTTTCAAGCTTTCTGTATCTTTTTGTTTTAAATTACTCCAAACAGTATATAGTTAGACAGACATATGTTAGACACATTTTGAATCTTGCCTTGTATCTTTTATACTCCTAACTCTCCTTTCAAATTTTTCATCTTTTTGTCTGTCTTTTGTTCTCTGGGTTGTATTCTCAGATGTAATCTTTTTTTACTCATTTTCTCTTAGTGCCATTTAATCAAACATTTAACCTGTTCATTCCCAGAGATTTTATGTAGTATTTTAAACTATGTTTTTAATTTCTTCTTTTTGGTCTTTAATTATTAAAATACTAGAGGCCCATTGCACGAAGATTCATGCAATAGGCCTTCCCTCCCCTGGCTGCCGGCACCGGTTTTCCTCCAGCACCTGGGACCCAGGCCTTCGCTCTGGCCGCCACCTTCAGTCTTTGCTCCAGCTGGAGCGCCGCTCCTGTATCTCCCTCCGCCCCCCCGCCTCCCCCTTCATAGCAGGTATCCCACCCCGCCCGGCCGCTCTGCGCCTGCATGTGTGCTGCCCAGAGGCCCGGAGCAGCTGGGGGGGGGGGGGGGCACCATCTTTGTCAGGTTAATTTGCATATTCACTCCTGATTGGTTGGTGGGCATTGTGACGTAATGGTCAATGTTAATATTTCTCTTTTATTAGCGTAGGTTCTTTATAAATATTTTGATTATTAAAATACTCTCTTCCAGTATTTAGAATTATGCTATAATTTGTTCAGTGCTCCTAAAGCCTGTTATGTGTAAGGTGTGTGTGTGTGTGTGTTTGGCTACAGGAACTTTTTTAAAAAACTATTTTATTGGGGTATGATTGACATACAGAAAGCTATACACATTTAATGTATACAACTTGATGAGTTTTGAGATACGTATATACCATAATCTGTGCCATAAACATAATTGTCACCTGCAAAAATATTTCATCCTGCTCTCTTTATTGTTTTATTATTGGTATACCAGAGGCCCGGGCATGAATTTGTGCACAGGTGGGGTCCGGCCAGCCTGCCCTGATGGAGGCCCATCAGGCCGGCCAGGGGAAGGCGCCACAGGTGGTTGGCCAGCCGGCCCTGCCCTCAATCAGAGTGTTGGGGGCCAATTGGGGGTGGGGCCGGCCAGAGGGAGGGGCCGTGTGTGGTTGGCCGGCTGGGTGGAGGGCCGCAGGCAGTTGGGAGCTGGGCCAGCTGGGGAGGGGGCGATCAGGGCCCGGGTCAGGCTGGTTGGCTGCTGCAGTGCATGTCATAGCCACCGGTCATTCTGGCCACGCTGGTCGCTGGGCTTTTATGTATATAGACTAGAGGCCCAGAGGGAGTAGGCCTATGCTGGCAGTTGGATACCCTTAGCGCTGCTGCGGAGGCAGAAGAGGCCACCACTGCTGTGCTCGCCAGCTGTGAGCCCGGCTTCTGGCTGAGTGGCACTCCCCCTGTGGGAGCACACTGACCACCAGGGGGGCAGCTCCTGCATTGAGTGTCTGTCCCTAGTGGTCAGTGCTCATCATAGCGGCCACTTGTTCTGCCTTTCGGTGGATTTACATATTAGCCTTTTATTATATAGGACTAGTGGCCTGGTGCACGAAATTCGTGCATGGAGGGGGGTGTCCTCAGCCCATCCTGCACCCTTTTTTATCTGGGACCCCTCGGGGGATGTCCGACTGCCAATTTAGGCCCTGTGGGATTGGACCTAAACCGGCAGTCAGACATCCCTCTCACAATCTGGAACTGCTGGCTCCTAACCACTCGCCTGCCTGCCTGCCTGATTTCCCCTAACCACTTCTGCCTGCCAGCCTGATCGCCCCCTAATCGCTCCCCTGCCAGCCTGATTGACGCCTAACTGTTCCCCTTCCAGCCCAATCGCCCCCAACTGCCCTCCTCTGTCGTCCCGATTGCTCCCAACCCTCCTCCCCTGCCGGCCTGATCACCCACAACTGCCCTCCCCTACAGGCCCAACTGCCCACAACTGCCCTCCCCTGCTGGCCCGACTCCCCACAACTGCCCTCCCCTGCCGCGACCTGCCTCCTCTGTGCAAGGCAGCGGAGACGCTGGGACTGGCCTCCTCTGCACCAGCAGAGCCGCGGGACTTCCAGCCCTCACTACCTGGAGCGACATCCAGGCCCCGCCTCCACTGTGCAGTTGGCCATCTTGTGGTGGCCATCTTATGATGATGTCGCACATGAGGGCCACCTAGGCTTTTATTAGTATAGATGTGTATAATGAGAATACTTAACATAAGATCTACTCTCTTTCTTTACCAGATTTTGTAGTTTCTGATACATTATTACTAACTATAGGCACTATAACATACAGTAGATATCTAGGACTCATCATCCTGTACAACTGAAATTTTGTACCCTTTGACTAATACCTCCCTGTTTCCCTTCCCTCCAGTCCTTGGCAACCACTATTCTGCTCACTGCTTCTATGAGTTTGACTATTTTAGATTTTACATATAAGTGGTATAATGTGGTATTTGTCTTTCTGTGTCTGGCTTATCTTACTAAGCATAATGTCCACCAGGTTCATTCATGTTGTCGCCAATGGCAGGATTTTCTTTTTATTTAAGGCTGAATAATATTCCATTGTATATATACCACATTTTCTTTAGGTTGCTTCCATTTCTTGGCTATCCTATATAATAAAGAGGTAATATGCAAATTGACCCTCACGCCCTTGCACAAGATGGTCGCCCCAGTGTGGTCAAAGATGGCCACCACAAGATGGCCAACAGGGGAAGGTAGTTGTGGGCGATCAGGCCAGCAGGGGAGGGCAGTTAGGGGCGACCAGGCCGGCATGGGAGGGCAGTCAGGGGCGACCAGGCCTGCAGGGGAGGGCAGTTAGGAGCGACTAGGCCTGCAGGGGAGGGTAGTTGGGGGGACCGGGCTGGCAGGGGAGGGCAGTTAGGGGTGCCCGGGCCGGCAGTTGGGGGCAATCGGGAAGGCAGGGGAGCAGTTAGGCATCGATCAGGCTGGCAGGGGAGTGGTTAGGGGGTGATCAGGCTGGCAGGCAGGTGAGCAGTTGGGAGCCAGCAGTCCCGGATTGTGAGAGGGGTGTCCCAGATTGAAGAGGGTGCAGGCTGGGCTGAGGGACAACCCCCCTTCCACCAGTGCACTAATTTCATGCACCAGGCCTCTGGTTGTGAATAATGTTGTAATGAACATGGGAGTTCAGATATCTCTTCCAAATCCTGATTTCAGTTCCTGTGGACATATACCCAGCAGTGGAATTTCTGGATCATATGATAATTCTATTTTTAGTTTTTTTAGGAGCCTCTACTGTTTTCCTTAGTAGCTATGTAACCTTGCATTACCATCACCACAATCTAGATACTCAACTTTATCATCACAAAACTCCCTGTGTTATCCCCTTATAGCCACAGCCTAAATCCCTTGCCCCTAATCCCTGGCAACCACTATGGCCTCTATCATATAATTGTTATTTCACAAATGTTACATAAATGGAATCATGCTGCAAGTATCCTGTTGAAATTGGCTTTTTCATTCAGTATAATTTCCTTGAGGTTCATGTGTCAATAGTTTGTTCCTTATTGTAGTATCCCATGGTTTGGATGTGCCACTGTTTTAACCAGGCACCCATTGAAAGTCATTTGGGTCCTTTCCAGTTTTTGGTATTACAAATAAGGCTACTATGACCATTCATTTCCCACATTTTTTAATGTAAATTTTTAGGTACCACTTAATGTCGACAAAGTGCCTTGGTTCTGAATTGGAATGTTTTCACTCATTATAAACTGTAATCAAAGCAATAATATATATCCATAAGATAACTTAGGTGTTCTGATCTAACAACTAATATTCTTTTCAACAATGATAAGTACACTTTTGAATTAAGTAAAACACCTTTATCTGTATGGGTTTTGGTTGGAAAAATTGTGACTGATAAAACCTGTTGAATGAAGTGTATAAGTAAACATTTGTGTGAATATCCTTTTTAGGAAGCCGAGGCACAAGAGCTTCTCAAATTGATAGTCACAGTAGTAGTAGCAACTATCATGAAAGCTGGGAAACTCGAAGTAGTTATCCTGAAAGAGACAGATATCCTGAAAGAGACAATAGAGATCAAACAAGAGACTCCTCCTTTGAGAGAAGACATGGAGAAAGAGACCGTCGTGACAACAGAGAAAGAGGTTTGTCAAACGGAATATTATTAAATAATGACTAACATTGATTGGGAAAATTATTATTTTTTAAGTAGTTATCAATTTTTTAATGAATGATGTCTTTTAGATTTTTGTTTGTTGACACATTTGAAGCTATTATATTTACTCATATAATCTTTTCTTATATACTTAGTTTAGGGGAGAGGGTGTAAATAACTAGCTACCATGACCTGTTGGGTAACAGTGATGGTAGTTGCACACTCAAAGAACTGAGGTGCACTGTTGTATGTCTCTCATATTAACCAAATAGCTCATAACCCTTTAAAAAATGTAGATTTAGGGTACCATTCTGGCATTTCTGATTCAAGAGATACTTAAACTGTCTTATCTGAGTCTCCTGGCCACTCCCTCACTAGCAGTGATAAACAAAGTTCTGTAAGGACTGTGGTAGAGGAACGAGAAAAACAAAATGATAATTACAGGACTGGGGTTTTCTAGAAAAACATTTTACTTATGTTCTTTCATGAGAATATGTAATGCTTGCTTTAGCTAATTTTAGATTCTTATATATCTTAATCTAAACATTTTCTGTTACTCTATTAGGTGATCTCTTAAATAAATTTTGAAGCAAGGCTACTAGAAAGCATTTAAGAAGGGTATTAAGTATCTTCTTTAACAAGCTTTTATTGCCTGTACATATTAGGGCCATAAATAGTTAAGATTTTATGAAGGTCTTATTAACCTTGGCTGGTTACTAAAGTAAGGTTTGCTGTAATGCTGAGATTAGTATAGTACAAAACTTGATGGAGTAGAGAATTGAATATTGATGCTTCACAGTGAGCTAAATCAAAGAGGTAATACAGTATATTAATATGGAAGTACTAAGAGGAGAATGAATGAAGTCTCTAAGACACAATGTACTTTAGGGAGTGTAGATGAAATTAGTGCTGGTTAGGTTGAGTTTGTTAGGGCAAGCCTAATATTTAGGTTAAAAGATGATGTGTATGATTTCTTTAGATGAGGCTGGAGTTTATATGTTCTGTGTTTATATCTGAAATTATTTCTTTCCTAATACTGATTCACCTCTCTTTACTCTCTTTCTCACTGTGTCCTGGTAATGCTTTTTTTAATATCATTTTTTTTCCTTTTTTTTTTTCTAGTTTCATATTCTTGCTCAGGTTTTCCTCATGTCATGCCTGAATTCAGTAGTAGCATTTGGTTTCAATTTTATATTTAGTTCAATTCCACATACATTAAGTTACCAAGAAGTTTGATAGTTGCTTTATATGTATTCTCTGACTTAATATCCTTTTATAATATTAAATCAAAGAACATATGTATATTTTTAAAAATCATAAAATCCTTTCAAAATATCTTTGTAAGTGTAGATATAAAATCCATGTTTTATAATTTAGGAGATTTAGACCGAGAGAAAGGTAGTGATTTTTCCAATATTACAGAGAAATAAGTTCCATAGCTGGAATTCAAACTTAGGTCTTCTGACTGCAAGTCTTGTTCTTTTTCTGTTTTACTTTACTATAACTATTTCAACAAATATCATTTGTATAACTGAGGTAGAAATATATTTTTGAGGTTAATGATATTCTACAAATGTTAACTGAGTCCCCATGCACTTTGCTAGGTTCTTACAGTGCAATAGTCCTTGTGCTTGTAAAACTTAATAGAAGTGAAGATAACTACCACCCCCCTCCCAAAAAAAAAAAAAAAAGAAACAATGATTCAATGATTCAGTGCTATCAAGGAAACAAGCAAGGGACTCAAATATAGAAGTAAAGGTTTAAGAGATTGAGATTTTTTTTTTATCTAGAGTATTTATGAAAATTTTTTAAAGAAATTATATTTATGCAGAGAAATAAATACAAGAGACGTTAGTATTGCACAGATTGAGGGTAAAAACGTTCTGTGCAGAGAGAAGAGTATATGCCATGGGAAAATTTCATATGTCCTAGTTTGAAAGAAGACCAATGTGACTAGCGTATGGTGACAGTAGGGAGATTAAAGGAGGTTGAGGTTAGAGATGCGCCCAGGCACCTTGTTCTGTGCTCAGGAATTTAAATCTTCCCTTTAGTTCTTCATAGCCTAAATATTAGGTGTATCGGTTAATAATGCGGATTTTGTAATAAAAAAAACCACACAATATTTCAAGAGAAACATCAAAAGTGCTTTATTCAAAGTAATGTCCATCCCTAGCTACACATTTCCCCATCTTTTAGGTAAATTGTGGATACCGTCCCAATAGAACTTTTCTTGTTTTGAGACAAACCATTCAGAGACCCAATTTTCCACTTCTTCGTACGTTTTGAAGTGCTGCTCAGAAAGTGCGTGTGCCATCGATCAGAACAAGTGGTCATCTGAAGGAGCAAGGTCTGGTGAATACAGCGGGTGGGTTAATACTTCCCAGGCAAGATCTTTTAACGTGTCTTTAACTGGTTTTGAAGTGTGTGATGGTGCATTATCATGAAGCAAAATTACTTTGCCGTGTCTTCTGGCCCATTCTGGTCAATTCACAATCAAAGGGTGGTTCAAATTGATTATTTGTTGTCGGTAGTGATCAGTATTAACGGTTTCACCTGGTTTTAGAAGCTCATAATACACCACACCTTCCTGATCCCACCAAACACAGAGCATTGTCTTCTTTCCGAAGCAATTTGGCCTTGCAGTTGTTGTTGATGTTGATGGATCAACCCCAGGACTTTGTGCATTTGGGATTCTCCAAATAAATCCACTTTTCATCGCCAGTCACAATTAGACGCAAAAAAATACTTTCTTTCATGCCGTTAAAGCAACATTTTACTGATGACTTTTCGGTTTTCCATTTGTCTTTCGTTCAGTTGATGTGGCACCCATTTTCATTCCTTTAAAATCTTTCCCATTGCTTGTAAATGATTGGAACTTGGTTGATGAGCAATATTTAATCTTTTCTTTTAATTTTTATTTATTTAGTTTTGATGGTGTAGCAAAGGTGGAAATTTTTTTTTTAATATATTTTATGTTTTTACAGAGAGGAAGGGAGAGGAAGAGAGTTAGAAACATTTATGAGAGAGAAACATCAATCAGCTGCCTCCTGCACACCCCCCACTGGGGATGTGCTCGCAACCAAGGTACATGCCCTTGACTAGAATTGAACCTGGGACCCTTGAGTCCGCAGGCCGACGCTCTATCCACTGAGCCAAACCAGTCAGGGCTGTTGAATCTTTCTGCAAGTTGTTTTTGAGTTTAACACGGATCTTCATCCATTAATGCTTGCAATTATTGGCCTTCAAACTTTTTCAATTACCTGAGCGTTCTTCGTTTTTCACATGGAAATCATCACTTTAAAGCATTTAAACCAGTGTTCACAAGTATCTTGAGATGGAGCATGTTCACCATAAACTTCCCGAAGTATTCAGCAGCACTTTTCTTCAAAATAATGAATTAAAACTTTCTGCAAATGCTCTTTTTTTGGCATGAAATTCGACATTTTCAAGTGTCAAAATATCTATGATGTTAACACCTTCAGAAAATTTGACATATGAAGTTTTTTTTGGTTTGTTTTGTTTTAATATATTTTATTGATTTTTTACAGAGTGGAAGGGAGAGGGACAGAGAGTTAGAAACATCGATGAGAGAGAAACATCAATCAGCTGCCTCCTGCACACTCCCTACTGGGTATGTGCCCGCAACCAAAGTACATGCCATTGACCAGAATCGAACCTGGGACCCTTGAGTCCGCAGGCTGACGCTCTATCCACTGAGCCAAACCGGTTAGGGTGACATATGAAGTTTTGAAGCTTGTTGTCAATACAACAAAATAGAATACATATCAATTCGCATATATATGAACATATGTGTAACACCATCTATTGAAAAAAGTACGCATTATTAACCAGTACACCTAGTAGGTACAAATTGACAATTGAAGTGTGATAAATGCAACTACTATATAAAGTTCTATGAGAAGACAAAGGAGCGAACAGAATTCTGAGGAAATCCAAGAAAGCTTCCTAAATAGGGAACAGCTGAACTAGGTAGGGTCTGAAGGATAGTAAGAGTTTGCCTAAAGCAGTGATGGGCAACCTTTTGAGCTTGGTGTGTCAAACTTCGCCAAAAAACTGAGCATAACTCGGGTAATGTGTCACTTTGAGGAAAAAACATTATTTCGCAAATGTTTCATCCTCAAGAGCAGCAAATGTTTCATCCTCGGCATGCGGCCGCCTCAGCGGCCGCGTGTCATCAGAAATGGCTATGCGTGTCAGTGCTGACATGTGTGTCATAGGTTCACCATCACTGGCCTAAAGGAACGATGGAAGAAACACTTTGCAGGGAGAAGGTGCAGCATGTGCAGACATACAAGACTAAAACAAGTTTTGAAGTAGTAAAGAAGTATGAGGTTGGAGTAGAAGTATGCTATATTTGGTAGAAAAGGAAAGAAACTAGGAAAAAGGATTGATCAGAGTTGATAGGCCAGGTTTTCAGGTTTATAAGTCAGGCTGAAAATTTTGTATTTAATTGCCTTTTCACTGCTTTTTTTTTTTTTTTTTTAATTGTCTAAAGTTTTACATATGTCTCCTTTTTCCCCGGTTGACCACCACCACCCACCACCATTCCCTCCCCGGGCAAGCCCCCACCGCCCTAGTGTCTGTGTCCATTGGTTATGCTAATATGCTTGCATAAAAGTCCTTTGGTTGCTCTCTAAACCGCCCCCTCCCTTGCCATTTGTCTCTGGATTCATTCTTGTTCATCAAATTATGTTGATCATTATGTCCCACATATGAGTGAGATCATGTGATATTTTATCTTTCTCTGGCTGGCTTATTTCGCTTAGCATAATGCTCTCCAGTTCCATCCATGCTGTTGCAAATGGTAAAAGCTCCTTCTTTTTTATAGCAGCATAGTATTCCATTGGGTAGACGTACCACAGTTTTTTTCTTTATTTGTGTTTTTTTTATTTTTATCTTTTTTGGGTTTTTTTGTTGTTGTTTTTTTAATATATTTTATTGATTTATTACAGAGAGGGAGAGGGAGAGAGAGTTAGAAACATCGATGAGAGAGAAACATCGATGAGCTGCCTCCTGCACACCCCGTCCTGGGGATGTGCCGGCAACCAAGGTACATGCCCTTGACCGGAATCGAACTTGGGACCCTTGAGTCCAAAGGCCGACGCTCTATCCACTGAGCCAAACCGGTTAGGGCCGTTCCACAGTTTTTTTAAGCCATTCATCTGCTGATGGGCACTTAGGCTATTTCCAAGTCTTAGCTATTGTAAATTTTTCTGCTATGAACATAGGGGTGCATATATCCTTAAGCAGCTGGAAGAACAGTTTTCATCAAAACTATGAGAGTCTGGGGAAACACTGAAGACCAAGGATACCAACCAGTTAGACTGTTGATGACATAGCTATCTAAGAAGAGCTTATCAAAGTCTGAGTTAATAATATTAACTGTAGGGCTGAAGAGAGGAAATAGAAGAAATATTTTGAGAGTGAAATTAATTGATGGTAGTTGAATACGATGGGATTTAGAGATTTCCAACTTTCATGAATGGGTATGTCACTCATTAAGATAAAGGAAATATATAACAAGAAGCACATCTTCAAAGAACACATTTTAGGGGAAAAGATAGAGAAGATAGTTTAGACGTTAAACTGGTGTTTTTATATTTTTTCCATTTTCTCTGAAGTAAGGAAGATTGTCATTTTGTTGGTAAAATACTTTTTATACATCAAAATAGTGTCTGGGTAAAATAGTCTATTCCAAGGGTGGCTAACATCCAGCCCACGGTCTGTGTAAGACCTGAGAAATCCTTTGGTCTGGCCCTGCCAAGCATTAGGGATGAGTTAATTAAATGTTTGACCAAATATAGCAGGATAATTTTTAAGTTGATAACTTTGTATAGACCGAAAATATAATAAATATCCAAATGGCCCTTGGCAGAAAAAAGGTTACCTATCTCTGGTATTCCCTTATTACTATAAAATGCAGTATTGAGTTTTTTTCAACATTTTGTAATCATTGTGACATTACTATGATCCTCAAACCAGGAATTCAGACAATCATATAGATTCTGGGAATCAGAAGTGTAATATAATAAAACCTTTTTAAATAGTTTCAGCAAAGGTAAAAAAGGATTTAAGAGAACTGAATTCTAATTCTACTGTCCTAATGTATTTACCATCTCTATGACTGACAAACTTCTGGAGCATAATTTCTGTGTTTTTAAGAGGAAAAAGAGGAAGGGGGCAGGACAAGGTTTGGTTTTATTTTAGCTTTAAAATGTTATGAACTTTTATGTCAATCTATAACTTCTAATGAGTATATATGGATAATTATTATCTTTCATATGTGGTAAGAAAGAAAATTTAAATTACTATCTTGAGCCCTTCCCTAGAAATACCCTAAAATTATTCTGCTTAATAAGTTGATGTTAGATATGCCACTTATAAATCTGTTGGCCATATTATAGTATGACTTTATAATTAACCTGTAAATATTATTATATAATATGAAAGTGGCTATCTCTATGGAAGAGTGCATGCCATTTTATTATACATTTTTTGATCCCAGAATAATTTTTTGCTTTACTAGGCATTTGAGCATCAAGCATTAATTTTCTGTTTATATGATTTATGTATCAAAAAATATACATACATATATGTAATATAATGAGATTATTAACTCATTTTAAGAAAACAACTCTTCATCTGAGTAATGTTATGTGATTAAATAAAACTTTAATTAGTAGTTAGTTATTAATTGTAAATATATCACATATATGAAACACTTTTTACATTTGATTATTTCAAGATTGCTAAGCGTCAGTACCCTTAATATTTTAGTTTATGATAAATTGATATTGCAGCAACAAATATTTGTTTTGTTCTACTATTTTTTCCTCACATAATAGCTGCACTTTTATGTGTATATATTTTTGCCTGAAATTAGAGGTGTGACTTACGAGGGAAATTTTTTTTTTCCTTCAGCTCCTATGTTCTACACCTCCTGCTGCCCCTATCCTTTGCCACCAGTGTTCTCAGGTCCTGCTGGGGGGACAGAGAAGATCAGAGGTGAAGGGTAGAGATGGCAGAGAGTGGGGTTGGAGCAGTGGGCTGGAGGTAGGGTAAGGAGCATGCAGAGAAAGATCAAAGGTGGATCAGCGGGAGGTGGGTGGGGGATTGATGGGGAGCAGAAAACATGTTAGTTAGAGGGCAAAAAAAATACCTTTAAGAAAAAATATTTTTAGACATCTAGGGGTGATTATTTGGATGATTAAATTAAATATAAAGGTGGTATCTGATTTATATTATTGCCACTGTGACCGTATACACATAAAATTTAAAATTTGCCATACTGTCTTACCAATAGGTTATCTGTCAAATTAATCACTGACAAAACTTGATTTTCATTGTAGATCAAAGACCAAGCTCACCAATTCGACATCAGGGAAGGAATGACGAGCTTGAGCGTGATGAAAGAAGAGAGGAACGAAGAGTAGATAGAGTGGATGATAGAAGAGATGAAAGAGCTAGAGAAAGAGATCGGGAACGAGAGCGAGATAGAGAGCGGGAAAGAGATCGGGAACGAGAGCGGGATCGAGAAAGAGAAAAGGAAAGAGAACTAGAAAGAGAGCGGGCTAGGGAACGGGAGAGGGAAAGAGAAAGAGAAAAAGAGAGAGACCGTGAAAGAGATCGTGACCATGATCGAGAGAGAGAAAGAGAGAGGGAGCGAGATAGGGAAAAAGAACGGGAGCGAGAGAGAGAAGAAAGGGAGAGGGAGAGAGAGCGAGAACGGGAGAGGGAGAGAGAGAGAGAGCGGGAAAGAGAAAGAGTAAGAGAAAGGGATAAAGAACGAGAGCGTCAGAGGGATTGGGAAGACAAAGGACGAGAGGACCGCAGAGAAAAGCGAGAAGATGTCCGAGAAGACAGGAATCTAAGAGATGGACACGATGAGAGAAAATCAAAGTAAGAGTGATTGTGAATCAGTTTTGTTTGTTTTTTCTTTTTAGGCCACCAAAAATTTTGGTTGCCTCCCCCGAAAAAATTGGGAGAGAGAGATGTGAATCAGTTTTTTAAGTTACATCTCAGTAAAGAATTTAAAATGTTTTATTTAATGCTTTTTAGTGTGCCCCTAATGGCTTGTTAACTTTTTCCTCTCTACATGTTTCTGTATTTCAATTTTAATTATATAATTTTGTGTTTATAAATTTTTGAGTTATCTGGAAAAAATAATAGTATTTTTTTCATTCTTGAACTTCTTAATCCAGGGGCTATAATTAAATTATTCTTATTTAAATTACATTTTTGATGGCACATAGCTTCAGACTTTTTTTTAATAGGAAACCAGTATAAAAGTGATAAAATTATTTAACTTAATTTTATCCCATCATATCCACTTTATAACTAGTTAATGGAGTTGATCAGTTACTAAGAGATATTGCCTATGCTATTCCTAATAATTCTTCATTAGATTTGCGTACTGAAAATCTGGAGTCACTACTTCCAGGCTACTGAAACATTCACAGTGAACTGAGGACATTTCTGTAACCCCTGCAGAGCTAGAAAATGGCGAAAGAGAAAGAGGTATCCTCTTTTGAGATGTGGAGTCTAGAGATAATTAGAGACAAAAATGTGTTCTTATTCGTAAATATACTTGAAGGCATTTTCTCTCCCCTCTCCCTTTTTTTTTTTTTTTTTTTTAACCAAAATGAATTTATTTGCTCAAGTATCTAGGAAATCTAGGCTTACCTTTCATTTGTTCTGATGTATCCACATTCTCAAACAAAGCATCAGGAATGTTATACCTTCATTCCTGCACTGTTTTCTTCTGTGCTAGTTCCAATCTCAGAAAGGTTTTCTCCAAATAATGCCTAAGACAGCCCCACAGTTATACCAGTCAGCTTACCAACCTTCTGTATTGCGACTTTTATTAGTTGAGGAGCAGTATTGCGGCTTTTATTAGTTGAGGAGCAGACAAGGGAACCAAGCCAATCACTTTGGCCATGAGAACTTTGGATTCTGATTGGTTATTTTTGAGGTTTTACAGGCACAAAACCAAATTGGGAGTTAACTGCTTTGTAAAAAGTATTAACTTAGAAAAAGGTATGGTTATGTTTGCTAAAATAAACTGTGGAAATATTTTATATATCTTCATTTTCTTTGGTCCTACCTCCAGCCATTTGCCTCTTGATAAAGACAGACTCCAACTCAATGCTTTAGGCTTTTTCATCATTACTATTATGGATTATGGTTATGGAGAAACAACATAGCACAGAAGTGAAGGCCTCTTTCATTAGGTCCTAGCTTCCCTTCAATGTGCAGCCAAGATTTTCTGTAATTCACCCTCATTTTTTTAAAAAAAATCTTACATTAACATAAAATTCATATACTACTTTTAACACATGTAGCATACAATACAGATTACTTCTTGTATCTCCTCTGACCTCTTTAGCTATTTTCTAATATTAAAATTCTGAAATGTATTTTGTGTTTAATATGCAGTCCTATGCTTTGATTAATATTTTTCCATGCTTCTGTTCTCTGCTTATAATAGCACAAATTTCTTGTGTGGTTTTTTGTTTTTTGTGACTAGACAATCCAATCATTAATTAGGACCTCAGTAACTACTTATTATATGAAGTTAATAAGTTGATGTCTTCATCAGTTGTATTATCATCTCAGTAGTTGGAACTTATCCAGCACTTTTTTTAACCACTATTATATAGAAGATTTGCAGAATTGCCATAGTATTTATTTTACTTTTGTTTCTGTAGATATTGTTTTGAAATTAAGGTCTATGTTTTACATGTTTTAAATTTTCACTTTATCCTAGTGTACCAGTTATCTCTTGCTTTAGTTTAAAACAACAACTTTTTTGTTCATGAGTCTATGGATTAGCAATTTGGGCTGGGCTCAGCAGAGCAGTTCTGCTGGTTTCACTTGGGATCAGGCATGTTTCTACAGTCAGTATGGCAGTTCACTTGGGTCTGAATGACTCCAGATGGCCTTACTCTCATGTCTGGCAATTGCTAGGCCATCTCATTTTTCCTTCATATGACTTCTTATCCATCAATAGCCTAAACTCTGTTTTTACATATGATGGTAGAAACATACCAAGCCGGCAAAAGCAGAAGCTGCAAGGCCTCTTGCGTCTTATCTCTCCAAACTTACACAGTGTCACTTTCACGACATTCTCTTGTCATGGTAAGTCACTGGGCCAGCCTAGATTCAAAGAATGGGAAAGTATACTGCCTGAACATGGGAGGCACTTCAGATAATGAATTGCACAAGGTTGAGTTTGAAAATTGTCATACTGGGCCGAAACTGGTTTGGCTCAGTGGATAGAGCGTCGGCCTGCGGACTGAAGGGTCCTAGGTTCGATTCCAGTCAAGGGCATGTACCTTGGTTGCGGGCACATCCCCAGTAGCGGGTGTGCAAGAGGCAGCTGATCGATGTTTCTCTCTCATCAATGTTTCTAACTCTCTATCCCTCTCTCTTCCTCTCTGTAAAAAATCAATAAAATATATTAAAAAAAAAAAAAAAGAAAGAAAATTGTCATACTACATCTGAGGCCTTCTTCTCCACCTGGTCGCTCATTTATAAAAATGAGCTATCAAGGAAATAACTGCTATAATATGTGTCACAACTTTGAACATAGAATTTAAAATTCAATGGAAGAACAAGAAAGGTAATGAACATATGAATTATTTTATTAATTTTCACCAAGCAAGTGCTTTAGTTCTAAGAAGAGGAAAGGAACTAATTTTTACATAACATGCCTGGCACTGGGCTTATGACATAACTAATTTATTCCTCATTAAAATTTTATGGTATGAACCCTTGTTTTTCCCCCACATTTTCAGGTGAGAAAGCTAAAATTCAACGACTTTAAGGAATATACCTAAGTATGCATAATAAGTAACATGGCTATAAGTTTAACTCGTCTTTTGACTTTAAAGCTAATATTGTTTTCATTTGGCTTCCCAACAGTATAAAAGTATAAAATTAATTAATAAATTTTAGTAGAGGGCTTGTGAATATTTTGATTTCTCTGCTGTATGCTTTCCATCTTGCAGTATTTATACCTAGTGATTTTCAGTTGAGTGATTCTACATGTATAATGAAGAAAGGAAGAGGTGTTGCTATGTATTTTTTTAAGTTCACAATTATAAGTCGTAGCAAATGAAGTTTTTCATTTTATTAAAAATGCTGACTGTATGGCCCTGACCGGTTTGGGTCAGTGGATGGAGTGTCGGCCTGCGGACTGAGGGGTCCCGGGTTCGATTCCGTTCAGGGACGTGTGCCTTGGTTGCGGGCACATCCCCAGTAGGGGGGTGTGCAGGGGGCAGCTGGTTGATGTTTCTCTCTCATCGATGTTTCTGACTCTCTGTCCCTCTCCCTTCCTCTCTGCAGAAAATCAATAAAATATATTTTGGGGGGGAAAAAAAAAGAAAAAAAAATGCTGACTGTATGATGTAGCACTGACAATATTGCTATCCTACAATTATTCTAGTACTAGAGGCCCGGTGCACGGGAGGGGGTGTCCCTCAGCCTGGCCTGCACCCTCTCCAATCCGGGACCCCTAGGGGGATGTCCGACTGCCTCTCGCAGTCCGGGACTGCTAGTTCCTAACTTCTTGCTTGCCTGCCTGCCTGATTGCCCCTAACCCCTCTGCCTTCCTGCCTGATCACCCCTAACCACCTCTGCCTACCGGCCTGATCGCCCCTAACTGCCTCGCCCCACATATGGGAACCAGGATTCCCTCCTTTGGCCAATTGCAGGCACCCGGGACCTGGGCTTCCCTCCCACTGGCCGGCTGTAGGCAACCAGGACTGTGGGCGGGCGGCTTGTCCTTCTCCTGGGCCACAGGCACTGGCGCCTGAGACCGTGGGGCAGGCGGCTTGTCCCTCTCCTGGACTGGGCCGCAGGCACAGGTGCAGCCACTGGTTCCCAGAACCGTGGGGTAGGCGGCTTGTCCCTTTCCCTGGGCCACAGCCTGGCTGGTCCCCATTCCTCTCTCGCGAGCTCATTTGTGCCTGGCTGGTCCCCATTCCTCTCTCCCCAGTGTTAAGTGTCTGAGCCATGAGGCTGTGATGACAATTTGCATATTAGCTCTTTATTATATAAGATAGTGAAGAAATAATAGTTTAAAAAACATATTAAAGAAATCTCTTTACAACTCCTAGAATTTTATGAATTATATTTTTTTGTCCAACTTAGGAAGCGCTATAGAAATGAAGGGAGTCCTAGCCCTCGTCAGTCACCTAAGCGGCGACGAGAACATTCTCCTGACAGTGACAACTACAACAGTGGTGATGATAAAAGTAAGCAGAGTCTGTTTTCTATGTTTCTATATTCATATTCATTTATAACCATAAGACTTCTCTTTGACATTAGTAGGAAGTGATAAATTCAGATATAAATTTTTTTCTTTTGCTGCCTTTGAATGTCTTCAGTGTGAGTAAAGTATGTGTTAGAGATAGTTATTTTATCACAATGGAACTGTCATTTCCTACCATTTGCAGAAAAGCCATATTTTAATTTTTATTAAAATGATTGCCATTTTTCAAGTTTTAAAATGAAAATAAAAGATTGGCTTATTATTAGTTATATGTTACCTGAAAGTTTGTTAATTTGGTGAAAGTGTAATTACTTTTATCTGTTTGAGTAGATGAAAGACACAGACTCTTGAGCCAGGTTGTACGACCTCAAGAATCTCATTCTCTCAGTCCATCACACTTTCCAGAAGACAGGCAGGGTAGATGGAAAGAGGAAGATCGTAAACCAGAAAGAAAAGAGAGTTCAAGGCGCTATGAAGAGCAAGAGCTCAAAGAGAAAGTTTCTTCTTTAGATAAGCAGAGAGAACAGACAGAAATCACAGAAAGCTCAAGAATTCGAGCACAAGACATGCTAGGACACCACCCATCTGAAGACCGTGATACATCTGATGGAGCTCATGATGAAAGTAAGAAAAAAGCAAAATTTCAAAAGAAACCTATTAAGAAAAAGAAAGAGGACGATGTTGGAATAGAGAGGACTAACACAGAGATAGCATCTGAAGATGGTCAAGTATTTTCACCAAAAAAAGGACAGAAGAAGAAGAGTGTTGAAAAAAAACATAAGAGATCCAGAGGTGATTCTGATATTTCTGATGAAGAAGCAGTCCAGCAGAGTAAGAAGAAAAGAGGCCCCCGGACTCCCCCTATAACAACCAAAGAGGGATTGGTTGAAATTTCCAATGATAAGGATTTGACTATAGAAGATCCTCAGAGAAAAGAAGATACGGCATTTAGTGACTGGTCTGATGAGGATGTACCTGACCGTGCAGAGTTGACAGAATCAGAGCATGCTGCCACAGCTGCTGCTCCTGGAAGGACTTCTTCTCCATCTTCCCTTCCTCCTCCTCCTCCTCCTGTGGCTACAGCTCCTACAATGACTGCTTCTGCTACTCTTGCCACTACTGCTACTGCTATCAGCACCTTCAGCCCATGTGCCACCACTATTTCCACTTCTGTCATCCCCACCAGTACAAGTGAAGACTCTCATAGAAAATGCCATAAAACACGAGCCGAAAAAGTAGAGGCACCTCATGTTACTATGGAAGATGCATCACATCGCAAACCAGTGGATCAAAAGAGGAGCAGCAGCCTTGGGAGCAATCGGAGTAATCGTAGTCATACATCTGTTCGTCTACGTTCTCCGTCCAGTGATTCGGCCCATCGAAGTGGAGATGACCAAAGTGGTCGAAAGAGAGTACTGCATAGTGGCTCAAGAGACAGAGAAAAAACAAAAAGCTTGGAAGTCTCAGGAGAGAGAAAATCAAGGATTGATCAGTTAAAGCGTGGAGAGCCCAGTCGAAGTATTTCTTCAGGTAATAAATTGAAATATAATTTAGCTAGTGATTCCTGTGTTAGCATATTTTGTACAAATTATAATTTTAAAGTAAATGCTAAATTTATTCACTCACTGCCCTAAATTTCAAGAAACTTAGAAGTTTAACCATTCCTCCAAAATGTTACCTGTTGCCACACTAATATCAATCCTATCTAATAAAAGAGTAATATGCAGATTGACCATCACTCCAACACACAAGATGGCTGCCCCCATGTAGTCAAAGATCCTGCCCCATGTGGACACAAGATGGTCACCACAAGATGGCCAGCAGGGGAGGGCAGTTGGGGGTGATCAAGCCTGCAGGGGAGGGCAGTTAGGGGTGACCAGGCCGGCAGAGGAGGAAAGTTGGGGGTGACCGGGCCTGCAGGGAAGGGCAGTTTGGGGGCGACCCAGGCCTGCAGGGGAGAGCAGTTAGGGGCAAAGAGGCTGGCAGGGGAGTGGTTAGGGGGTGATCAGGCTGGTAGGCAGAAGCAGTTAGGGGCAATCAGGAAGGCAGGCAGGCAAGCAGTTGGGAGCCAGCAGTCCTGGATTGTGAGAGGGATGTCCCAGATTGGAGAGGGTGCAGGCTGGGCTGAGGGACAACCCCCCTCCGTGCACAAATTTTGTGCACCGGGCCTCTAGTATTATAATAAAGGTACATTCAGTGGTGTCAGTCTGCTTAATATCAAGATTTTAGTAGTATATCTTGGTGAAAGGGCTTATGTATTCAAATCATTTTTTCATGCCTAAAATTTTAACCTTTCTGCTCTCCCAAGAGCTAGTTCATTCTGTTTTGACCACAGAGAATAAAGTAGGGGGATAGGAAGAGATCAGATAATGAAGTGATGATTCTATTAATGTGTAATCATTTTATGTACTTATTTTTCTTTGAAGATATTTTGTGGTTATAGTGATAATAGACAAGAAAACATGTGTTTTACATATTAGTTAGCACTTTGAGAGATCAGTTTTTCCTTAAATGAGTTATTTGGATAGTGGGAATAAATATAGAAAAACATAAATTGTAAGCTTTAAAGGACCCTAAAATGAAGCATATTATTACTATTTTATCATGTTAACTCTTTGTGTATGATATATTTATTTTAGATCGCCAAGATTCAAGAAGCCATAGTTCAAGAAGAAGTTCTCCTGAGTCAGATCGACAGGTTCATTCAAGATCTGGGTCATTTGATAGCAGAGATCGGCTTCAAGAACGAGATCGGTATGAGCACGATAGAGACAGAGAAAGAGAGAGGAGAGATACAAGGCAGAGAGAATGGGATCGAGATGCTGATAAAGACTGGTCGCGTAACAGAGACCGAGATAGATTACGGGAACGAGAGAGAGACCGAGACAAAAGGAGAGACGTGGACAGGGAAAGAGAGAGACTAATTTCTGATTCTGTGGAAAGGGACAGAGACAGAGACAAAATTTTTGATAGTTCTCAAATAGAGTCTATAAAACGCAGTGAAGCAAAAGTGGAACTTGAACATGAAAGAGACCTAGAAGGCACTTCTCGAGACTCTGTAGCTTTGGATAAAGAAAGAATGGATAAAGATCTAGCTTCCACACAGGGATTTGAAGATATAAATAAAGCTGGAAGAACTGAGAGTCTGGAAGGTGAGTCACACCTTATTGTTACACTGCTCCATTCCTGTTCAGATTTTATAGAAAACCATTGTTTTAAAAGGTAACCTACTGACTCCATTGTTTTAAGGAAAAATATATTTCATAAGGCAACATAGGGTTTTTGTTTATTTTTGTTTTTTTGTTTTTCATGTTCCTTTTTTTCCCCTTTTATTGATTAAGGTATTACAAATGTGTCCTTATCCCCTCATTGCCCTCCCATCTCACACACCCCCAATCCTGCCCTCACCCTCACCCCCTGTTGTCTGCATCCATTGCTTATGCTTATATGCATGCATCCAAGTTCTTTGGTTGAGCTCTCCCCCACCCTCCCCTACCTTCTCTCTGAGGTTTGAGCATCTGATTGATGCTTCTTTGTCTCTAGATCTGTTTTTGTCTATCGGTTTATGTTGTTCATTATAATCCACAAATGAGTGAGATCATGTGATATTTATCTTTCTCTGACCTACTTATTTCACTTAGCATAATGTTTTATAAGGCATATTTTTAAAATGTGTTCTCATCCTAGCTGGTTTGGCTCAATGGATAGAGCGTCAGCCTGTGAATCAAAGGGTTCCAGGTTCGATTCTGGTCAAGGGCACATACCTTGGTTGCAGGTTCCTCCCTGGACTAGGCCCTGGTCAGGGCTCATGCAGGAGACAACCAATCAATGTGTTTCTCTCATATCAATGTTTCTCTCTGTCTTTCCCTCTCTCTTCCACTCCCCGCCCCCTCAAAAAAATATAACAAGAAAAAAAAATCTATTCTCCTCATAATACTATCAAGACAGACTTGCTTCAAATAAACCCAAATGAATAAAAGATTACTTAGTTGCAGTGTCTGTAGATGTTTAAAAAAAAATAGAAGAAACCATAAAAATTGAAGGGACTTCTTGGTTCTGAAAAGGATTAAAAAAACTATTAGTGGTTTCTGTTTCTATGGCAGTTAAGAAGAAATATATATGAAAATAACACTACCTGAAACAGCATTTAATGACAGATGGACTATAGAATACTATTTGTGCTCCCCATTCCTAGAATGTGGAACCCTGAAAAGTTCACATCAACCCTTTAGCTCACTCAGAGCCAGCCTCCACTGTATGGAACATCACTCTTTGTCCTTCACACCCAGCCTACCATACAGACTGACTCATGCCTCTGCATTCTCTGAAAGAGGTGCATTCTTTAGCCTTCTTTGTACCTGCTTTTCTCATTGTCTCATAACATTTTCCCTTTTATCTTCTCTTTTTAACTCAAACTGTAAGTCCCAGTTTATGGATTATTTATTCTAAGAAGCCTCCTCTGCTAAAGTCTTACTCTTTAAAATTGACATGGCGCTTTATTTATACATCTTTTATGGCATCCCTGCACTGTACTATAATTATTTTATAATTATTTGGATTTCTCTCCAGAATTATAAAGGACCTTAGCTTTTCTTTTTTTTTTATCTTTGATACTATAACAAGGACACAATAAATGGTAGATAAGTGAAAATGTATTTTGAGTATGCATACATGCCCTACATTTTATCCTTTGGTAAATTATAGCCTAGGTAACAATAGTTATGACTCCCCCTGAGAAATCTCCTGGAAATTCTGTCTCTATGGCACTGTCTAGTTCTGATACCAGTGCTTACACCATTCTCTCATAACCTGTCTACTTCAAGCCCCCAAAGAAACTTCTGGTATACTTAGTATATAAACAGTAATATTTTATTGGCCATCTTGTAGCATTGGGCCCAGAGTAAAATTCACATTCTTTTAAAATGAAACATCCTTACATCTTTTGGTTATCTGAATTAATATTCCAATATGTCATCTGTTACACATTTTTCTACTTGACAAAAACACTCAACGTTCTTCAGTTACATTTTCCTCTCAATTTTGAGTTCAGATAGCATCAATTTGGGAGCCATAATACTAATGGAGGTATGTAATTGAGTATAATTAAACTAATGATTATAATAGTTCTCTTGTGACCCGTTTTTAAAACTATATCATTCATTGGTTGTGGTCATTGATAACATAGCATAGAAATATATAGGTGAATTACCTACTGTGAGATGAAACATTTTATTCACCTATAGTAGGAAAATGAGTTGGATAAACTTGAAAATTGAAAAGTCCTATCATTCGCACTTGTTTAGATGTATCTACCTAATAAAAGAGTAACATGCTAATTGACCATACCTTCGCGACGCCCACCAGCCAATCAGGAGTGAGTATGCAAATTAACTCAACAAAGATGGTGGGTTAATTTGCATGCGCAGGCATCCAGTGGGTGACAACACAGGCATTCCACACCAACCCAGCCGCTCGGGGCCTCTGGGCAGCATGGGAAGGCAGAAAGGCGGCTCCGGCCAGAGCAAAGGCGGTGCCGGCAGCCAGGGGAACAAAGGCCCATTCTTGCACAAATCTTCATTCATGCATTAGGCCACTAGTATTTATATAATGAAGTTATTAAAATTGGTTATCTTGCCCTAACTGGTTTGGCTCAGTGGATAGAGCGTCAGCCTACGGACTGAAGGGTCACAGGTTCGATTTTGGTCAAGGGCATGTACCTTGGTTGCAGGCACATCCCCAGTAGGGGGTGTGCAGGAGGAAGCTGATCGATGTTTCTCTCTCATCAATGTTTCTAACTCTCTATCCCTCTCTCTTCCTCTCTGTAAAAAAATCAATAAAATATATATTTTTTTTAAATAAATAAAATAAAATTGGTTATCTTGTAAGTGAATTGGTGAGGGTATGGAGAGATTATTACAGAATTTAATAGAATAGAAAATTAGAATGCTTAGAAACATCTCATAGTTTATTATATTTTATTTGCTGCAAATATTTATAAAGCATACTGTTGCATTTTGAAAACTAGTGTTGTAAACTTAATAAAGTATATTGATAAATAATGATTAGAAACATTAAATGTAATTTAAGTTCACAACTAACTCACTAGGGGTGTAGGTGGTTGAGAAAAGTTGATAAAATCAAGAAGTAGAATATATACCAGTGGTACTAATAAAAATGTGTTAAAATTATATTACAGCATTCTTTATAAAATTATGTTCATTAAAGAATAATGTTGGGATAGGGAAGGTGAATTGTGATATAGGGGAGAATTAATAGCACTTTTATATTTTTACTTCACTGCTATAAAGTCATTTATATGAACTAAATTTTATTAACAGATTTGCAAGTTTTTAAAAAACTAATGAGTTTTGCCCTGGTCGGGTTGCTCAGTTGATTTGAGTGTCACCCTATACACCAAAAGTTTGCAGGTTTGATTTCCTGGTCGGGGCACATAACTAGATTGGAGGTTCAATCCCCAGTCAGGGCCCGTGTGGGAAGGCAGCCTGTTGATGTTTCTCACATCAATGTTTCTCTCTCCCCCTTGCTTTTTCAAAAAATCAATAAAAACATATGAGTTTAAGTAAAGCAATCAATGCATCCTTTTGAAGTTAGTCTATTTGTCTGGATTTACTTGAAGTTTTACTATATAAAATTATGTTATATAATATGTTACATAATCAACATTAACATGTTAGCTTCTATTTCACATACTTTAACCTATTTTTATATGGCTGTCCCTGTGGTGCTTTCCATTAAAATTAAATTTGACTATTTTTTCAGTTTTTGTATTCAAGTGTTTTGAATAATTAAAAAATGTCATTTTCTAGTGAAAATACTTTTCTGGTTTTTTTTTTTTGTTTTTTTTTTAGTGACACAGCCTCTACATCTTTGGTTTGACTTAGACATTCTTTCCCTTAACACTCTCTTTGACATGAGATTAATTTTTCTAATTAGCAGGAGATGATGAATCCAAGTTAGATGATGCACATTCATTAGGATCAGGTGCTGGAGAAGGATATGAGCCAATCAGTGATGATGAACTAGATGAAATTCTGGCAGGTGATGCTGAAAAGAGGGAAGACCAGCAGGATGAGGAGAAGATGCCAGGTAATCATTTGCAGAGGTGGTTGATCACAAAAATTACATGATTTATGGTATGAAGATATTTTTGTTCCCTTTCATGCTATAAGAATTGAATAAAGTCAGTTTGAACTTCCCCCTTTATGTTTTAAGTAACATTGACAGTCCAATAAAATGAAAATTGTAGTAAGTAATTGTCAATAATTATAGTCAATAAAAATGCTGTATTCATTTTTAAGTAGACTTTGCCTTTGAATTGGGAAAGGCCTCATTTAAAATAGCAAAATTGTAAGATTTCCTTTTCAGAGTTTAAGATTCATATTTTATATAACTTGGAATCTAGCCAAATAGTCCTGATTTTCTGGCAGTGTTCTAGATAGTAGGTATATGTATGATACAGAGCTTCACAACTGTGGTGCCATAAACAAACTTTGGAAATGACTGTTCAGAAATTTATAAGAGTTGAAATTATATTTGAGCACTATTTCTATATCGCTTTCCACAATTTTCTAAATTCAGTAATTATTTCCACTTACACCACTTTATGCCTTGCCAGAGCTTACTCTGTTGACTATATCAATCACCCCATTTAGTCTGGTTGTTAATAACAAGTTTTGGAGTTTGTTTGTTTTTAATCATAGTGAGGGTCTTTGCTTTGTCTGAGAATGTAGAATATTACATTTGATTTTTTTTAATTTGCTTTTATATTTCACAATTTCTTTTTACTAATGTAGAAGGTTTGTATGATTATTATCTTTATTACTGGCTACTGTGTATTTCTAAATAGAACATTAGTTTATTAATTTGCTCAACTACTCCTTATCATAGATGGATTATTTGTTCTTAATATTTATAAGAGCAACTGCCCGAGTTATAAAGTAATTTCATAATGAATTATTTGTTTTTAAAAAGTAAAATTTGTGTGCATGCATGTGTATGTGCACATGAATGCAAAATAGATTCCTAGATTTAACTTGTGAAAGGATTCTGATACCAAGTTTCAAAATGTCAGACCTATTCTTCTTTGTGAAATAATAGAGTTCTTTCATTGGGATCTCTCAAGCAATTTGTAGGAATGAGTTTGTTTGGATTTTTGTTTGCTTGCCTGTTTTCTTTTGGTGAGAAAGTTTTGTTGTTTTTTTGTAAAGGTCTTTAGATTCTAAATATGAGTGTTTATAGAAAGCTTTCATCTTAAGAATATGGCATTTTTGGTTTAAAGTATTATTTAATGGTTTTTCATGTTTTGCAATTTATATTTCTCTCTAGATATCAAGAATACTATTTCTTGGTGTAAAAATAGTCCTGTTCTTTAACTTTTTACAGATCCATTAGATGTGATAGATGTGGATTGGTCTGGTCTTATGCCAAAGCATCCAAAAGAACCACGAGAGCCTGGGGCTGCACTCTTAAAATTCACACCTGGAGCTGTTATGCTGAGAGTTGGGATTTCTAAAAAGCTGGCAGGTTCTGAACTCTTTACTAAAGTCAAAGAAACATGTCAGAGACTCTTAGAAAAACCCAAAGGTAATTCTATTCTACTTTGATTGTACACTATGTGTGATAAATACTAAGATGCCTTTGAAAAGGATTATGTTCTGTTCTTATGTAGCACTAATAATATTGGATATATATATATTTTTTTTTTTGAGGAACCACTTACTCATTATTTAATGCTCATGGTGAGAATTACTTTTTTTTTTGCATTTTAATTTCTTTATTGATTAAGGTATTACATATGTGTCCTTATCCCCCGAGAATTTCTTTTTAAAATTTATTTTGAGAAAAACTTAAGCTCATAGAAAAGTTGTAAAAATAGCATAATTATCTTTCTATATCAAAATTACTTTGAACAAAATACTCAGTGGTTTAACCAGGGCTAAATGAAGCAGAGCCTAGGGAAGTAGACTAGATATTTCCATATCTAAGCAAATTGGATGTCTTGGCAACCCTTTTTTCTGGGAAATGGGGAATTCTACCCAAATACAGTTGTGTAGGTTGAACCTTGAACAAAGTTGTTAAAAACTGGGTCTCTAGGCCAAATGGTCTGGATTCCAATAGATACAGCACTTACTAGCTATTATTTCATCTCTCTGTGTTAGTGTCACCATCTTAAGCTGGGAACAATGACACCACCAACTTCATATGATTGTTAGGAGGAACATATGAGTTATTACAAGTAAAATACTTAGAACAGTTTCTGGTGTGTTGTAACACTCAGTAAATATTAACTGCTACTCTTCAATTTGAAACTATTTTATCACATTGATTGTAGACCTTATCAAGACAAAAATGAGGAGGGCATGTGGAAAGGAGGTAAAAGATGAAAGTAACATTATTTACTTTTATATAATGTTCATGAGAATAAAGAAGTTTAGTTAAAAGAATTAAGCTTTTTATTAATATAAAAAATGTTTTTAAGAATTTCATGAATCCATGTCCTTTCAGCTGCTAGCATAATCAGTAAAACTCTTGATTTTAATATTTTTCAGTAAACATAGAATGTATGTTTATGAAACATATATAAATTATAATTGTGAGTGTATATAGCCTGACAGGTGATCAAAGTCTTAGGTTATTGCTCTACTCTTTCTACTGTTTTTGGTTGCTGTGTGATCTTAAGTAACTCCTATGGACAAAAATGATGAAATGAAACCCCTAAGGTCTTATCCACCTCTGAAGTTATTGACTCCTGTGACTTTTGCAAATGGCATTTTAAGTTAAAATCTAGTTTAATTTTGCTAACTATAATATACTAGTACAGTTTGACCCTGGCTTACTCTCAATAATGAAAATACACACTGTAGAGAGGGATTTTACCAGTCAGTCCTGTATTTTGCTATGATTGCTTTGTTAGAGAACTGACATATGATGCTGAATATAAGTTTTCTAAGAAATGGAACTTTGTTATTTTTACTGCTTTATCCAGTGTCTAATGATATATCCTAGAAAACTACCTGACACATAGTAGGTATTCAGTAAATATTTGTGAAATAATTTATACCAATTTTTCTATTTTACTGGGTCTATTTCAGTGCTCCAATCCCCACATTCCATATGTAATTTTGTTGTTGTTAATCCTCACCTGAGCATATTCCATTGATTTATTTTTTTAAGAGAGTAGAAGGGAGGGAGAGAGGCAGAGAAACATCGATGTGAGAGAATCACATCTATTAGTTGCCTCCCACATGTGCCCTGCAACGTAGGTAGGGATCGAGCCTGCAACGTAGGCAGGTGGTGACCTTGGCCAGAATCAAACCCAATACCCTCAGTCTGTGGGCCGACACTCTTAATCACTGAGCAAACCGGCTAGGGCACCATATGCATTTTTTTTTAAATATATTTTTATTGACTTCAGAGAGAAAGGGCAAGAGGGAGAAAGACAGACAGACATAAACATCAATAAGGAGAGAGAATCATTGATTGTTTGCCTCTTGCATGCCCCTCACTGGGGATTGAGCCCAAAACCTGGGCATGTGCCCTGACCAGGAATCAAGTCCTGACCTCCTGGTTCATGGGTCTATGCTCAACCACTGAGCCACACCAGCTGGGCAACACCATATGTAACTTTTAAAAATATTCCAGGAACCTAAATTCTTAATTTAAAGTATAAAACTTACTGTATGCACAGTTAACTATTGAGCAACATGGGTTCAAACTGCGTGGGTCCACTTATATGTCGATTTTTCAATGTACATACAGTCACCTTGGGTGAAAAAGCAGTATTTTTGATCCACAGTTAGGAATCCATGGATAAATTGTTCTACGCCATCTATACTAATAAAAGCCTAGGTGCGTCTCACCCTCCCGTCCGCCCCCACGTTGTCACAAGATGGCCGGCAGGGGAGGGCTGTTGGGGGTGACTGGGCCAGCAGGAGAGGGCAGTTGGGGGCGATCGGGCTGGCAGGGGAGAGGAGTTGGGGGTGATCGGGCCAGCAGGGGAACAGTTAGGCATCAATCAGGTCTGCAGGAGAGCAGTTAGGAGCCAGCAGTCCCTGATTGTGAGAGGGATGTCCGACTAAACGGCCAGTCGGACATCCCCTGAGGGGTCCCATATTGGAGAGGGTGCAGGCTAGGCTGAGAGACACCCCTCCAGTGCACAATTTTGTACACCGGGCCTCACCTATCAGGCCCGGGGCCAGTTTCTTTTCCTACTCTAGTCACCCACTGCTTGCCTGCCGCTCAGACACCCAAGCCAGAGACTCACTGCAGGGTGGGCCCAGACTCTCCTTCCTGCCCCCAAGGGTCCAGCGGCCTCGGCAGTGCCTGAGCCCACAACCCGCCCCTGGGAGGGTGGGTCTGGGCTAGGAATCCACAGCCCCTCCCCTGCAACGTCCCACCCAGCAGTGGGGGAGGGGGCAACCTCCCTCCTTTCTCGGCCCCGGCCCAGTGCAGAGGCTGGGATGCATTCCCGCCCCCAACACCCTCCGAAAGCCAGGGGAAAAGTGCCTGGTCGGAACCGGCGCCTCAGGCTCCCCACCCTCGCGAGCCCACACCTGGCCTTGCCAGCGGCTGCCACTCCCCTCAGCCATCCGGCCGCTGGCCCAGAAGGAGAGGAGGAGGGAAGCTGCTGGTGCAAGTCCACTGGGTTCAGCTGGCCTGCCCAAAAGCTCTCCCAGCCCCACCTCTGCCAACGGGTCCCTGCCCCCGATGCGCATTCATCCGGGTTGATGCCATCTTGGGAAGGCCGATGCCCAGCTGACTGCCAAGGCCTCAGGCAGTAGACGCCCCACAGACGCCATGACAGAGAGGTCATGGGGGGGGTCAAAACATAGCAGGTGCTGTGGGAGCAAAGGGACCAAAAGAAATGGTTATGTCCAACAGCCATCTAACTCCACACGTGGTGTGCGACTTAGTCATTGGTAGAGCCAAATTTAGTACTGGTGTGCCCCCTTTTAAGCAGACTCCCCCCCTCCCCCCAAATAGACTTACCGTGCTGATAATTCACTTTACTACAGAAAGAATGCACAGAGATTCTTGAAGTAAGCAAAATATTTTGTACCTCATAGTACGAAACATTTAAACATCATTAAAAATAATCTTTATGAATATAAAAGGAGTTGATATTAGCAAAATCTAATATGCACAATTCAAAATGTTATTCAGAAATGCATCTACTATGCAAAATCAAAATATGGGATCTAGGGTTTGGAAAAAGCAACTTTACTCCGCTCTACCTGCTCACCCCCTCAGCCTTATGCTTTGCACAAAAGTCTCAATAAAGATATGGAGCAGAAGGAAAAGTAATGCCTCATGGCACTGAAATTTATCTGTTTCTTCAACAGATATTTATAAAAGTTGTATTAATTTTGTGCCTGTATTATAAAAACACAAAACAGCTCTGTCCCTATCTTCAAAGGGATTAAAGTCTCTGAGTTCCCAGTAAGGTAAACCCGTGAATAGCCAAAGAAGGAGCAGGTTCCAATACAATTCTTATTATAAAAATTACTGAGTAAGCCGAAACCGGTTTGGCTCAGTGGATAGAGCGTCGATCTGTGGATTGAAAGGTCCCAGGTTCGATTCTGGTCAAGGGCATGTACCTTGGTTGCGGGCACATCCCCGGTGGGGGGTGTGTAGGAGGCAGCTGGTCGATGTTTCTCTCTCATCGATGTTTCTAACTTTCTATCCCTCTCCCTTCCTCTCTGTAAAAAATCAATAAAACATATATATATTAAAAAAAATTACTGAGTAAAAAACTGTCCTCACTCTCCCTCTAGAACAAGAATTAAAAGGAGCAAATAAATATAATGAATGAATCCAAACTATTTTGGGGACCCCAACCGTCAGGGACTACCAGATTTTATGAGGCCTAAAGTTTACTGAACCTGAAGGACTAATTTTAGTACCCCAAGGGCTCCTGGACTGTGAGAGGGCACAAGCTGTGCTGAGGGACCCCTGTGAGTGCACAAATTTCATGCACCGGGCCTCTAGTTTTATATAAGGGACTTGAGCATCTCTGGGTTTTGGTACCTGTGGGGGATTCTGGAACGAATTCCCCTCTGGATTCTAAGGAACAACTGAGTTTTGTGGGAGTCAAAGTTATAGGCAGATTTTTTACTGTGTAGCAGAATGACACTCCCTGCCCCCAGCTCCCACCTTGTTCAAGGGTCAATTTAAATTGCTTTTTTATAGGTTTTCTCATGTAGTATGAATAAATTCTTTTTTTATTGTTTAAAGTATTACATATAGTAGTACATATATCTCCTTTTTTCCCCCCATTGACCTTCCTCCAGCCTCCTTTACCGCCTGTCGCATGCCCTCATCCCATCCCCCCCCCCCCCACCCAGTGTCTTGTGTCCATTGGTGTGCTTATATGCATGCATACAAGTCCTTTGGTTGATCTCTTCCCCCCCCCCCCCCCCCCGCCCCACTCCTCAACACTCCCTAGCCTTCCCGCTGTAATTTGACAGTCTGTTCAGTGCTTTACTGCCTCTGTATCTATCTTTTTGTTCATCAGGTTATAATGTTCTTTATTTTTCATAAATGAGTGAGATCATGTGGTATTTTTCTTTCATTGCCTGGCTTATTTCACTTAACATAACGCTCTCCAGGTCCATCCATGCTGCTGCAAATGGTAAGAATTCCTTCTTTTATATAGCAGCATAGTATTCCATTGTGTAGATGTACCATAGTTTTCTAATCCACTCATCTGCTGATGGGCACTTAGGCTGTTTCCAAATCTTAGCTATGGTGAATTGTGCTGCTGTGAACATAGGGGTGCATATATCCTTTCTGATTGGTGTTTCTAGTTTCTTGGGATATATTCCTAGAAGTGGGATCACTGGGTCAAATGGGAGTTCCATTTTTAGTTTTTTGAGGAAACTCCATACTGTTCTTCACAGTGGCTGCACCAGTCTGCATTCCCACCTACAGTGCACGAGGGTTCCTTTTTCTCCGAATCCTCACTAGCAATTGTCGTTTGTTGATTTGTTGATGATTGCCATTCTGACAGGTGTGAGATGGTACCGCATTGTCGTTTTGATTTGCATCTCTCAGATAATTAGTGACTGAGCATGTTTTTATATGTCTCTTGGCCTTCCTTCTGTTTTCTTTCTAAAAGATTCTATCTAGTTCCATTGCCCATTTTTTTATTGGATCATTTATCTTCCTTTTATTAAGTTGTATAAGTTCCCTGTGTATGTTGGAGATTAAACCTTTATCAGTGAGAATATTTGCAGATATGTTCTTCCATACAGTGGGCTTTCTTGTTGTTTTGTTGATAGTTTCTTTTGCTGTGCAAAACCTTTTTATTTTGATGTAGTCCCATTTGTTTATTTTCTCTTTAGTTTCCATTGCCCTAGAAGTGGTTACAATGAAGAAATTGCTTCGGCATATGTCTGAGATTTTTCTGCCTGTGGATTCCTCTAGTATTTTTATGGTTTCCCATCTTATGTTTAAGTCCTTTATCCATTTTGAGTTTATTTTTATGTATGATGTAAGTTGATGGTCTAGTTTCATTTTTTTGAATGTATCTGTCCAATTTTCCCAACACCATTTATTGAAGAGACTGTCTTGACTCCATTGTATGCTCTTGCCTTCTTTGTCAAATATTAATTGAGCATAGCTGTTTGGGTCGATATCAGGGTTCTCTATTCTATTCCATTGGTCTATATGCCTGTTCTTGTGCCAGTACCAGGCTGTTTTAAGAACAGTGGCTTTGTAATACAGCGTGAAATCTGGTATTGAGATCCCACCTACTTTGTTCTTCTTTCTCAGGATTGCTGTGTCTATTCGGTGTCTTTTTTTATTCCAGATGAATTTTTGGAGAGTTCTTTCTAGGTCTGTGAAATATGCCACTGGTATTTTAATGTGGAGTGCATTGAATCTATAGATTGCTTTGGGTAATATGGACATTTTAATGATGTTGATTCTACCAATCCATGAACATGGTATGTTCTTCCATCTGTTTATGTCTTCCTCTATATCTTTTTTCAGTGTCCTGTAGTTTTCCGCATATAGGTCTTTTACCTCCTTAGTTAAGTTTATTGCCAGGTATCTTAATTTTTTGTGTGCGATGGTAAATGGGATTGCTTTTTTAGTCTCTCTTTCTGTAAGTTCACTATTGGTGTATAGAAATGCCATAGATTTCTTGGCGTTAATTTTGTATCCTGCTACATTGCCAAATTCTCATTTATTAAGTCTAATAGTTTTTTTATGGAGTCTTTCGGATTTTTTATGTACAATATCATGTCATTTACAAATAAGGACAGCTTTACTTGTTCTTTTCCAATTTGGATGCTTTTTATTTCTTCTTCTTGTCTAATTGCAATGGCTAATACTTCCAGTACTATGTCGAACAGGAATGGTGTGAGTGGGCATCCCTGTCTTGTTCCTGTTCTTAGGGGAAATGATTTTAGTTTTTGCTCATTGAGTATGATATTGGCTGTGGGTTTATCATACATGGCTTTTATTATGTTGAGGTATGATCCTTCTATTCCCACCTTGCTGAGAGTTTTTATCAAGAAAGGGTGTTGGGCCAAAACTAGTTTGGCTCAGTGGATAGAGCGTCGGTCTGCGGACTGGAAGGTCCCAGGTTCAATTCCGGTCAGGGGCATGTACTTTGGTTGCGGGCACATCCCCCGGTGGGGGGTGTGCAGGAGGCAGCTGGTCGATGTCTCTCTCTCATCGATGTTTCTAGCTCTCTATCCCTCTCCCTTCCTCTCTGTGAAAAATCAATAAAATATATTAAAAAAAAGAAAGGGTGTTGGATTTTGTCAAATGCTTTTTCTGCATCAATTGATATGACTATGTGATTTGTATCTCTCAGTTTATTTATGTGATGTATCACGTTGATTGATTTGGGGATATTGTATCATCCTTGCATCCCTGGGATAAATCCTACTTGGTAATGGTGTATGATCTTTCTGATGTACTGCTAAATCCTATTTGCTAGAATTTTGTTGAGGATTTTGGCATCTATGTTCATAAGGGATATTGGCCTGTAATTCTCTTTCATTGTGTTGTCTTTATCTGGTTTTGGTATTAGGGTGATGCTGACTTCATAGAATGAGCTTGGAAGTGTTCCTTCCTCTTGAATTTTTTGGAATAGTCTGAGGAGGATAGGTTTTAGTTCTTCCTTGAATGTTTGGTAAAACTCCCATGTGAAGCCATCTGGCCCCGGGCTTTTGTTTGCTGGAAGCTTTTAGATGACTGCTTCAATTTCTTCCATAGTTATTGGCCTATTGAGGTGTTTAGATTCTTCCTGATAGAGTTTTGGAAGATTGTATTTTTCTAGGAATATGTCCATTTCCTCCAGGTTGTCCAGTTTGTTGGAATAGAGTTGTTCATAGTATTTTTTAACAATCTTTTGTATCTCAGCGGGGTCTGTTGTTATTTCACCTCTTTCATTTCTGATTTTGTTTATATGGGTCCTCTCTCTTTGCTTCTTGGTTAGCCTGGCTAGAGGTTCATCAATCTTGTTTATCCTTTCAAAGAACCAGCTCTTGGTTTTGTTGACCTTTTGTATTGTCTTTTTGGTCTCTATGTCGTTTATCTCTGCTCTGATCTTTATTATTTCCTTCCTTCAGCTTACACTGGGCTTTTCTTGTTTCTCTTTTTATAACTCTTTGAATTGTAGGGTTAGGTAATTTATTACCATTGTTTTTTTTGTTTTTCAGTAGGCTTGTAGAGCTATGAACTTCCCTCTCAAGACTGCTTTCACTGTGTCCCATAGATTTTGGATTGTTGTGTTTTCATTGTCGTTTATTGCCATGATGTTTTTTATTTCTTTTTTGATCTCTCTGGTAACCCAGTCATTGTTTAATAGCTTGCTATTTAGTCTCCATGTGTTTGATTTTTTTGGATTGTTTTTATTGTAGTTGATTTCCAGTTTTATGCCACTGTGATCTATGAAGATGGTTGATATGATTTCTATCTTCTTGAATTTGAAGAGACTTTGCCTGTGACCCAATATATGGTCTATCTTTGAAAATGACCCATGTGCACTTGAGAAGAATGTATATTCTGTGGCTTTGGGGTGAAATGATCTGAAGATGTCAATTAATTCCATCTGGTCTAGTGAGTCATTTAGGATTGATGTTTCTTTGCTGATTTTTGTTTAGAGGATTTGTCCAATGGTGATAGTGGGGTATTAAAGTCCCCTACTATGATTTTTCTTGCTGTCAATCTCTCCCTTGATATCCTCCAGGAGTTTTTTTATGTATTCGGGTGCTCCTGTATTGGGTGTGTATATGTTTACCAGAGTTATTTCTTCTTGTTGGATTGCTCCCTTTAGTATTATGTAGTGGCCTTCCTTATCTCTTTTTAAGTCCTTCACTTTGAGATCTAATATGTCAGATATAAGTATTGCTATCCCAGCTTTTTTTTCCATTTCCATTCGCCTGAAAAACCTTTTTCCATCCCTTCACCCTCAGTCTCTGTGCGTCTTCTTTTCTGAGGTGGGTTTCTTGTAGACAGGAGATATATGGGTCATGTTTTCTTATCCAATCCATTACCCTATGTCTTTGATTGGGGCATTTAATCCATTTACATTTAAAGTTATTATTGATGTGTTTCAGTTGAGAAATCAGTTGCTAGCCTTGATGGGGATCCTTTGTAGGTAACTTTCTGTCTCTCTCTGGCTGCTTTTAATATTCTTACTTTGTCGTTGGTGTTTGCCAGTTTAATTATAATGTGCCTTGGTGTCGGTCTTTTGGAGTTCATTTTGCTTGGAACTCTGTGAGCTTCTTGGATTTGTGTGAGTTTTTTCTTCCCTATATCAGGGAAGTTTTCTGTCATTATTTCTTCAAACAGGTTTTCTATTCCTTGCTCAGTTTCCTCTCCTTCTGGCACCCCTATTATGCAGATGTTGTTTTGTTTTGTGTTATCCCAAAGTTCCCTTAGGCTCTCCTCCTGCTTTTTAATTTTTTTTCTAGAAGCTCCTCTACTTGGGAATTTTTTGCATCTTGTCTTCTAGCTCTCTGATGCGGTCCTCTGCTTCTTCTAGTCTACTCTTAATGCTTTCTATTGAGTTCTTTATAGCAGCGATGTCATTTTTCATTTCCTCTTGGTTCTTACACATATTGTCGAATTTGTCTTCCATTCTTTTCAGCCACCTTATGACCAGTTCTCTGAATTCTTTCTCTGACAGGTTGCTTGCCTCCATTTTGTTTACTTCCTTTTCTGGTGATGCCTTCTTTTCTTGCATATGCGGGCTGTTTCTTTGTCTCCCCATGATCTCTCTTCTCCAGGTGTCTGGTTATGTAGTTCCCTCTTTCCTGCATTGATTTAAAGGCACGAAATACAACACAACAAGGTACAATGCACAAGGCACTGAACACAAATGTATTCACGATATTAATAACCCCAAATAAAGGTGACCACCAGAGAAAGGCGAATTAGAGGATAGGAGAGAAAGAAGAGGGGGGAAAAAGGAGTGCAAAAATGAAATTGGGAAAAGGAAAAAAAGTAAGAGAGAAAAAATAACAAGAAAGAAGAGGGGGAAAAACTATATATATGGGGAGAAAACTCCAATAGAACAGCCACTAATCCCAACAAATGCCAGCAACAAGTACTTGGAGATGAATGCAAACTACAAACAACAACTAATATCAAGCAAGTTGAGGGAAAACAGAAGCAAAAAACAAACAAACACAAAACGTGATTAAATTCTCATGAGCTACACCTTTCCACTTACTTTGTTTCCTATGTTCTGCTTGTATTTAAGTATGTGTTTAATCAATCTAGGGAGGTTTACAAGTATATGCTAAGAATTCTAATACAAAGAAATTTGTCTTGAGCAATTTTCAAGGATGGCATGGTCTCCTTACAAATTCTTCTATAATGGAATGGTAGTTAATGGTGTTTTTTGTGTGTGTGTTGTTTTTTTAATGGTATACATATGTGACTGTCATTGTTTGGCTCAGACATCTGTATCTCTGAATCACCTGAGGAACTGCCTTCTTTGCCTGTAAGGTATCCTGGTCCACCTCTTGAGGTTCAATAGATCTGGAGGTTCTATAGATCTGGCACTGTGTTTTAGAAAGTTCCTCAGATAGTTCTCATAGACACCAGCGTTTGTGAATTAGTTTTGAGTTTTCTTTATATTTATTTAAGCTTTTCTTATAACATATACCTACAAAGCCTGGTGCATGAAAATTCATGCACTGGAGCGGGGGGTCCCCTCAGCCTAGCCTGCCCCCTCTCACAGTCCAGGAGCCCTCGGGTGGGAGGCGATCCAGTGATCAGGGGAAAGTGATGCCCCATCATACCTCTACTGCCAGCTGGGCAGCCGCCATCCAAGGCTTACCTGCGCCTTGGACTGGCCCTGGGTGGCTGGGCACCCACCATCTGAGGCTTGCCTGTGCCTCGGGCCAGCCCTGGGCAGCTGGGGGGCTGAGGGGACTGGGGGGCTCCGGAGGCAGATGCGTGGAGTGGCTAGACCCACCTGGGGGTGGGCCCAGCTGTGCCACGTGCCTGCTGCCCCGGCAGGGCTGAGGGGACTGGGCACTGCCATCTTGTGGCTGTGGGCGCTGCCATCTTTGAGAGTGGGGCGGTCAATTAACATATTCCCTCCTTATTGGCTGTGGGTGCTGCCATCTTTGTGGTGGCGTGAGGGTCCATTAGCATATTCCCTCTTTATTAGATAGGATTGACTATGTATATAACTTATTTACTAGGTATATTTTCTCAGACTAGGTTTTTGTTAATTATCTAATCTCACTGTGCTTTACAGTTCAGAAAAATCAAATGTGTCTGTTTTGTTTTTACTTATGTGTTATTTACTGCTTTCTTTTGTGGGCTCCAACATTAATCTATTTGATCATCTTGTTATAGCAGTACCTGGTACCTTTGGCACTCTTGGCCAATTCTTAGATTGCTAGCTTTGAAGTTATTGCTTATTCTGTAATTTATTTGATTATTGACTGGCTCTATTATAATGTTTCCCTATCTTGCATGTTTTGACTTAAAACTCAGTATTTTAACTTAATACATTGTCCAGGATTTTATGATGACCAAAATGTAGGATAAAATTTGCAGATTGTCTAACACCTAATCACTTCCTAACTGGTTTTTTAAGAGGTCACAGACTGTAGTTATATTATTACATTTGAATCTTGCTACAGTAAAGTCCTGAAATCTAGAACTTTAAGTAGTAGTTAATGGTATGCAATATTCTGAATTTGACTTCATTAATTCTTAACTTGAACTTTTCTTCCTAGTTATAGTTGTAATCAGTGTCTAAATTCTTACTCCCAAGTCTGCTTTTCTTGTACCTTAAACTTAAAGTGGCTGTCAGAATGTTTATTTTTGTTTCAGGCTAGCAACAAAACTACACATTGAATGACATTCACAGAAAATATATTGCCTTTACTATAAAATAATTTTCATCAATGTTGGTAACTTTGATAAAGTACAGACTGTAGAATATTCATCTAAGCAGTTGGTATTATTTTTATATTTTAGGAAAACTTAATGTGTGTTTTTGGTTTTTGAAAGATGCAGACAATCTTTTTGAACATGAATTGGGGGCTCTCAATATGGCTGCGTTACTACGGAAAGAAGAAAGAGCAAGTCTTCTTAGTAATCTCGGGCCGTGTTGTAAAGCGTTATGCTTCAGACGGGACTCTGCAATCCGGAAGCAGCTTGTTAAAAATGAGAAGGTATTACTGTTTTGGTACAAATGCAGTGTTTGTTGAGAGTTATGAATTACGTACTTTTCATTTGATTGCTTTAAATATTTTTCATTTCATTGTGAAAAAGTTTCTTTAGATAATAAAACATACTAGAAATTTATTTAAATTGAGGGTTAAGGAAAAATATTCCCCAGAATATGGTGAGAATATTTATAGAAATATTATTTATGACAGTGTATCAAGTTGGAAGAGAGGGAAATAAATACATGTGATTACATGTAAGCATTTACTTCAGAAGAATAAAAGGAATTTAAATATGAGAGAAATAGAAATTAGTTTAGATTGAGAAGGGATCTGATCATAAGAAATTGAAAATATTTTAGACTTTTTGAAGCTAAGAAACTGGGATTTTAATTTGGGGATGTGATTTGTTTGGCATGGGTAGTGTGACAAAAGAGAGTTGATCCTAAAAATTTAGATAAACATTTAATTTGTTAACTTTTAAGGAAAGCATTGCTAAATAAAGGATACTTAGTTAAAGAAAATACTCAGATTTATGGAGGACATTAAATTTACGAGAAAGAGAGGGATGAACTCATCTCTAAAGATTAAAATGGAAACAGATATAAGGAATAGGAAAATTTTAAAGTCTTCTCTGCTTAAAGACCTGACTGAAAATTACTTTCGACAGAGTTGCTACAATCATTCTCCTTTGCACTCCCATTTCAATATATACCTAGTACTCTTTATTCCGTTGCTTAAGTACTCATCTCTCCTTGCAGCCTTCCTCTACTGGAAATTTCTCTGTGAGAATCAAGTACTAGTGCCCTAAACCTGTATATACTGAATCAACTTCTTTTTCTTTCTTTCTTTTTTTTAATTCTCACCCAAGGATATTTTTTTCATTGATTATTTTAAAAATATATTTTATTGATTTCAGAAAGGAAGGGAGAGCAGGGGAGAGAGAGGGAGAGAAACATCAGTGATGAGAAAGAATCATTGATTGGCTGTCTCCTGTATGCCCCACACTGGGGATCAAGCCGGCAACCCGGCATATGCCCTGACTGGGAATCAAACTGTGACCTCCTCATAGGTCAACGCTAAACCACTGAGCTATGCCAGCTGGGCTCCATCGATTTTTAAAGAGGGTGGAAGGGAGAGGGAGAGACGGAGAGAGAGAAACATCAATGTGAGAAAGACACATTGAAGGAAACAGTAATCCCCCAACCGGGGTGGTGATGAGCTTGCAACCGAGGTGTTGCAATCAAATCTTCGACCCTTAAGTCCGTGGGCCAACGCTCTAACCACTGAGCAACCGGCTAGGGCTGAATCAATTTCTTATGCATCTAAAATGGTAATAGTTATATCATCCTTGGTATTTAAATGAGGAATAATCACTCAAATTATTTTTTGTTTAGTCCATGTAAGGAACCCCACTTGAGAAAGACTCTATGGGTTTTAATCTAATCAAAATTGTGTGTCTTTTTATTTATTTATTATTTTCTTCTCACCTGAGGGTATATTTTTATTGATGAGAGAGAGAGACAGAGATAGAGGGAGAGAGACATCGATTGGTTGCCTCCCATACGTGCCCCAACCAAGGATCAAACTCACAACCTAGGTATGTGCTCTGACCTGGAATTGAACTTGCAACCTCTTTTGGTGTATGGGTGACACTCCAGCCAACTGAGCCACCTGGCCAGGGTCTGCCCCTTTTTATTAAAAAATATTTTGTGACATTTCCTGTTTTCCTCCTCTAATATGCCATAATGGCTTCAAATTTTTTGATAACCAAAAATGCCCCTGAAAATTTCATGAGAACTATTGCTCAGAACCTTATAGTCCTTCATACTGGGCACAGGCCATTGACTATAAACACAAAGTACAGAATAGGAGGTAAGTGGTACCAAGTGACAAAAAGAAAGTAGAAAACCATTGAACACCCCCATAAATTGCATGTATATTTAGGAGGATGATTTTTAAAGTATCTAAATTATAGTTCATAGCAGAAAAGATAGGTGAAGGGTACTAAAAGAACTCTTAGCTGCATCATAGTATTAAAAGAATGTACAGCCAAAACCTGTTTGGCTCAGTGGATGGAGCGTCGGCCTGCGGACTGGGGGGTCCCGTGTTCGATTCCGGTTAAGGGCATGTACCTTGGTTGCGGGCACATCCCCAGTGGTGGGTGTGTAGGAGGCAGCTGATCGATGTTTCTAACTCTCTATCCTCCCTCTCTCTCTTCCTCTCTGTAAAAAATCAATAAAATATATCTAAAAAAAAAAAAAAAAAAAGAATGTACAGAATCTGTAGCAAGCAAAAGGAAGGAAATAATACCAGAAATGTATAAAATTCATACTGGAAAAACATTAGAGAACATTCATGAAACCAAAAGCTGATTCTTTGAAGAGATGAATAAAATTGACAATTCCCTACCCATAATGATAAAGTGAAAATTAAAACACAAATTATCGATATCAATGAAAGAGGAAATATCACTGCAAATCTCACATATATTAACAGGATCAGTCAGTACTGTAAACAACTCTATGCACATAAATTTGACAATTTAGAAGAAAAGAATCAATTTCTCTAAAAGCTACAAATTATCAAAACTTACTCAAGAAGTGATAGATAACCTGAAGAGTGTTATGTCTTTTATTATTATTATTATTATTATTATTATTATTATTATTATTATTATTGAATTTGTAGTTCAAAACCTGAGAAGGAAATCTGCAGTCCCAGATGGTTTCACTGGCAAAATCTACCAAACATTAAGGAAAAAATTAACACCAATTCTGTACAATTTCTTAAGAAAACTGAAGAGGCAGAAATACTTTCCAACTCATTTTATGAGGCCAGAAAAAGTCTGATATTGCAACCAGTCAGAAACATCGTAAGTAAGGGAAACTGCAGATCAATATCTCTCATGAACATGGACATAAAAATTCTCAAATATGATAAGACATCAAATTTAGCAATGTATAAAAAGAATACGACACCACAACCTAGTGTGCATTATCTTTGAATGAAAGGCTGATTTAATATTTTAAACTTGAAAAAATACATGACAATATCAGTTGATGCAGAAAAAAATATTTGACAAAATTTAGCATTCCTTTACAGTAAAAATTCTCCACTAGCTGGAATAAGAAGGAGTCTTAACCTTATAAAGAGTATCTACAAAAAAACCTTAGTTAACATAGTAATATTTAATGGTAAAAGTTTGAAAGATTTCCCTCAGAGATCAGGAGTGAGGCAAGGAGGTTCTCTCTCACTACCCCTATTCAACATTGTACTGGAAGTCATAGCATGTTCAGTATGGCAAGAAAAAGAAATAAAAGCATACAGATTGGAAAGAAAATAAAACTGTCTTAATCACAGACAACTGCCTATATAAAAGGTCTAAAGTAATTTACTAAAAAATATTCTTAGAACTTATAAGTAAGATAATAAGGATATAGGATACAATCAGGATGCAAAAAGCAATTGTATTTCTGTATCTAGGAACTGAAATGAAAACAAAATTGCCCTTTTCAATAGCTCCCCCAAAAAGAAGTGCTTAAGTATAAATCTAACAAAATGTTCAGGGTCTGTGTGCTAAAAACTACAAAACACTGATGTAAAAAATCAAAGGAGACCTAATAAATGGAGAGAGAGATTGTATTTATAGATTGGAAGACTCCATATAGTTAAGATTGTGATTCTTCCTAAGTTGATACACAGATTTAACACAGTTCTAGTAAAAATTCCAGCAGGGCCAAAACCGGTTTGGCTCAGTGGATAGAGCGTCGGCCTGAGGACTCAAGGGTCCCAGGTTCGATTCTGGTCAAGGGCATGTACCGTGGTTGCGGGCACATCCCCAGTGGGGGGTGTGCAAGAGGCAGCTGATCGATGTTTCTCTCTCATCGATGTTTCTAACTCTCTATCCCTCTCTCTTCCTCTCTGTAAAAAAATCAATAAAATATATATATTAAAAAAATTCCAACAGGGTTTTTTTGTAGATATAGACAAGCTGATTCTAAAATTTACATGGGAAGTCAAAGCAACTGGAATAGCCAAAATAATTTTTAAAGATGACAAAAGATTAATAAAGTTGGAAAGACTCACACTACCCTATTTTAAGATTTACTATAAAGCCACAGCACTCAAAATGGTGTGGTATTAGTGAAGGGGTAGACACTTAGATCAATGGAATAAAACAGAATCCCGAAATAGACCCACACACTTATGACCAGTCAACTGTGGGGAAAGAGTTTTAAAATCCGTTGTTTTTTAATTAAAACTTTTTTATTTTGAGATAATTGATTTTCAAAGTTTAAAATTTTTATTCTGTGACAGATAATGTAAAGACAAGTATACTGGAAGAAAATATTTGCAAATCACATTTTGAAAAAGAACTTGTATCCAGAATATATAAAGAACTCAAAAATTAACAGTAAGAAACAAACAACCCAATTTTTTTAGTGGGTAAAAGACTTGAGTAAACACTTCATCAGAGAGGATATATGAAATGTCTGATAAGCACATGAAAAGGTGTTTAACATCATTAGCTTTAGGGAATGCAGTTACAACTTCAATGAGATACCATCAACAACCTATTACAAATAGCTTAAAAAAAAACTGAAAAAATCAAATTTGGTGAGTATGCAGAGCAATTGAAACTCCAATGTATTGCTGGTGACAATACAAAATGGTAAAGCTATTTTAGAAGAGAGTTTCATTATTTCTTATAAGGATAAATGTATAATTACTTAACAATCCCACTGCTATATATTTACCTTAGAAAATGAAAACTTGTCTGGCCAGTGGTGCTCAGTGGATTGAGCATCTTCACATGCACCAAGAGTTCACTGGTTCGATTCCCAATCAGGTCACATGCCTGGGATTCAGGCTCAATCCCCAATAGGGGGCATGCAGGAGGCAGCTGATAGATGTTTCTCTCTCATCAATGTCTCTATGTCTCTCTCTCCCTCTCTATCTAAAAATCAATAAAAACGTGTGTGTATGTGTTTTTTTAATGAAACTTACATTCATATAAAAACCTTTTCATAAAAGTTTATAGCAGCTCTATTTATAATCTCCAAAACTAGAAATAAGCCCAGTGTTGTTGAACTGGCTAATACATAAACAGTAGCACCTCCATACAATGATTTACTAATTGGTAGTAAATAACCAAGCCTTTAGTACTATCAACAACATGGAAGAATTTCTAAGGCATTATGATGAAGTGAAAGAAACTAATTTTAAAAGATCATATATTCTGTAAGATTCCATTATAAGATGTTCTGGAACAATAACAACATACTCATTGTTTGTCAAGGGTTAAGGATTAAAGAGGGTGTGAATACAAGGAGGCAGCAAAGGGAGTTTTTTTCAGTGATGAAATGTCTCTGTGGTCATGATTTGCATGAGTAATAATTCACAGAACTATGCATAAAAAGTCAGTTTTTCTGTATTTTTATAAATGCAGATGTGATCAAAGAATACACTGTTCCTTTAAGGATCCTAGCAAAAAAATAAATTGCAGAAGGCTGGAGATATTCAAACTTTACTTCATCATACACATGGTTGGAGAACATTTAACAAACTTTTATAACAACTTCCAAAAAATGCTAATGTAGCTTTAAGTTACTGTAATGGAGATATACATTTAGTTCAGGGGAGACTTATTCAGTTCTAGAGCCCATATCTTTTGCAGCATTAACTTATCAGTAAGGAGTGTAGAAGGATTAGTGCTTCTCTTTAGAGAACTGAAAGATTATCATGTAAAAGTAAGATTGAGTTAGTGTATAACTCCATAAAAGAGATTTTTATTTCAACATATAGAAGAAGTAGTACTGTTCAACTTAGATTGTACAGTGTGGTGCATTTTTGTTCTGTTTTTTTCCTCATTAGAAATGAAGTAAACACTAGTCAGGTACCTGTCAGGGATTGTTGAGGAGACTCCTACATTAGGTAAGAGTTAGACCAGGTGCTCTGTAAAGATTGCTTTCTTGCCTGGCTGGTGTGGCTTGATGGTTGAGCGTGAGCCTGTAAACCAAGAGGTCACGGTTCGAGCCCAGTCAGGACACTTGCCCAGGTTGTGTGTTCGATCCCCAGAAGGGGATGTACAGGAGGCAGCTGATAAATGATTCTCTCTCATCATTGATGTTTCTGTCTCTCCCTTTCCTTCTCTGAAATCAATAAAAAATGAATAAATAAATAAAGATTGCTTTCTTTCATAAGATTTCTCAAGTCTGAAAACATTTCCTAATTTTACTTTTAAATACCCAATACAGCTAATATCCATCCCCAATTAATTTTTATAACTTATATATTTTTGTTAGAAGATAATCTTTTTTATTGTCAACTAATAATGTACATTTTTTTGTTTTGTTTTGTTTTCTCCAAATAGGGCACGGTAAAACAAGCTTACACGAGTACTCCAATGGTAGACAATGAATTATTACGATTGAGTCTGCGGTTATTTAAGCGGAAGACTACTTGCCATGCCCCAGGACATGAAAAGACTGAAGATAGTAAACTCTCACAGTCCATTGTCCAACAGGAACTGTGTGTATCTTAAGACTGAAGTTCAGTGACATTTTTGGAACTATCTTTCTTCAGCAGTGCATATTCTTTTTCAAAGTTCTTTGGTTTCACAAGCATTAGTAGTGAGTGGCAGAAAACATTTATCAGCCATGCTAAAAGAATGAAGAAAAACTTTGATGTAAAGTTTAAAGAACATTAGTTTTGGCTAACTCAAGATTTTACACTGTACTTAATACTCATGCAAAATAATGTGAAAGCATCTAGATTTAGTAGTTTATTTTGTACGTTTTGTTAAAACCGAGGAAAACGGTTGTCACTGCTCTTCCAGCCTACGAAGATTTTTATTAAATGGAGCCACTCACATGTTCTGGATCATCCCTAAGGAAACTGCAGCTATATTCAGAGACTGTATTTACAGAGTGAATGCACACATTGTGCAATACTGTGCTGTAAGGACACTGGAAAGGGCATGCGGATCCAGCATGTTGTGTTTGTGGGCACACCTCTAGCAGAAGGGAATCAAAATACTTTTTTTCTTTCTCAAGTTCTAATAAAGTTACTTATTGGGTTTCGGCTTTTTAAAATATATATGCATTGTTACAATGTATATTGAATGTACTTGGAATATAAATGGTTTTGTTTATTATCAGAGACTGTCTGCTATTTTTATTTTAAATAAATGTACCTTCTTCCCTTTCCTTGTTCTAGATTTACTTTGCTTTTTGGTAACCTTATTCCTGGAGTTCTGAAGCATTTGTCACCAACATTACATGCTTCTTCATACTTCACATATTTTACTGCTGAAGTCCTTATAATTGGACAGCTATAAATAATGTGGAGTTGGAGATGTATTTCAAGTATAGCTCAGTAATATTTGAAACAAACCAAGAGCTAACAAACCTGTGTAATCTGAGCTTTAAAATACTGCCATCAGATTTTTCAGAATAAGAACCTCATTACATTAAACTGCCTCTAGCCTATAATATGTAAAGTGATTTACTTCTTAAAAATTACAGTATATCTGCTTTATTCAGTATGTACATACTTAACTCATGAAGTAGACTATTAGAAGAATTTGAAATAGGCTCTACGCTGCAGAGTTTTGGGGGAGATAGAAATAATAATAATAATAAAGCAAACCAATCAAAATTGTAATTTGGTCATTGCCTCATAATTTTTTGTTAAAACTGTAAGTCTATGATACCTGTGTCAGTAGTTTTGTATCTTCTCCAAAGGTAACAACGTTTCTGTTCATTTCAAGAAACGTTTATTTGAACTTAATTTGTGCAAAGGAAATGGTCTTATTTTTAAATGACTCTGAAAGCATATATAAGAAAAATTTCAAACAGGAAATGATTTATTTTCTTAGATCTAGTTTCCTTTTCCATTTAGTGAACGTTTTGAGTAAAGAAAAAAAAGGTAAAAAAATTTTAATGACTCTGGAGAATGGAACTTCCTTATTATAGTGGGCAATATTGTGCTCTGTAATATAAAGATTTAAAAATCCTAGAACTTCTAATTCTAGTTCTCAGAATTGTGAAATATAACAAGTGGTTTTCCTCTTTTGTCCACTGACTTTATTTCTCAAGTTATTTATTTATAGAATAAAAACTGTGTACATGTGGTCTCTGACTTAAATTATTCAATTTACAATTTTTCGATCTTACGATGGTGCCAAAGCAATACACATTCAGTAGAAATTGGCTATGATGTTTGGGAGGCTAAATCCATTTTCAACTTAATGATATTTTCAACTTATTATGGACGTAGTTATCAGGACGTAGCCCTCTCATAAGTATCTATTAAGTTTGCCTTATACTCAAATCTGTTGCCTTTTCAGTTTTAATATCTTTTTATGTTGTGAAAGAAAATTTTAGAACCATTCCCTTGTTTCCCTAGTCATAGTATTTTTTTTTACCAATTATGAAGGCAGTGTTTATTAAAATACATTTCATTTTCAAAATGTAATAGAGTCTACAGACATTGTGAGTATACATATTTTGGGGACACCTATATAATGAAATGCTACCAATCAGTTTACATGCCTGGGAAACTATGTTCAAGGTTTTATTACATGTAAGGTGTTGAGTGGAACATAATTAGCATAAAAGACATCTTCTCTGTGCTCAATGATTGTTTAGTTTTAGCCAGAAAGACAAGATTGAACATATAACAGTCTAAGCCAGCACCACCCTATACAATAAAACCCTAATATGCAAATCGACCAAGCGACTGAACAACTGCTTGCTATGACGCACAATAACCACCAGGGGGCAGATGCCTAACCCTTTGCACTCGCTTGCTTTTTCTCAATTCCTTTATTCTAATACTAACCGTGTCGAGTCACACTCAACATCCGAGTGCAAAAGGTTAATGCTGGAGCTGCCCTTGGTGGTCAGTGCACTCCCACGGGGAGCGCCGCTCAGCCAGAAGCCGGGCTCATGGCTGGTGGGGCTTACACCTGGTGAGAGCAGCGTGATGGTGGGAGCCTCTCCTGCCTCCGCTTCAGGTGAGCAGTAAGGAGCAAGGGGTTCCAGACTGCGAGAGGGAGGTCTGACTGCTGGCCTAGTCCAGATCCCTGGGGGAATCAGGCGTAAGCCGGCAGGCAGACATCCCCCAAGGGGTCCTGGAATGCAAGAGGGCACAGGCTGGGCTGAGGGACCTCCCCCCCCCCCCGCACGATTCTCATGCACCGGGCCTCTAGTTTACAATATAGTCATAAGTTGGTCATTCCCACCCTCTTCCTTCAGAAATACACAGGCTCCTGTCCCTCAAACATCACAGCTCCACCTGCACCCACCTTTCTCCTGTCTGATGGCTTTCCCCTCCCTGATGTCTGTCTTCTCAGTTACTTAATACCTTTTTTTATTAATAATAAATCTTTATTTTTCAGATTATTACAGTTGTTCCTCTTTTTTCCCCCCATAGCTCCCTTCCACCCGGTTCCCACCCCATGCCCTTACACCCCCCCCCCAACTGTCCTCATCCATAGGTGTACGATTTTTGTCCAGTCTCTTCCCGCACCCCCACACTCCTTTCCCCCCGAGAATTGTCAGTCCACTCCCTTTCTGTGCCCCTGATTCTATTCACCAGTTTATTTTGTTCATCAGATTTTTTATTCATTTGATTTTTAGATTCACTTGTTGATAGATATGTATTTGTTGTTCATAATTTTTATCTTTACCTTTTTCTTCTTCCTCTTCTTAAAGAATACCTTTCAGCATTTCATATAGTACTGGTTTGGCGGTGATGAACTCCTTTAGCTTTTTCTTATCTGTGAAGCTCTTTATCTGACCTTCAATTCTGAATGATAGCTTTGCTGGGTAGAGTAATCTTGGTTGTAGTTCTTGCTATTCATCACTTTGAATAATTCTTGCCACTCCCGTCTGGCCTGCATAGTTTCTGTTGAGAAATCAGCTGGCAATCGTATGGGTACTTCCTTGTAGGTAACTAACTGTTTTTCTCTTGCTGCTTTTAAGATTCTCTCTTTGTCTTTTGCTCTTGGCATTTTAATTATGATGTGTCTTGGTGTGGTCCTCTTTGGATTCCTTTTGTTGGGGTTCTCTGCGCTTCCTGGACTTGTAAGTCTATTTTTTTCACCATGTGGGGGATGTTTTCTGTCATTATTTCTTCAAATAGGTTTTCAATATCTTGCGCTCTCTCTTCTTCTGGCACCTTCATAATTCAGATGTTGGTACGCTTTGAAGTTGTCTCAGAGGCTCCTTACACTATCTTCATATTTTTGGATTCTTTTTGCTTTTTGCTTTTCCAGTTGGGTATTTTTTGCTTCTTTGTATTTCAAATCTTTGACTTGATTCTTGCGATCCTCTAGTCTGCTGTTGGACCTCTGTATATTATTTTTTATTTCAGTCAGTGTATGCTTAATTTCTAGTTGATCCTTTTTCATATCCTCAAGGGTCTCACTAAATTTATCAGCGGTTTCTAGAAAATTCTTGAAAAACCTTATAACCATGGTTTTGAACTCTATATCCAGTAGTTTGCTTTCCTCCATTTCTTTCATTTGTGACCTGTTTCTTTGCCTCCGCATTTTGGCTGCTTCCCTGTGTTGATAGAGTGGCTTTGTGTGCTAGGTGTCCTATAGTGCCCAGTGGCTCAGCCTCCCCAGTTACCTGAGGTGGACACTCTTGGTGCACCTCTTTGTGGGATGTGTGCACAGTCTTACTGTAGTTAAGCCTTGATTGTTGTTGGTATCACTGGGAGGAATTGACCTCCAGGCCAATTGGCTGTGAGGATCAGCTATGTCTACGATGGGAGAACTTCTGTGCTGGAGACACCTTTATGAGGCAACACTTGCTTCAGTGGGGCTTTGGCGCTCACTGAGTCTGCCCCCTGAGTGTGTCCCTTATGGATCTGAGGAGTTGTAATCTGGATGGTCCTACTCTCAACCCTGGGTATACTGGCTCTTGTATTTCCAAGGAGGTGCTAATTTAGCCTCTGCCTGAGGCCACCCAACAGGAGCTACGGAGAGATCTGCATATTCCTCTTCTTTGTTTTCGGTTTGGAGGTGCCCAAATGAGGCCTAGCTGTGAAGCAATGCAAGCTGCTGTGGGGCCTTGGGCCTTCTTTTGGATGTTCTGGGTCTCTCTGACGCAGCTGCAGTTTGTTAGGTAAGTTTAGATTTCAAAGGACCAGGCCATTCATATGCAAAAGCCTCTGCACACTGCTGAGGTGGGTCTGAGACTCAGGGCGGAGCAAACAGCAATGGCTTCCCATCAGCCCTGCCCTAAGAGGCCCCCAGGTCTCAGTGTCCCTAGGTAATCGCTGCAAGCACCTCTGAGAGAAAGCCACCCTCGAGTTCCGCCTGCTGCAGACAGTCCAGTTTCTCCCTGTATGAGTCTAGGTCCCCAGAGTCTTGCCCGGAACTGGAGTTCAGAGCAGTTGGGAGCTTGTATCTCCCTGTGGATTTAAAAAGCCTGCTGCAGGATCCCGGGTCCGGGTGAGGCCGTGTGCCCCTGGATCTGGGTGAGCCTGGGTCCCGGGTCCGGGTGAGGCCATGGGCCCCTGGATCCGGGTGAGGCCACGACCCTGGGTCTGTGAGAGGCCACGCACCCCTGGGTCCGGGTGAGGCCACGTGCCCCTGGGTCCGGGGGAATATAGATCCCGGGTCTGGGTGAGGCCGTGTGCCCCTGGATCCGGGTGAGGCTGCGTCCCGGGTCCGGGTGAGGCTGTGGGCCCCTGGATCTGGGTGAGGCCACACGACCCTGGGTCTGGGAGAGGCCACGCGCCCCTGGGTCCGGGTGAGGCCACGTGCCCCTGGGTCCGGGGGAAGCTAGATCCCGTGTCCGGGCAAGGCCGTGTGCCCCTGGATCTGGGTGAGGCTGCGTCCCGGGTCCAGGTGAGGCTGTGGGCCCCTGGATCTGGGTGAGGCCACGCGACCCTGGGTCCGGGTGAGGCCACGTGCCCCTGGGTCCGGGGGAAGCTAGATCCCGTGTCCGGGCAAGGCCGTGTGCCCCTGGATCTGGGTGAGGCTGCGTCCCGGGTCCAGGTGAGGCTGTGGGCCCCTGGATCTGGGTGAGGCCACGCGACCCTGGGTCCGGGTGAGGCCACGTGCCCCTGTGTCTGGGGGAAGCTAGATCCCATGTCCGGGCAAGGCCGTGTGCCCCTGGATCTGGGTGAGGCCGGGGCCCGGGCCCGGGAGAGGCAACGCGCCCCTGGGTCCGGGTGAGGCCATGCGCCCCTGGGTCCGGGTGAAGCTGAATCCTGGGTCTGGGCAAGGCCGTGTGCCCCTGGATCCGGGTGAGGCTGGGTCCCGGGTCCGGGTGAGGCCGTGTGCCCCTGGATCCGGGTGAGGCTGGGTCCCGGGTCCGGGTGAGGCCATGTGACCCTGGGTCTAGGAGAGGCCACGCGCCCCTGGGTCCGGGTGAGGCCATGCGCCCCTGGGTCTGGGTGAAGCTGGATCCCAGGTCCGGGTGAGGCCGTGTGCCCCTGGATCCGGGTGAGGCTGGGTCCTGGGTCCGGGTGAAGCCACGCGCCCCTGGGTCCGGGTGAGGCTGCGCACCCCCTGGGTCCGGGTGAGGCCACGTGCCCCTGAGTCTGGGTGAAGCCGTGCCCCTGGGTCCGGCCGAGACCAAACCAGAGGGAGTCGGACCTGCATTACCACCATTTGTCCACCATCCAGAGCTGAGGGGTCAGTGCCGACATGTACTCATAAGGAACTGGTGGACATTGATATTGGGTCTCAAAAGAACTGTTGGTCCAGAAAGAAACTCACTACAGACTGATTCATTTGCCTGTTAGCATAACTATTATTGCTCGTCGCACATTCAGTTCATATAAGTATATCTCTAGTGACACATGATTTCGCTCATCTAGGGGAAATGATGAACAACATAGACTGATGAACAACAACAGAACCAGAAACAAGGAGGCATCGATCGGACTATCGGGCCTCAGAGGGAGGATAGGGGAGGGTGGGGGGAGGGGGGAGAGATCAACCAAAGGACTTGTGTGCATGCATATGAGCCTAACCAATGGTTAAGTTCAACAGGGGGTTGGGGCATCCGTGGGGAGGGGTGTGGGATGGGAATGGGGGGATGAGGACAAATATGTGACACCTTAATCAATAAAGAAATTTTAAAAATAAATAAATAATAAAATAAATAAAAATAAAAAGCCTGCTGCATACTCAGTTGCCAGCCCTCTCCGCGCTCACCTCTGTACCTCTGCACTTTACTTCCGCAGCTCCTCTTCTGAGTCTCAGTGTGCTTTTCTCTTTCCTTCTAGTTGTAGAATTTCCACTTAGCCAGCCTTCCTGTGGTTCTGGATGATGTCCGTTTTGTCTTTTAGTTGTAGTTTTGAAGTGGTTGTTCAAGGCAGCAAGTTCAGGTGTTTACCTATGCCGCCATCTTGGTTTCTCCCATCTACATTGGTCTTGTTTAATGAGCAATTATAGGCCCATAGTAGGCCCCATGAACTATATATGCATATATTACCTTCTGGGGCACATTTTATAAATTGTTAGTGCTTATAGCCATAGCCGTTTTTAGCAACCAAGGGTCGTATGTTGTTAGAAAATCTTTTTCTTCTTTATTTTATAGCAAGGGCAGCCAAATACTGCTCTGATTGCAAACCGAGGGACCCATTTTTCCAGAAATAAACATTGTAAATGAGGTCTTATTCTCATCATTTTTCACACAAGTGAAAAGGTTGAGTATGCATTATTCAAAGCACCCTGGCTACCTGCACTTGGGGTATGGAATAAGCCTTTAGGGGAATGATTTCATGTGAGCAAGGGGGAATTTCTGTGTAATTGTAAATCGTAGATGCAAGGGGATCCCCATGTTGCAATCCAGAATGGAGCTTTGGGTGGCACAGCAGCTCTTCTGCTATAGTCACAGCTGGTCCTCACATCCAACTGGCCTGGAGGTCAGCTCCTCCCAGGTACACCAACAGCAACTAAGGCTCATCTATAATAGGACTGTGCACATCGCCTACACAGGGGTGCACCTAGAGTGCCCAGCTCAGGTGACTGGGGAGGCTGAGCCACTTGGCCCTACAGGACACTTACTGCACAAAGCCACTCTACTAATTCCAGGAGACACAGCAGCTCTACCTAATACATAGAAACAAACACAGGGAAACGGCCAAAATGTGGACACAAAGAAACATGTCACAAATGAAAGAAATGGAAGCAAGAAAACTACTGGATACAGAGTTTAAAACAATGGTTATAAGGTTGCTCAAGGATCTTAATGTGAGCTTCAAGGGACTAAATGAGAGCTTCAAGGGACTTAGTGAGACTTATAAGAATCTTAGTGAGAATTTCAAAGACATGAAAAAGACCAGTCAGAAATTATACATTCACTGAAATAAAGAATAATTTACAGGGATTCAACAGTAGAGTAGAGGATTCTAAGAATCCAATCAATGATTTGGAATATGAGGAAGCAAAAAATACACAATCAGAAGAGCAAAAAGGAAACTGGATCCAAAAACATGAAGATAGTGTAAGGAGCCTCTGGGACAACTTCAATCACACCAACATTCACATTATGGGGGTACCAGAAGGAGAAGAGAGAGAGTAAGATATTGAAAACCTTTTGAAGAGATAATGACAGAAAATTTCCCCTACCTGGTGAAAGAAATAGACTTACAAGTCCAGGAAGCACAAGAGTCCCAAATAAGAGGAACCCAAAAAAGTCCACACCAAGACACATCACAATTAAAATGCCAAAGGCTAGCCCTAGCTGGTTTGGCTCAGTGGATAGGGTGTCGGCCTGCAGACCAAACGGTCCCAGTTTTTATTCCTGTCAAGGGAATGTACCTTGATTTCAGGATCTTGGTTGGGGCAAATGTAGGAGGCAACCAATTGACATGTTTATCT